>NC_045426.1:404859137-405522887 GCF_902635505.1 Sarcophilus harrisii
CCATAATATCTTGTTTATTAATTTCTGTATGTTATATATTTAATTCATTTATTAACTTCTTTCTTTGACTAGTATCTAATTATTATCAATGGCTACTATTTTGTGGCACTGTTTGACATCCTTCATTACTACTTTTCTTTTTATTATTAATCTTCATATTTTTACCTTTTTGTTTTTTGCTGTGAATTTTTAGATAATTTCCTAGGACTTATTTTAGGAATTTCATTGATACAACACTGTTAAGCAAATTAATTTAGGCAGTATTGCCATATTATTATATATTATATTTGTTATATTATAAATTATATATTTGTTATATTATATTGACATTATTATATTATATATATATATATATATTACATTCCATAGTTACTATATTATATATATATTTATAATTCAACCTACACACTGAGCAATTAATGTTTTTCTAGTGATTTAGGTTCATCTTTATATCAGCAAATAATGTTTTATATTTTCTATTTATATGTAGCCCTTTGAGTGAGTCTTGTAAGATTATACTCCCTAAAATTTTGAAATTTCTATAGTTACTCTGAATGGAATTTTCCATTTAGCTCTACTTGTAAGGATGTGTATATATGTAGAGAAATGGAAATAAATATGTATGTAAATATATATAATGTATATACATGTACACCCATATATGCTGTATGTATATATACACATATATAATGTGTATATACATACATATGTGTACATCAACCAATGTTTACATTTTTCTTGCCATTGCCAAGAATTCATCGAAATCTGGCTAGCTTAATGATGAACCTTTCTGTGTTAAGCAAAGCATAATCTTTTATTGAGAATATAATTGGAGTATTTCAAATATCATAGAATCTATCAGAACTTCCAATCAATTGACATTGTCTTCTGGAACCTTTGACCATATATGAATGACAAAATGAATAGTAGGAGCTTGTGAAGGCCACATGATTATCTGTTACAAAACATAGTTATATAGTCCTCTCAATAAATGGTAAAAAACTCAAATAGAAAAAGAGACCACTAAATGAATCCATGCTGGAGAAGGAAATGGCAAAGCAATCCAGGACCTTTGCCAAGCAAACCCCAACGGGATTATGAAGAGTCAGACATAACTGATAAAATGACAAAATAACAACAAAATCATGCATAGTAATCCATGTGGGTTGCATATTGACTTGGAAAATATATATATATATATATATGTTCTATTGTATTTTTATTTATTTTTGTTAAATTTTTTCCCAAATATATTTAATATGATTTGGTTCTCCAGCACTCCAAATGTTGTAAGGGACATGTGACTGCAATTTATGTGTTTTATACCATTGTTCTAAAAATTTTCCCAATAATATACCTATATGCATCCAATTTGGATTATCTGTAGCTACAGAATTAGATTCATTAATTCACTCACAGCTCTTTATTAGGTACCAGCTATATATATACAGGATTGTGCTAAGCTCTCGATAGGGCACAAAGGCAAAAAAAACCTATTCAGTGCCCTGACTGAACTTTTAGACCATCTCAGAGGGACCCTATATGCACAGAAATACACTTTAATTAATAACTAACTCATTCTTCTGAAATAATTTCATAATTTAAATCTAAACAACAAAAACTTTTCATGCCATATTTTTCATTTTCTATATGATAAAGGGAAATATCTTAATTCAAAACTGAAAGTTTAGGTCAACTAAACTTATAAATAAGCACTTATTAAGCATATGTGCCCAGCATTATTGTAGGTTAGAGATACAAATAGAAAGAATAAAACTACATCTAATCATAAATATCCTCTTCTCATTTTCAAAGTGTATATGCGTATAATAGTCATATTTCTATATCCACACATACACAACACACATACAGTTAGGTAATATGAAGTAAATCCTAGCAGTTGGAGAAATCAGGAAAATCTTCATATCTTGAAGGAAGATATGATTTTTTGTTGAGGATGAGATGGGAAAGGTGTGACTTCCTGATATGGGGTCAGTGGGAGGAAAAAAATGTGAGTTCCAGAGATGGAACATTGTGTGTTAGGAACAAAAACATGATCATCTTGTCAGAGTCCAGAAGGATGAAAAATGGCTAATAAGGCTGGAAAATATAGGTTTAGGTCAGGTTGTGACAAACTTTAAAAAACGTTATATTTGATCCCAGAAACAATAGTCAATCACTGGAATTTGCTAAATCAGGGCAGGACATGGTCAGGTCTGTGCTTCAAGAAAATCACTTTGGCAGTGTTATTGAGAAGGGACTAAAGTGGTAAGAAACTTGAGGAAGGGAGAGTAAATGGAAAGCAGTTTTAATAATCTATGTGAGAGGTGAGGAGCTCCTGAACTAAGGTGGTTGCTATGCAAGTAGAAAGAATTGGTTAGATGTCAGAGATGTTGCCAAGAAAGAAAGAATAAGATTTGAGCTGACTGAATATGTGGGGTGAAGAAGAATTAGGAGTCAGATAATGCTAAGGTTATAGACATGAGCAGTTAGAAGAATGATGCTTCTTTCAGCAGAAATAAGCAAGTTTGGAACAGTGGGGATCGTGGAAGATTAATAGAATTAAAATAATAATAAATATAATACATAATATAAATATAGTTATAAATGTAATATGTTAACATAATGAATTCTTTGATAACTGTAATACTGTAATAACAGTAACAATTGGTTTTAGCAAAAAAAGAAGAAATACATTATTGTCAGAAACTGGAAAAGAGGAAGAGTGAAATATGATGTCAAGGGATTTTGAGAAAAAGAAAACAGGAGAAGAAGGAGCTCTTGTATAATGACTTCAATTTTCTCTATAAAGAAAAATGGGAGGTCTTCATTGGATACAGAATGATGAGAGAAGTATGGGAAAATTGAGATTGTGAATATCTTCTATGGGTAGTGACATAGAGTCAATTAGGGAAGAACATCAAAATAACATGCTCTCCTGAAGGACCAGATGAAGTTGTATGATTTGAATTTGTTAATATAGCCACTCAGCATAATTATGTACCTTCCTCCAGCTTGTTCAGTATGAATGGAGGAGATAGATGGTGGGAGTAACCCAAAGTTTTAGTGTAATATTCTCTTCTCTAAAATATAATATTCTGTGGTTCAAGTTTCTTGGGGCCCTTCTGGAGGCAGCCTTCATTTCAGTTCAGTGTAATCACCCCAAATGTAGCCAGAAGTTAAAGTCCAAATCCTTTATTGTCTCTTTCCAAGTCTTGTTTCCTTCCTTAGGCCCATTTAGCTTTTTTTAGAGGACTATCTCTCTCCTTGGTTCTGAGAGCTCCTGCTGCTAATCCTTTACCTCTGCCAGCTTCAGCCTCCAGCCAGCAAGCACAAAGGTGGAAGATGGAATGAATCTGTCTCCGCCTCTAAGAGTGGGCTTGTCTCTTAGTGGGCTTGTCCTTTAGTGGGCTCCTCTTCATATATGCTCTCTTAAAGGTGTGAATTTTGTAGAACTCTAATAAGTACTAAGTACATTAGTGAACTAGAGAACTGTTACCATGCTAAATTAGATAATTATTATCTCTATCAATTCCAGTGACTTAGCACCTTGTAAGAATCCTATCACTTTGGGAAGGGCTCATAGTTTGAGAAAGTATTAGACATCTTGAAGAGGGAAAATTTAGGGGACATAGGGGAGAGATGGAATATTAAGGATTAGGTCAGATAGAGCCATGTCAGAGTTTCTAATTAAAACAGTTAAATAATATAGGTAATGAAAAGTTTCAGTATATTATTTCATTGTATAGGTGAGATAGAGTGAAGAAGGAAATCATTGAATTTAAGGAGGCTTAGGAATTTAGTGGTTAGAAAATTTGAAGATTTTGAATTTCAAATTTTTCTCTCACCTTTCCTCCCAAAACCCTCCCCAAGAAGACAAGCAATCTAATATAGGTTATACATGTGCAATCATGTCATATTGTGAAAGAAACAGAACAAAAGGGAAAAGTCACAAAAACAAGTGAAAATTGCATGTGTTGATGTTCATTTAGAGTTCACAGTTCTTTCTCTGGATGTGAATAGCATTTTCAATCATGAATATTTTGGAAATGTCTCATATTGCTGAGAAGAGATGTCAACCATAGCTGATCACTGCACAGTATTGCTATTATTGTGTACTTTGCTCTCCTGGTTTTGCTCACTTCTCTCATTTAAGTTCATTTAAGACTTTCCAGGCTTTTTTGAAATCTAGGTGCTCATCATTTCTTATAGCACAATAGTATTCCATTACATTCATGTACCACAACTTCTTTAGCAATTCTCCATTTGATGCATGTTTCCTCAATTTCCAAATCATTGCCACCATAAAAAGAATTGCTATAAATATGTTTGGACACATAAGTCTTTTTTTTCCTTTTTCATGATCTCTTTGGACCTGATAGTGGTATTGCTTGATCAAATGCTAGGCACATTTTTGTTTATTATTTAGCATATTTTTCCTAGTTATGTGTAAAAACAATTATTACCATGTGTTTAAAACTTTGAATTCCATAATCTATCCCTTCCTCACTCCCCAGCCCACCTCTTTTATAAGACACATGTGAAGTCATGAAAAACATTTCCATAAAAATTATATTGTGAAACAAAAATATAGACACCCCCCTCAAAAAAAAAAAAACCCAAGGAAAATAAAGTAAAAATACGTGCTTCAATCTGTATTCAGACACAATGAATTCTTTCTTTGCGTATAAATATAATTTTTCATCATAAGTTCTTTAAAGTTGACTTGGATCATTATATTGCTAAGAATAGCCAAATGATTAATAGTGTAATGCTGGAAAAACTGAGACAAGATAGAGATTAGAGAGTTTTAATATTTTATTTGAAAGGGAGAGATTGTGCTGAAGGCATGCTGCTCCCAGGGCTGATGTCCAAAGTATCCAGCAGCTAATGTGTGCTTCCCATGAAGTATATATACACACATGGCTCAGCTACAGGAGTAGACTGAGGCAGGGGTGGAGTCACTGAGAGTGGGAACAGACTATCAATCCGGTTCTGAGAGGGTGTGGGGGGAGGCACAAGACATTCTGATAAATTGGGAAGGGCTGGGGGTATGATGTCTAAGATAGAAGGTCTTTCTCCTTATCTGGATCATGATGATTAGGAGGGAGGGGTGGTGTTGCAGGATTGAGCAGAACAGTTAGGAACTGAGGCAGAACGATTCAGGGAAACCCAGGCAGGACAATTTAGGGAAACTGAGTCAGGACAATTAGGGAAACTGAGTCAGGACAATAAAAGGGAACTGTGACACAACAATAATTGAGCATTATATAATATTCTCTTACCTTATACTTAGTACATTTCATTTTGCATAAGCTCATGGAAGTCTTTCCAAGTTTTTCTGAGACATATCTTGCTTAACATCACAATACCATAATTTGTTCAACCATTCTCCAGTTTATAGGCTTCCTTTCAATTTCCAATTCTTTGCCCCAAGAAGAAAGCTGTTATAAGATTTTTGCACAGATAGACCCTCTTTCTTCCTTCCTTTCTTTTTTTCTTTTAAATCTCTTTTGGAATGCATCCCTAGTAGGGACATTACTAAATCAAAGGGTATGCACATTTTTATAGACCTCTGGGCATAGTACCAAATTGCTTCACAGAATGATTGAATCAGTTCACAAGTCTACCAACAGTGCATTAATGTCTCATTTTCCCCACATTCCCTCCAACATTTGTTATTTTCCTTTTCTATTAGCCAATCTATAGGAACAATCTTTAGGAACTATACTAGTATCTCAGAATTACTTTAATTTGCATTTTTCCAATCAATAGTGAGGTAAAGTATTTTTTCACATAACTATAAATAGGCTTGATTACTTCATCTGAAAATTTCATGTCTTTTGATGATTTATCAATTGGATAACTCTTATTTTTATAAATTTGACTCAGTTTCCTATATGCTCAAGAAATGACGCCTTTATCAAAGAAATTTGCTTCAAAAATCTTTTCACAATTACTATTCCTATCTGTATTCTCCCCCATTTAGTTTATTCTTTCTACTTTCACCTTGTCCTTTCTCAAAAGAGTTTTACTTCTGATCAACCCCTCTTCTATCTGCCTTCACATTCTTCCTCAATTCCCTTCCCCTCCTATATTCCTATTAGATAAGATAGATTTTTATACTCAATTGAGTGTTTATGTTATTCTCTCTTTAAGCCAACTCTGATGAGCATGGAGCTCACCCATTCCCTTTTCCTTCCTCCTTCTCTCCTTTTCTGGAAAAGTTTTTTTTTCCCCCTGCCTCTTATATGGCAGAGAATTTACACCAATCTACTTCTCCCTTTCCCTTTGTCCCAATACATTCCCCCTTTACCCCTTAATTTAATTTTTTTTAGTTATTATCTTTTTATATTCAACTCATACCCATACCCTCTGTTTATATGCACTCCTTCTAATTGCTCTAATAATAAGAAAATGCTTGTGGGTTACAAGTATAATGTTCCCGTGAAGGAATGTAAACAGATTAACCTTATTAAGTCACTTCTGATTTCCCTTTCCTGATTACCCTTTTATGCTTCTTTCGAGGCTGTATTTGAAAGTTACATTTTCTATTCAGTTTGTCTTTTTATCAGGAATTCTTGAAAGTTCTCTATTTTGTTGAATAGCCATATTCCCCTGAAGGATTATACCAGGATATATGCTGGTATATGATTCTTGCTAGGCATATTATTCTTGGTTGTCATCCTAGCTACTTTGACCTCCAGAATATCATATTTCAAGGCTTCTTATCCTTTTTTTTTTTTTTTTTAATTTAATAGCCTTTTATTTACAGGATATATACATGGGTAACTTTACAGCATTAACAATTGCCAAACCTCTTGTTCCAATTTTTCACCTCTTACCCCCCCACCCCCTCCCCTAAATGGCAGGATGACCAGTAGATGTTAAATATATTAAAATATAACTTAGATACATAATAATTATACATGACCAAAACATTATTTTGCTGTACAAAAAGAATCAGACTCTGAATTATTGTACAATTAGCTTGTGAAGGAAATCAAAAATGCAGGTGTGCATAAATATAGGGATTGGGAATTCAATGTAATGGTTTTAGTCATCCCCCAGAGTTCTTTTCTGGGTATAGCTTGGTTCAGTTCATTACTGCTCCATTAGAAATGATTTGGTTGATCTTGTTGCTGAGGATGGCCTGATCCATCAGAACTGGTCATCATCTAGTATTGTTGTTGAAGTATATAATGATCTCCTGGTCCTGCTCATTTCACTCAGCATCAGTTCATTAAGTCTCTCAGGCCTTTCTGAAATCATCCTGTTGGTCATTTCTTACAAGGAACAGTAATATTCCATAATTTTCATATCCACAATTTATTCAGCCATTCTCTCAACTGATGGACATCCATTCAGTTTCAGTTTCTAGCCACTACAAAAGGGCTGCCACAAACATTCGTGCACATACAGGTCCCTTTCCTTCTTTATAATCTCTTTGGGATATAATCCCAGTAGTAACACTGCTGGATCAAAGGGTATGCATAGTTTGATAACTTTTTGAGCATAGTTCCAAACTACTCTCCAAAATGGTTGGATTCGTTCACAACTCCACCAACAATGAATCAATGTCCCAGTTTTCCCACATCCCCTCCAACAATCATCATTATTTTTTCCTGTCATTTTAG
Organism: Sarcophilus harrisii; assembly: GCF_902635505.1. Lineage (NCBI taxonomy): Eukaryota > Metazoa > Chordata > Mammalia > Dasyuromorphia > Dasyuridae > Sarcophilus > Sarcophilus harrisii. The sequence goes on from NC_045426.1 coordinate 404,866,775, forward strand.
CCAATCTGAAAGGTGTGTAGTGGTATCTTAGAGTTGTCTTAATTTGCATTTCTCTGATTAATAATGACTTGGAGCATCTTTTCATATGACTAGAAATAGTTTCAATTTCTTCATCTGAGAATTGTCTGTTCATATCCTTTGACCATTTTCAATTGGAGAATGGCTTGATTTTTTATAAATTAGAGTTAATTCTCTATATTTTTGGAAATGAGGCCTTTATCAGAACCTTTGACTGTAAAAATATTTTCCCAGTTTATTGCTTCCCTTCTAATCTTGTCTGCATTAGATTTGTTTGTACAAAAACTTTTCAGTTTGGTATAATCAAAATTTTCTATTTTGTGGTCAGTAATGATCTCTAGTTCTGCTTTGGTCATAAAGACCTTCCCCTTCCACAGGTCTGAGATGTAAACTATCCTATGTTCCTCTAATTTATTAATGATTTCATTCTTTTATGCCTAGGTCTGAACCATTTTGACCTTATCTTGGTGTCTGCATTAAGTATGGATCAATGCCTAGATTTCTGCCATATTAGTTTCCAATTTTCCCAGCAATTTTTATCAAACAGTAAGTTCTTATCCCAAAAGCTGGGATCTTTGGGTTTGATCAAAGACTAGGTTGCTATATTTGTTGACTGTTTTATCCCTTGAACCTACTCTATTCCACTGATCAACTAATCTATTCCTTAGCCAATACCAAATAGTTTTGGTAACTGCTGCTCTATAATATAATTTTAGATCTGGTACAGCTAAGCCACCATCATTTGATTTTTTTCATTAATTCCTTGAAATTCTTGACCTTTTGTTTTTCCATATGAACTTTGTTGTTATTTTTCTAGGTCATTAAAATAGTTTTGGGAAGTCTGATTGGTATAGCTAAATAAATAGATTAGTTTAGGTAATATTGTCATCTTTATTATATTTGCTCGCCCTATCCAAGAGCATTTAATATTTTCCAATTGGTTAGATCAGACTTAATTTTGTGAAAAGTGGTCTGTAATTTTGCTCATAAAGTTTCTGATTTTCCCTTGGCAGATAGATTCCTAAATATTTTATATTATCAGTAGTTACTTTAAATGGAATTTCTCTTTGTAACTCTGACTGTTGGATTTGTTAGTGATGATATAAAGAATGCTGATGACTTATGTGGGTTTATTTTATAACCAACAACTTTAGCAAAGTTGTGGATTATGTCTAATAACTTTTTAGCAGAATCTCTGGGGTTCTCTAAGTATACCATCATGTCATCGGCAAAGAGTGATAATTTGGCTTCCTCATTGCCTATTCTTATTCCTTTAATCTCTTTCTCAGCTCTTATTGCTATAGCTAGCGTTTCTAATACAATATTAAATAATACTGTGATAGTGGGCAACCTTGTTTCCTCAGATCTTATTGGAATGGTTGCATTTTGTCTCCATTACATATGATGCTTACTGATGGTTTTAAATAGATGCTGCGATTATTTTAAGGAAAAGTCCATTTATTCCTATACTCTCAAGTGTTTTTAATAGGAATGGATGTTGGATTTTATCAAATGCTTTTCTGCATCTATTGAGATGATCATATGGTTTTTGTTAATTTGGTTATTAACATGGCCAATTATATTGATAGTTTTCCAATATTGAACCAGCCCTGCATTCCTGGTATAAATCCTACTTGATCATAGTGTATTATCTTGGAGATGATTTTCTGTAGTCTTTTGCTAATATCTTATTTAAGATTTTAGCATCAATATTCATTAGGGAGATTGGTCTATAATTTTCTTTCTCTGTTTTCACCTACCTGGTTTGGTATCAGTACCATGTCTGTGTCATAGAAGGAATTTGGTAGGACTCCTTCATTCCCTATTTTATCAAATAATTTATATAGCATTAGGGGCAATTGTTCTTTAAATGTTTGGTAAAATTCCATATAAATCCATCTGGTCCTGGGTTTTTCTTAGGGAGTTGTTTAATTGCCTGTTCTATTTCTTTTTCTGAAATGGGACTATTCAACATTACTTCCTCCTCTGTTAGTCTGGGAAGTCTATATTTTTGGAGGTAGTCATCCATTTCACTTAGGTTATCAAATTTATTGGCATAAAGTTGAGCAAAATAACTCCTTATTATTTCTCTAATTTCCTCTTCCTTGGTGGAAAGTTCTCCCTTTTCATTTTAAGACTACTAATTTCATTTTCCTCCCTCCTTTTCTAATCAGATTTACCAAAGGCTTATCTATTTTATTGGCTTTTCATAGAACCAACTCTTAGTTTTATTAATTAGTTCAATAGATTTTTTACTTTCAATATTTTTAATTTCTCCTTTTAATTTTAGAATTTCCAATTTAGTATTTGATTGGGGTTTTAATTTGGTCTTTTTTAGTTTTTTAGTTTGCAAGCCAATTCATTAATCTTTTCTTTCTCTGTTTTATTCAAGTAAGCCTCTAAGGATATAAAATTCCCTCTTATTACCGCTTTGGCTGCATCCACAAATTTTGGTATGATGTCTCATCATTGTCATTATCTTGAGTGAAATTATTAATTGTATCTATAATTTGCTGCTTCACCCAATCATTCTTTAAGATGAGATTGTTTAGTTTCCAATTACTTTTGGTCTTTTCCCCTAATTTTTTGTTGAATGTAGTTTTTATTGCATCATGATCTGAAAGAAAGCATTTACTATTTCTGCTTTCTTGCATTTTAATTTGAGGTCTTTATGTCTAATATATGGTCAATTTTGAATAGGTTCCATGAACTGCTGAGAAGAAAGTATATTCCCTTCTATCTCCATTCAATTTTCTCCAAGATCCAACATACCTAATTTTTCTAATATTCTGTTTACTTCTTTAATTTCTTTCTTATTTGTTTTGTGGTTTGAGTTTGTCTAATTCTGAGGAGTGCAAGGTTGAGATCTCCTACTATTACAGTTTTGTTGTCTATTTCTTCTTGCAAGCTCTCTTAACTTCTCCTTTAGGAAGCTAGGTGCCATACCACTTGGTGCATATATGTTTAATATTGATTTGCTTCGTTGTTTATGCTACCCTTTGCAGGATGTAGTTTCCTTCCTTATCTCTTTTAATTAGATCAATTTTACTTTTGCTTGATCTGAGATAAGGATGGCTACCTACTTTTTGACTTCACCTGAAGCATAATAGATTTTGCTCCAGCCTTTTACCTTTACTCTATATGTATCCCCTGCTTTAAATGTGTTTCTTGTAAACAACATATTGTAGGGTTCTGACTTTTGATCCAGTCTGCTATCTGCCTCCTCTTTATGGGAGTTCATCCATTCACATTTCGGTTAGAATTACTAAATCTGTATTTCCTGCCATCCTAATAACCCCAGATTGTGCTTTGCTTATTCTTGCCTCCCCACCCTCTTTCCCCTTTTAAACTTATGTACCCCTCTTGTATCACGATGCTTATCCTCTTTATAATCCCTCCCTCCCCCTTTGGTCTTTCCCCTTCCTTCCGTATTACTCTTTTCTTTTCCCTTTTCCTCTCCCCGTTTTAATAGGGGAGAGAATTTTCTCTAAAACAAATGTCAATTATTTTCCTTTGAGCCAACTCTGATGAGTAAGATTCACACAATGTTCCTCCCCTCTCTAAATTCCCTCCAGATATGATAAGTTTCCTTAGCCTCTTTGTGGGATGTGGTTTCCCTCTTTTTATCCCTCCTTCCCACCTTATTCTGCCATCATCCTTTTCCATATCTACTTCCCTTTTTTTATGTTATATCAATGTACTATCAAATTTTACATGTATTTTTTGTATATCCACAACGAAATACAATTCTCAAAGTTATTTTTACCTTTTTCTGCATCTCTTGAGTTTCTATTCTTGGAGATCAAATTTTTTGTTTAATTCTGGTTTTCTTCAGAAACAAATGGAATTCATTTGTTTCATTAAATTCCATCTTCTTCCTGGAAGAAAAATGCTCAGCTAGCTGGGTAGTTTATTCTTGGCTGCATCCCAAGTTCTTGTGCCTTCGAGATATCATATTCCAGGCCCTTCTTTCACTTTAATGTAGAGGCAGCGATCCTGGGTGATCCTTATTGTGGCACCTCGGTATTTAAATGGTTTTTTTTTGGCTGCTTGTAAAATTTTTTCCTTTATCTGATAGTTCTGAAATTTTGCCACAATATTCCTTGGTGTTTTTATTTTAGGGTTTCTTTCAGAAGGTGTTCGATGAATTCTTTCAATGCCTATTTTACCTTCTATTCTATTACATCTGGGCAGTTCTCTTTGATGATTTCTTGTAAAATAGTATCTAGGCTCTTTTTTTCATCATAGTTTTGGAAAGTCCAATAATCCTCAGATTATCTCTCCTAGATCTATTTTCCAAGTCTGTCATTTTAGCAAGTAGATAATTCATGGTTTTTTCCAGTTTGTCATTTTTTTGGTTTTGCTTGACTGATTCTTGCTGTCTCAATGCATCATTAGTTTCAATTTGTTCAGTTCTAATTTTTAAAGAATTATTTTCTTCATTAGCTTTTTTACTTTTTCTGTATATGTCCAATTGAGTTTTTGAATGTATTGTTTTGGTCTTGGAGATTTTTTCCATTTCACTAATTTTTTTTTTTAGTGAATTATTTTCTTTTTCCAATTCACCGATCCTACTTTCTTGCGTGTTCTTTGTCTTTTCCAATTCACGGATCCTACTTTCTAGTGAATTCTTTATTTTTTCCAATTCACAATTCTTACTTTCCTGTGATTTTTTTATTTTTCCAATTCACCAATTTGCACTTCCTGGGAATTTTTTAACTTTTCCAATTCATATTTCAGGAAGTTGTTGCTCTCTTGTAAGGCTTCTCTTTCCTTTCCCATTTATCTTCTAACTCTCTTTTGAGGACTTTTAATGGTCTCTTCTATGAGGAGCATTATGTAAGGAGGACAGTCTGATGCATTTTGCTGTTTGAGGTCTCTTCAGGTTTGCTGACCTGCTCTTTTCTGCATAGAAGCTGTCGATTGTTCTTTTCATCTTTTTATTCATGTTTTAAAGCCTTTAGGGTAGGTCTCCTAGGCAAGGGGTTACCAGCTTCCTCTGCAGAGCAGGGAAGATTTAAGCGATTTCCGACTCCAGGTATGGGAGTGCTCTGGGTGAGAGTTTTCCTTCCCCAACAGGAAGTGGATTCAGCACTGCCGAGGCTATCAAGCGGCTTGAGTGGGGCTGGGTGGATTATCGATTGCCCTAGGCTAGAGACTAAGTGGTGAAAGTGTCACTGCCCCAGGCGGAGCCTCTTGTGGGACTGTGAGTATTAGCAGCTGAGTGCAGACCGCAGACCAGCCCGGAACTCTGCCCCAGTGTCTCTGCCCAATGCAAATCGGCCCTGGAAAAGCTCTATGGCCCCAGCGAGCTCCCACTGTGCAGATTGGAGGCTAACCGGCTCGTCCTCCTGCCGTGCAGGATCACAACTGCCCCAAGGAAAAGCCCGTACTTCGGGTTGGGGCTGCTTGTACTGAGATCTGTGCCTTCACCCTCGGTTTGAGACTCTCCTCGGAACCTAATTTCTCTCCCCGTCTGCGCCGATCTCCCCCCTGGCCCCGGAACCAACCTTTTTTGGCGAGACTGCAGATTTTCTTTGGCAGGTGAGTTGTTCTACTTCTTATCTTTCCGAATTGTAGCAGTCAAGACTATTTTTGAGGCTCGATATAATATTGGTAACGAGGGTAAGAGAAGAGCTTAAAAAGTCGCGTGTGTCTTCTCCGCCATCTTGGCTCCGCCCCCCTTCTTATCCTTTAAGATAGAAATAGCTAAATTATTCTGACTGGGGCTTCACAGTACTTGAATTGTATCTAGATGTTTACAATATTTTCTACTTGACTTGGGAATTCTGGAATTTGGCTATGATATTCCTAGGAGTTTTCATTTTTAGATCTCTTAAAGGAAATGACCAGTAGATTCTTTCAATTTCTATTTTATCCTCTGTTTCTAGAATAACAGCACAGTTTCCTTGACACATTTTTGAAAGATGATGTTTGGACTTTTTTTTTATTTGATTGTGACTTTTAGGTAGTTCAGTAACTTTTAAATGATCTCTCCTGGATCTATTTTTGAGATCAGTTATTTTCCCAATGAGATATTTCACATTGTCTTCTTTATTGTTATTCTTTTGGTTTTGTTTTTGTCGTTTCTTGATTTTTCACACTCATTAGCTTCCATTTTCTCACTTCTAATTTTTAAGAAATTGTTTTCTTCAGTGAACTTTTGTATCTCTTTTTCCATTTGGCCAATTTTGCTTTTTAAGGGTTTTTTTTTTTTTTTTTGTATTTCCTTTTGCATCACTCTCATTTCCCTTCCCATATTTTCCTTCTGTCTTTCTAACTTGATTTTCAAAATCCCTTTTGAGCTCTTCTGTGAGCTGAGACCAATTCTTATTTTTCTTGCAGGTTTTGGATGCAGGAGCTTTGATTTTTGAGTATATGTTTTAATCTTCTTTGTCATCAGAGTAACTTTATATGGTTAGAATCTTTTCCTGTTTTTTGTTCATTTTCCAACCTTTTATTTGACTTTTAACTTTTTGTTAAAGTAAGGCTCTATTTCCAGGGTGTAGGGCATAGTGTCCCATGTATTAGTTTTGTGTAGCTGTTTTCAACTTCCTACAGAACTGTAAGTTTTCAGTTCTTCCAAGGTGGTATGATCCAAGAACAGGTGTTTTTTACTCTCTTGGCCTGTCCTCTGTGAATGACCACAAGCACACTTTTCTATCCTAGAAAAGTGGGGAGTGCCCCTGCTCCACTGTGGGCATAAGCTCTTGTGTGCTAGTGCTCCTTCTTACTCTGGGACTGCAACTCAGGACTGTGTGCTGGAGCTGAATATGGACAAAGCTATAACCCAACCTCAGTGCCAGCAAAAAGACCCCTGTAATCTCCTTCTGACCAGCTAGCTGTTCAACCCCTTTGCCATTTGTGGGCAGAGAGCTCCAGAAAACACATGTTGTTGCTAATTCAGTGGTTCCCAAGACCCTCTCCTATCCTGGGACTGTGCTGGCACTACCTGCACCGACTATGTTCTCCTCTCACCTTACTGTGATAAAGCTTTCCTGCTGAAATTCCAAGTCATCTTTTTGTGTCTGTGGACTGAGAGGTTTGGGATTTGCCACTGATTCAGTTACGGAGGATTTCTCCTGGTTGTGAGCTAGATTGCTCTGACCCAGTGTTCACTGGCACAGCCTTTCTCACCCTGGTATACCAGACTTTTCCTGTTGGCCTTCTAAGCTGTCTTTGGCTGAAGATTCTTAGAGTTACGTTATGATCAATATGCAAATTGCTCTGCTTTTGCTAATTACCCTCTGCATCAATTCATACAAACCTTCTCAAATTTCTCCAAATTCTTCACATTTCTTATTTCTTATGGGGACCTATCCAAACTCTTTGGATCTTTCACAAGTTTTAATTGCACCAAATCCATCTAATCTAAATTATTTTAAACTTCCAATTCCTTTCCTGCATTTCAAATTCCATCTACCTTAAACTATGAACAAGGAGACTTTGTATTTTTTTGCATGTCTCTACATTTTTTATGTTTTATTATTCAGACAGTAACTGTGTGTCTCCTTTCAGAGTACAGAAAGAGAGCTATTTTTCTGAGTTAGGAGCAGTGTGGGAAGAAATATAGTAATTTACCAGATGCCTTCTCTTCAACTAAAAGGAAAAACAAGGTCAGTGAATAGTAGGAGTTGAAGTGTAGGATTAATTGATGTTCTTTCATCAAAAATACAGGGGAGAAGGTGGCATTGGAAGAAACTTTTGTTAAAAATGTGATTAAAATACCAAATGCCTGAAATCAAACACAAGTTTCAATCATGTGTTAATAAATATATAAACAAGTGTGTGACTATGTGTGTATGTCAGCTTTATCCATTCTGATCTGGGACCTTCATGAATTTGGGAACTTAACAGTAAATTAGATGAGTGAATTATTGAATTCACTCTGTCTATATTCAGATCCAGGACACAGTCCTGAGTCATAGTCCCAGGGTGAGAAGGAGCAGTAGTAGCACACCAGAGCTTGTACCCATTCCCCACAGCTCCAGGACAGAAAAGAGTTTTTGTGATCACTCACAGGTCTAAAGGAATGATCTGCAGCCATGTATACTGAAAGCAGAATTAGAAGTTAAAGATTCCTGTGGACTGATATTTCCAAGGACAAAGAGCTTTGCTGAATGGGCTACTGGAACAGCAGTAAATTTTATTTTTCTCTTTTTCTAGCCCCTTTTCATAAATCATTAGGCTTAGGGAAAAATGAAATCTATAAATTTGCAGTACTATTCTCCTAATTTAAATAATAATCCTAATTTTACTCATGGCTTTCTGCTACTGTCCATGAAAGACAATAATAAAATATAAACTTTATGAATAAAAGCACTTTGAAAATTAAGAAAAATTAAAGTTAATAGAAACTAAGTATTTATTTTAAAATTTTTAAGGGCTTACATATCCAGTCCTTTGTAGTTTGTAAAGTCTTTTTTTTTAAAGTAAATTTTATTAATGCCTTTGTCCTTATGTCATAGTCATTGCTATGAACCTTACCACCCTAGATTTAAACCTCATTTAAAAAGGTGCCTTCTTACCCAAAATAAACCATTAAAGCAAAAACATCTGAGAGTGAAATATCTGTTAGTGTACAGAGTATCTTATCCAAGTGATCCTATACATTTTTTGCTCCAAGGAAGGCAGATATTGCATCATTGACTCTTTTGCATCATTATTGATTATTCAGTATACTCAAATGAGTTTACTTTTAGTGATTTGTCCCTTATGTTGTTGTTGTACTGCTTAAAATTCTTTTTGTTTCCTTCTGCTTCAGTTCATAAAAAATATACTTATGTCCCTCTAACATAAAAATTATTTAGTCATAATTTATTCCTATACAATAATTATTTTTTTTCCCTAATTTTTCCCTCTGTTTATATGCACTCCTTCTAATTGCTCTAATAATAAGAAAATGCTTGTGGGTTACAAGTATAATGTTCCCATGAAGGAATGTAAACAGATTTTATTTTTATTTTTCCCTAATTATTTTTGTATTGATGTATACTTAATTTGTTTTTTGTGCTTTGCTACCACAAAGAGTATTGCCAGGACTAATTTGCTATATGTTGGATCTTTTGTTTTGTGTTTGACTTTGTTAGGGAAAAAGACCTAGTAGTAAGGGAGTATGTATATTAGACTCTCCCCCAAGGTTAAAAAACAAAATGAAATAATTGGATACCTGTATAACCTTCACCTCCCCTTGTTTAGTTCTCTTAGCATCAGAACCATTTGATGTATTTCAAGAAATATTATGGAGATTTTTTAAAGTTCAGATCTCCTGAGTTTTCATGTTATGACCTTGGGCCTTCAGCTACAGCTCAGTCCTCTCCTCTAAGAAGCACACTTCTGCAAATCTCCTTTCCCTGGGAAACTCAAAACTCACAACCCTCAACTAAAACTCAGAAACTTTTTTTTGAGAGCTTCAAGACTTGTGAACTCTTAAACTTATATTTAAACTAATATATTATCTTATCAATAAGCTCAAAGGCTAGAAAAATGCATTTTTACGGTCATTCATACATCTGACCTCATTTATAAAAGGAAACAGAAAGACAAAAGAAAAGAGTTAAGAACTGGAGTTCCAGAAAGTCCAATTTCAGGCAACTTTAGGCTAACAAAGTTGTTTTTTGCTTGAGGGGTAAGGAAAAGCTTTTTGCTAGAGAAAAGAAAAGGGGTCAAATCCTATTACAGCCCATACTTATAGAATGCAGTGGAAAAGGTTTTTATTGTGATAAGAATATGTACTTTCTGACTGTCTCCAATCACCTTGAAGACAGTTGTAGTCTTTGGGAACCAATTAGAGGAATTCCCCAAGTCTTCTCAGTGAAGGGTTAGGGCCTAGTATTAGCATCTTTGTGAAAATCCTCATTAGTCATATACCTGTTAATACTGGACTTGCCTTCTCCTCTGCTCAGACTTTTAATCTCTTCTTCTCCTGTACTCCGCAATAGTTGGTCCTTTTTCTTCCCCTGAGCCTTGGGGTATTTCTCTTTTGCGGAACTCAACTTGCTTTGAAATATAAAGATCCTTTTGAGTCAATATCATGGAGAAAACAGTAAAAGCAAAGTTCCCAAAATAAAATCTGCTTTAAATCAGGCCTTAATCAATGTGTAGGAATGGAAGTGGGGCAGATGCAATGTCAGAACTGGCTCTTGAGGAACTCTATGGTTATTTTTTTCTCTAAGAAATATACTGTGCTAGGTTATTTCAGTTTTCCCTTTGCTCTATTGGCTGCATTTGGAATATTTTTGCTGATTGTGGGTACCTGTGTTTCAGTCATATCTGAAATGGTTTGCCATTTCCTTCTCCAACTCATTTTACAGATGAGGAAACTGAAGCAAAAAAGGACTAAGTGACTTTCCCAAAATTACGTAATTAATGCCTGAGGCCAGATTTGAATTCAGGAAGATAAAACTTCTTTAAATTCATATTTTTATCCTAGCAATAGTATATATTGTATATGTATATGTGGTATATATGTATATATATATATATATATATATATATACAGAGGGAGAATGAAAGTGATTTACTTGCACTTACTCTCATTCTACCATTTCCCCATTGTAAAGCTATTTTCTTTTTAAAAAAATTCTGTGAGGTACAGTATGCAAGGATCATTATTATTCCTATTAAATAGAAGAAAAAAACAAGATTCAGAGTTTTCAAATGATTTATCTGAAGTCAGATAGCTAGTACATGACAAAGATCTAACACCATTACTCTTTGTGTATACCATACTATTTGTGCTTTTATGAACAATATTCAAATTTGTCTCTGATAAATCAGCCAATCATATTCAGGTTCATTTAATTTTATGCTCATTTTTAAAATTTTATCATGGTTACAATGCTCTTATTAAGATTGGCTTTCTAAATGATTAGATGTGAATATTAAGATGACTGAAAATACCAGACCAACTTCTTATTAAAATTAAAATTTGAATATATGTGTGTTATGTGTATTAGGCTTGGTGGTAGAAAGAGTTAGAAGTGAAATTGTAATCGCACTTAAATTCATATCTGTGTATTTATTTATTTATTTATTTTGAAGGGAAAAATACTGTAAGTTTATTTTACATTGCTATGCAATTTTCTTCAGACCTATCTTGATTCTTTTGACATTTTGAGTGTCAATATAGAGAAATTTCACTTAAAAGGAAACATTTTTTTTTCTTTTCCTAGGCAGTGAATCTTAGCCCAGGAAATAAAATAACTTCTTGGAGGTCACTTTCAATTCTGTAGTTTTCATTGTACAATGCTCTTACTTAATAATGTATAGTATTATGCTATTGCTTATTCAATCAAATCCAGATATTTCTATGTGACATTCAGGCTCTATATTATCCAATCACATCTTACCTATTCAATCTCTGTAATTTAGTAATCAATCATTTCCTTCTTGTTCATTTCATTTTCTTACCCTTAGCTGGGAAAATTTTTCTTCAATGATTCCTGACAAAGGTCTAAACCCATATATATCTGGATATGAAAGAGGACCCTTTAAAGGACCTAGCATAATTGAATTTGAGAGACAGAAGCAACCTCCGAGGTCATTTGTAAATAACTTGTAAATAAACATAATTTTCTATTATAACATTTGGCAAATGATCATCCAGATTCTGAACTTGTTCAAAGAAGGGAAAGTCACCACTGATTGAGTCAGCCTGCTTTGCTTTTTGACATCTTGAACTCTAGAGAAGTTTTCCCTGACATCCATGGAACCATTGCTTCATGTTCTATTTTCCAGGTTGTAGTTATATGAGTGGCATTAAATATACACAGTGTGTCTGAATAATATATATATATATATATATATATATATTATGTAATCATATTGTTTTACATATATAGTAACATATATAAACATATAGTTATATATATAACTATATAAACATATAGTTATAGAAATATATTTCTAAAACATATACATGCAACATTTTTTTCTCCAGTTAGGATAGTCAACATGTTTTTGGACCATAGGTTTAATGGTTTTATCTTCTTTACTATTTTTGTATTTTGCTGATATAGAAAATTTTTAAATCTCAATTGTCAGACAACCGATAAGAAATTCTTAAAATAACTGCCATTCCTCAATATTTTCCTCATGATGTCAGGATATAAAACATTGAGATCTGGTTCTTATCCTAAAGGAAATCATATTTTAATAAATTAATCCAGACTAATTCTTGTAAAAAAATTAGAGAGTAATTAATAGGAAATGCTGCGTTTCTGATCATAATTTAAACTGGAATTCAGAGAAAGAAAAAGGGATAATTGTATAAATCTTAATGAAAAAGATTGGACTTTTTAATTATTTATTTTTTTATTAAAGCTTTTTAATTTTTCAAAACATATCCACAGATAATTTTTTGACATTAATCCTTGCAAAACATTTATTCCACGTTTTCCCTGCCTTCCCCCACCCACACCCCCACTTGGCAAGTAATCCAGTATTTGTTAAATATAGTAAAAATATATATGTTTAATCCAATATGTGTATACATATTTATACAATTATGTTTATGTTGCACAAGAAAAATCAAATCAAAAAGAAAAAATGAGAAAGAAAATCAAATGCAAGCAAACAACAACAAAAAGAGTGAAAATGCTCAGTTCCCACAATCCTCTCTCTGGGTTTAGATGGCTCCATCATCACAAGATCATTGAAACTTGGCCTGAATCATCTCATTGTTGAAAAGAGTCATGTCTATCAGAATTAATCATCGTATAGTCTTGTTGTTGCTGTGTATAATGATTTCCTAGTTTTGCTCATTTCACTCAGCATCAATTCATGTAAGTCTCTCTAGGTCTCTCTGAAATCATCCTGCTGGTCATTTCTTACAGAACAATAATATTCATATACCACAATTTATTCAGCCATTCTCCAACTGATGAGTATCCATTTAATTTCCAGTTTCTAGCCACTATAAAAAGGCTGCCACAAACATTTTTGCACATGTGGGTCCCTTTCCCTCCTTTAAGATCTCATTGGGATATAATCCCTGTAGAGATATTGCTGGATCAAAGGGTATGCACAGTTTGATAGCTCTTTGGGTATAGTTCCAAACTGCTCTTCAGAATGATTGGATCATTTCACAACTCCACCAACAATGTATCAGTGTCCCAGTTTTCCCACATTTCCTCCAACATTCATCATTATCTTTCCTGTCATCTTAGCCAATCTGAAAGGTTTGTACTATTGATCAGAGAAATGCAAATTAAGACAACTCTGAGAGTTGTCTTAATTTGCATTTCTCTGATCAATAGTAATTTAGAGCACCTTTTCATATGACTAGAAATTGTTTTAATATCTTCATCTGAAAATTGTTTGTTAATATCCTTTGACCATTTGTCAATTAAAGAATGGCTTGAATTCTTATAAATTTGATTCAATTCCCTATATATTTTAGAAATGAGACCTTTATCAGAACTTTTGAATGTAAAAGTATTTTCCCAGTTTATTGCTTCCCTTTTACTCTTGCCTACATTAGTTTTGTTTGTACTAAAGCTTTTTAACTTAATATAATCAGAATTATCTATTTTGTGATCAATAATGAATTCTAGTTCTTCTTTGGCCACAAATTCCTTCCTTCTCCATAGAGCTGAGAGGTAATCTATCATATGTTCTTCTAATTTGCTTATAATATCACTCTTTATGTCTATATATTCTTGGAATGTGGTGTTAGGTATGGGTCAGTGCCCAGTTTCTACCATACCAGTTTGCAATTTTCCCAGCACTTTTTGTCCAATAATGAGCTTTTATCCCAAAATCTGGGATCTTTGGTTTGTCGAACACTAAATTACTATAGTCATTGACTATTTTGTACTAAAAAAGACTGGACTTGAGATAGGCTTTGAAGGATTAAAATAATTTGGATAGGTGAAAGGGTAACATAAGGAAAATTTCAGAGATAGAGAAACTTTTTATGGATCTTATTAAAAAAGGAATCTGAAGAGTCTGTGCTTGATATACTAGGTATTACTGAATCATTGAGGCTTCTTGATTTGGAGAGTAATATGACTTTAGATTATAGAAAAAGTTTTTTTTCAATATTTATATAATAGTGATGTATATGATGGATTCAAACAGGCAGATTCACTGAGCAATGAATAAAAGACCTGAGAAGCATCAACAAGGGTACCTGGTATGAGTGCAGATTTACATGACTTAATTTCATTCTCTGGTGGGACACTATGGAATGAAAGAATAAAAATTTCAAGCTATGGGGTAGAGGCAGTGTCAGAAGCATATAAATGTTGCTCATGAGATAGAGTGCTGAGCCTGGAGTCAAGAGAACCTGAGTTCAAATTCATTCTCAGACATGAACCAACTGTGTAACCAAAGACAAATCACTTAAATTCAAACAATCATTTAAGTAAAAAGCATTCATTAAGCACCTACTATATATCAGGATACAAAAAGAGGCAAACATTATCTCTCCTCATGAAGTTTACAGTCAGATACTCAAATGTAAAATGAGAATAATATAGTACTTCTTTCTGAACATTGTTGTGAAGATAAAGCAAGATAATTTTTATTTAAAGCATTAAACACAGTGCTTAGTATGTGGTAAATGCTATATAAATGCTAAACATTATTAGCAATTAATAATTTATGTTGAATTAAAATACTAAATAATTTTTTATGTTTAGACCATCCCAGTGTAACTTTTAAAATGCCCATACTACAACTGTAACATGAATTTTGTGTTATACCAACCAAACTGCCAAGAAGTTACTTTATAGAACCAAAGTTAGACCAACATTCATTTGAAGGAACATAAAGTAAATAATTTCAAGGGTAATATTTTTTAAAGTAGCAATGAAGAGATCAGAGTATTATTTCACTATTTCAAATGATGTTATAAAGTAGTAATCTTCAAAGTAATTTCGTACTGGTTAAAAATAAAAAAAATCAGTGGAATAACTAAAGTTAAATGTATCTATGACTTTTTATATCTATAATAATAAGGAGAATCCTTGGTCAATATAAAAGAATAAGTTGATGATTAAAGGTAAAGTAGCCAATTTTGATTACATTTCAGCAGTGGGCATACATTTCAAAGAATTCAATGGCAGAAAGACAGCTCCTATGTACAAGCAGACTTTGTGGTAGCAAAACAAAAATCTAGAAAATAAAAGTATTGCTCATCTATCAGTAAGGGTAATGGTTGAACAATTTGGGGCATATGGATATAATTGGATGTTATTTTCAATATTAGCAAGAATAAATATGTGGAATTCAGAGAAAGACAACACAGAATGATACACAGTAAAGAAAATAGTATCAAGAAAAAATATGTACAGTGACTACAATTGTATAAATGGTAACACTTAAAAGCAATGAAATTCTTATGACTTTATCTATCTATCTATCTATCTATCTATCGGTCTGTCTACCTATCTCTCCTCTCTTTTTCTCTGGCTTTGTGTGTATGTGTGCATAGATAAAATATTTATGCACATACACATATAGATTTATATATGCATACATTCATACATATATACAAAAAAATAAAAACAGATGCAAAATAGCTTAAAAAGGGAATGCACAAGATATTGTGGAGATCAGAAAAGACTACATGTTGAAGATGGTGTTTGACCATGGTTGTAGTATGTGATGTGATGGAGTTGCTCTGTTCAGTAGCTTTACCTAAATTATTTTCTTCTTTGCTCTGGGAATTGGTAGAAGAGATTATTCTGATATGAAAATAAAGGCAGAAAAAAACGAAAAAAGTGTATACATATTTTGGAATTTGATTGTCAGACTTTCTAAAGCTATGCTATGGTATGAAAGGGTCTTGATTATTTTTAACTTGGTAGTGGAGAGTCAAACATCTTATGATCTGAAAGACTAGCTCCTATTAAAAATGATAACTTTGGAGATTTATAATAATTGTTTTTAAATACCCTGCTACAACAATTGGTTCTTTTAAAGTCTAAAAAGAATTCAGTTTTAAGGAGTTTATTTTGGACAAACAGTTATGAGTTCAGTCACAACTGTTCCAAGTTCCCAGTTAGGAAAATTCCTAACATCTAGGCAAAGGTTGGGCACTCTGCCTAACTTTACATTTATATCTATGTCTAATTAACCCATGGCCTCTTTGTGGTTAAGGAAAATTCAGTTTACTGGAAATGTTTGGGTAATGAAACAGCAGAGTATATTATAGTGTCTGTGGATAGATAGTCACTGGGAGGGGAAGTTGGGAAAAGATGTGATTTTTCTTGGGACTTTCCTTAGCCTGAGTATTCTGCTCTAAGATGCTTGTTATTCTGAGTTGAGACTGACTCAGACATGTCTCTAGAAGTTTAAGTTCAATATGAGACTTAAAAATGTAAGTCATCCAACAATTAAAAGACAACATTTTCCTTATCCATAGAAGGGAAAAGATGTAAGTAAGGAGAATGGAAGAGGATACCTTGAGTTTATTCAGATGAACAAGTATATTGCCTGATTATTTTTAATGAACCATCAGTCAAAACTTCAAGAGCATCCTACCTCTTTTCTTCAATGTTTTGTGCTCAGGGGATAAGGAAGTGATGTTTATCAACAATCTGAGGTCTTAGTCTCCTGAGTCAACCAAATCTTGGTGGATATCTTGATTCATTTTAAGTAAAAACTAGTTTAACTCCGAGAGGTTGTAGGGGTTAAGATATTGTTCCTACCATATCTCTATTACTGAGGACTCTTACTTAAGATCTCCCCTTTGAGCCACAGTCCAGTCCTCCCTTTGCTTTTCAAAAGTGTACTGAATTGCTTTGCTTGCCTCAACCACTTGAATCTAGACATTCAGAATCTTTCATTCTGGTTTTGAAACACTCTCCTCTTTTAAAAAAATTTCTGGCAAAATAGTAAAATTTCTTGAGTTCTTCCAAATCTCCCTCCAAACAACATTACATTAATTCCTCAGAATGAATTCTGAGAATGGCAGAACAATAAAAGAACAGGATGAAACTATGTTCCAGCCTGAAACAACTTAGAAGGTCAATAGGAGAGGTCTGTCTCATAAGCAAGCAAATAGCAGGCAAAGCTCCAGCAAGACAGCACAGATCTTGGGAGTGACTGAATCAGCAGCAGTGATTTCTGCACTCACAGGCCGAAAGAAAGTCAAACTCTCAGAAGGAAATTAAAAAGGACATTTGTTAATACTGCATGCAGGACTCTAGCATTGCCCATATCCAGGTCACAGGCCCCAGTCTCAGTCCCAAAACAAGAAAGAACACTAACATATTAGAGCTTGTGGTTGTAGATAAATGTTGACAAGGATGCTTTGATAACTCACAGACTAGAGTTCAGGCCAGGAGAGCAGTGATCACACCTTTCCTTAAATCATACCACCTTAAAAACTTACTGGTCCCTATAATAAATTCTGAAAACAGCATCCTGGAAACCTCAAGCTTAGGACAGTGTCCCGTTCATTCCAGGCACTGAGCCCAACTTAGCATAAAATTAACAATCAAGAAACAGGCTAGGGAAAAAAAAAAGCAAGCGAATAAGCAATCAAGCAAAAGAACCTGACCCAAAAAAGGGATTGTGATGACAGGGAAGACCAAAACACAAACTCAGAAGAGGACAAGAGTGTCAAAATGGCTATATGTAAAGTGTCAAAGAAAAATGTGAAATGGTGTCAGGTCCAAAAAAGAATCCCTAAAACAATCTCAAAAAAAATTGAAAAATCAAATAAGGGAGGTAGAAGAAAATTGGTAAAAAGAAGTAATATTAATATTAAACATTTTGCATAAAATGGTATCACATCCAGATTTTTTAATGTAAAATTAAATGAGTTAATAGAGCAAGTAGTAAAAGTTTATTAGTGAAAGACCTCAAATTTCCCCTCTCAGAACTAGATAAACCTAATAAAAATAACAGAAAGAAGTTAAAGAGATTAATAGAATTTTAGAAAAGTTAGATGTAATAGACTCTGGAGAAAATTAACAATGATGATAATCCTACTTACAATAATTGCTATTTAATATTACTTGCTCATGCAGAAGCTGAGTCAATGAAATAATGATGATATTTCTACTTAAATTAATTTACTTATTTAGTACCATACTAATAAAACTATCAAAATTATTTTAGAGATTTAGAGAAAATCACAAAAAAATTCATCTTGACAAGTAAAAGGTGAATAATATCAAGAGAATTAATGAAAAAAAGGAACATTATCTTGTTGTAACAGATCTCAAATTTTATTATAAAGCAGTGATCATCAAAGTCTAGTAGTGGCTAAGAAATAAGGTAGTGGATCAGTTGAATGTATTGTTATATAATGTATTGGAAATATTTGCCATAGTAATCTAGTGCTTGGTAAATGCAAAGATCCCAGCTTTGGGAACAAAAACTCACTATTTAATAAAAATTACCATGCAAAAATTAGGCATAGATCAACATCTCATATAGTATGTCAAGATGGGGTCAAAGATTTAGATATAAAGAATGATAGTATAAGCAAATTAGCATTACATGGAATAGTTTGCCAGTTAGATCTATGAATAAGGGAAGAATTTATAGCCAAACAAGAGATAGAGAGCATTACATGATGTAAAATGGATAATTTTGATATTAAGTAAAAAATGTCTTGTACAAACAAAACTAATGAAACCAAGATTAGAAGAAAAGCAGAAAACTGGAGAATTTTTGTTTTAACAGCAAGGCCTCATGGCTCAAATATATAGAGTACTGAGTCAAATTTATAAGGTTATGAAACATTGCCTTGATAAATAGTCAAAAGATATGAACAGGTAATTTTTCACATGAAGAACTCAAAACTATTTATAGTCATTTGAAAAATGCTCTAAATCTCTCTCAGATAATAACCATTCTGAAGTAATGAAGTACTACCTTTATCTGGTAGTAATCAGGTGGTAATTTATCTGATTAGCTTATATAACAGAAAAAGAAAATAATAAATATTAGACAGGTTGTGGGAAAATTGGCACCCTAATGCACTGTTGTTGGTGCTGTGAACTGATCCAACCATTCTGGAGAACAAATAGGAACTATTCTCAAAGAGCTATAAAACAATGTACTTTTTGATCCAACAATATCAGAACTTGGTCTGTATTTCAAAGAATTAAGGAGGGGAAAAAGGGAAGAATGTGTTTGTTCTATATGCAAAATTATTTGTAGCAGTTATTTTTGTAGTGGGAGTTCAAGAATTAGAAATAGAGGAGATGCCTTGGAGAATGACTGAAAAAGTTGTGATATATGATTGTGATTGAATACCACTATACTCTAAGGAATGATGAGTAGGATGATTTCAGAAAATCTTGGGGAAAATTATATGAACTGATACAAAATGAAATGAGCAGAACCAGAACACTGTATATAATGACAGTAATATTGTGTAATGAACACTGTGAGTGGCTTGACTATTTTCAGCAATACAAAGCTCTTCTTTAAGAAAAAAAAAATTCTGATCACTAGCATTGGAATTAGTATCATTTAAAACCATATGGCTACTTTTCTTGAAGGTGCAGATCATAAGTCATCCATAGGTGGTTCTTGTGAATACCTTTCTGCAAATCTTCTTAAGAGGATCTGCCTAATGCAATGGAGGCTTTATTCTCATATTTTAATACATGATGATATTTCTTACATAGAATAATTGTGAAGTATCTAAGCTTTCTATATTTCATTTCTTCCCTTACTCAATAAGAAAGGAACAGGATTTATACATCCAAATTATGTATGGATATATACATCCAAATTTCAGTATTGTCATTCCAAAAGTAATTAATTAGGGAAGTCTATGAAATTCCACTTGAGGGTCATGTTTTATAAGCATATTACTTAATCAAATTAAAAACTAACCAATAAAAAAAACCTTTCTCAAGATATTTTCTGCGAGCTTTTTTTTTTAAATGAAAGTTAAAATTCCTATAGAGTACTCAGAAATAAGTCGTATGAGAATTTGGATTAAGACAGAAACTGAGGATTGGGGGGAAGGAGCTTCCTATCAACAGTCATAATGGAAAGTGCATATAAAAGTAAGATCATAGGTGTGATTTGTCTGTTGGTATCTGCAAAGAACAAATATCAGCTTAAAGTTTTCTAAGCAGATACTCAGAAGGATACTGTGTGCCTGCCAATTATTTATGACAATAGTAGTTAATTAAGTTTATTGTTATTATTTGGATATTATGCCTAGTTTTGGTTTCATTGAGTGTTTTCTCTATCACTCTCCATCTCTGCCTATAGGTCTCTGCCTCTCTGACTGTATCTTTCTGTCTCTGTCTGAAGGTCTGTCTCTATCTCTGTCTCTCTTCCTCGCTTCTTCAGATGAATGTATATAAAAATGTTTTCAAATTTTTTTCTTCAAAAGACACAAATTTGGCAAGAATTAAAAAAAACAATTTTAACATATTTTTCAAGTTCTTTTGAGGTTGTTTTGAAGACTCATTTAGATCATGAAAGTTTTTTGAAAATATCTTTTGTCTGGAATTTAAAATCAAATACAAATGAGTTGTTCTTATATAAATTCTATGTGTTTATGATGGTAATGGTAATGAGTTATCAAAAACTCAAATTGTATAAATTTATTTTCTTTCAGTAGTGGACAAGTTAGCTAAAAAAGAAATTTCCCCCCTCCCCAATCATTTCACTTGTGTCTGGCTCTTCATGACCTCATTTGGGGGTTTTCTTGGAAAAAGATATTGAGGAGGATTTTCCTTTTCCTTCTCCTGCTCATTTTACATATGAGGGAAATGAGGCGAGGCAAACAGGTTTAAGTGACTTGCCCAAAGTCACACAGCTAATCTCTTAAGTCCCATTTGAATTCTGGTCTTCCTGAATTCAGGCCCCATCCTCTATCCACCATGATCCCTAGCAGTCCATAAAATCTCATAAACGTAGTAAAAATCGCTCATTTTGTGGTTTAGAACTTATAAGGTTCTCTGTTCCAACCTTCTTATTTGCTAGAACATTAAGTGTAGAGAAGTTATATGACATAACATTACTATGGCTATATGTCAATATCAGAATTGAACTTTTATCTCCTAAAATCTTAAAAATCTTTCTAGCACTTCCATTCTGCTACTAAAATGAATGTACTCAAGTCCACAATTTAAACTTTTAGTTAAGTAATATCTTTTCAAAAGTGATCTAAAATTCTTGTTCCCTTGCTAGTTTCCCATGGGAAAATGCACATTGATAGTTTCTTGGGAAGTTAAATTCAATTTAAGAGATATTTACTAATTTCTACTGTATGTCAGACAATGGGGAGAAAAACAGAGGTACACTGTTTTCAAAGAATTTGCATTTAATTGAGGATAGCGATACATCTTTTTCAAGATAAAAACAGTTGAGTTAGTTAGACAGCTCAGTTACTTGGATCCAGAACTGATGGGATAATCAAATGCAACAATCAATGATGCAAAATGATAAATTCAACATTATCAGCCTAGATGAAGATTTCTACTATGGCGTCCCTCTAACCTTTGTCTTACTCTGCTTAATAGCCGCTATTAATGTTGGGACATGAACTGTATACTTAACAAATCTGTAAAGCATTGTGGGTCACAACTCCATTTTTGGGAGCTGTGAATAATTTGGCAACAGTAAAAGGTTTCTGAATATAATGACCAAAAATTAATTCCAAGTCAAATGCATAATGAATCTGAGGTGTTTCTGGCCGTGCTTGCCATGTTACCTATTATGACTTAAATGCAGCCTTCATTGTGATACCCACAGCATTCACACTTAGCATTGTGCTTGCATGAATGCTGCCAGAAATACCTCGGCTTTAATTCAAGATGGGGTTGAGTAAAAACTTTTCAAGCAAAAAGGGATCTTGGATGAAAAAGACTTAAGATGCTTTGCTATAGAGGATGTGACATTGAGACTAAGTAGCTAACATGACTGATTGAGGAAAAAAGAGAGAAGGGAAGGAATAAGCATTTATGTAGTACTTACTAAATGTCAGGACTGTGCTAAGCGCTTCACAATTACTGTCTCTTTTGATCATCACAAAAAAATCTATGAGATAGATGCTGTTATTATTCCCATTTTACACTTAAGGAAACTGAGTTAAACAGAGGTTAAGTGACTTTCTCAGAGTCATACAGCTAGTAAGTATCTGAGGTAAGATTCCAATCAAGATCCATAACAAGATAACAAACTAGCATTTTTTTGACCTTTACTTTTTAGCATCTGAAAAGAGTTCAAAGCTCTATTTAAACAGTAGCATATGAGTAGATTTAAAATTTTTATATCTGGGCTTTTGGCCATATTAAATAGGGTGTGAGTTAATTTTTTTGTCAGTGTAAATTAAGTGAATATCTACTTTTTGCATGTCTGGGATTGGAGCAGAAAATGTCCAGTCAAAAATACCATCAACCTCCATGCTCCAATATTTGCACTTTAGTTAGCACCATATGGTTTTGGTTTTTTTTTTTTTTCCCCCCAGAGAAACCACATCCTTTGATTAGACTAACTACAAAGGATTCAAGTTGTGTTCAATTACTTTATAGTGATTAACATACTCTTTGCTGGTCCATGTACTCGATTCATAAAGTCTTATAGTCCTAAGGATTTTTTTGTTTCTTTTTCTTTGTTAGGTAACAGCATTTGAATAGTTTACCCTCTAAATCAGAAACTTACAATGGGTGACAAACCTCAGTGGAAAAAGAATAGGAAGAATAAATTATTTCTGCTTCATTATCCATTTAGCAGTAGCATGAAGAATCTGTCTTTTTGTATATATTTGTACATGCACCCATGGAGAGAGGTGAAAAGGTAACTGGCACTTCTAGAATTGGTGATGTTTTCATGTGAGAACTGTCAATGTGATAGATAAGGACATAGATGTGGTAATTAACTGAAGTTAGTCACATGGAGAGTTAGTAGCACATCAGAAACTAGAATCCAGTTCTCTTGAATCATTATATGCATCCAGTCTTTTTGCCTCCCACTGGACTAACAAAAAGCCCTATGGACAGACTTTTTTTTTCTTTTTTCTTCACATGCTGGAGATGTTGAGCAATTTCACTGAGAAAGAACTTTCTTGTGTATTTTTCTCTTATTTAATTTAATGCCTACTCATTCATCTTCTCGATTTGGAAGTTCATTTTGGAGTCACTTAATTATATATACTTCTGAATTCATCTTCCAGCTTTGTCACATATTTGGCTCAATGCTTAAACATTATACTCAAACTCATGTTGGATTTGTTTCTCTTGTTTACATTTCCATCATTTTTTTTCAGTCCAATGAGGTTTAGCCCTTCCTGATCCCTTTAATTCTCTTTCCTTCTTCTAGATTTTCCTTCAGACCTGGAAAAATTTATAACTATAAAATCAATCTTGCCTCTTATATTCTACTCATTGATGAAAACTAAAGATTTTTCTAAGCTTATGCCTACACAAAAACGTTAGCTGCAGAAAATAAATACTCTGTGTACCTTATGCCATTCTAGGAGAACACAGCAATGGTTCTTTTTTGTTTCTCGATACAGTGACACTGAAAATGAGTCCATTATGTAGACAAATATGACTGCTCACATGTTCCTTATATTGGTCAAGATATTGAGTTTCATGTAAACATTGATAAGAAAAGGAATAAAATGGACAAGCAGAGGTTTTCCATTTATCCAAAGTTTAACTTGTAATTGGCAACCTTTCCCCAAGCACATTATTAATATGAAAGAAATAAGTGAAAAATTTGAGTTTTTTGAGGGAGGAAATTACATCTGTGCTGTTGATCCACACTTATTTCTAATAGAAAAAGAACACTTTTTTAGCCAAGTCAACAGAACAAAGTAAGACTCTTTGTACAGTGTACCATGCTGGGGAGAAGAGAACAGAAAAATGTCATGAATCAGAACTCATGGTATGATGCTTTTTTCATCCAGATTTTGAAAGGAAGATTTAATTCTTCGAGTTGGGTTGGATTGAGGATAATATATTAAAAGGGGCAATAAATATTTTGTTTAGTATCTTGAATAAAATTTGCAGATTGTCTGACTATTCATTACAAATCATTTAAACATAATTCAGTCAAGTTTCTAGTATTTTCCCATCCTCAACACAAAGATGTGACCCATTCAGAACAAGTCTTAATTAGACAGTGACATTAAGGCATGCTAAGTATACTGACATGTTTCCCCCATGTGTTAAAGCATTAAAAAAATAAAGTCAAAGAAATAAGCCTATCTGAGAGATTTTCTTCAGTTTTAGATTATATATTTACATTATCCCAAGTAGATATAGAGGCCATGAAAGAATTCCCAAATCAAGACCAATATTAAAAATAATATTAAAAAAGCAGTCCATGGTAGCTAGAATGTCTTGTGACTGGTGTTTAAATCAGCAAAAACATTTTATTTCTGACTTAAATCAGGTAATAAGCATGGAATATAAAGAAAATCAAAGTTGAGCATAAGTAAGAAAGAGATTTTATTCTTTTGAAAGTCTGGCAAGATGGGAAAATTATTACTACTGCTGCTATTCTTATTTCACGAATAGGATGCTGGAGGAATAAGATGTGTATTAGGGGACCTTCAGAGCTTCTTCTCTCTCTTCTCTTATGTAAATATGCTTAATAAAGCACCTTCCCCTTCAAAAATGCCAAACTTGAAAATAAGATCTCTTTAAAATCTTTATACATATATACAGGTGTATTGTGTGAAAAATGTAACATATACATGAGTACTTATGCATGGTATGCATATAAGTGTATATGTATAGATCTATACATGTGTGCATATACATACATGTACATATATACATCAAATATATGCATGTCTATATGTCTATATTGTATATGTATGCATATGTATGTATGTTTATATATGTATATATATAATTATATTTGAGAAGAGAATATCATAATTTAACTCATCTCCTAAAAGCTTATAGATCTTTCAATCACCTTTACACTCTCATTAAAATGCATCCACTCAAGGCTATATTTTAAATTTTTATTTAAGTAATATTCTTTAAAAGACACATAACTTTTCCTCTGGTTATCTGAAAGCTTTTGTTCCCTTGCAGAAATGCTAATTTCCCAAGAAATTAAGTTCAATTTAAGAGGCATTTATTAAATCCCCCCTATGTGTTAGGACCGGAGAAAACAAAGAGAGAAATCAGACATATACTGTCTTCAAGGAACTTGTATTTAATTGAGGAGAGGTATATCTTTTTCAACAAGATAAAAGACTTGAACTAAATGACAGTTCAGTTATTTGGGTTTAGAATACTTACTTTTCCATTCACTTTATTTTTTTAATTCAGAAAGTACTTATTAATATTCACAACCAGGTATTTTTCTGAGTTCTAAGAATATAAAGACAAAAATGAAATAGTTCTGAATTCAAGGATTTTAATGGGGGAGGAGGAAGCAGACTGTATTTGGAAAATTACATATACTATATATGTGTCTATGTATTTGATATTTAATCTATATATTAAACTTAACTAAGGAGGGATAGGGCTAAAATGGGTGACTGACCATGAGGAAGTGGGAGGTGATAGCCAGAGAAGGAAATAGCAGTCTTGGCAGCCTGTAACTCAGAATTCCAGCCATGTGATTTATAGTAGCAAAGATAATGTTGATTTGATAATCAGTCTCCAAACAACACTTGGAATGGGGCAGAAGGTGGGAATAGGGGAAATGATGCTTATGACAAGCAAATGATGGTCAGTGATTCTGAATGATTGTCAAGGAAAGGACCTGTGGAATACCTGGCCACTAATAAAGGGGTGAGGATATTGATAGTCAAGATTGGACTTGTGGTGGTGTGTGAATGGAACTGGTGTAAAGAAAAAAATAATAGCTTCTTCAGTTTGCTTATTATCATTGTTTTTAGAACCTCATAGTTTAATTTAGAAGCCCAGTTCCAAACAAACATTACCAAGAGGGAAATCTGAGCTCAATCTTTTGATTTAACAAAATATTATCTTTATAATTCCACTCTTTGGTATTTGGTACTTGGATGTGAAACTGATACAAGCTTTAGACTTTATGCTAACCTTCACTTAAGGGATTTCTTCACTTTTGCTTGACTTCAGGTTGCCTGTGACAATTGAAGCTGCTAATACCTGTTCTATCTAGTGGTAAGGAACATTGGAAATAGACTCAAGCTGTTCATTGCAAATATTTCCCACTCTCCTGTTTAATTCAATTTTCAGAGAAGCAAAGGTCTCTTTATAGAGTTTAACCCCATCTTTCCTCTGTGTGGCTTGACTGTTAATGCTGCTAGCTTCAGGTTTTCACTCCAGGACTTTATGAATTCAACAGGCTCCTGTTGCTTTGTCTCCTATAAAAACACCTCTATTGGACCATACTTCCCTGCTGTTTTGGCAAGTGAAGTTGTAGTCAAAAATTGATTCTTCTTTAGTAATGAGAATAAATACAAAATATCTGGCAAAATGTAGGATAATTTGGTATCCGTGACCTTTAAGATGTCTCCATACCTAGACTAAATGGGGAATCGAAATATGACTTGAATAATACAAAGTTCAAAAACTATTTTTCTGAATTTACCTACATACAATTAAAATAGTTTGAAATCTATCTTGTTTTCTAAGTTACCTTCTTGAAAAGCTCTGATTTATTTGTCATGGAAGCAGTTCATATTTCATTTTAGGGGTTGTCAACCTTTATGTCTATTGTATGCATGTGTATGTGTCATGAGAATGACATTTTAATTTTGTGACTCCATACTAAATACTCTGATCCATATGGAGTAAAAAAAAAAAAAGAAAAAACTCTTTCAAGATATAGAAACTAAAAAGAACTCAAATCATATGGGAACAGAGAGAGGTATCATCAGTTTTGTCTGATATGAGAGTTTTCCCACAGATGCTATTACTAAACCTATTAAAGTCAAGATTTCTTGGATGAACTTTTATTCAATTGCAAAAAGTAGTTATTTTATCCACCTGAAATCCTGCTACTATTCTTTTATGTTTAATATTATTTTAATTAATAATTCATTAATGATGTTCTTTCATATTTAATGTCTATAGAATATTAAATATAAAAGAATGATAACAGGATAATGAATTACCTCAAGACTGATTCAATTTGAACTATAGGAAAAACATGAGGAAAATGAGATTAATAATATAAATACCTGATATTTATGAATTATGTTGTTTATAAATTATATTATATATATATATATTATTTTATTTTATTTTTGAGAAAGGGTCCTCATATTCAGGAAATTTGAAGGCCCCTCTTTTATATAAAAAGTTCTGTATAGTTCCTCATCTCCTTTATCATTTTTGTGGTATTAAAACCAAAATAAAACACAAAAATCTTTTTTTTTAGTATACTTTTTAAAAAAAAACTTTTTATTTTCAAAACATACGCATAGATAGTTTTCAACATTCACCATTGCAAAACCTTGACACACAAAAATCAAATGGGCATTATTGAAAAATACTAATAAAAAGTCTTGGGAATTAATGTTTTCTTATATATCATTTAGCTTTAGTCTTCAAATGGCCTTTTAAAAAAATGAATGAATTAATTATATTTCATAAATTATCAGGTTCTCATCATTTCTAGAACCTCCTGTATGGTATATGCTATCATGTTACTTTCATGTCTTTATTAAATTTCACATTGACTATGCCTGATGATATTTTTAAAGTTTCCATTGACAATTTTTATAGAAGCATTAATCTAGATATCAGTTGATGAGTGAACTATAATATACTGAACTGAAATATACCTAGGTATATTTCATTGCTGCAAAATATTTCTAAAAAGACATTCACATTGTATTGTATGCAACAATTTTATGATAAAAGTGTCTTAGAAGTCCTTATGAGCTATCTATAAATATAAATACCCTGGGATAGAGTCACAGTGAAGTCTAGGCATCCCCAAATGGAGTAATGTTTATAAATGTCCCCAACTTTGTTTAAATTCCTAAGAATATTTTTCATTACCAAATAACATGTTATTTTTTCATGTAAAAATTCACAAATCAAATTGTTCTGCACATGGAAATTTTCTCCCATTTTATGTTGTATTTTTTTCCTAATACAAATGGAAATGGCAAGAGTAAAATTCAACTCAAAAGTAGATGTGTGTATATGTATATATTTATGTGTGTGTGTATACACACACTATATATGCCTGCATACACATACACACACATGTATTATATAGACACATCCCAAAAGAAAAACAAAAGACACTGCCTTCAAGGAGTTTACATTGTAATAGGAGAGATTATACATTTCTAAAAGAGTGGTTATGGTTCACTTTTATTTTTCTTGTTCAGACCATTTCTGGAAAATTGTGATCAATTTTAGCTATTCTATATTATTGAAAAACAGGCATATACTCAAGGGTAGCAACAGGAATCATGATAGCCTTTGTGAAAAAGGCATTCTCTAAACTTTAACTTGCAGAAAGAGGTGTGGGGTGTACATTCCAGGCTTCAGAGATTACAGATTCAATATAACCTAAAAAGAAAAAACACATCTCTTATCCCAGTTTGATGCTAACACAGAATGGACCAAAAATAGTGTGCAACATGGCTGATTATATAGATTCAAGTGAAATGGTAGTGGGCTATAAAGATCAGGATAACAGTTTTCATTTGAACTTCCAGGCAGTGAGCAGTATTGAAAAACTGAATTTTCATTGCTTTTGTTACGTATATTTGGAAATCATGTAATATATTGAACTTGAAAAGACTAGCTATTTTGTAAGTCCCAGTTTGTCTCAGTTGAAGTAACAATAGTGTGTGTGTGGGAAATCCAGTAGTTTTTATACATCTATAAAAAATAGAAACTTTGGTATTAAAATGAAAGAAATCTGGCTATATTTTAAAGTCTTTTTGATATACATTTTCTATGCTATAAAATGTGATTACTTTGTGCTTTAAATAATTGTTGGTTTTCTGTCAACAAGATATCTTTTGAAAACTAGACAGCTTCTAATATAACATCGTGTTTTTGCAACCAAAAATATGAAACTTTAGAAAGTTACCTTTCAAATGGGAAGGAAATCTTCATTTTTCATGCAGCTAAATTATCTAATGAATGGCTTATGAATATTTGTAAACGGAAGACTCTGGAGGAGGCGAGAAAAAGAAAACTGTAATCTTTGCTTAAACCACCTTATAAAAGTGGTAGGTTGGAGGGATTTCTTTTAATCAGATAGAAGTGGGAAAAACATGAGATAAACCAGAAAACATTATAATAGAGATTAAAACCACAATAGCAAGGATTTATTTGTGAGCCTGAAAAGGAAATTGATCTTGGAAGTTGTATGGAGAAAAGTGCTCCATGACTTAGAAAGAAGCTACAGTAAAAGAAATGTGTGAGGAGCCAAATATATCACTTTGACTCAGGAGACTCAGGAGATAATCGACTTTGTTGAGGAGAAATTGGACAGAAACAAGACTTCATATGAATAGGGTCTCCCTCAGAGGACCTCTACACTAGCACCTTTTTTAAGAGCTAGCAATTTGCCCTTCAGTTATAACTTTGTTTACTAGATTAAGCCAGGGAGATTTCAGCACAACTCACAGTGGATCAATATTGTCTTTTGAAGGGATTATTGGAGAACATACAACAATGTATATAACATAACAGAAAATAAGTAGTTTGTACAAAAATTATCCTAAGTTTTTCTTCTGGCCACCTATTTCTAAAGAAACTGGTCTTACTCTCATGAAGTTGGAGAGTTGTATGACTAGTAAATATTTAATTTTTTAAAAATTGATTTTATTACAAGGCAAATAGATAGTTTATTTAATAGCTCATTGTTATCCTTTGTTGTTAACTGATTTTAAAATGTATATTTGTCCTATGATGGGCGAGATATTTTATATCAGCCAGATAATATTGGGCTCTTTGAATCTGCTGGTCTTTCACTTTTAGATAGCATCATTCATGCTATGACTTCCTTCTTAAAATTTCACATCATTTTAGTGTACGTAGCCAACTGAAAGTATTATACTAAGAAACATCAGCATGTTGACTGTGGATTTTTGTAGTTAAAATATTTTTCCCATTAAAAATTGAACAAGATCTTAAATTTATCTGAGTACCATATTTTTAAAAAACCCAGAAATTTCAAGCTAATGCTTTAGCAAATCACAAATAATCACATCTGATCACTTGACAATGCTGCAATATTTGCTAAAAATATTGTATTGTATATAATGTGTTAATAGTTTGTTTAAATTACCTTTATTCATTAAAATATTTAATTCAGAACCTTGATTTCTTTTACCTAAGGGGAAGGTTCTGTATTTGTGTTATGTAGTTTAAGCTCCCCTCTTAGGGTTTCTATTTTCTCATCAGTAAAATGGATAGGTTGAATAAATGATCTAATGTCTTTACTAGATCAAGTATTCTTTTATTCTATTGTCTAATAACAAAAGGAAAACCATTAATACCCTTGTACCCTGCTGTTTTTGACATGGAAGGTAAAAATATCTTTGCCAAACACTACATCAGACCATAATATATCATTTAAAAAATAATGACTTCAGTTTTGTTATTCTTTTTATAGTTGTAATTTGAGTATTTGATTGACCATGCTATAGTTCAGTGTTCAATGTTTTCACCCTGTGATCCTTAACAGTTGCGTTTTTTTAAAGTTTTTTTTTTTTTTTAACATTTGAGTCCTACATTCCCTTTAATCAGTATTTGTCTTTCTCATGATCACTGGGGCAGTGTGTTCCTACTACACATTCACTACACAGATGCTAGTCAAATTTATGTCCAAAGATTCTTGGCATTCAACATTGTTAGTGGTCTTATCAAGTAGAGACATTTTGGATTCATTTTGAGTTTCTCTTGGTTTCAGGTTTCGGTGCATACAATTTATGTAGCTCTCAAAACCTTCAAGTATGATACTGGGAGAGAAATTGTCACTTGTCTGAGGGCTACTGTGTGGGTGAACCCCCTTGAGGTCTTGGTTTATGGCTTTGCTTTAATTTTTATGAAATAAAATTTATAATGTTGTGTTATCAGCTAACCATCTGTTTTGTGCAAGGGGGTTCAAATTCTGAAATAGAACTGAGACAATAAAACTTTAACCAGAGTTTGACTTTGTCCCTTAAATCAAATAATTTCCCTAGAAATATTATATTTACAAATAATTCTTTTAAGTAGCAGAAATCCTGAAGAATGTAATAGGTTGGTCATCATATCTTATTGATCATATTGGCTATATTTTAGTGACTTTCCTGAAGCTTCTATCAGCGTTTCTAATTATACATATATATATATATATATATTTTAGTTATAATATCAATCATATAACTCTGTTATGTAGTCATTTTACAAATACCAGTTAAGAATGCTGATCAGAGTTTGCCACCCATTTTGATTTGGAGCATGAAGGAAAAAAGGGGAATTATCCACCCAGTTATTTCTTCTAAAATAGGCTTATGACATTTGTTCAAGCAAATATTTTAATTAATAAGGAGCAAGTATTTACCACTTAGTTTGTCCCAGGCACTGTGCTATTAAATACTAAAACTGCTAATATGCTGCTGCTGCTCCTCTTATTCCTCCTATGATTACTATCAATATTATATCATATATGTTGTCATTATAGCTAGCATTTATAATCTGCTTTGGGAAATATGAATCACTACATAAATGTTATTTCCCTTGATCCTTACCACAACTCTGTGAAGTAGGTGTTATCATCTCCATTATTATTATCCCCCCTTGACAAATGAGAATACTGAGGCTGAGAAATATTAGGTAACTTGTCCAGTCACAAAGCTATTAAATAAGTGTTTGAATCAGGAATGAATGTGTCTTCCTGACTCCAAATCCACCAATACAAATGTATTTCACCACCTAGATATCCATGGAGGAGCTTATATTCTTTTGTAAGGAGCTTACATTCTAATGTGAGGCAGAGAAAATTTTTAGGAAAGAGAGAGTAACAGCTGGAAGTGTCCAAGAGAAGCTGACCCAGAAGAAGATAAATCCAAATAGGCTTATCAAAGACAAAGAAGTTCCAGAGGTATAATTAAATTTTCTGATGGGAAAGGTATGAAAGGTCCCTGGACTTTATTTTGAGAGCTGTAAAGCGTCTCAGAATTCATCCAGCCCAACTTCCCCCATTTCTAAATAAGGAAAATGAAGCCCTTCTTGGTAAAAAAAAAAGGTATTTAACTAAAAAATTTCTAAAGATAATTTCAGTTGGAAATCCTATGATCTTATGAATACTTGTAGCATCATCACAGATATCTACTTTAAACCTCATCAGGGTAGTTCACAAATCCATATCATTTTTGAGAAAAGTGGCTCAGTGCAAACCTATTCTCACAACTAGGTTATCAAGTCTAGTTCAGAACTTTATGTATCTTGAACTTAACATCTTCTTTATATGCAGACAGCACATTTGGCATTTGGAAAATGCATTGTGAAAGAAGTTTCCATTACTAAGTTCCCTGTCTTCCTTTAAGTCCCTGTGAAAATTCTACCTTCTACAGGAAATCTTCCCCAACCCTTCTTAATTTCAATGTCTTATCTTTGTAAATTTTCTATTTATCTTTTAGTTGTCTTGCTTTGTATATATTTGTCTGCATATTGTCTCTCCCATTAAACTTTTGAGGACAGAGACTGTCTTTTGCCCTTTAAAAAAAAATCAACAATTAACATAGTACCATCCACATAATAATAAATGTTTAATTAATTAATTAATGTTAATAAATGATTGTCAATTGATAGATTTGTAGAAAGAAAAAAAATTTCTAGAGGGATCACAAATTATAGAAATCACCTCTGAGTCCATATCCCAGTAAAAGCTAAAAGTCTATAGCCCAGGTACATACTGTCAGTTCACACAGTTTTCTAGCATGAAAATTGGAGAGGGGGGAAGAGATAGGAATTAGCCCTTTATGAAGGTCCCTTGGATTATCTATCTATAGGTTTTTTGTTACTTCATTTTTCCCTTCAAAACATCATTTGGTGCTCATTATGGCCTCCTTCACCTATTTGAAAACTCCATTCAGGAAATTAGTATACATTATGTTTCTCCTTCTTGACATCCCTGCTCTCTAGGAATCAAGTTCTAAGACACAATTCAAATAATGAAAGAAGCCTTTCCTGGTCCCCACAGCTACTTGTACCAACCTCCAAAGAGGAGACACTGCTGGGCCAAAATGGTATGTTCAGTTTGAATAGCAGAGTTCCAAATTATACTCCTTAATGGTTGGATCAGTTCACAACTCCGTCAAGAATGTATCAGTGTCCCAGTTTTCCCTCAACATGCCCCAAACAGAACTCATTATGTCTTCTACCTTCCCTCTTACTTTAGAGGGCAATACTAATCCTCCCAGTCCCTCAGACTCACAACCTAGAAATGTCTTTGAATCCTCACTATCACCCTCTCACCCCCATATTCCATCTGTTATCAAGGCCCCTCAATTTCACCTCTGCAACATTTCTTGAAAATGCCTTTTCTCCCCCTGACACCTGTCAGGCCCTTCATCACCTTATGTCCAAACTGGTACAATAACCTGCCTGCCTTAGGTCTCACCACTCCATTCCATCCTCTATTCAGCTAACAGTGATTTTTCTAAAGCACAAGTCTGATCATGTCTTCCTCAATAAAATCCTCTTTGCTCTCCTACTCAATAAAGTCCAATGGCTCCATATCACCTCCAGGGTCAAATACAAACTTCTTTGTTTGGCTTTCAAAGCCTTGATAACTTAGCTCCCTCCTATCCTCCCAGTTTTCTTACACCTTACTCCTGACACATGTTCTTCAGTCTGGTGATATCAGCCTCCTGGATGTTCCATAGAGAAGACACTCCATCTCTCTAAAAAATGTATTTTCTCTAGCTGCACCTCCCACAGTTGGAATGCTCTCCCTTCTCAACTACAAATACTCCCCCTGCCTGTAAGTCCCAGCTAAAATCCCATCTTTTAGAGGCAGTTTTTTGAATTGCTTTTAATTCTCATGCCTTTCATGTGTTAATTATTTTCTATTTATCTTGTATATAATTTCTTTGTATATATTTGTTTGCATGCTGTCTCCCTCATTAGATTGTTAGATTCTTGAGAAGAGGGACTACCTTTGCCTATTTTTCTGCTCAGTACAGTACTGGTACACATTGGGCACTTAATAAATGTTTATTGATTATTGATCAATATACATAATCTATACATATATGTATATACATATGAACACACACACACACACACACACACATATATATATATATATATATATTATTTTTTCCAAAATAATATTACTTCTTTAAGGATAATGATGGTTTCACTTTTGCTTTTCCATTCTTAGGTCTCATTCTGGTTCCTGGAACAAAGTTGGTACTTAATAAGTGCTTCTTGATTGTTGATTGTTAAGGGTGGTTTTGATTCTTAGGCAGTGAAATTCATAGGAATCAGTGGAAAGATCACCATTTATTTAAAAATACTATAACTTCTTGCAATTTAAAATGAAAAGAGAGGAGTGAGAAAAGAAGAACATGAGTAGACTTGGGTCTCATGTTCTTGCCTCACTGATTTTTAAACAGTATAGTAAAATGAAATAATGAAATATTTACTGTCAAATATTCTTAGAGAAAATAATTTCCTTTTTATGTGTAATCTTTTAAAAAAGTTAGCTGGTAATTTTACATTCTTTTTTATTTTTAATGCTGATGCAATTGGGCTTAAGTGACTTGCCCAGGGCCACACAACTAGGAAATGTTAAGTGTCTGAGACCACATTTGAACTCAGGTCCTCCTGACTGCAGGGCTGGTGCTCTATCCATTGCACCAACTAACTGCCTTGTGATTTTACTTACATTCTTTAGGGGGATATTGCAAGAATCACAGTGAGGGAAAGGAACTATTTGGGACAGCTTCAGTAAAGGTGAATTGAGTTTTTTTTTATAATGATGTTTTAATGACATCCTCAGCCACACAAAAAGTGCTTTGAAATTCTCTTCTCTTAGTCTCATCTCAAGATATTTCTTGGCATGCAGTGACCTATATCAGGACAGATCAGGCAAGTTCTTATGCATGAGTGATGGCAAAGTTTCCATGATCTCTTAGGCCATCAAGACAAGACATCTGCTGAAGGTTGAATGTTTTCTTGC
Source organism: Sarcophilus harrisii (assembly GCF_902635505.1). Classification (NCBI taxonomy): domain Eukaryota; kingdom Metazoa; phylum Chordata; class Mammalia; order Dasyuromorphia; family Dasyuridae; genus Sarcophilus; species Sarcophilus harrisii. Next base: position 404,901,833 of record NC_045426.1, read on the forward strand.
TTGATCAAGTACATTACTCTTAGTTTGGATTATAATATTATGAATGTAAGTAAATATAAAAGACATTTCTCCCTTCCCCGCAAATACAGTATAGCTGGAAATACTTGAGTAGCATAGACACATAATAAAAATGATAAATGAAACTGAATATTGTATTCACCTTTGCAGGGCAGGATGAAGCTCATAATTTCTTTACTTCCAGGAAACTCTTTAAGATTCTTGAATGCTATTTATTTTATCCCAAATCCTTTAGTAGCTTTTATTTTCTATACCTGTCTTTACTCATTATTTCAAAAACACTGCCAGGTTTTGGCAACTTATACAAGTAAAAATATATCTCCCTGAATTTAGAAATCTTTTGTGTCTGCATAAAATATATAACCTTTAGAATGATTTTGTAGAGTAGCATTTCCTTAAAAAAAAGTTTTACTGGTTGTGTAAATCATGCCTCTATGGTGACAATGTGTATGATTATGGGGATTATAGTTTACCAACAATTGTCTTACTGGGCAAGAATCCAATATCAGACCTCATAAAATGTTATGTGTAGTTCATTTATTATAGACCATCATCAAGAGAAGGATTTTTAAAAGAGGGGCACACATTTAAATCCTGAAAGATTTCAGATGCCTTAGTGCATTGCTAGGTAATAAAATATATGTATATGTCTTATTTAGGATTATTGAAACCAGATGAACAATAAAAATAAAATATGAGGCTGCTTGGTGGGTAAATAGTCTTATTATTCATGTGGCATATGGGCTAGGTTCATATGATACAAGTCCATCTAAAGATATTGTTTTATTTGTCCCATGATGTTGTTCTGCTTATTCTACTCTGCTGTTTTGGTACAGGTTGTAATGCATCCAAGTCAGAGAAGTACCCTGTTTGTGTGGCCATATGAAGAGAAATGCCACCCTATATCTTTCAGCAGGAATTCTTTGGCAAGAGCCAAATTAGGTCAATTTCAATAAAACCAAACACTAACATTTTCTGTAATAAGAGGAGAAATAGGGAGAAGAAACTGAAGACAAAAATTAGATAGTAATAAAGCTCACATTTTTGACTTTTTTACTGTTTTATAGTTTACAATGCATTTTCTTTCCAACAAGGTTGTAGGGCAAGTCATGCAAGCATTATTATTCCCACTTCATGATTAAGAAACCGAGACCCCAAGAGGTTAGTGATAGTCACATAAAAAGTGGAATTCAAAGGCAGGGTTTTGTTTTTATGTTTGTTTCTTGTTTTTGTTAACTACAAGACCATTTTTTTTTTTTTTTACCAATAATACAGATGTGGTGAGGGCAAGGAACAAATTGGGGAAGTGATCAAATTATTTTCCCTCTGCTCAGCTGACAACATCACAGAAGGAAGCAGGGAGGTAATGGAGACAACAACGGACTGAGGTTTTAAAGTAGAAATGTGTTTATATTGCTTTATGAGATATGAAGAGGTTCATGGTCTAAATCAATGGAATTGGAACATCCTAAACTACAGTCTAGAAAAAGGCTCAACCATATCTCTCACTTTCCTTTAAAAAATAAGACACATTTTCTAGGGATATAGTTGAGGGCAATAACAGTTCTGAAGGGCATTTTCTTTGTTGGGCAAGGTGGGAACAATCTCTACCTTGTGGTAGAGAAGAATAGACTCCAAAAACCCAGCTAAGTAACTTGAACAGCTGTTCCAAGGGAAGAGGAAGATTATGGCCCCATGAGAGAGAAAGGCAATGCTGAATGCATGAATTGTTTTAGCCACATGTGTTCCTGAGTATATGTCTCTCTATTATTATACCCTATGTGTCTTACCCACTCTTTCCACTGACACTTTGTGTAGTTATGATGCTCAAGGGATTTATGAGGGAAATACTTTTGTTATTGTTGTTTTTAAGACCACATTTCAGTCACTGCCTTTGATTTTAGCTTTTTTTGAGGGTTGAATGTTAAAAGTAGATTTACCAGTGAGGGCTCATGAAACCCTCAAGAATGTGAAATCACAGATTACTTTGAACCCAAGATTGTTGGGTAGGGAGCCCAACATATGACTTATTAGGGCTGAGGATTAGCCCAAAGAAGGAATACTATACAAATATATAAACTATACCTTAAATACAAATTATACAACTATACCTTAAAGAGAGGCAAGTTTCTATAAAATGACTACTTGAATCCAGGCTTTACCTTCCATGAAATGGAGAGCTATCAATTCTAAATGCACATTCCTTTGCATATTTTTTCTATTTCCTCTACTAGTTTTTTTATTATTGACTGACCTCTTGAGATAATACTCTATAGACATAAAACTTTATTAGCTTAAAAATAGTGTTTACATGTTTCACCTTTTCTATAGAGCATGAAATAAATTTAAAATTTGATCCCCATAAGAGACTCAAAAATCATATGTAATGGAGGTGCTTTGCTGATACTCTCTTGGTTCTTTTCAGCTACAGCAGTTTTTCATCATTAGTGATGGGTAATTGCTTATTCTTAAGAATTTGTCTGTACTGGTTATAGGGATGGTTGGTTTTATTACTGAAGATTGCTATTGTTAGACACATTTCTTTTATGGTGGCTGAATATCTGGAGCCAATGTTTCTGGAGAAGTGAACATTATTGCCACATTATAAACATGAGAACGTTTTTCAATATGCTAAGTGCTTGTGGAATATTTCATTTCCTTCCAAGCTTAGCTGGAAATTGGGTCTTTCCAACTATTCCTTTTCAAGTCTTTTAGTACTTTTCAAATCTGTTGTCAATGGAAGTAGAGGAATTTAAAGTTGGATAAAATAAATGAATTGTTTATATCTCTTTTTAAAAATCTTGTAGGAAAAGGTATAAATCTCACAGATCATGATCTTAAATGTTCTGCAGTCATTTGTTCCAGGTTATTTTCAGTTTGACTTGCTGATCTTTTGGCCACTAAATCAGAGAGCAAGAGAGATTCAATTCTACTCTGAAACAAAATAATCCCATAAATAGGTGACTAAATTATTGGCAACAACACTATAAATTTTAATTTTTCAGGTTATCCTTCTTAATATGAAGTGTGCTTTGAGATTCAATGAAACACTGTCAAAACTGATTGCCAGAGAATTTCTTTATTTTGCTTCTTTTGAATATCAATCAACGTTTGTGACAGATTCTTCTCACTGTGATAGAAACAATGACTATTTCTGACATTTTTTAAGTTGTTTTACAACCTTCACCGTAGAATTATCAAATTTATATAGCTAGGCTTCATAAAAGCCCTTAAAGTTATGCATTTGAGAAATAAAACCAGTGTTTATATTGTTAACACTCAGGCAATGTAGAAAAACACCAGGTGAAGAAACACTGGATGCAATGGTTTTTCCTGCTTTAACAGCCTTTTGGATCACTGCCATTTAGGTTGTCTTTAAAGGGAAAGGAGAAAAAAAATCTGAAAAATGGGTGATTTGTTGCCTCAGTAATTCTTTAGATGAGATAGTTGACTACCTGAGATTTGGATCATTAACAATGAATAATCATAGCTAAGTGTGATCAATTGCTCCCAATGCTATCTTTCTCCATGATCCTTTTCAAAAGATTTATGAAAAGTTTCCTATATGGGAGACTTGGAAGAAAATGCCTTTGAAGATTTATTTCTCAATTTTAATTTTCTCGGGGGGAAGGAAGATTTCACTTAAACTGAATTACACTTGCCTCATTCTGTTACTATACTAAAATTAATCTCAAATAAATAAGGATAGCATAGTTAAATAGAGTATGGTAAGATGGGCTGGATAGGAAAGGATGGGATAGTACAGGGGAAGAGAGGATAGAATAGAATAGTAAAAGACAGGATAGGATAAAATAAGAGAATAAATTGAGCAAGATGAGGTTCGAAAACTGGAAGCATTATTTCATAGGTAAGTAAACTGAGATAAAGAGCAATGAGGACACAAAGTTAATAACTTGCAAAGTCAAGAGTTGAGCTTCAGATTTCTTATTCCAGATCAAGTACTCTTTCCATGAAAATGTCTCAGACTATTCTGGTACTCATTCATTTCTCTCTACTCAGACATAATTATTGAGTGTGATGCATATTTGGAGACTGACCATACATTGTTTTGTAAAGTCTTTCTTTCATGTACCTATTTCCTCCTCCCCTCCCCCCCCCCCCATTAATTATAAACACCTTGAGGACAGGAACTATTCCTAGTATGACTTTGGGTATATGGTCCCTAAATTTTAAATTACTTGAATTAACTGCCATTCTAGAAGGCTGGTATGTGGAATTTTAATCATTTTAAAGATCTCAAACTATTTTAGGCACAGATGAACATGTTAATTTCACGTTTAACAAAGATAAGCCATCATTATTGATGTTTACATAGTCCTTTATGATTCACAAAGATCTATTAAGTGAAGTAGATAATACAAATATCTATTTTATATATTAGAATATTGAGGCTGAGATAGTTCAACATTCTTGCCTATGAAGAACATATAACTAACAAAGGAAAGAAGAAATTGAGTTTTAAACGTCTTGATTCCAAATTCATGAGAATTTCCCTTATACATTAATCACTGGGCTAGACAGTTTGCTTTCCATTCCCTCTCCTGTAAATTAGAGCCTACTATTTGCTTTCTATGTTTTCCATCTTTTTAAATTATGAGGATCTATCTTTTCACATCAAAAACTGATTCCTCAATGATTATTGTTCATTTATAATAATACAATAACTGAAAAATAAAATATAACAAAATTATTGTGAAATCAGCAAAACTTTTTAATATATTTGTATAAAATCATAATATTATCCATATAAAAATTCCTAGGAAACCTTTTATACACATATATACACATGTACACATATGCATATAAGTATACAAATACCTCTTTTAGATACTGAGGTTATAAAGACAAAAATGCTTATTTATATTCTATCACTAATTAGCCCCCATTAATTAATTCACTATTATGAACTCATTACATTTTACTGAGACATAATTCTGTGTGTGTGTGTATTCCTGATTTCTAATCTGTGAACCAAAAATTACTCAAAAAGTGTGACATTATTGCTAAAAATTGACTATGTGTGATTCACATATTATTATATATGATATAGACATACATATTTATGGAGTGATAATCCAATAGAATGTGCCTAGTCCATAGTATATGCTTAATAAATTGTTGCTGATTGCTTGATAAGGTATAAGATCCTATAGTGCTCTTTTTTGTTTTTGTCTCTGTGTGTTTATGTATGTGTGTCTATGTTTGTACAGATAAGATTATCTTATCTATATCTATGATTTGGGGCAAAAGCAGTCATATCAATTTGGGGCTTACAAGTTATTAACATTGTTTTTGAGATTATATATTTTATAAATAGACATTCTCATATTTGTTTAGCAAGATCTGTCTGATTCCAAGGAATTCCTCCCTTAATGTTTGTAATTTTATTCTTAGCCCCAAGTATAAATGTTACAAAAATACAGTCATCATTATAGGCTCTTAGAGTTTCTTTCCAAGTTTCCTAAATATAATTATAATGGTATAATTCAGTTTATTTTGAAAGGGTCATTGTGTATGATGTAGATTACCACTAACCTGCTTCTCTCTAGCACCTGTGGTTTTTATTTTTTGGACTCAGATTCCATATTTATTGGATGTGCAGTCATGGATATAATGGAAGAAAACAGAGTAATGCAGGTGTTTCCCTTAATTAATAGGAATTCCAGTGGATTGTCAGGAAAAATGCAAATATTGACTGTCCATCACACCATGAAAAAAAAAAAAACCTTCAATTTTCTTATCCTGTGAAGTTGCCTAAAGATGTCCTTGTGAGGAAAAAAGTAAATGTTTTTAATACATCTCCCCTCCAAAAAAGACACAGAGCTCTCTAACCCAATGGAAGGCCAAAATGTAAATCATGTTTTTAAAATTCTTTCATGAATATTCAGTATTCCTCTTTACTATAATTAGCTTTAAACTGCCAGTGAACTGAAACCTTGTAGGATTTTTTTTTTTTTTTTTTAAAGAAAAGCTAATGTAGTTTTCTGGATATTCACTAACTACTGCTATTTAAAGATGGACATTTCCTGGATGAAGCATGGAGCTCAGGAAACTGCAACTAATTTAAGCAATAAACTGAAAGTAAGGTAGCCCTCACTTAGCTAGGAATTAAAAAAGGATATTGGACTTACTGGGTTATTAATTCTAGTAGCATAAGGACGGTATAATGTTGAAATTTTATAGTTTGTCCCTCACTTGATACTATGCTTTGTACATAGCTATAAGTTTATTGGGGAACTCTTGAGAAAATATCTACCAATGGAAATGACAACTAATATGAAATTTTGTTTAGATAACTGCCTTAAAACATAGAGGGGGTCAAATGATTCCCCAGGTTCACTCAGCTAATACATATTCGTAAAAAGATTTGAACTTATATTTTCCTGACTTCAAAGCTAGCTCTCCGACATGAGCCATCCTCACTCCATACCTACCAGATGCTTAATAAGTATTTATTGAATTAAATAGCTACAAAATGTATGAATTTGATAAACAATTTTTTCATTCTTTCATATACATACCTCTCTGATCTTGATTCTGACTCATATTCGAACTAAATAATAATTTTTTGTTTAGAATGAATCATATGGACACTTTTGGAATTATGGCTCTTGGTCTGCTAAGACCCTTTACCCCTTCTAGGGGAACACTATAGCAAGAGATTAAAACTATGCCATTCTAGAGTTCATCATCACAGCCTTCCAAATATTGCTCTATGGGAATTGTCAATAAGTAACAAGGTCGCATAACCTCCTTGGCTAGCTACAAGGCTAAAAATGCCTGCTAAATCTTATTTTTTCCCTACATAAATACAACTCAGGTATCTCTCTGAATATAGCATCTGCTTTAGTACCCCACACCTGTTGTCATAAAATAAACACTCAAATTTTCTTGACATGATATGGGCATAGACATCAGTTATTGCTCTCTCTAGCTTAAACCAATAATTATTCTGTCCAAGAATCATGATCTTCTAATACCCTTTGTTTTTTATCTGATTGTATCAGTTACCTATCCCTTTCTTTGCTCAAGCCACACCTAACCTCCATGCTCAAATCCCATTCATAACAAACATCTAAGATCCAATTACCATACCTTACATGCCTAATCTACCAAATACCAATTTTAGAGGAATGTTGTGACACAATCTTATTTCAGTAATTCATAATTAGTGGTGCTGTAAGGTAATAGGGTTATAGGATTCAAAGCTGAAAAGGACTCTTTTCAGGATATCATACAGTCAATTTAGATCATTTCACTTAGTATTTAGTACATGCTTACTTTATGCCAAACACTGTGCTTGGAGCTGGGGACATAAGGACAAAAATGGAACTATACCTGTCTCATGGAGCTTGTATTCAATAGCAATACAACAATACAAATAAAAAATAAAATAAAAACTGGAATAGGGATTCTTTTTTTTTATTATAATAACTTGTTATTGACAGAACCCATGCCAGGGTAATGTTTTACAACATTATCCCTTGCATTAACTTCTGTTCCGATTTTTCCCCTCCCTCCCTTCACCCCCTCCCCTGGATGGCAAGTAGTCCTATACATGTTAAATATGTCATAGTATATCCTAGATACAATATATGTGTGCAGAACTGAACAATTCTCTTGTTGCACAGGGAGAATTGGATTCAGAAGGTAGAAATAACCTGGGAAGAAAAACAAAAATGCAAACAGTTTACATTCATTTCCCAGTGTTCTTTCTTTGGGTGTAGCTGCTTCTGTCCATCATTGATCAATTGAAACTGAGTAGGTCTCTTTGTCAAAGAAATCCACTTCCATCAGAATACATCCTCATACAGTATTGTTGTACAGGTCCCTTTCCCTTCTTTAGTATCTCTTTGGGTTATAAGCCCTGTAGTAGCACTGCTGGGTTAAAGGGTATGCACAGTTTGATAACTTTATGGGCATAATTCCAGATTGCTCTCCAGAATGGTTGGATTCGTTCACAACTCCACCAACAATGCATCAGTGTCCCAGTTTTCCCACATCCCCTCCAACATTCATCATTATTTTTTCCTGTCATCTTAGTCAATCTGACAGGTGTGTAGTGGTATCTCAAGAGTTCTCTTAATTTGCATTTCTCTGATCAATAGTGATTTGGAACACTCTTTCATATGAGTGGTAATAGTTTCAATTTCATCATCTGAAAATTGTCTGTTCATATCCTTTGACCATTTTATCAATTGGAGAATGGTTTGATTTCTTATAAATGAGAGTCAGTTCTCTATATATTTTGGAAATGAGGCCTTTATCAGAACCTTTAACTGTGAAGATGTTTTCCCAGTTTGTTGCTTCCCTTCTAATCTTGTTTGCATTAGTTTTGTTTATGAAGAAGCTTTTTAATTTGATGTAATCAAAATTTTCTCTTTTGTCATCAATAATGTTCTCTAGTTCGTCTTTAGTCACAAATTTCTTCCTCCTCCACAAGTCTGAGAGATAAACTATCCTATGTTCCTCTAATTTATTTATAATCTCATTCTTTATGCCTAAATCATGGACCCATTTTGATCTTATCTTGGTGTATGGTGTTAAGTGTGGGTCCATGCCTAATTTCTGCCATACTAATTTCCAGTTATCCCAGCAGTTTTTGTCAAATAATGAATTCTTATCCCAAAAGTTAGGATCTTTGGGTTTGTCAATCACTAGATTGCTGTAGTTGATTATTCTGTCTTGTGAACCTAATCTAGTCCACTGATCAGCTAATCTATTTTTTAGTCAATACCAAATGGTTTTGGTGACTGCTGCTTTATAATATAGTTTTAGATCAGGTACAGCTAAATTTTTTTTTCATTAATTCCCTTGAGATTCTCGACCTTTTATTCTTCCATATGAATTTTGTGGTTATTTTTTCTAGATCATTAAAATATTTTCTTGGAAGTCTGATTGGTATAGCACTAAATAAATAGATTAGTTTAGGGAGTATTGTCATTATTATATTCGCTCAGCCTATCCAAGAGCACTTAATATTTTTCCAATTATTTAAGTCTGACTTTATTTGTGCGGAAAGTTTTTGTAATTTTGCTCATATAATTCCTGACTTTCCTTTGGTAGATAGATTCCCAAATATTTTATGCTGTCGACAGTTATTTTGAATGGAATTTCTCTTTGTGGAACAGGGATTCTTAACCTGGAGTCTATTTAGCTTTTCTTTCTTTCTTTTTTTTTTTTCCTGAGGCAATTGGGGTTAAGTGACTTGCCCAGGGTCACACAGTTAGTAGGTGTTAAGTGTCTGAGATCAAATTTGAACTCAGGTCCTCCTGACTTCAGAGCTGGTGCTCTAACCACTGAACTACTTAGCTACCCTGTCTATATAGTTTTTAAAATATTTGACAATATGTGAAATAAAAGATTTTGCAATGACTGGTTTCCTTGATAGCTCTCTCTCTATATATATTTTTTTATTTTATGCATTTGAAAATATTATTCAGACAAGGGCTCCATATACTTCACCATGACAGAAAAACAGTTAAGAATCCCTGTAATTAAAGGGAAAACAAACAAATCCCTGTACAGATAAGTAAATACAATCATCTATCTATCATCTGTCTGTCTATCTATATTTAATTTAAAATTAATTTTAGTGGGAAGGGGCATCCATAATAAGTAATGAGAAAATTGAGATATAGGGCAGCAAAGTGATTTACTAACAATATAATTTTAGAGACAATTTTCCTCTAGTTTTTGTGTTCTCAGTGTCATACAAAATGCCATACATTCAGTAAGTGCTTCATGAATGTTGTTGCCTAAGGTCACATGGATAGGAAATATTAAAATTACTGTGAACCCTCTTCCACATGAGAACACAGTCTGGAACATAATCTTTCAGAATCTATAAGCTTTTTTGCCTCAGGTCCCTCAACTCAGCATCCTCCACTGCTGAAAATTGAACTTGGCATTCACGGCATGACTCATTGGATTCTTCCACTTGTCTCTTAGAGTCAGAAGCTAGTTGATGAGACCTGCCTTTGCTCCCTGTCCAGGAAGTCTTGAACTATGAAAGGCTTTCAGCCTCAGCTCTTCCTCATCTCTACTACCTGGGTTGGGAATAGGGAATTTAAGTGTGGATAGTACAGAGATCAGTTCTTTAATTCAGGATATATAGTATTTCCTATAATTACAGTATATTTATCTATTCAGGCAAAACAATTACAGAACAAATGGTAAGGTCTGGCGGCCTTCCATTTCATATTGGTTTATAATTGAGTTGTTGACTCCTATTTCATTTGAGCTGTATGATCAACTCAAGATGAATTTGGGGCAGCTCCTTATGGCAAGGGGGTGAAGAAGAAATATAGATATATTAGGAAAATGTGAAGAACTTCAAGAAGACATTGCGTTTCTTAACATGGCGATCACAGCCTTCCCCCAGAGAGATGTAAAGGGCTCTACAGAGCTTGGGTATGGGGAAAATACACCTTTATTTTCATAAACTTCTAACTGAAATTCAGCATTTCAATTTAATATATATATATTTATATACACACACATGTACTTTATATATGTGCATATATATACATACATCTCTATATATATGTACATATACATATATATATATATTTAAATACACACATATGCCTATATATTTAATATTCTGAGAAGGGATTCAAACTGCCAAAGGGGTCTGTGACAGACTAGAGATACAGCAACAAGATCAACAACAGCAAGGTTAAAGCTCCCATTCTACATTAGCTTTTTTTTGGTTCTGGAATCCTCAGAAGATATTTGTTTTGTTTTTATACTTCCATATGTAGTTGCTGGTAATGAAAGTCTGGCTTAATATATCCAACACATCTTTATTTCAACTAAGCAGGAGAGACAGTTTCTTCTAAAGCATATGGCTATATATTTCTAGTCCCAGATAAAGCAAGAAGATATAATTGTTCTTGAGTTGTGAGTAAAGTTTATTCGGATAAATGAATAGTTTTCATAGATTGCATCATACCATACAGAAAACATCCATTTTGATTAAAAGTTAGAAACTATCAATTGACAATCAAATGTACTACTGATAGTTGTCATCCAATGGACACACTTATATTAACAAATGAAACTGCAAAGTGAACTGCTTTAAAGTAAGTAACCAGTCATCATTTCTGTGGAATTATTACATCAGACTTTTTGTCTGTCTTGCTTTAAATTAAACTTTTTATTCAATTTTAGTGTGAAATTTTGAAAGATGAAAATGTTAATTCCTGAACCAACTACTTCCATGAAGGATTAGATTGTATGCTTTGTTATTTATTTGCAACACAAATAGAAATTAAAAAGAACTACTCAGTGATGTAAGTGAAACTTACTCTGGGAACCCAAAATATATTATTGTAGAATATTGCAAATGACTGCCTTTCTGGCAGGATTTTGAGATCCCCAGAACTTTGTTCTTTTTCCCATAGGCATAATTTATAAATTAAGTAAGTACATGACTTAATAGTATAGCCTCATAATTCCTTATTTCTAGAAGTACAACAACATACAAAAAAACATAACTAAAGGGGAAAATAATAGTGATTAGGAAACGCAGGAACTATCATAAGCTAAAAAAAATTATGTGAAGATATAAAAATCTTATTTTAAAATATAGCAATGAGAATATTGAAGTATTTAAACATTTTCTGTTTTAGTCTGTTTTATAAGAACTTGAAATGAGGCGCTATCAATTTTATATTATGTTCAGAAGTGATCAATATAAGAGAAAACATTCTGGTATTTGAACAAGTGCTCACATATCATGCAGCTTCTTCCCCCCCCCCCCCCGAATTTATGTGATTTATTCTTTTTTTAATAGAATCTTTATATTTTCAAAATACATATATGGATAGTTTTCAATATTCACTCTTGCATAACCTTGTGTTCCAAATTTTTCTCCCTCCCTTCCTTCTTACCCCTCCTTTAGACAGCAAGTAATCTATGTTAAACATGTGCAGTTCATCTATACATATTTCCACAATTATCATGCTGAACAAGAAAAATAAGATGAGAAAGGGAAAAAAAAATGCAAGCTAGCAAATAACAAAAAAAGAGCGTGATCCACACTCAGTCCCCACAGTCTGCCTGAGTCACAGGCTCTCTCCATCACAAGACCACTAGAACTGGCCTGAATCACCTCATTGTTAAAAAGAGCCATGTTCATCAGAAATGATTATTGCATTACCTGATTGTTGCTGTATACAGTGTTCTCCTGTTTCTACTCACTTCACTTAACATCAGTTCATACAACTCTCTCTAGACCTTTCTGAAATCATCCTGCTGGTCATTTCTTATATACTATCCCATGACATTCATAAACCATAATTATTCAGCTATTATTCATGATGGGCATCCACTCAGTTTCCACTACAAAAAGGGCTGCCACAAACATTTTTGCAGGTGTGGGTCCCTTTCCCTCTTTTAAGGTCTCTTTGGGATACAGACCAAGTAGAAATACTGCTGGATCAAAGGATATGCACAGTTTGATAGCCCTTTAGGCATAGTTCCAAATTGCTCTCCAGAATATTTGGATCAGTTCACAGCTCCACTAATGTATTAAATGCATCAGTGTCCCCGTTTTCCCACAACCCCTCCACATTTATAATGATCTTTTCCTATCATTTTAGCCAATCTGACAGGTATGTAGTGGTATCTCAGAATTGTCTTAAATTGCATTTCTCTGATCAATAGTGATTTGGAGCCCCTTTTCAAATGACTAGAAATGGTTTTAATTTCTTCATCTGAAAATTTTCTGTTCATTTCCTTTAACCATTTATCATTTGGAGAATGGCTTATATTCTTACAAATTTGAGTCAATTCTCTATATATTTTAGAAATGAGGACTTTATCAGAACCTTTGGATGCAAACATTTTCTTCAGTTTTCTGCTTCCTTTGTTATCTTGCCTGCATTGATTTTGTTTGCACAGAAACTTCTAACTTAACATAATCAAAATTACCCATTTTTGCATTTCATAACCTACTCTGTTTTTTCTTTGCACACAAATTCCTTCCTTTTCCACAGATCCGAGAGGTAAACTATCATTTGTTATTCTAATTTGTTTATAGTATCGCTCTTTGTATCTAAATCATGAACTGATTTTGACCTTACCTTGGTAGATGGTATTAGGTGTTGGTCAATGCTTAGTTTCTGCCCTACTAATTTCCAATTTTTCCAGCAATTTTTCTCAAATAGTGAGTTCTTGTCCCAGAAACTGGTCTTTGGTTTTATCAAACACTAGTCTACTATAGTCACTGACTATTGTGTCTTGTGAGACTAACTTATTTCACTGATCAACTCTGCCATTTCTTAGCCAGTACCAAATGGTTTTAATGACCATTGCTTTATAATATAGTTTTAGGTCTGTTACTGCTAGTCCACCTTTGTTTGCATTTTTTTTTTCGTTTCTCTTCCCTTGACATTTCATTTCATTTCAGTTCAATTCCTTTGACATTCTTGACCTTTTGTTCTTCCACATGAACTTTGTTATTATTTTTTCTACCTTTATAAAAGAATTTCTTGGGAGTTTGATTGGTGTGATATTGAATAAGTAGATTCATTTAGGTAGAGTTACTATAGAATTATTTTATTAACTCAGCCTACTTATGAGCCCTTGATATTCTTCCAAATAATTAGACCTGACTTTATTTGTGTGGAAAGTGTTTTGTAATTGTGTTCATATAGTTCCTGAGTTTGTCTTGGCAGGTAGACTCCCAAATATTTTATATTACCTATGGTTATTTTCAATGGAATTTTTCTTTGTATCTCTTGCTGCTTGACTTTGTTGGTAATGTATACAGGTGCTGATGAGTTACATGGATTTATTTTATATCATGAAACTTGGTTAAAATTGTTAATAGTTTCTAGTAGTTATTTTAGTTGATTCTTTAGAATTCTCTAAATATATCATATCATCTGCAAAGAGTGATAATTTCATTTCCTCATTACTCTAATTCTTTTAATTTTTTTTTCATTGCTAAACATTTCTAATACTATATTGAGTAGTAATTGTGATTCCACCCGTGATCTTATTGGAAATGGTTTTGATTTATTTCCATTACATATCATATTTGCTGATGATTTTAAACAGATGCTACTGATAATTTAAAGGGTAATTCCATTTATTCCTATGCTATCTAGTGTTTTTAATAGGAATGGGTGTTGGATTTTGTCAGATGCTTTTTCTGCATCTATTTAGATAATTATATGATTTTTGTTGGTTTGATTATTGATATAATCGGCTATGCTATTAGTTTTCCTATTATTGAACTAGCCCTGCATTCCTGGTATAAATCTTACTTGGTTATGGTATATTATCCCTATGATAACTTCCTGTGAAAGCTTTGAAAATATTTCATTTAAGATTTTTGCATGAATATTCATTAGGGAAATTATTCTATAATTTTCTTTCTCTGTTTTGATCCTACCTTGTTTAGGTACCAGCACTATATCTGTGTCAGAAAAGGAATTTGGTAGGACTCTCCCTATTTTTCCTAATAGTTTGCATAGTATTGGAATTAATTGTTTTTTAAATGTTTGGTAGAATTCACTTGTAAATCCATCTGGTACTGGAGATTTTTTAATTTTTTTTAGAGAATTGATTAATAGTTTGTTCAATTTCTTTTTATAAAATGGAACTATTTAAGTAATTTATTTACTCTTCTGTTAATCTGAGCAATCTATATTGTATAATGTATATTATTCATCTATTTTACTTAGATTATCAGATTTATTGGCATATAGTTGGGCAAAATAGCTCCTAATTATTGCCCTAATTTCCCCTTCATTATTGGAAAGTTAACCTTTTTAATTTCTGATACTAGCAATTTGATTTTCTTCTTTCCTTTTTCTAATCAAATTAACTAAAGGTTTGTCTATTTTCTTGGGTTTTTCATAAAACCATCTTTTAGTTTTGTTTATTAATTCAATAGTTTTCTTACTTCCATTTTGTTAATCTCCTCTTTTATTTTCACAATTTCAAATTTGGTGTTGAATTGAAGGTTTTTATTTAGTTCTTTTTCTAGCTTTTTTAGTTGCATGCCGAATTCATTGATCTTCTCTTTATTTTATGCAAATACCATTTAGAGATATAAAATTTCCCCAAAAAACTGCTTTGACTGAATCCTATAAATTGTGGCATATTGTTTCATTATTATCATTCTCTTGGAAGAAATTATCGATTGTTTATGATTTGTTGGACCCACTCATTCTTTAGCATTAGATTATTTAGTCTCCAATTATTTAGTCTATTTTCCTTGGCCTTTTATTACATTTAATTTGTATTACATTATGATCTGAAAATATGCATTTACTATTTCTGCCCTTCTGCATTTGATTTTGAGGATTTTATGCCCTCATATATGGTCAATTTTTGTATAGGTTCCATGTACCACTGAGGAAAAAGCATATAACTTTCTGTCCCTTTTCAACTTTTTTCAAAGGTCTATCATACTTAGCTTTTCTAAATTCTATTTACCTCCTTAATTTCTTTCTTGTTTATTTTGTGGTTTGATTTGTCTAGCTCTTGAGAGAGCAAGTTTAAGATCCTACAGTAGTATAGTTTCATTGTCATTTTTTTTATTGCAGCTCTCTTAACTTCTCCTCTAGGAATATGGATGCTATAACACTTGATGCATATATGTTTAGTATTGATATTTCTTCAATATCTCTGGTACCCTTTAGTCAAATGTAGTTTCCTTCCTTAACTCTTTTTAATTAGATCTATTTTTGCTTTTGCTTAAAATGAGAACATAATCACTACCACTGCTTTTTTTTTCAGCTGAAAGCATAATAGATTCTGCTTCAGCTTTTTTACCTTTACTCTATGTATCATTCTGCTTTCAATGTGTTTCTTGTGGACAACATATTGTAGATTTCTGCCTTTTAATTCAATTTGCTATCTGCTTCCATTTTATGGGAAAGCTCATCCCATTCACAGTTAAAATTACTTTGTTTTTCTCACCATCTTATTTTCCCCCAAGTTATACTTTTCTTTCTCCTTTCTCCCTTTCCTTCCTCTCCACTGGCTGCAATATTTTAAAGCTATTGCTATAGCACCAATTTAAAAGAAGAGTAAGAAAACGGTCCCTAATAACTGAAAATTCTTCACTATTCCCCAAAATAAAATTTCTTCATAAAAATGTTTCTGAACCCATTACTATTTTTTGCTTTCACATATGATGTATATTATATTATCTTTGAATTCAGGTATGATATAGAAATGGATACTATGAGTCAAGTGATCATAATTAGATGACTACAGATGAAGCAGAAAATGGAAATGCTTTGATCATGCATCATAAGATAGACAGATAAATGATAGACAGAAAACAGATAAATAGATAGACAGACAGATAGATAGATAGAATTTATTAAACTCTTGTGTTCCAGGACTATGCAAAATTGAGGGGAAAAGCACAAGCAAGCAAGACAGTCCTTACCCTCAAATATTTGACTTTCTAATGGAAGAGAACTAGGGAATGAAAAGTGACCAACATGGTAATAAGACTATCAAAAAGGTCTGAACTTCAGTAAGATAAGGTGACAACTAATCTATCAGAGCCTAGGACCCTAGTGGCTGAGTATCCGATTCTGGTGGGAGAAAGATGGGAATGATTATTGGGAACCAGAAAACCTGGTATTGAAACAGCTGTGAAAGGATGGGGAGGCCCGTTCTCAACAAGATTAGGGTTGGGGATCCACTTTACACAACATCTTCTTAAAGATTTTAGCACATTATTTGTTTAGCAATTTATGTTACAAATTGTGCATAAGTCTTGTTAAGTCACTAAAGCATGTTTAGAAAAACATCCACATATGGAAACTTTTCAGTTAATTTCAAGTACAACATTTATGTACTTTAATGAAAGAAATTTGAAAACATTGATAATAGTTTAGATTACTTGATTTAGATTATACTAGTTTACATTTAAATTTCCCCACTTAATCCAAATTAGGGAAATTTTACCTTATATGGAATCTAAGGGACTATGAAACATATATTGGGATAAATAGATGACATAGTTCTAATTTATATTATATCAAAGGAGGCACTGGAAATATGTTCAGAACAAACTATAAACCTATTTGGTAGAATATTGGTTTTGCTTGGGTAGTTGAGATTAGTGAAGTCACAGATGATGAATATAAAAACCAATATGAGATATATGAGTTGAGGGAGCATCTAGTATCTTGTGTTGATAGAGTCACAATCTTCTGCAAAATAATGTGTTGAACACAATGGACCAATAAAGGGATTGGACTCAATGACTGTTATCTGTAGCTTTTAGATCTAAATCGATAATCCTATGATTTCTTAAAATATGCTAATTAAGTGTAAATTTTATTTGGTGCAAACAAGTGTTGAAATTAATCCCTATGACACCAACATTTGTCAGGCACTTAGTTTTACTTAACATAGTGAAACTTAGTAAGGATTAGATACCTATTTACTGAATTAGATATATTCTTGATTTCTTTCATTTCGTTTTCAACATTCATCTTTGCAAAACCTTCTGTTCCAAGTTTTTTTTGCATCTTTTTCTCACTTCTCCCCAAGAAAACAAGCAATCTTATATAGGTTAAATGTGCATTTTTTCTAAATATATTTCCATATTCATCATGCTTCAAAAGAAATCAGATTAAAAGGGGAAAAAAACCAAGCAAACAAGCAGCAACAAAAAGGTGAAAATACAATGCTTTGATGCATATTCAATCACCATAGTTCTTACCCTGGATGCAGATGGCCCTTTCCATCACATCTATTGGAATTGCCTTGAATCACCTCATTGTGATGCCAAGACTATGTATTTGATATATTCTTATATCAACATTATGATTTGGGAAATTTTAAGATGCATTAACCATCATTATGTTATTAGCCCCATCCAAGTCACCAGACATTAAAAGAAGCAGAAGTTTCACTATTTTTATCAGTACATGCTTCTCTCTCTGATGTGAGAGAAATAGGGAATTGCATTCCTGATAGGGTTCAAGGGAAAGAGGGATTTACTGATGTAACTTTCTTGCTCTCAAATCTTTGGATACCATTTAATTTAGGTTCAACCACTTGCAAGATCACTGCTTGGAAAGTCATCCCTGATGGGTTGTTGCAATCTATATACTTCTTAGTATCGAATTATATCATGTATAATATATTTTTTTAAGGCTCACTTGTACTCATAGAATGAGTCTATATCTTATTAACTGTAAACAAATCCTTATTGGAGACTATGCTTATAAAATACAGTCTTGTTTTCAATTTCAGAATACCTATGAATGGATTATTCCTAAAGGAAGTTTCGCTCTGACTTCTTTTAAATACATGATATAAAAATGATTAACTTAAGAATCAAGACAATATGTGAGATTATATAGCTTCGAGCCAGTTTCTTCAGTCTTAGATCTCAATAAAACACTTGAAATTTTGCGGTTACAACAAAGATGGAATTGTACAAAACTAGTATTTCCAATAGCCCTATATCGCTTGGCACAAAGCATTTTTCCCCTACTAATATTTTTGACTTTCATAGAACTTAAGCTTGTATTAAGGGTAAGGAAGGATGCCATTCCTGAAATAGAGGGAAGTGAAAGAAAATAATATTTAGG
Source organism: Sarcophilus harrisii (assembly GCF_902635505.1). Lineage (NCBI taxonomy): Eukaryota > Metazoa > Chordata > Mammalia > Dasyuromorphia > Dasyuridae > Sarcophilus > Sarcophilus harrisii. Next base: position 404,920,459 of record NC_045426.1, read on the forward strand.
TTCTTTGGGCAGCCTCAGTTCTTTGAATCCATATTTAATCAGGTATAATCAGAATATTGTATGTCATTTTTCTCTCTCCTGTTTTATTCTCTTGCTTCTTGCAAGAGCTATCTTTATAGCTGCAAGCAAATACATACAGTTTTTTAAAATCAGATCACTCTACAAACCCCCCTCACTTTAACTAGTCTTCTCTTTATGAGAGTTGTGATATGCTTTGAATCAGCATTCTCTACTGTTTTTTTTCTTTGCAAACACCAATTGCCATGTGTGGGGTTAATGGCTTTATAAATATACTTTAGCTGGTACCTAATCATTTCTGAAGGTATTCTAAAAAATAGAGAAAGGGATAAATCCTATAATGCCATGCAATATGAAAGAAAGTAAGCCATAATCTTGGTCTCCATGGGGCTGTTGAGTTTATAATTTTACAATTAACTTAATATTTTAAATCATATTAAAATGAGTATAACATATTTTATTAATTGTAGGAATTTATGTCTCTTCATATGGCATCAGTAACTGAATAGTCTCTATTGAATTTTCACATAAATACAAGGATGGAGCTACAGAGATAGAATTCCCAGCTTCTTTTTTTTTTTTCTGCGACCTTCACTCTTCCATTTACTTTAGTCATGATAGATAGATAGATAGATATAGACAGTTAGATATAAATAAATATTTTACTTTCTTGATTTATAGTGCCAAACAAGTGTCATAATACCTTCCTGGTTCTCTAGTTTGAATCACGTGGTATAGAGTAGCACAAATACTTGTGTGGGCTCTGACCTTCTTTGTTCTTCTATACCTCTTATTTATGACTTGTTAGGACTATAGTCTGGCTAATAGAGGGATGCTGTAGAGCCCCCGGCTTATGTAGCTTCTTACCAATTGTTTATTTCCCAAAGAATTTGCCTTCACTAGTCCTGTTATTTAGAAATAAATACTATTTATGCTCTAAATAGAGACAATTACTTTAGAAACACAAAAAAGAACTCTTAGAACTAATAGAAAGTACCAATAATTGGAACTGCCTTCCTAGCAAGAAAAAAATCCCTTCCCATCCCCTAATTTCTCTCTTCTCCAGCTGTTTAGCATGTGTTTTTATTTTTCAAAAGAGTTTTTTGGATGCAAAAAAACCTTTCTTCGTTCTGGGATCATTGACAAAACCTAACTGTCATGCCAGGTTGAAACTTGGCCACCCGTATATGCTGACTTTAAGTCAGATTTATTGTCCAGTCAGGGCAGCATTGAGGTCTCTCAGCTGAAATCTGGCTTGTACTTTGTTTTTTTATATATTGTGTCAACTTGAATTGAAAGTATTGTTACTTTTAGTTGTTGGAGTGTTAAGAAATTATTGTATGAGCTAACTGGTATACTTTAAAGGCTAATATTAATATTAAAATCATCTCAATCTGTTATCAATATTTAAAAATTATTTTTACCATTCATTTTTCAACATTTGTGGGTAAAGCACTTTTAGTATCCCAGGTAAAAGGATCACTATAAGGCAAGGGATACACCTTATATTATAAGTAGATAATTGTTCACTTTTCCCACTAAAATTAATCGACAAAAATTTTATATCTTTAGTATATATATAGGATCATTGATACAAATTTGGAAGGGATCTCAGAGGCCAAATAGTCCAACCCCTTCTATTGATAGCTAAGAAGACTATCATGACTAAAGTAAAAGGAAGAGTGAAGAAGGTCATAGGAAAAAAAAGAAGCTGGGAATCCCATTTCTATAATTCCATCTTTACTACTTTCATGAAAAGGCAATTCAGTTACTGATGCAATTTAAAGAGATATCTAAATTCCTATAATTAATAAAATATGTTATATGATATAAAATATTAAATCTTTCCTCAAAAAAAGGTTAATTTGTCCAAAATCACATTGTTGTATCATGAGTGGAATTTTAACCCAGGTCATCTGGTTCTTAATCCATTGTTCTTTCTATTATATCTCAATGGGATTTCTTTTCAACTATAATATGTATTTTTAAATCAATCTATGATTTCTTTACAGGGCTAAAATATGTGTTTAAAGGCAAAAGACTATTTATAAAATACAGAATTGGTGTAATAAATGGTTCTCATTTTTTCTTCTTCATCCTTCTTGACCCTTCTGCATCATTTGACACAGCCAGTCACTCTCCCCCTAGATATTCTCTCCTCTTTAGGAGGTTATTGATCTTTCTTTGTTCTCCTGATAACCGCTTTAATCACTCCCAGTCTGCTTTCTTGGATCTTTATCCACTTTATATCCACTAATTAGCGGTGTCCCAAGGATTTATCATGGTCTCTCATATAATATTTAAGCAAGTGCTCTCACCATCTCCAATTGGTTCAATAATTATCTCTATGAAGATGATTTCCAAATCTGTATATTCAGCCCTCATTTCTCTCTTGAGGTCCAAGTGCTCTTTTTAGACACCTTAAGTTTTATGTCTCAGTCATCTCAAACTCAACATGTTGAAAACATAGTTCATTATCTTTTCCCCAACATCCTTTGCTCCTGCCAACTTTCCTTGTACTTGAAAAAGGTACCATCAGCCTTCCATCAATAAGTCTCACAACTTCAGTGCCATCCTTGACTCATCTCTCATATTCCCCTCAATCTCCTTTCCCTCCCTGGTACCCTACCATGGTCTCTTTGATCCAACAACACTAGAGTACTTTCTGTTGCTTGTACACTCTACTAAAAATTCTGACTTTTTTTTGCTTTGTATTGATTGTCTCTGTGTCACAAATTCTCTTCCTCCTCAGCTCTTTACTACTAGTTTATCTTTTTACCATCAAATCTCATGCCAAACCTCACATTGTATAAAAATTCTTTCCTACACAAACTTCTCCCTATTCCAGTTTTATAATAAATATATATCTATTGTCTCTCCCATTAAAATATAAATTCTTTGAGAGCAGAGATTATCTTTCTCCCTTCCTTTTCCTAGAGAGTTCACATTATGGATCTGGCACATAATAAGCACTTAAATGTTCTTTGGCTACTAACTGTTTCCTCCTTCATGAATTTTACTCAGAAACTAATGAATATCTATTAGTTAGTGTTGAAAAATCAATCTATGAGAATTAGAGATTTTTTCAATAGCAATAGCTAATGGGGAAGTTTGGTGGGTAGGTGGAAATGGAAGAGGTTAACCAAAGCAACCAGGTGTGCAATTGGAAGAGCATTGAACCTGGGGTTAGGAATATCTGAATTCAAATCTGGCTTCAGATACTAGGGCGACCCTAGCTAGCTAGACAAATTACGTTGCCTCATCTATAAAATGGGGATGAGAACATCTATCTCCCAGGGTTTTTTCCAAATGAGATAATAATTGTAAAGTGATTAGCACAGTGTCTGGCATATAGTAAATATATATAAATGTTAATTTATTATTACTAAATAGAAACCTTGGAGGCCCAATCCTAGTCTCAGAATAGAATAATTTCATGTGTTTCTTTCTTGTTTCTAAAACATAAAAAATGTGGGTGAATACATTAGCTTTTTTCAAGTTGCTAGTATGAAGATGGTATCCTACTATGCTGCTCATGGGTAATTAATAAATAATTATTCAAATTTAATTAATGTTTTCATTCTAATTACTTCAGAGCAAAGACATAATTATGAAAATCTTCAAATAAGAACATCCTCACCAGTAGGTATGCCTGCTGCTGATGGTGTCAAACCAACAAATGGAAGGGTATCCATAATTTCCCAACATTAGTGTTAGTTTTACCAAGTGGCCACATGGCCACGCAGCTAGAGCTTCCCTGTCATCATCAAAAGTGATGATATGTGAATGAGATGCAGGCATGGAGCTGTGGATGCCATGAATCCACATGTCACAGTTGCCATCCATCTGGTTTGGCTCCAATGGATGTTGCCTGGATGAATTGGTTGAGCATTGATCTTCTTTGTCCTTGAAAAGACAGCCAGAAACTGGCACCCAGTTCCAGTATCCTGTGTTAAGAACACATATTTTTTCTACATCATGAAGGACTGAGCAAATGATTTTTTTTGTTTGTTTTTGATCTTATTTAAAGATGTTCCGATTCATTGGGCTTTTTAAAAAACGATTAGTCCAGCATGCAACCAGTATAGGGTATTATGCAATGCCTAGAAGGAAGGAGACAACAAGCAATATTGGCAATACAGAAATATAGAAAGAAGGAAAAAAATAAAAATGAATAAAAGTGATGGGAAAGAGAAAAAGAAATGAAAGTGAGGTATATATATTAGAGAAAACAGTATTAGTTCTTTCAATTAGTGGATTGTTTATGTGACTATTGTGATAAACTCCAATCTTGAATCCGTCAGGATTCTCAAGACAAACTTGAGTGTGATGTAGACAGAAAGTGATAGTCAAATGATCTTGTTCTTTGAGAAATCTGATTTTTATGTTTTTGATAGATATATAACTTTTTATAGAAATATGTTTAAACAAAAGGAGTCAAATGGTAACCATGTGAACACTGGGAAGCTTAGATATAAGTTATATCTAAATATTATTTTCACTGAATTTTTTAAGTCATGATTCAGTATATCCTGAATTGGAACACTTTGCAGATTCTTAAGGAACTTTTATTTCTGGAATCAGGAATAAAGAGTGAGAATTTCCCCAGTTAAGTCTTGAGGATTTTCTAAACCAAACCTTCTTAAACTGGGTCGTAACCCTATATGATATCACATAACTGAATGTGAGGATTGACAAAAATTTGGTAAAAGTCAAAGGTATCAAATATTCTGTCAATATTTAATTCTTCATGTAAAATAAACAAGAATATCCATCTAATCAGTATGGAAATTTGCTTTCATCTTTAATGAATGGTTAAATTCTAGATATCCCAGAGAATTATTTTAAAATAAATTCCTTTATAGTTTCTTATAAGTAAATGTTTCATTTGCATATCTATTTTTTATACTTATATACCTGAGGTATGTAAAAATTCTCTGATGCAAAGTGGTCAGGAATGGAAAAAGTTTAAGAGACTCTTTTCTAAACTATAGCATTAGGCACTAAAGAAAACATTACAACATACCAAATCAAAATACCTTTCCTTGTAAAAAAGAATAGAAAGAGAGAGACAAGGGCAGGTATGCATAAACTTCTTGTGCTTGAATAGAACAGATGAGACTCTTCAAACTGCTAAAGAACTGATTATTTCCTGACTTTTGGGGGGGGGTGTAATTAACTAGATGAGATTTATCACTGGCCTTGAATTCTGGGAGCTCTCCTGCTCCCCCCCAAAAAATCTCTTTCTTAAACTATTTAAAATAGTCACCTTATTGCAACTGGACATTTCTTTGAATTTTACCAGTCCTTACATGAATGTGATATTAAAAAGTTCTATGGGAAAGTTCTATGGGAATTAAAGGCTATCAATTACATACACTTTAATGGCAGTTGTTTAATTGGTTTAACTTCCTCTTAACATCCAACAGGGAGAGTCACCTTAAGGGAATAGAAGTTCTCACTAAGAAATCTTTTAAAAATGACTTTGAGGTAGTACAGGTTTCAGCGGAATGCTTAGTAGGGAGGAGGAGAGAGACTGAATTCTCCCCAGTAACTAGAGAACATAAGGGTATAAAATGGGACAAAGGGCAAACAGAAGAGAGCAGCATATACAAATGGAAAAGATCCATAGGAAAGCTATCCTTCTTTGAAATCCTACCTTAACCAAGGACTATTTAAGGACCTTTATATGTATTGAAAAACAAAAACAAAATGAGAACAGATGCAAAGCTGGCTGGCTGGTTCAAATGTAAAATTTAGACTAAACAATTAAAAATACTGACCCATAGACCATGCTGTGTGATTACATCTTGTGTTGTCTCTGAATTCTATTCAAGTGTAAGTGGTAAAAATCAATTCACTTTATATGACTAGCATCCTAACAAACATTTGAAACTGTAGATATTTTTAAATGAGGTTTGACTGATTGAAGGTTAATTAACTATATTGAAATCCAGATGGTGAAAGTTTGCTAACCATCTTGTTCCCTTATGTGTCCTTTCATCTCTTCCCCACCCCATCTCACCAGGATCTTTTCTCTTTCTTTCTCTTTCTCAAAAATAAATGAGCATCTTTTTTACTCTGTCAAATGAGAGATTTCTTTGCTAGACTCTCCTTGACTAAGCAAAGATTTAGGTTAGAGTTTCAATTGATCGGCCTATTTAAAGGGAAAATTTGTGGGATGTGAAATGGCAAAATACGTATTCAGGAGGAAAAGTGATAATGGTTTCTGGGTTTGAGTAACTAATAAATCAAATGTCTTCTCTCCATTATTTGTTTTCTGAGATGTGAACCTGCTTTTTTTTATTTTGTGCTATTTCTTTATATGGAATTTTCTGTGTCTATACTGTAACTTCCACATAGCATTATTTGCCATTGAGTGAGATTAAAAATAGGTCCCATTCAGGATACTTTGTTTTTGCTTTGAATCAAGTTTTTGGGGTTTTAGTATAACACCTGGAACTTGCGCTACAAATTTTTTATACCTAATAGTTTAATGAATAAAATATTGGATTTGGAATCAGAAGACCTGAATTCAGAAGTATGCTGGTAAATTTTTAACAACCAACTTTCTGAAGGAAAAAATATACCATTAAATATTTTTAAATTTAATATGTATTAGTAACATTTTCTTTATCCCTTCTTAAATCTATATGATCAACTATACAATATATCAAAACATAATATGAAACTTTTGCCAGTTTTTCAGGGTCAGTGCAAATACTGAAAATTTAATAATTCTTCCCAAATCCGTTTCAAGCTGACTCTAGTACACCTCTATCTGAATTCAAATTTTGTTTCTGATATTTGTAGTTGTGCAGTTTAGGAAAGTGTCTTATTTTCTTTTTATTTATTTTATTCATTTTCAAAAGAGATTATGATATTTGTATTAGTCTTATAAAGGTAGTTGTAAGGAAAGTATTGTAAATTTTAAAGTGCTATAAAAAAGCTAACTGTTATTAGATTTTAGAAATTTTCTTTCTCATGATACTAAATGAGTATCGTTTCAGGAATGAGAGCTGATCTATTTTGGTAACCCACCTTTTTTATTGAAGCAAAGACATGTGTTGAGGAGTCACAGGGGTCAAGAATTTAGAAGGGCATTTCCAAAACAAACAGTTAAAAAGGTTGAAAATCTGCCCAAATCATGGGGATGCAACACTGAGAGCAGCAAATTCTTTTTTTGGGGGGGAGAGAGCTTGTTTATACATGTCTCTTATTTCAGTAAATATTGTTGAAATAGCAATTAGCCACATTTAAACTGGCTGGATTGAATGCAGTGACAGGTGCTGAGCTTCTCTCTCTGGTAGTGAAGGGAAAGTCAGGAATGTTTAGGAAATTCACAACAAAGCGTAGAAGAGTATATGCTATTGTGTCTGAGAGCTTTTTCCTGTAAGATCAAGGAATCTTGAAGGAGTTCTAGGAATCCAACAAGTACAAGTCTGAGGGCCAGGAAGTATGTTCAGGGAAGATAAGCTAAATGGAGTAGCACCTTTCTAGATGGTCTTCCCAATAATGCTTTCTCAAAAAAGATACTCTTGTCTATGGAAATTTTCACTGGCTGATTCCACACCTGGAATATTCTCCCTTCTTGCCTCTGCCTCTTGGCTTCCCTGTCTTACTCCAAGTCTCAATTAAAATATATCCTTCTCCAGGAAGCTTTATTCTGATCCTTCCAATTCCTTAATTCTTATGTCTTCATTTTATTGGTAATTTCCATTTTTTCCTGTATATGGTTTATATAGCTGTTTGCATGGGTTCTCCCCTACTAGATTATGAGTTCTTTTGTATCCTCAATACTTAGCACATAGTTGGTACTTAATAAATGTTTACTAACTGAATTGAGTTCTTTAAACATCTTTACATAATGGGACACCTTTCCCTACATTTTTATTTCTACAATGAACCTATTTGTGAAATGAAATTCACCATTATGTTTTTATTCATTTTTTGCCATCATTATCACCACTTTTACATCATCATCACCATCATCAAAAATAGTAATGGAAAGGTAAATATTTATTAAAACATTGGAAAAAGAATTGAGAGAGATTTGCAAAGTGCTTAGCACAAGACTTGACACATAATAGGCATTTTATAAATGTTTATTCCTTTGACTTTTTGAGCATATTTTTGACAAAAAATTTTGTCCAAGTCTAATTATAGGTTTCATTTTTGCTCAGATTAATTTCTTCCTTCCTTCCTTTCTTTTTTTTGTAATTAACAAATATTTATTCTTCCATAGGATTCATATTACATTAAAAAGAATTATAAGAAATAATAATAATGAAAAAAACATGTATAATTTCCCCCCATATATGCCTTCTCATAGTAAAATTTAACTTCAGGAAATTATTTGATAAGCCATTTAGTTCAATTTAATCTAGCTCCTACAACAGCTAGGCTCTCCAATATATACTCTATTCATGAAGTTGTCAAAATCAAGAATAAAAAGCTTTCTACAAAATGGAATGTGATAGTTTAACTTTTCAGAAAAGTGATGATTAAAGAAATTTAACACATGATTATTTTTAAAAGCTATTGAAAAATCAAATATTATTCATGGGAAAGAGACTATAAATGACATTGACAAAAATATATATCATTTCATTCAGAAATTAAATCATTGTGAATTATTTGCTACAACAAGGAAACAAAAGTAACCCTAGTTGACCAACATTTCTGTTACATGCCTAACAGAAAAATATTGTGTCAAAGACATGTTAGAATATAAGGTCATCTGTATTATTTTTCTATAAGAAACGATCAGCAGGGTGATCTCAGAGAGGCCTGGAAAGACATACATGAACTGATGCTGAGTAAAGTTAGTGAAACCAAGAGAATATTGTACATGGCAACAACAAGATTATACAATGATCAATTCTGATAGACATGGTATTTTTTCAACAATGAGATGATTTGGGCTGATTCCAATGGTCTTGTGATGGAGAGAGCCATCTGCACCAAAAGGGAGGACTGTGGGAACTGAGTGTGGACTACAAAAGTATTTTCACTCTTTTTGTTTTTGTTTGCCTTGCATTGTTTTTTCATCTAATTTTTTCTTTTTTGATATGATTTTTCTTATGTAACATGATATTTGTTGAAATATGTATAGAAGAATTGTATATATTTAACATATATTGGATTACTTGCTGTCTAGGAGAGGGTGAAAAATTTGGAACACGAGGTATTGCAAGGATCAATATTGAAAATTATCTATGCATATGTTTTGAAAATAAAAAAATTAATAATTAAAAAATAATTAAAAATTAAATAAAAATAAATAAAAATAAATAAAAATTAAAAAAGAATATAAGCTCATCTGTAAAAGAAAGCAAGGAAGAATAATGGACAATTATGAGCAGGTTCATCACATAAAGAAATGGAAGGTTGTTTGTTGTTTTCTCATGTCTGACTTTTTGGAGCTTTCTTGGTTTGCCATTTTCATCTTCAGCTGATTTTAGAGATGAGCAAACTGAATCAAACAGAGTTGTTATTTACCCATTAGCTAGAATTGAACTTGGGTCTTCCTGACTCCAGACCCAGCACTATCCACTGTGATGCTTAGCTGCCCAATGGAGGATAAAACCAATTTAAAAAATGCTTAGTAAGATGACCAATAAAGTCAATACATCCCAAGAGCACTTAAGAATGAAAGAAATAAAGCTCACAAATAGCTAAAGCATAGGGGAAAATATTTTTGAAAATTATTGCTATCTATTTTCTTAATTATAGTATAACCACTAGAATTGGACTTTAATATCACAGTCTCTAGGGACCCTACAGAGAAATGGAAATGATGCTAAAGAGAACAAAGGTAGAAAAAAACTAGTCAGCTTGAATAAGATATATAGAAAAGATCCTGTTTGGATGAGATACATTTGTAAAGTCATTGAGAGACTAGTCTACAAGGTTTTTAAAGGAAAGGAAGAATCCAATAATATTGGTAGGGGTGAATTACTCCCTATGTCCATTCTCCCTTCCATACAATACTTGTATGAGAATTCTCAATACAGAAATTGAGATTATCCTTGATGAAGATAGTAAGAAACAAGTAGGCTTTCACAAATGCTATTCAATACTGGTTCATATCTTTGCTATCTGTCAAGATACTTCAAATGCTTCAGTTTAGTAATAACACTATATGGATTTAATTAAACCCAAAACATTGCAAAACCTCATGGAAGAGATCTGAAAAAGTTTGACTTGACTAAGCTCACAGGAAAGATCAAATGAAGAATAATATTTATAGCTTAGATTTCAGTATGCATGTGATTGGACACCCATAGATCTTGTGCAAACACATACACACACACACACACACACACACACACACACACATATATATATATATATATATCTGATATAAATAATGTATTTGGAGAATATACTGAGTCCAGATTCAAAAAGGCAGAAGAGAACAGGCTAGATTGCTTTTGGGAAATGGCAAAGCACTTTTGCTAATCTAAGTATCCCATAATTGCAAAAGTCATAAAATATTTTCAATGCAATCTTTGAGCAATATTGCTATATAGCAATAAGAGCTGAAATATAACTTCATCCTGACTAAGAATAAACACTATACTGAAGAAAATGGAAGTCATATAGTAGATGTGAGTAAGTTGGAACTAATAAAAAATGAGAAACTGCAGATAAAATCAGGATTAAACTATGTCATCAAAGAATTTCATGACAGAAAAAAAAAAAGATAGACTCATCATGTGGATTAAGTGAAGGATAAAAAGTGGAAGGCCAGAATTTCCATGAGTACCTTCCCAATGTTGGAGGAAAGTGAAGAAGTGAAGAAACCTACAACTATGTTGGGTCAGCCCCCTGTGGTACGTGTGTGCATGCATTCATACTCTCTCTCTCTCTCTCTCGATACATATATATGTATAATGTATATATACACACACACATATATATATATATACACATTTATGTACATACATGTACTATATGCACATTTATACACATAACTTGCTTTGTCTGTATTTATTTCCATATTTCTTCTCCAAGACCTTTGAGGATAGGAAGTCTTTTGCCTCCTTTTTTGTATTGCCAGTGCTTAATACAGTACCTACCACATAGAAGGTACTTAATAGATGTTTATTGATTGAGCAAGTTATTGAGTTGTATTTGCTAGTCTAAATTAGCGAGCTTTTCCTTTTTCACCAGTTCTGGAGGTTAAGAATTTTTTTTTTATTAAAACAGTGATATTCACCTTTCCTACATTTTAGAAATCTTAAGTTGCAGTGAATACACTAACTCGTATAGGTAGAGGGAATTTCCTTATCCTATCCTTATCCCTTATAAGGGAATTCCCTTATATTGGGAGTTCCCTATACCAGTGAAATTACAGGTCTAAGTCACTATCCTTATCCCTATAGAAATAGAAATTTACTTTAATTTGCAGGAAAAATACAGAAAAATGACTTCATAATTTATATAGTTTTAGGTTATCCCATCAATTGGTTGTCTCTGTTGTATAAGGAAGAAATGGTTTATCAAGATTTGCAATGATTCTTCCTTAAAAATTTGTTGATCACAAGATTTCATGAAAAGTACAGAGAAGTTTTAATCTCTATTGGCCCAAGTATAACTGCATAGGTAAAATCATGGAAGCTTAAAGTTCTGACAGAAATTTGAAATACTCCAGGTACTTGACAGTGAACAAACTACATTTCTCTAAAAGATTATTCTGCCATTCAAACTTAGTTCAGATGGCTATTCTGTATTAATGAGATTTTCCTATTGACTTCATTGTAGAGTTAATAAGCAAAAAGAACATTATTTAATGTAAAATGAAACTACTGATTATATGATAATAGATTTGTGAGATAAAAAGTGAAAAAGTAAAGTAATTATGAATAGTTTTCTCCTTATGTCATTTATTTGAATATTTGAAAAATATCTGAATATCTAGGATTATGCTGAGATTTCCAGAAACACATGAATGTTCCATCCAGATAATGATGATGATGATGATAACTCATTTTTCTATAGCACTTTGCAGTGTAGAGACTTTCCTTAAAACAATTAAAAAAATTATATGGAGATTAAAGAATGCTTCAATCTCATAGACTTTTTATTAGAGTTCTACAAAAAGTTCCTGATGAATATTAACTTTTTGATCCTAGGTAAATCATTTAGCTACTTTGAATCTCAGTTCATTCATCTATAAATGAGTGATTTGTACTAAGGTGTTCTTTGAAATCACTTCCAGCTCTGGCTCTATGATCCTTATGTTTTCATCATGTGAGAGTATGCAGAGAAAATGAAGCTAAAGAAGTATTAGGAGAAACAGAATTGTTCTTTTTCTTCCTTCTCTTTCCTATTTCTTTCCTTCTTTCCTTCTTGCACTCTTTCAATAGAAACCACTTATCTCAGATAAGTAGGTGAGTGTTTCTAAGGCTGACATGGTTATTAATACAAAGGAAATTTGCTGAGAGACAAGAATAGATATTTATTTATAACTATGAAAATAGTATAAATCAATTGAATTTATTTTTCAAGATCCTAAATTTAACCAGCTGTAATTTATTTAAAAAAATAAATTCTATTCAACTTTTTGAAATGAAACATTTGCCTTAAAGGAAATCTGCATTTCATTGTAAAGACAGAACACAATGTTCTCAATTTAGTTAGTCTCTAGAGAAGAAGGTCCTATTTTGTATGGTATGCTTAGTCTATAGGATTGACACAGATGCCAGTAAATTGAATACAGGCCTAGATGACTTCAGGCAAGAGAGGGCAACTTTCCTTCATCCTTCCTAAGGAGGATATCACCATTGAGTATGGCTATTATTTAACTCTGAAACACAGAATTCATCTTCAATATCTTTTCCAACTCATGTACAGTCAATAATACCCTTACTTCTAGTTCCTTTGAAGTTTCTTACCTTGGCTTAACATGGTAATTTTCTCCCCAGAGTACTACAGCATCCTATTTTTTGCAGGTTTTCTAGCCCATTCACATGTCCACTGTTGAGAATAGTTTTTTCATTATATTTTTGGACAAATATAAATTTCTGAGCATTGGTTTTAGAGACTATATCAGTTTACAATATTTCTGTTATCTTACAATTATGTAGTACTCATAGAATCATAGAATTTTAGAACTAGAAAGACTCTGAGATCATTTAATCTAATGACCTTCTTTATTGTGCAGTTAAAGAAAGTGAATATCCATGGGTAAGGTGATTAACCCAGTGTCACAGATCTCATATTTATTTAATCCAAAGTATGTCCATTCTTACTCTCGATTGGTTATTTTAATGATTCTGTTAAGATACCATTTTTAACTGTTTTAAAGATAGGAAAGCTGAAGCTCAGAGAGAGTAAGCAGGTTATCTAATACCATATAGCAAGTATAACTATATCTAGAATAAAAGAAAAAGTACTGAAGTGTCAAATCCAGAAATCCTATTCCTGATTTTTATTCCAGTGTGTTTTTTTCTATTATGCCAAATTATCATACTACATCCCTATATATTCTTCTTTCATCTAAGCTGACCTTCTTGCAGGCTTCTCATATTTGGTTTGCATTTTTTTACTTACGTTTAATTATTCTTCCTTTCTATCATGCAACATTTTGTTTCTTCTGTATATGGTAGTTTAATATTTTAGTCTTATATAGTATGAATTTTTGTCCAGTTCTAACAAGTCAAATTAACAAGCAATGATTAAGCACCAACAAGTTTTTATTTAGTGTCTTTTATATTGCCAGGCCTGTTGCAGGACAAAAAAAAAAGAAAAGAAAATGAAAAAAGCAAATAATTTCTACCCTACATAATTAAGCAAGATACTGGTATAACTGGAACTTAATATTATACTGGAAGAAACCCTGAATTGGCAGTGTTCATTCTTTTACGCACCAAAACATTTTAGATACCAAAGTTATCTCTTCAACTTAATTTACATTGATTTTATATTCTGTCTTATGAACCTTATTAAGCAATCACTATTTTCTATTCATTAATGTAAATTATATTTCAAAGGCAACATAATATAGACAAAGCTTCTTAATTTATGAGTCACAACCCCATAGAGGTGTCAAATAATTTAAAGTGGAGGTTGCAAAATTATAATTTGTTATCAGAAAATGTTTGATTTGTGTACGTATTTTATATACCTGTATACCTGGGATCACATAAAAATTTCTCAGGAGAAAAAGGAATTATGACTGGAAAAAATTTGAGAAGCCTTGGTATAGTTTATACAATATCAGTCTTGAAGTTAAAAAAAATCTGCTTTCATTTCCTGCTTTAGCTAATTCTTAGATGTGTGATTCTTAGAAAGCCATGCTATCTTTCTAAGCCTAATCTTTCCTTTTTGAAATCACAACAGTAATGTCACCCATCTTAGAAAGGTGTTGACAATATATATATATATATATATATATATATATATATATGTTAAATTAATGTATGCAAAGCTCTTTGAATACATATAGTATTATGCATATCTAAGTGGTTATTATTCCTTGAAGTGTCAAATACAGTATTATGCAGCTTATGGACACTGAATTCTTAAATGTACTCTATATGATATTTGAAAATTTAATTTCTGATTCTCTATCAGTAGGGCATTCATGCTTAGTTATTCTTCCAGACGTGATGATGGATTGGTCCTGATCTTTTACACTCTTTCTCTCAGTCTTTCTTGTGACCAAGGGCCATTTATTGGCTAGATTGCTGCCTGGGGAGTTATTTGTATAATCTTTGATGGTGAAACAGAGCAAAGCAAGCTGGCCCACACAGAAACTGCACCTTTGACCTCAACTTCATTAGTACTATGTGCTAACCAACTGAGCTAACCATTTTGGAAGAGCTGTTAGTAAGGAACATGAATGCCAAGATATTCTGGCACCATGTGTTCACCGTCTAAATAATTATTTACAGTCTGAATACCATATTATAAAGCCTCTTGGATGAGACACTAAACTCCTGTTTTAGGACTCAGAGTTCATGAGAACAGAAAGAGTAAAGAGAGAAAAAAATCAGAAGTGGTAATTGATATAATTAGTTACTGGTGAAACAGATTAGTTACTGAAGGTCAAGTGATGAGAAGAATCGCATATTTTTCCTTCAAATGGTAATTAAGCAAGATACTGGTATAACTGGAACCTAATTAAAGGTACTAAAATTGTCGTGGGATTGATTCATTGAATATCTATTGTTAAATTAATATCAAGTATTAGGAAAATGTTTGACTACTACTGCACCAAAGGCAGCAATGTTTTACATAGGAAATTTAATTTATGGAAATCACTATGAAAAGTTGGCAACTCTGTATCAAATTTTTTAGTGAGAGAAAAAGAGGTTATTCAAATATAAGTGTGAAAAATTCATGCTGATTGTGACCTAAAGTGCATTCATTCTAATTCTAAGGATTTTAGATTCAAATAACCAACTCTTCAGTCATTTCATCTGAATTTTAAAAAATAATTCATCATTAATGCAATATGGACTGCATGAACTGGAAATGAAAATTATAAAGTTAGTGGGAAGTGATTAGAACATAACAGTAGATGCTGAAATATGAGGAAAATTTGTTTAAGCAAGATGTCAGATAAACTAATCACTCTAGTGTGCACTTAAAGTTATTAGAATAAAAATTATTTCTTCCTTATTCTGCTTGAAGTTAGATCTGCTCAGATCATAGCTACTGCACAGTTGCATCCTCTTCAATCTTTCCCTCATGAAATGCTGCCCAATAGCCTGGCACAACATAATTTTCTCAGCCTGCCCCACAGAGACTGTCTAATCTGAGACTGGTTAGCAATATTCTGCACTGTTAACCATAGCTTTCTTCTTTTCAGAAATAGGATCTAGTGATTTCTATTGAGAGAAAGAAAGTTTTTAAATAACATTAAAATGCTTATTAAAATAATTTAAATTATTGGTGTTTTTACAAATGCCCAATTAGTAGAAAGTTGTTTTTATAAAAGGCCTCAAATACTAGGAAATTTTATTATTTTAAGTAGAATTTTTTTCTTTAAGAATATAATTCATACAAGGTCATGAGCACTTAATTTTTTAAACAATAGAATATTCAGGATGAAAAATGTTTTCAGATTATTACAAGATTAGTGCTTGTCAATCAGACATGGAAGATGGATAATGACCTTTTTGCAGAACTGAATATTAGAAAGAAAGGAAGCTGCATTAGAAATTGTATGGTATCGTTAATGACACCAAGTTTCTTATGGACATAAAAGCCCATCTTTTTATTGTCAGTATCCTTTCACATATGCTTAATGGCTGTGAGACATAGAACACCAATCAATGAAGAATTAAACTTAATTTGCCAAAAAGCAAAGTGAATGTGCATGATGGGTGTGAATATAATATAAAATATTTTTAGTGAAGAATTAGCACAGGAAATTCCTTAATGGATCTAATGAGAATGTTTTGTTATTAGTAAATGAAACAGTTAGATGATCAACTTGTGTGTATCAAAGATACATAGGAAATGTCAAAAGATCAATGAGAAGGCTCTCAGCATGCTCTGTAAATTTCTTGTACAAAATTTGCAGGAAGGATGTGGAGTTGAAAAGGACAAGAAGATGTGGCTGCACTGTGATAGACACCATTAGAAAGTGAATCTACATTGAAAAGATCACAGATCTTATCACAAAAGTTTCCAAGAAAATTCAGGCTAAAAAGAAGTAAAGACAAAGAGAGGCACAGATGGTAGAAAAGTGACAAAATCCAAACATAAATGTAGAAGAAGGCCTCTGTTCTTTTGATACCTCAGGGATTAGAGAAGAGAGGATTTGAAGAAGGGAATTTGTTGCCATATGGAAAGAAAAAAGCAGATGAAGAGTATAGAATGAGTGCTGAAAATTTATGGTTTGGCGTCAGAAAAACATGGAGTGTTATTAACACAAATAGTATTAAGCATCCAGAAGAAGTTCATTCATTGAACTGTGATATATGTTCGATTCTTTCATTGAACTGCTCTGTTTTTGTAGTTCTTCTTTCATCTTTCTCCAATACAGGATAAGCTTCTATTTCATCTTTTCTTCTGAACCAATATTTAAAGTAGTGATTTTTTATTAATTTATATCTCACTTAGGAAATAATTGGAACTTTATTTACTGGGCAAACTCTTTATTCCAATGCATTTTATCCATTTCTATTATTTCAGATTAATTTCCTCAAGTCACAGAAGCTAAATTGGCACTGTTAATTCCAGTAGATATCTTTTGCTTCCAGGATCAAGTATCCTCAGTTTGCCATTTAAAAGCATTCATGGCCCAGCATCTTCCTACTTTTTTAGTCTTCTAATACATATTTTTCACATATTTTCTTGGGAATCCAATGGCACTGGCCTTACTGCTTCTAACACAAGATATTCTGTATCACAGCTTTGGGCATTTTTTACTAGATGTCCCCCCATACTTGGAAATCTCTTCCTTTTTCTAACCTCCTTGCTTTCCTTGAAATAATAGCTAAATTTATACCATATACAGTAAGCCTTTCCTGATCCCCCTTAATTCTAGTGCCTTCTCTTGTTGATTACCTCCAATTTACCCTGTTCCTAAGGGCAGCTAAGTGACTCAGTAAATAGAGTGCTGGGCCTGGAGTCAAGAAAAAGAAATCTGGCCTCAGATATTTAATATTTGTGTGGTCCTGGGCCAGTCACAACCCCATTTGCCTCAGTTTCCTTTTCTGTAAAATGAGCTGGAAAAGCTACCCCTGTATCTTTGCCAAGAAAAGGATCAAAGGGCCTGGAAGCTATATTACAAAAAAGAAAGTAACTTGGAATGCAGCCAAGAATAAATTACTATGCTAAACTGAGTATTTTCTTCCAGGAAAGAAAATGGATATTCAATGAAACAGGTGAATTCCATTTATTTTTGATGAACAGGCCAGAGTTAAACCAAAAAACTGACCTCCAAATATAGAACTCAAGAGAAACATAAAAAAGTAAAAAGAAAAAAAACTCTTGAGAACTATTTCTGTTATGGATATACATAAAGAACACATGTATAATCTGATTTTACTCTTATAATATAAAAAAGAAATTAGAGATGGAAAGGGGATTGTAACAGGAAAAAAGGAGAAAGTAAAAGTAAAATGAGGGAAATTACATCTCAGGAAGAGGCAAAGAAAACCTATTATAATTGAGGGAAAGAAGGAAGGGTTATGAATATTGTGTGAATCTTATTCTCATCAGATTTGGCTCAAAGAAAAAATATTAGATATATTTGGTTTCACCGAGAAACTTCTCACCTTATAGAAAAGTGGGAGGAGAAAGGGGAAAAGGGAAGGGACAGGCTAAATAGAATGGAAAACAGAAAAAGTAGGAGAAAGGTATAAGAAAGGGGGAGGCTCTCTAAAGAGGGAGGATTGCTTTAGCCAAGTAGTGCTCATAAGTAAAATACTGAGGAGGGAAAAGGGAAAAGGAATGGGGAAAAGTATAAGAGGGGGTTAATAAGATAGCAGGAAATACAGAATTAGTAGTTTTAATTGTAAATGTGAATGGGGTGAACTCTCCCATAAAATGTAAGCAGACTGGATTAAAAGTCAGAATCTTACAACATGTTGTTTACATGAAACATATTTAAAGCAGAGCAATACATACAGAATAAAGGTAAAAGGCAGGAGCAGTATCCACTATGTTTTAGGTGAAGTTAAAAAAAAAAAAAAAAAGCAGGGGTAGCCATCCTGATCTCAGATCAAGCAAAAGCAAAAATCCATCTAATTAGCAGAGATAAGGAAGGAAACTATATCTTGCTAAAGGGTACCATAAATAATGAAGCAATATTAATACTAAACATATATGTATTGGTTGTGTAGCATCTAAATTCCTAAATGAGAAGTTAAGAGAATTTCAAGAAGAAATAGATAGCAAAACTATAACAGTGGGAGATCACAACCTTACTCTCTCAGAAATAGATAAATCAAACCACAAAAAAAAAAAATAAGAAAGAAGTTAACAAGGTAAACAATACTGTAAAAACTAGATATGATAGATCTTTGGAGAAAATTGAACAGAGACAAAAAGGAGATTTTCTTCTCAGTAAACGGACACTTTCTTCTTAGAAGTTAATGAAACTTATAAAAAAATTTGACCATATATTAGGACATAAAGACCTCAAAATCAAATGCAGAAAGCACAAATAGTAAATGCATTTTTTTCAGATTATGATACAATAAAAATTACATTCAATAAAAGGTCAGGGGAACCAAAAAGAAAGTGGAAACTAAATAATCTCATCCTAAAGAATGAATGGGTGAAACAGCAAATCATAGACACAATAACTAATTTCATCCAAGAGAATGAGAATAATGAGATAACATACCAGAATTTGTGGGATGCAGCCAAAGTGGTAATAAAGGTAAATTTTACATCTCTAGATGCTTACTTGCATAAAATAGAGAGATACAATCAATAAATTGGGCTTGCAACTAAAAAAGCTAGAAAAGAACAGATTAAAAACTCCCAATCAAATACCAAACTTGAAATTCTAAAAATAGGATAGATCAATAAAACTGAAACTAAAAAATTATTGAATTAATAAATAAAACTAAGATTTGGTTTTATGAAAAACCCAACAAAATAGATAAACCTTTAGTTAATTTGATTAGAAAAAGAAAAGAAAATCAATTGTTAGTCTCAAAAATGAAAAGGGAGAACTATCCACTAAGGAAGAGAAAATTAGAGCAATTATTAGGAGTTACTTTGCCCAACTTTATGCCAATAAATTTGACAACCTACATGAAATGGAGTAATACCTATATTATAATAAGTTGCCCAGATTAACAGAAAAGCAAATAAATTAAATAGACCTATTTTAGAAAAAGAAATAGAGCAAGCTATTAATCAACTCCCTAAGAAAAAATCCCCAGGATTAGATGGATTTTCATGTGATTCTACCAAACATTTAAAGAACAATTAACTCCAATATTATATAAACTATTTGAAAAAATAAGAAATGAAGGACTCCTACCAAATTCCTTTTATGACACAGACATGGTACTGATACCTAAACCAGGTAAGATGAAAACAGAGAAAGAAAATTATAGACCAATCTCCCTAATGAATATCGATGCAAAAATCTTAAATAAAATATTAGCAAAGAAATTATAGAAATATCATCCCCTGGATAATACACCATGACTAAGTAGGATTTATATGAAGAATACAGGAATACAGGGGTAGTTTAATATTAGGAAAACTATCAGCATAATTGACTATATCAATAACCAAATTAACAAAAACATATGATTATCTCACTAGATATAAAAAAAAGCATTTGATAAAATCCAACACCCATTCCTAATAAAAACACTAGAGAATATAGGAATAAATGGACTTTTCCTTAAAAGTCAGTAACATCTATTTAAAACCATCAGCAAGCATCATACATAATGGAGATAAACTAGAACCATTTCCAATAAGATCAGGGGGGAAACAAGATTGCCCACTACCACTATTACTATTCAATATTGTATTAGAAAGAGTAGGTTGGCAATAAGAGAAGAAAAAAAAGATTAAAGGAATTAGCATAATTAGGAAACCAATTTGTCATTCTCTGTAGATGATATAATGATATACTTAGAGAAGCCTCAAGAATCAACTAAAAAACTATTACAAGCAATACACAATATATATCAGCACTATTTACTTTGTGACCAAAGAAGAATTAGAGATCATTATTAATCACAAAATAGGACTTTCTCTGGGTGTAGTTGGCTCTCTTGATCACTAAATAATTGGAATTGGTTTGAACCATCTCATTGTTTTTTTGTTTTTTTGTTGTTGTTTTTTTTTTTAATAGCCTTTTATTTACAGGATATATGCATGGGTAACTTTACATCATTAACAATTGCCAAACCTCTTGTTCCAATTTTTCACCTCTTACCCCCCACCCCCTCCCCCAGATGGCAGGATGACCAGTAGATGTTAAGTACATTAAAATATAAATTAGATACACAATAAGTATACATGACCAAAACGTTATTTTGCTGTACAAAAAGAATCAGACTCTGAAATATTGTACAATTATCTTGTGAAGGAAATAAAAAATGCAGGTGGGCATAAATATAGGGATTGGGAATTCAATGTAATGGTTTTTAGTCATCTCCCAGAGTTCTTTCTCTGGGCATAGCTGTGAACCATCTCATTGTTGAAAAGAGCCATGTCCATTAGAATTGATCATCGTATAGTCTTCTTGTTGCTATGTATAGTGATCTCCTGGTTCTGCTCATTTCATTTAGCATCAGTTCTCCAGGCTTCTCTGAAGTCATACCATAATTTACTAAGCCATTCTCTAATTGATGGGCATCCATTCACTTTCCAGTTTCTAGCCAATACAAAAAAGGCTGCCACAACATTTTTGCACATATGGGTCCCTTTCCCTTCTTTAAGATCTCTTTGCGATATAAGCCCAGTAGAAACATTGCTGGGTCAAAGGGTATGCACAGTTTGATAACTTTTTGATCATAGTTCCAAATTGCTCTCCAGAATGGTTGGATCTATTCATAGTTCCACCAACAATGTATCAGTGTCTCAGTTTTCCCACATCCCCTCCAATATTCTTTATTATTTTTTCCTGTCATATTAGCCAATCTGACAGGTGTATAGTGGTTTCTGAGAGTTGTCTTAATTTGCATTTCTCTGATCAATAGTGATTTGGAGCATCTTTTCATATAACTGCAAATAGTTTCAATTTCCTCATCTGAAGATTGTTTTTTCATATCCTTTGACCCTTTATGAATTGGGAAATGGTTTGAAATCTTATAAATTTGAATCAGTTATCTATATTTTAGAAATGAGGCCTTTATCAGACCTTTGAATGTAAAAAATCCTTTCCCAGTTTATTGCTTCCTTTCTAATCTTGTCTGCATTAGTTTTGTTTGTACAAAAGCTTTTAGAGTAATTATAATGAAAATTATCTATTTTGTGATTAATAATGATCTCTAATCCTTCTTTGGTCACAAATTCCTTCCTCCTCCACAGATTTGAAAGGTAAACTATCCTACATTCTTCTAATTATTTTTTTTTAATAATACCATTCTTTATGTCTAGGTCATAAACCCATTTTAGTTTGCCCGATTCTTGCTCTCTCATAGAATCATTAGTTTCCATTTTCCCATTTCTAATTTTTAATGTGTGATTTTCTTCATTTAGTTTTTTTTATTTTTTTTTCATTTGGTTAATTCTACTTTTTAAATAGTTGTTTTCTTCAATTTTTTTTCTTCTTTTCCCAAGCAATGGACTCTCTCATGCATATCTCTCATTTCCTTTCTCATTTGCTTTTTATTTATTTTACCTCTCTTATTTGCTTTTTAAAGTCATGTATATGCCCTTCCAAGTAGCCTTTTTTGGGCTTGAGACCAATTTATCACTCTTTAAGATTTCATCTGTGGACTTTTTGTACTCCTCTGAGTTTGTGTTGTGGTCTGCCTAGTCCCCATAGTAGCTTTCCATGGTCAAGGTTCTTTTCTGTTTCTTGCTCATCTTCTTTTGTTTTCTTCTGGTTATTTCCTCTTTTTTTACCTTTATGGTAGAGCTCTGCTCCTGTGATAAAAAGGGGCACTGTTCTAAGCTTCCTGTGCATCTCTGAGCCTTGGCTTTGAACACAATGCTCCCTTGTGTTTACAGGTGGTAGCTTTGCCTGCTCTTGTCAGGAAACAGCTTGGATTCCCTAAGTTTGCCTTCTGAGCTGGGACTGGAGGCTGCTCCCCTTGCTGTGCTCCTCTAATGAGCCAGGATGGAGGGTTTTAGCTGCTGATTTGCTGTGATTAAGACTTTCTCACTGGCTTTCCCAGAGTCTATTTGACCCGACCTGAACACCCTTCACCCCTGTAAGACTGATCTTTATTGAAGTCCTTTCTCTCTATCTTGAGTTGGAGAGGGGTTTCATTCAATCAGAACCTGTTCATAGGCTTAAGTCATTTAAGTCATTTAAGTCAATTAAGTCATCACTAAACAATTCAATTACTGAACTTCCCTGTTCTTAATGAATTTTCTCCTCCTTCAAGATGTCAGCAAGAACAAAGATTCGGGACCCTGAATTTTAGAACTGGTACTTTATGCATTACCTCATCAAATCTCATTTTATGGATGAGAAAACCAAGGTCTGCTGAGTAGTTGGCTTCCTTAAGGTCACACATTAATTAGTGACAAGGATAGTATTTAAACTTACTTCCTGCCTCAGCCCAGTGCTTTTTTTCCCTGCCACAATAATGATTTAATTACCTAGGGGGTACCTTGGGCAGCCTTCTTTGTCTGCCTTCTAATCAGGAAAATTAGGCAATCATATATTTCCCTTAAAAAGAATGATTAAGATATGGCCACATAACCAGGTAAAGCATTTGTTTACATGGGATTCTTTCCCATTATTTAATAATATTTATTGGAATAACATTATTAAAGAAAACACTCTCCCTTTAGATCTTCTGGATAGACTCGGGGTTTTGTTGTATATAATTTTGGCAATGAGACTGTCTCTAAAGAAAAATATATTTCTTAAGTAAATTAACTATATAAAAGTGGAAATGTAACCTACTCAAGAATTTAAAATGTCCCACTTTTAGAGTCAAAAACTTGGTTTCATGTACCATTTGTGATGCATTAATAATTTGATCCTGGCCAAGTCATTTGCAGCACCTTGTGTCTCAGTTATCTCCTTGTAAAAATGGTTATAGTAATATTAATACTACTTCATAGACATTTTGTGAGAACATAGCATTTGCTAAGCTTTAAAATGGGAAAATATATGTAAGATTTTATTATAAGTGCACCAAAAGATGAATATGGTCATTATATATATCAATATATTTGGTAATGTGCTTTCAAAGAATTGGCAAAATACAACTTTCTGTCTCTTGTCATCAGTGCAATTTGAACAAATTAAAATTAATTTTAATTGTTTATCTAAAATAATATTTTATTCCAATTTTTCAAGATTTTAATTTTTGCCAATTAATTAAAGTGCATAGCTTTTTTTCCCTTAAAAACTTGGAAGACTTGAAACAGAGTCAATTCTGTGATACAAAAAAATATTCAAGAAAATACATGAGAGAGCAAAGATACAGAGCAGAAATATGAGGTAGATTTTAGAGTTCTTACAAGGTGTTGTCAGTGGAATTGATAGAGACAGTGCTTGTTTAGTATGTTACTTAACAGTTCTCAAGTTCCCTAATGAACTTAGTACTTATTAGAGTTCACACCTTTCACACCTTTAAGATTCACACCTTTAAGAGAGCATATATAAGCTAGGAGCCTCAAACCAGGATTGAGTCCAGGAGATTCACAAGTCTAAGAGCACAAGCCCATTCTCGGAGGCGGAGCCAGATTCATTCCAACTCTCACCCCTGTGCTGGCTGGAGAGATTTGGAGAAAGAGAGGCTGAAGCTGGCAGAGGCAAAGGACTAGCGGTAAGAGCTCTAGGAACCAAGGAGAGAGATAGGCCTCTAAGAAAGCTACCCCGGGCCCAAAGAAGGAGAAAATATTTGAAAGGGAAAATAAAGGAATTGGACTTTTAACTCCTGGCTTAATTTGAGCTGATTATTACACAGAACTGAAAGGAAGGATGCCTCCAGAAACCCCCCAAGAAACCTGCTCCCAGAGAACTTTATATTTTAGAGAAGAACAATACGGGTAGTTTAGGAAAGAGAGTAGAAGTGATAAAGAGAACTCAGAAAGAGAAATTAAAAGAAAAGAATGGAATGAAATAGAAAGGAACTTAAAAAGGAAGTAGAGAGAGAAGGAGTAAAAGGCAAGACAAAAGGAAAATATGATAGTATGAAAAAGGATGAGAGAAAGGGATAAGGGGAATTGAAACAAAGCACTACAACATATCCTCTTTTTGATCAAATTGAAGTATTGTCTATTATAACCATTTATGGATTTTATATATGTGAATTTCTCTTAAAAATAAAGAAGGCTAGTGAGCTCAACTGACAGTGACAAGAGGGAATAAAGTATGACAAAGAAAAAAAATTCTTTTTATATGATGCTGCCCCTCTCTTATTTGAAATTAGCTTTGGCTTAGAAAACTATGCACCAGGGATTGTCATATGGAATCCCAGGAGATCACGTATGGATCTTCAGTATTTTACATCTAACTTTCCATAATATCATGAAAAAATATGTTAATTGCATTGTAGTGATGTTTCAGTTAGAAATTTTACCATATCCTATGAAAAATTTGAAATGATAGCTCAATATTTATGTTAAGGTGTGATCATCAACAAATAAAAGAAGAAAGAAATTTATAGCAATGTTAAAATTTAGATTTGGAAGGCAATAGCATTTAATTCTGAAGGACACTTCGATGAACACTATGTCTGTAGGTTAAGCTTGATACCCTCTGGTTAAGTATTTAACTCTCAAGGTCACCTTGTTTAAGAAACTTTTTTCTTTTCATTCCAGTGATAAAAAGAAGTAAGGAATCCATTACCCAGAATGTCATATTTTAAAATGGAAAATTATTTTTCTATATAAATTCTTACAAAAACAATTCTATACAAAATAATTCTATACAAATGCACCTTAAGAATGTCCTTTGTTTGGATCATGTCATCAATCTTCAGTCAGAAACCCAGCTGTGAAAGACCATCTGTCTGGACCATCCACATCTGTCTATATGTTAGTTTTCATCTGCTCAGACTCTTTATCAGAATTGCTCAAAATTCTGTTGTGGATAAGGTGGGTTATGATACTCATAAGAGCAGATGCTGGTCTCTTCAATAAAATGTCTGTCCATTTGTAAGTATCAGAAGCTGCCCATGTTGTTGTGAGATGGAATTAGAGAGGAATGGAAAACATCATGAATGGTGACAGTGGTAAAATCATTATCTGAACCTCTAATTGGACATGAATTTTCCTATTTCTCATCTTATTTTCTAATAAGTAAAGCAAGACATGGCCTTAGTGATATACCAAACCCCCAGGTTGTCAAATTGGATATACATCCCTTCATTTATATGACTTTTAATGACATTTATAGGGCATTTTAAGACTTACAAAGCACTTTACATACTTTCATTTATTTGATATTAAAAACTCTGATGTAAATGGTGTGATTAGGTCCATTTTTCAGATAAGGAAATTCAAGTAACTCAGGATAAATGATTTTCTCAGGGCCACGTAGATGAGGACTATCAAAGTCAGGATTTGAACTAAGGTTTTCTTTGCTCCACATTCCTCACTCTGTACACTTGGCCACCCAGCTTCTTGACCAAATTCCATTGAGGCTAAGCATAGATTCGAAAGCCACCAGAGGTAAAAATTAAATAGATGTTTAGCTAGGCAAACAAATATTTTGAAAATGTACAATCCTTGCCCCACTCTTCCATCTTCTTCCCATTCCTACCTATTAAATCAAATCTTACATGAAGTATGGCAAATGCTATGTTGTAAAGCCCACTGATACCTCCTTCTGGCCACACAAAACAAAATCAAAAACAAAAAATAGCTTTGAAACTGGTGCACTAAATTATCCATGAGGAAAAAAAAAAAAAAACACCAACAAATCTAGGAATAACAAAGTTCAGTTTACTGTGGATTCTTCTCAGAATTCCTTTCCCGGGTTATTAAACAAGAGGTGAAATCCACAAAAAGGGAACAGGATTGTACATTGCATTTTCTCCCAGAAAAGGTACGACATGCTTTGTAATTCTTTGGCTACACCATTTACTTCTGATCCCTAAGGGGAGAAAAAGGCAACAGAAAACAACTCTCATATCTTGACTGTGATGAGGCAAAGCAAGGAGCTGTTTGCAAAATTCTCTTTTCGACATTGTGAATACTGTCTTTATTCAAAGGCATGTTTTAGACTGTATTTCTTTGGTTCTTTTTTCTTCTGACATAAAGAATTTCCCCATGAAAATCCCAGTGTGATGGATGCCTCATTGTAGTCTGGAGCTGACCCTCTACTCTTATTGGCTATACCAGCAGAGTACAAGTTCAGGCAAGTCCAGCCAGAAAGATGAAAGAGTTTTTAATTTTGGATGTAGAGAATGATGTATATGCTGTCTTTGGATAAATGATGAACACTGTCCCTTCCAACTCACAATTCTTGACCAGTCTTGCTGAGGTCAGAGAGGTGTTTGTCACTGGACTGTATTCAGAGCCTGTCCAGCCTTCATTGCATTTTAATCAAAGCTGGGGCTGTTTCATTCCAGATAAATCTCTAGAGTCTATGACTATTTTCATCCAAATTAATCAGTTCTGTCATCATTATAAAATTTTAATTGCACAAGAAAATAATGGAATTTGATATGATACATAATTAGGAGAAATCTATCTTACTTCAACTCCTTTTTAAGATGATACAGTCCGACAGGTAGTGGATTTATAGTCAAAGCATCTGATTTCCACCTATTTCTGCTGCTTATTGATGACCTGACTTTTGGCTGATTACTCACCAGTTCTCAGCTTTCTCATTTGCAAAATAAGACAGTTGTATTAGATAGCCTCAAAGGGGCAAAGGGGTCTTCCAGCTCTACATTTTTGTGGTTTCTCAGACAAAATTCTTTGAAGGAATGAATATTTTGGAATTTTTCTGAGCTCAACTTCCATCCATTATGTTCTCTGACAGAACAGGCATTGGTAAACATTTAATACAAAAATAATGATAATATAACAGAGAATCATCTGTGGGTCTTTAGAGTTTTATAATTGACTTTTCATTAATAGGATGAAAAAATATTACCATAGATTTTAGTGATGTTTTGGTTAGAATTTTCACCATGTTTTTTGAAAACAATTATTTGAAGTCATGCTAACAAAACAACAAAAAAGGAAAAGAATTTATGGTAGCATTAAAATTTTATAATATGTAAGATTTTTTCATATATTATGTTATGTGGCCCAGCAGTACTGTGAGAGAAGGAAGTAGATAGATGATTAGATACATTTATTAAGTATCTTCTTTGTTATGGCACTGGACATTAAGCATTTGAATAAAAGCAAGACTGTCCCTGCCATCAATGAGGTTATATTCAAATGGGGGAAGACCACACACAAAGGGGAACTAAAAAGGAGGCAGGGTGTGAAGGCAAGTTCTACTGTCATTATTGCCCTCATTTTTAGATGAGGTGACAAGTTCAAAGAGTTTTAGAATCTTGCCTGTCCATCATTACACAGTAAATCAGAGGAAAGAGGTTATTTCTAATTCTAAATACAATACTCTTTCCTTTGTATTAAACTACATGTAAATCAGCATTGAAATAAAATAAACTGAATCACAGAATAAGACTACTGAGTGTAGAAAAAAAGATAATAATAATCTTTCTTTAGTGGGTTTGAGGGTGGGGAGGTAAACTCCCAGTTGCCAGACTGATTTTTAGTTGATTTGTATAAAAAGGCTGTGCTTGTGGATTGATCATCCTACTTAATTTTTTCTGCACCTGAAGTGATAAAACATGTATTATTATTTCCTTTCTTTTCCTTTTCTTTCTTTGAAAACAGCATTTCCTAAAGAAGTTAATAGAGTAGTATCTCTTATTAGTAATTGTTATGCCTTAGAAATTGAGAAATTGTAGAGATGCCTGGGACAATTGTACACACATTCCCCACCAAGAGAAAAAGATTGAGATCAATACACCAAAAAAAAAATCAGTGTTTATAGTAAATCATCCAGTCTCTAAGAAATATTTTAAAAGAAAATTAGCTCTCCAGATCACATGAACAATAATAATGACATATATATATATGTATATATATGTATGTATATATATATATATATATATATATATATATATATATATATATGATTTAAAGTTTACATTGTGCATCCTTCACAATGAATGATACTGGGAGGGAGACAAATGATATTTATAAAAGTAACGTGTGACTTACCCTTAGCCACTCAGCTAGAAGGGACAGTATTTGGACCTGAACCCTCATCTGTTTGTTTGGGATTTTTTTTGAGGGATGCAGACAAGGCAATTGGGATTAGTTGACTTGACCAGCGTCAAATAACTAGGAAGCATTAAGTGTCTGAGACCGCATTTGAATTCAGGTCCTCCTGTCTCCAGGGCTGGTACTCTATCCACTGGGTCATCTAGCTGCCCCTAAATCTTCATCTTTTCAATTCAAAGTTCAGGACTTTTCCTATCCCACTCCCAACTCTGACTCTCTTTGCTCTAAACTTAGCTTGAGATATTTTTTTTCCTTTGGAAGTCTGACTAGAAACCATTTCATGTGATGTGCAGAAAATACTTGTCTTTCCTAAATAGAACATAATAGGTTTCCATATGACATAATGGTCAACAAGGGGAGAAAAACCCCACTGGCAGCTACTGTATGTTCTCCTCTAGCCAAAACTGCTTAGGCATTTGAAGATGCTGATTTTGCAGCAGGCATGTGTTGTGTTCTCCATGATCTTTGTGTGCAGTTCAATTAGCAACTGTGACATCTGTTGTTTGCAACTATAGATTCATTGCAGACAGCAAGATCTGCCATACAGCTCTGTCTGAAAGCAATACAGTGCTGTGTCTAATCATCTGTTTGCTTTGCTATCTATTTAACTCCTTTGCTTCTGGCTTCTCCAGGTGAGAATCTGTATGGTTTTAAAGCTCTCTCTTCTCCATGCCTCCAAGTAGAGACAATTCTCCACTTAAATCTAGCAACGAGCAGCAGCTCCCTGAACCCCACCCCACCTCCAGCAGTAAGCAGCCTGTCATCTGACCTCCACTAAAAAAAAAATGGCAATAAAAGATAAACACTTGAAGAGTCTAAAATGTGTGGTCTGTAAAGTACTATGAATTCCAGCTGCTCTTTCCTTAAAAGAAAAAAAATCAATGATGGTTTCTGTTGTTATATCATATTTATTTCTGGGTGGTTTACTAGCTTTTCCTCTCCATGACAAGAGAGATATCCCTTGTATCAAAGATGTTTTTATAAAGGAAAAAAAGAATTGATTTGAGAAAACTCAACAAACACACTAACTGTATCTGATATAGTATATATGATGTTTCGTACTGAAAGACTCATCATCCCCTTCATCCCTAAAAAGAAGAGGGAAATGTTTTAATTCCTTTTATGGATGCAATCTGGGTCATATTTATAATTGGGTTTAGTTTTATTGTTCTTTTTGTTTATACTGTTTATAGTATGTTATATTGTTTTCTTGATTCTTCTTAATTTACTCCACATCATTTCATCTAACTTCCCATTGTCCCTCAAATTCTTCATATTTACCATTTCTGATGCACATTAATAATATTCTTTCATATTCATGTTCCATAATTTTCTAGTAATTTAACATCTTTTGTTTATCCAGTGAAAAAATCAATAAGCACCTTGGAATGTCAATTTAAAGATAGGAAAGAACCTTAAATACCATTGAGAATCCAACAAAATTATAGAGAAGAAATTAATAACTCAGTTCAAATGACATCACATGACTAAGTATCCAAGGCAATATTTGAATGCAGATCTTCATTCTGAATCTAATATTCTGTCCACTATTTTATCTAGTTGTCTCCATCTACTTTCTCTCCAATTATTTGTGATAGCTTCTCCAAGAAACTTCTTCATATAAGTCAGGGGAGAAACAAGTTCCATTCCAAGTCTAGCCTAATGATTCTATTATCCTTTCAGTTACAGATATCTCCAGACTCAAATTCTTATATTTAACATCCATGTGATAAAGATGTTTCTTCTATCAGTATTTTTTCTCGCTCTCCTTCCTTCCCACATTTATGAATCACATATTCTGTTTTATTTACTTCTACTGGTCCCAATATAATGTATAATATATAGTCTTTAGTTTCAAGGGCTTATAATCAATTGTATTCCATATAAATTATCATAATTAAGATTAAATTATAACAAATATATGTGAAGATTTCAAAGAATGTGCTAAGTTCAAATTAAAGTAAAACCATTCAAGTAGGGTCATCAAACAAAGCTTCATTGGAAGAAGTTGTTTGGCATTTAAATTGGGTCTTAGGGGTCCCGGAATCATAGGGGTCATAAATGCATAGCTGATAGAGATCTCTGAAACATGTAGTACTGCTCCTTTTTTTTTTTTAATTTTACAAATGGTTAAACTTAGGTCCAGAGTGATAAACTGACTTATTTGGGATCCCTGTGGTAGAACTGAGATTTCAACCTGCAACCTCTGCCTCCAAATATAGCATTTTGGAAAATTTCAGACACCCTTGAATTAATAAATAATTTATATTAGTGCACGCATTGTAAGGTAGTAGAAGGTACAGAGCAACAGAAAATTATTATAATTGTTTCTCAAGCTATTTATTTTCTGTCTTCCCCCTCCCCACCCTAGCCCCATCTTTAGTAACTAATAGGAAGGTAGGGTCAAAAGGCAGGAAAGCAGAGAAGTATTTTTAAAGGAGTATCTGTAGATTCCTCCCACAACTTTCATGGCAACAAAGAATAATAAGAAAGAATAGAGGAAGTTGCCCTTTCTGTAGTTCAAGATTTGATACCCTGTATTGAAATTGCTCCACTTGGGCTTCAGGGAGCTAAGTTATCTTTTAAAAGATTCTAGCCTGGAGAGACTTACATGAACTGATGCTTAGTAAAATGGGCAGAACCAAGAGATCCTTGTACATGACAACAAGATTATATGATAATCAATTCTGATGGACATGGCTCTCTTCTCAATAATGACATGATTCAGGCCAGTTTCAATGATCTTGTGATGATGAGAGCCATTTACACCCAATATAGCATTTTCACTTCTTTTGTTGTTTGCTGGAATTTTATTTTCTTTCTTATTTTTTTTTCCTTTTTGAGCATATTTTTCTTGTGCAGCAGGATAATTGTATAAATATGTATGCCTATATTTAATTAATATATATGTTTATCATGTTTAACAAATATTGGATTACTTGCCATTTAGGGGGAGGGAATGGGGAAAAGAGGATAAATTGAAACACAAGGTTTTGCAAGGATTATTGGTGACAAATGGTGAAAAATTTTCCTTGCACAGCTTTCCCCCTCTCCCAAGCAATTGGGGTTAAAAGACTTGCCCAGGGTCACACAACTAGGAAGTGTTAAGTATCTGAGACAAGATTTGAATTCAGGTCCTCCTGACTTCAGGACTGATGCTCTGTACACTGTGCTACCTAAATGCCCCCTTGCATAAGTTTTTTTTTTAATAAAAATCTTCAATAAATTTATTTTTAAAAAATTATTCTATTGCCATGCAAGAATAGGATGGAACTGGGCCAGTAATAATGTCAAATTGTTCTCTGAGATCACCAATATTTTTTGTATGAAGACTGCTGAACACGGAATGAAGAAGTTAAATAACTGATTCAAAAGTAGTAGGGAAAGGACAGAGAATGTACACAGGGCTTCTACTGTCCCTCCAGCAATCTAAGCCTTCAATATTGAAAAGTTCCCCCTCATTTGTTGTAGTTATTCATTCTTAAGCCCAGTCTCCACAGGATCTGACTGTGTAGAGGCTGTGTAGAGAACACTGGCAAGTTGAGAATGAGAACAACACAGATTAATAAGGAGCTACTGCCAACACACAGATCCTGGCAGTCTGTGAATCTACAAGTGTTTGGGAAGTCTTGACATTCATGGCCAAGACTACAATCCATGTAACTAGCTTGGCCCTGGAAATACAGTTGATAGAGTAAAACACTTTTGTATGTGTTTTCTTGGAGCTTGAAGAACATTAGAAGCCAAAAGAGATCATAAGCCATAGGTCTCCTGAATTCAAATAAAATATATATCTTGTTTGATCTTCCCTACCATCCTTTGTTCTCCTTATGTAATAAAAAAGGAGAAAGGAGACATTGCCCATGTTAAAAATAGCTTTACATACAAAGTTAAGCTATCTGGAGAAGTAACTTAATCTTGCATGTTCTTGTGAGTTTTTTTAATTATTAAAAAGATCCAAAATCCTCTTCTAGTGTTGTACCTTTTAAAGAGCCATCTTTTTACAGCCAAACATTATGAAAACCAGGCACACTGTAATGTAGAACTCCAAGGATTCATGATAGGAATAGCAGGCTAGAAAAGACTCTTAGTACTATTCCTATGATAATAGGTTTACACAAGTGATAAGAAATAGGATATCAGCTAGCTTTTTCTGAGTACAAGAATACTTATATTTATGCATATATTAGAATTAAGGTATTATAGGGAGGAGAATTAGTATCTTAGGAATACTGCTTTTTGAGTCATTTCTATTCTCAACCTAATAACTTATGTTTTTGTCCTTGTTAGAGGTTCTTAACATAGTGAAAAGATAATAATTAGCCTTTAGAAAGTTATAATAGAATACAACTTACACAGCTTCTGCAAATACAGTTCTGATATGCTTGATGGGAGACAATGTCAAGAGGAAAAAAAGAAAAATTTCAGAACACCACATTTTGGGCCTCATCCTGCTCTTTTTTATCAGTAGCAATGAGCAAGTCACTTGAAGCAAATCATTGTTAACTTCCTCTAGGCTCTTTAACTGTTTCTTTGTAAATTTGAAATTACAATGCTTATAGTATATTTCTTATCAAACTGTTTTGAGGACATTGCTTAATAAATTGTAAAACACTCTGTAAATTATTGCTATTGTTATTATCAACAACTTTAACAATAATATAAATACTAATATACTGTCAGTCGTAGATGAAAGTATAACCTAACAAACACATTAAGTTAAGAATATAAATATTTAAATAGGTACAATCTATTTTGTTTATTTACTAAACAAATATATATGTGTATATATACTTATAATACAATATATCAGAAGACCTGTGGTTTCATTGATGACTCATCTAATGATACACATACTCTACAACTCCGGAAATAATGCTATGAATAATTTTACCCCATACTAACGCTCTACCCCATCAAAAAAATCTTGTGTCTAGATTTCTCTTATTGACTATCTTCAAATTAACTTGACTTGTCCTTGAACAACAACCTGTCACCATGCCTTTAATCAAAGCCTTTTCTAGTCTAACTGCTCTACTGGAATAGGGAACTTGAGGTCACCTTTGTTATGCCAGGAGAATACATTAGAGACCAGGTGCTTATTTAATATGTAAAAGATCTATGATTTCATGTATATTCTAAGTATGTAGATCACAAACTACTCTGTGGTGAAGCTGATAGTCTTAAGTTGCTCTGTTGAAAAATATTCATCATCTAGTAACCTGGTGATAATGAGCTTTTATAAATACACACACATGTACATACACTTATATATATTTTCATTTACTTATATCTAGTTATTCACATATTTATGTAAGTGAATATATGTATACAGGAATACAGCAATAAAGTAGAATTTTTATAAATGTAATTTATTAATATATTACCACATACATGTGTTATACATAATATATATTCATCTTGAATTTTCTCTTTTACTCTATTTTTTCTGACAAAAATATTTTAATTGCAATAGAAAAGGGGGTTGACTAGGAAGATAGAAGAGTTCAGGAAAAATTCCATGTCCTATGTACATGAAATATGGTAAAAATT
The DNA here is from genome assembly GCF_902635505.1 of Sarcophilus harrisii. Taxonomy (NCBI): domain Eukaryota; kingdom Metazoa; phylum Chordata; class Mammalia; order Dasyuromorphia; family Dasyuridae; genus Sarcophilus; species Sarcophilus harrisii. The sequence continues at coordinate 404,954,920 of NC_045426.1, forward strand.
AACATCAAAGCAGCCTTTAAAGGCAAAGAAATCATGAAAGGTAACTTTCTTTTTCTTCTTTTTTCTCCATTTACTTTTTGTCAATTTTCTGTAGATTATTTGGACTACAGAGCTTAAAACTATTTTTCTTCTTTTCCTACATATTTGTCTACTAATAACGAGAAAGTTTTACTTGTGTAAATGTGTGGATACATGTATTATCAGTGCAATGCCACAAAACTTGGAAGTAGGATTTCGTATATGGCCATTACAAGGACATTTGTTCTTCCTTCCAGGGTGGGGGTGGGGTGGGGAACTATATGGTAGTAGGGAGAGGGCAACAATAAAAATTGCTTAGTTTTAGAACTTCCATTCATTTTAAGCAGTGCTTACAGGGAGGAAGAAATAGCAGCTATTTTACTTTCTCATGTAGGTGATATAACTACTGACTTGACTTTTCCATTACTTCTACCATATGAAAAGGAATTACTATAATTCCTTTGAAAGGTGTGCTTTTAAACCTAACTCTCTTGACTTGATCCTGACTATGCACATTCTGTGACAGCAATTTTCTGCCGAACAATTGTTTCAATGAGTAGCGTACAATCTGGCATGGAAGACCATTTAAAAAGATTGCTTTTGGAAGTTAACTTAGTGTTTGTCATAGCATGATAAAATTTAAGAAATTTTATTTGTGAATAAATCAAAATATATGGCATTAAAACTTCACTGCCATTTCCATGATATATTCTGGAATAAATATATGAAAGAAAAAAATATAAAAGGCTTACATCTAAAAACATTATGTTCTCAAAAGCTCAATTTAATCCTGTAGGGAATTTTCAGTGGTCAATTAGCAAGGGAAGGATATTGCCCCCCCACCAAACACCCTTTTCCTGGATTCCTTAAGAAAGAAATAGAAAACAGGAAGGGAAGGAAGAGAAATAATATAGGGATCAAATGGACTTAGTTCTTATATGTGACCAGCAAAAGAAATTTAAAGGAAAAAAAAAAGAATATAATGTAGAAATACATATAAAATAAACATAAAACTGGACAGAAACAGAGAGAAAGATGAAAAGGACTGACGAAAAAGGACAGAGTTGGAGGTAGAATAATTATATGCCAAAAAGTCAACAACTTCAGACACAAAAGGCTGATTGTAATTTCTCTGTGAGGTAGAAGAGGAGGGGAAGGGAATCAATTTGTAATCAAACCATTTTAATTTGGATAACTAATACTGATTTTATTCCCCTTTTCCTTTTTTTTTTTTTTTTTGTTGTTTTGAAGAATATGAGGGAGAGTAGAACAACTTAAAAAGAGGAAGTATTATAATAGAAAATTATGTACATAAAATTAACTAAATAATCATAACTAAGAATGTGAATGAGATAAACTCAATTATAAAATGAAAGCAGGAATAAAAATGGGACAGCTACTTTTTTTTTCTTTTTCAAGAAATATTTAAATATAAAGATTTTTATATAGTTAAAATTAAGGTTTGAAGGATATTTAAACACATCCAACAATGCAAAAGTTATAATTATTATTTCAAACAAAGCAAAAGAAAACCACAGATATGTTTTTAAAAGAGAAGTTTGGGGCAGCTAGGTTGCACAGTGGTTAGAAAGAGTCAAGAGGACCTGAGTTCAAGTCTGGCCTCAGACACTTAATACTTCCTAGCTGTGTGGCCCTGGGCAAGCCACTTACCCCCAATTTCCTCAGCAAAAAGTAAAAATTTTTAAAAAAGAGAGAAGCTCAAAATCTCTATTGTGCTTAAAGGCCCTATAGAAAAAGAAATGATCAATATCATGACATTTTATGTCTGTTAATTTATGTTAAAATATATAAATACATGCATTCAAAATATTGAGAAAAGTTAATCTTCCCTTAAGATAATGTATGCCTAAAATAATAAAAGAAAATTTAAATGAAGAAATACTAGTATTCTGACAAGTCAAATGTTAAATTCAACAAGTGATAATTATTATTGCTCTTTTTGATGTAGAGCTAGAAACTTTTAATTATAACAAAAAGAAAGTAAAAGTTAGAGAATAAAATTAGGTACAAGTGAGGAAAATTCACCCCCATTGCAAATGAGGTTGCTTAAATAATCACAGGAAAATTAGAATTTGACCAGCATCTAGCAACATATATCAATAAAATTCAAATGTGTGTGTATAAGTTTACATCAATTTTTAAAAATAGAGAATTAAGGAGAAACCTCAAACAGTTATAAGTAAGGGGTAATTCCCATTCAAACAAGGAATAGAGCTGATTTTAAGAAATAAAAATATTTCCTAAATGAACAAAATAAATGTAACTATAATATTTCATGGATATAATGAAGAAAGAATACATTGAAAAAATACCATCAATACTTATTGTGTTATTCAGATTATTATTACAAGGGACAGGTAGAAAATGTCTTTCTTGCTGTCTTTACTTCTGGAATTTATTGGTAATATATAAACTGATTTAATAGACATAATCATATGAGAAAGTTATTAACCATCTATTCTCAATATACATGGGGCGGTTTTATGAATTCTGGATTCATGAAGATCTGAATTAAAATCCAACCTCAGATATTTATTACCTGTGTAACCCTAAGTTAGTCATAACCTCTATTTGCCTTAGTTTATTCATCTATAGAATGAGAAACATTAATGCTATCTATTTTCCAGGATTTTTAAAAATGATTTAGTGAGATAATAATTGTAAAGTGCTAAGCATAGTATCTTGCATATAGTAACTATGTAAATGTTGCTTATTATTATGGTTATGATCATCATCATCATAAAAGTACTTCATTATAATATATTAATTATCTCATTAGAGGTCCACATTTTGGCCTGTTCTGGAGAAATATAGATCAAAGTACCTTAACTCAAGTAACTAACTCTAACCAAATCATAGGGCTGAATAGTTTAGAAATATTAGGTGTTGGGCAGTATTATGTTGAGGAAGAAAAGAGAAATTTTGGTTTTTTAAAAATATTCCAATCTACCATATGCAAACCTCATCTTCCTCAATAAACCAACCACAAGGAGATCTAATAAGAGTATGCAAAAAAGTTAGTAGAACCTTTTTTTTTTCAAATTAGGACTACACTGATAGCTATTAATTACTATAGTTGTCTTTAAGATGGTGGATGATGAAAAAACTGGCATAATTTTTGTAGACAAATTTCTGAAAAAGTTTGACAGTCTTGGTATTGTAGAGAAGAGAGATGATATCATAGTTTGATGAAGCAAGGGGTGAAGGATAGATTTGTTGTTGGTGATGGTTTTATTCAACGTGAAAAATAATATTTTCTGAAGGCAGATAAATAGCTACAATAGTCTATAAATGATGATTCATTTGACTTCCTTATCATTATACATAAAAGATCCCTTCCCTTTCAACCCAATTTTATTACGTGGTCCATGTAATTACATTTGTTTTCTTTTGCTTTTTTTTTTTTTTTTTTTTTTTTTTGTAGTTGAAAAATCAAGGAATAGAGCATTTTTACTGTTGATACATAAATAGGAACTCTTACCAATGGATTTTCCTTTTCAATTAATTATATTTATGGTGAGCTTCAGTAGCATAATTCATTTGAAAGTCAGTGTGATGTCATGATGCAGGGACATTGTTTCAGAAGATGTAGGTTTGATTTCAGACTCTACCTTTCATTTGAATCAGTAATTAGTGTTGAAATGAATTTTAGGGCTCATCCACACTTTTACTTGCCAACTGTGGTAACTGAAGGTCAGGATGGGAAGTGACTTGCTTAAATTTTCATGAGTAGTATATAGCAAAACTCACACTAAAAATTAGGACTTCTGCCTTCAAAGTCCAGTGCTCTTTTCCCCAAAAAACCAACTTATTTCCTTTGTATGACCCTGAAAAATGCAGGTTATCACTAGAGGTCAGGTTGTTGACATAAAATAAGAGGTTAGATTAGATGTCTAAAGTTTGTTATAGTTCAGAAACTCAGGGTTCCTAAAATATTCTATTTTTTTAGTAAATACTTTCTTAGAAAATACACTATCCTGTAACATATTGTGTTTTGCCTAAATTTGGTATCATCTTCATCAGCTAAAAAAAAAAGACACAATAGGAACTTAATAAATGCTTCTGACTATGAGATCAATGAGGAAAGAGATAATATTTTATAAAACATTTCCAAAGCCCCTTCCCCATCTCACCTCATCCACCACAATGTTATATATAATTATTTTTAAATAATGAAATTGGATTATATGAATAATCCATTCTAAATGTGAGACAGAATCAATATGACCTGCACCGGGTAAATTAAGCCCCTCCAGGAAAAAAAAAACATATACATTAAAGAAAAGTGATAATATTGTTCATTTAACAAGCATATAATAACGTCCTGCCTAATGGCCAGAGTAATAAGCTTTATGCAGGGGATCCAAATCCAAAAAGAAAACCATCTGCCTTCAAACCATTTAAAATCTACAGAGTCAGGGCTGTTTATTAAGTCATCGGTTGTTTGTAATACAAGTAAGACTTTGTTTTATAATATCCCTTTATATAAGACTAAAGAGATTATGTGGTCCACAGGCCTGAATGGGTCTAGAATTCTGGAGTTAAAGAAATTCAATAATTTCTGCTTATTTTATTTCTCATAGGCAAAGGCAGCTCAAGCATCTCATCCGACGTGAGTTCAAGTACAGATCACACACCGACCAAAGCTCAAAAGAATGCAGCTACCAGTGAAGGTAGGCATCTGGTCTTCATTATCTTTGGCCCTCTTTTCACAGTGTTGGCTATTTTTGGAAGGAAGATAAAATGTGTGGGGTTTAGGCCTGTTCTACTGAGTGGGAACTCATGAGATTCTTTAAAAAGGAAAAAAGCTAAAGGTTTTCCAAGTGGCTTATTTCATTTTTTTCCTTTCTTTTATATACCGCTGTTGCTGTGTGTAAAAGTTGATTTGATGAGATTTAAATCTCTTATTTCCAAGGCTAATGTTGGAGTTTCATGAAAATATAATGGGCTGATTGTGTTGAAGATTGTATTGTATTATGTATCATGTTTTTTTCTTTGAAGAAAACTAAAATTGTAAAATCCCTGGTTTGTGCTTGATCCATCATTCCAGAAATTATACACCTGAATTGTGGATTTGTGACAGTGTGCCAAGGTCAGAGTTCTGAAATTCACCTGATCAAAGATGGTGGGAAGGGAGGGCTGTGTGAATGTTATATTAGGGAGAGAGGGAAATGTTTCATGCTGTTGGGCTTAAAACTTTTCTTACCCATATTTTTGCTGAAGAAATTGGCATTGTTTAACCTTGGGTCCTGGAATTCAGCCCCTTCCTTGCATTTCAGAAACTCTTGGTTAGTTGTTCATTTGGTTGGTGAGAGGGGGTCTAATTGTTATGACAGTAGTTATTTAAGGCAAAGTAGATCCATCTGTGGAATCTGACTTGTTCATTCTCAATTTAAAACAAAATTTAAAAACAACCTTTCAAAGAAGTCTTCCTTTCCAGATAAGTATTTGTACAATACTCAATCAGTTTAAAATAGCAAAATTATCTGTCTAAGTCATTAGAAATCTTTATCATGAAATATAAATTTATGCATTTCAATCTGATTTATTTGTGAAATGGAGATGCCTTTTTCTTGGAAGTGCAATGATTTATTGAGGTCTATCATTTATTTCTCTTTAGGTTTCAAGTTCTTGCTATCTGTTGACCAAAACCAAAAAAAGTGGTCTTCTGTTGCTACTTGTCTCAGACATTATTTACTGAGATTTTATTTTATTTAGAACTGATATATTAGTTAAAGATGTTTAATCTGGAATGCTTCTGATGTGGGAGGGAATGTAGTATAAGGAAAAAAGTGTTGGACTTGGAATAAGTAAATACCTGAGACCAAGTCTTTCCTCTTACACTGGCATACTCTGTGATCCTGGGAAAGTCTTTTAAACTGCTTGTGATTCTTTCTCCATTTGTACATCAGAGAAATTATAGCTACATTATCAACCTTTTCTGGTTGTTGTAAGGATCAAAGTGGAAAACCTGTTGTCTGGAAAACATTTTGTAAAACTTTTTAAGGGCTATATAATAATAGCAGGAACTTAAGTAGTGCTTTAAGGTTTGCAAAATATGGGGTGTGTTATCTCATTTGATCCATGATGAAGGGGACAGTTATTTTGCATTTTACATATGAATAAGCTGAGACAGAGGATTAAGTTTCTTGTGCAGAGAAACACAGCTATTAAGTGTTTGTGGCAGAATATGAACTTAGGTTTTCCTAACACCAAGTCAACTCCATTACCTAGCTTGTGAGAGATCCACAATTTTTCTCCACTAACACAGATCAGAAACATGTCTTAGTCAATAGTCTTCATTAGTTTCTGGGAATAAAAGTAATTCTCACAATGTAGTGAGAAATTTGCCAGTTCTGGTCTCTGAATGAAAAATATACAATCCATTTATAGCTTTAAACGAAAAGTCTTTCTTGATGTTTGTTCCTTGATGGAACATATTAGAGTTTGTGTACTACTAGTATAGATTTGGAGAACTTCCCTTCTCTGATGAAGCTTTGGAGTAGGAATTGAATGGACCTCTCTCTCTGTCTCTCTCTATCTCTGTCTCTCTCACTTTCTCTTCTCCATATAGAAATATGGATATAGACATATATACATATATTCATATATATATATATATATATAATTCCACCTATGAAATTATATTAAGGGTGTGTAAATGTCATTATTTGATTCTAAGAACTTGTTTGAGATAGTCTCTAAACACAAACTCTGTTATTTGCATCATCAGCAATCTCATAGACAATCTTCTCCTTCCTTCTCTCTCTCTCTCTCTCTCTCTCTCTCTCTCTCTCTCTCTCTCTGTTTCTCTCTCTCTTCTCTCTCTCTCTCTTTTTCTCTCTCTCTCTCTCTTCCTGTCACTACAATTTATTTTTATGGTTTGGAATGAAAGTAAAAATCTAAAGCTAAGAAGTTGTGAATTAATGTCTTCATGTTTTTAAGTCATGACTTTCATCAGTTCCCTTATTTTTTCTCTTATCCAAAATAAAAGACACAAATCTCTAGGCTGAATCTTTAGGGGCCTATGGAACTCTCTAAGTTTCCAATTGTTTGCATTTGTTCCCTTCTACAGGGAAATGAAAGTTTCATTTATTTTGTTATTCCTCCTAAGAAACTCCTTATGGCTTTGGCTCAACCAATGTTTTATGAATTTTGTCACTATGTATTTTCTGTCATTCTGAGGCTAGAACCGGTTGAAAAATTAGCAAAATCTGAAGTTCATTTGAAACAGAGTTTTTCCCAACTGTGGTAAATTAGTGTGGAATTTGTTTCCAGCTTTTAAGTAGCAATACCCCATCATTGTTGAAGACAGTCTCCATTTCCTTCCTTGTCTTAAAATCCAAAAGAAAAGTGTTTTATGCTTCAATGAAATTCATTTAATAAGAGTACATTTATAAATGTGTTTTTATGTATTTGCATTTAAAAAAAATCATTGAGAATTCCAAAGAAGGTGTTACTAATTTTAATTTGAGTCTTTGCCATATTAATATTTATTCTGGGATTATTTGTCACATAATTGGTCCCAGAAATGGAGCTGTCACATGGAAAAGAATACCAGTGGCTGGTGCTAATGCATACTACATGGACACCAGAGCATCAAACCTATGTGTCAGGATCAGCTATTGTAGTTACAAATCTACCTTTTTCACACTGGAGTTTTAGTGAAGTATATGACTATTCTCTCTTGCTGAAAAACATGGTTGAAGATACTTGCTGTTACATAATAGGGTTAATAGAAATCTAAATTATGTCTTTCAGAAGATTTACATAACGGCATGTTAAGTCATATGTTACTGTCATTAGACTCAATCTGTTGTTTTTTTTTTTACATTTAGAAATGATTCTCATCTTCAATTGTAATGAAATAATAGCTAACATTTCTATGTCACTCCAAGATCAGTGAAGCACTTTACATATAACATCTCTTTATAATAACCTTATGAATTTTATTGTCTTGGGAGACATTATCCTCTTTTTACTAATAAGAAAACTGAGGCTGAGAATAATTTAATGACTTTCCTAGGGCCATACAATTATTAAGTATATAACATATGTTATATGTGTATACTATTATGTAGGAAATATTATAATAATATCTGGGCAGCTGGGTGATACAAAGGATAAAGTCCCAGATCTAGAGTCAGAATTGAAATGAAATCCAGCCTCCAAACATTTTCTACTTCTAAGATCCTTGGAAAATCACTAACTTAATTCTCTGTTTCCTCATCTGTAAAACAGGAATGATAATAACTATTTACCAGGATTTCTGAGAGGATCAAATGAGATTATCATCGTAAAGTGCTAAACTTAGTGCCTGGAACATTGTAAAAATTATGTAAATATTAGTCATTAACTATTTCAGTTCTAATGCAGGATTTTGAGTCAGGACTTCCTCCTGACTCAAAGACCAACACACATTCACCTCCTAGCTTTATAATTTATTGTGTGATCTTGGGCAAGTTATTTAACTCTTCTAATTCTCAGTATGGTGATCTATGAAATGATATGCTTGGGAAACTCTTTGTGCCTTCTGGCTCCAAATATTCTATGATATTGTTATATGTGAGGCTATGGTCATGGTTACTTATCTTCAGCTTCTTGACAGTTTGTTGCCTTTTGTTTCCTTGTATATACCTTCAAAGAAGGTCAAGGTTCTTAGTTTGTTTGAGAACGGTTGTTCTCTACAGTTGTTGTTGCTGGAGTTTGTTGTTGTTGTTGTTGTTGTTGTTTGTTGTTGTTGAGAATCTGAATGTAAATAATTTTATTTAATGACGTATTTTAAAGGAAGACATATACTTTTCCTGTAATGTGAGCTTTTTGAAACTTATCAAAACTAGTAACATTATTTCCAATTCTTGGGTTAGAAACATTTTTCAGCTGACTTCTGAATTGTGTTTTCTCAACAGGGTTGAAACAATAATTTGTTGACAATTCCAGGAGTAAATATGTAATATGTAATATTACATATACATATGTAATGTATATGTAATGTATAATACATAATATATGTAATAAATATGTAACAGGATTAGGGGAAGGTGATGTTCACATCAGGAAAGACCAGTCCAGAGATTTTGAAGAGTCTATTGCTTTTTTATGAACTCACAACTGACTTTAATCATTTCAGAATTCAAATTTAACATGTATTTATTTAGTACTGACTACATGTAAGACAGTGTGCTAGGTTTCATGGATATAAAAGTCCCAAAATGGCAGTCTGTGCTCTTATATACTCATGGGAATTAATGGAGAAGAGGGAAATAAGTATATTTTCAAAGGGAGGAGCGGGACAAAAGGGAGTTCCAGAAAGATTTCTTATAAGAAACCTTTGTAATATACACATTCTTTATGTTGAATTCTTCCATTTCCCATGAAGGTTTTTGGAGCTTTGTTGGGAGCAGAGAACTAAAAGTATTTCCAAACTTCCCTTTGTTTTCTGTTTGTATGAATTGTTTCCAAGCTAAACTCAGATTTAACCTATTTTTAGCACTTGAGTCTAATATACAAGGCATTGCATTTATTCATTTCACTAATACTACTCTGTTGGTAGCTTGTTTTCCTGATGCTGGGCTTAGTCTTTGGACAGTTAACTATTCAACTTTGGACAACTATGCAAATCACACTGTGGACTAACTATTCAAAAAAGATGAAGTTGTTCTCTAATTGCATGAAGGGTAACAATTACACTATAATTCATATGTGTTCTCTAATGGTTGAAGTGGTGGTTTAGACATGACGATCATGTTTCTTCATCATATTTATATAAGAAGAACTTCTTGAGTATAGTATTGACAGTTCCCATTCACAGAATTGGATTTGGATCATCAGAATTCAACTGTGATTATTAGGAAATTATTTCTCTGAACTCCATTGCCTTGTAAAAGATAGAGTTCCTGATTTCCCCTTTCTTCAAGAGTACAGGGAGCTGAAATATATAAGAACAGAGGCTTTCCATTACTCTTACACAATCTCTATTCCATCTTATCAAGGTATAGCCTAATTCTTTCTAGTTATTCTGTTCCTATTCTTTCATGTCTTTTTTCCCCTGTCCTTTTTCTTTATCGCTTATATGTGCATTTGTTCTCTCTCTGTCTCTCTCTGTCTCTGTTTCTTGTCTCTGTCTCTTTCTCTATGTGTGTGCGTGTGTGTCTCTGTCTGTCTTTGCGTGGGCGTCTGTCTGTATCTCTATGTATGTGTGTCTCTATCTATGTCTCTCTCTGTCTCTGTCTTTCTGTCTGTCTGTCTCTGTCCCTGCCTCTCTGCCTCTGTCTCACTCTGTTTCTATCTCTGTCTCTGTTTCTGTGTATGTCTCTCTTTCTCTGTCTTTGTTTATGTGTATGTGTGTGTCTGTCTCTATGTATGTATGTCTTTATCTCTGTCTCTGTCTTTCTGTCTGAGTCTGTCTCTGTCTCTTTCCTGCTGTCTCTCTGTCTCTCTCTGTCTGTCTGTCTCTCTCCCTCTCCCTACCTCCCCTTTCTTCCCTCCTCTTTTCCCTCCCCTTTCTTTCCCCCTCTCTTTCCTCTCTTCTGGGAGTTAAAATCTTTGACCTATAACACCGAAAGACATAACTTTGCCCAAAGCATAAAGGAACTATGGATGGAACTGAGTATAAGCAGGAGGATTTTTTTCTCAGATTAGTCAGGACTCCTCACCCTGCCTGAATGTAGAAAAAGAGAAAGAGAGAGAAACCTTTAATTCAAAGATGATGGAGAATAGTTTTCTATCAACCAATGCAAGATAAAATCTTGATTATGTCTCTTAGTTGCATTGTAAAGATTTAACTATAAACATAGATAAATGAATGAATAACTAAAATTTGTGATTTAATAATTTAATGACTGAATGTTTAATAACTGAACATGAATTCAGAAATATAGATATATAGATATATATCTCTCTATATGATTTTGCTGAGGCAATTGGGGTTAAGTGACTTGCCTAGACACAGCTAAGAAGTGTTAAGTGCCTGCTACTACATTTGAACTCAGGTCCTCCTGATTTCAGAAATGGTGCTCTAACCACTGCACCACCTAGCTGCCACAAGCTGGTCATATTTTAAAGAGTTTTAAAATCTGTATTTTTTAACATTTTCTTCTGAAAATGACCTTGTTTATCAATCTCAACTTTTATACCACTGGTTCCATAGAGGTGGAATATTTCTTGACTAGACAGAAGAAAGCCCAGTCTATCAATAGTCACTAGACTTCTTTATGAATGAGAAAGGGAAAATCTCTCATCTCTGCATATATAGGTATTTTTGAATTATTTGGAAATGACCAAGTAATATGAAGTGAATTTAAATGAATTTTAAAATATTAAATTTTAAGATCTTTTTCTTTCTTTTTTTTTTAATAATTCTTTGTAAGTACCCTGATTAATTTATCAGTGAATTGTAAATTCTATCACCATTACAAAGGCCATTTTAACCACCTCCATAAAAAAGATACTTTATAAGAAAAATATGAATGAGAATGATTGATGAAGGACCAGAATAACATATCCTGGAAGCAAAAGTCATAAGAGGATTTATACAGTATTTATAGTTTCATATTTTACAGGCCTGAATGCAGCTAATTCTCATTTCAATGATTTTGGAAATGTTTGGGCATCTGGCTTTAATGATGCTTTTTTAGAATGTTTTTCCTCATTTGCAAAGCTATTGGGCAAGACCTAGAACATTCTTTATACTCAATGATAAGCACACATTATTTTGATGAGGTCTTAGGACTACTTCACAAATCCATTGCACAATGGCCTGAAAGAGACATGACTACAAATTTCTTTTTTTTTTCCCCTTACAAATCTAGTACCTAGCTATATTGTTTAATATTGCATTTTTAATTTGATCATTCAAAATCCCCTTTTACAAAAAGGCAATCATAAAATGGCAAAGTTTTTCTAAGTTTAGTCAGCTCTGCTAAGCAAAGAACTTATTGAAAAAAATAACTCAGTATATTTTCATCTAGATGAAACAATTTGTTGGTTGATATAGTAACAAGAATAGATAGCATTTATATAACACTTAAGATTTGCTCATATATGATGTTATTTAATCCTCACACTAACCCTGTATTGACCAACCCTCCCAAACTTTCAATCCTTGTGCCTTTGCTTTATTCATATCCTCCCAAATTATTGTAGTGTACTGTATGATGATATATTTAATGTTGGAATTATATTCAAAAGTAGCTAAACTGAAAAATCTGAATAATAGCATAGAATATAAAAGTTCCATTTGTTAAAGTTATCTTACTTTTTCATAATGTGCTACTTGTCTAAATAAGGGTTTGAAATCCATACATCTATTGGTCATTAAATGGATGGTTTAAGTAATTATATATACTTTTTTTAAAAAAGCAACTTTTTTTAAAGGACATGGAAATATTTTTAAAGATTTGGCTTTTAGAAAATAATGATCTCAAAATTCTGGAAAAAATAAAGCTATTCCTTCAAAAAGATGAAGATAATTGAAGAATATATAAGATTGGTGAGAGAAGATAGAATAAACAAAGGAACAGGAAAAGGAAGAAAAACACAAGAAATAAAGAAAAAATGGCAATGATGCTCAAAAAAATCTACTGGTTAACAACTTAAGGTCCCGACTGGGCAGCTGTGAAAGAGCTATAGACACTTAAATGAAGAAGATACATTTCTCTATGTAAAGAAAGTGGAAAGATAACATTTTTCTATTTTTTGCAAAAGCTGATGTACCATTTAGAAGTAATTTACATATTCTTTTAGATACTCATGATCCTTAATGTTTCTTCAACCAGAGTCCTTCACAATCCAACTTAAGTTCCATTTGTAAGCTGTAGAAAGTATTTGTGGTATAATGGATAAGAGTACCAGATTTGGAGTCAGGAAAATATGAGTTCAAAACTCATCTGTGAAGTTTTCTAGTTTTTTCATGGTAGTCACCTCATTTAACTACTTAATTAGCATCAATTTCCTTCTCTATAAAATGAAAATAATAAAAAATTATTGTATATCTACCCAACAATATTGCTTTGAAGCTTAAGTTAATAATTTAGGAACACAAACAGTTGCAATTAAATTGCAAATTACACTACCTCTTCCAGAACATTTTAGTCATGTATTAAGTATATTTTTTAAAAATGTATTGTTAATATGAAGCATAAATAAGACACATTGTCTTCTAGTTTTCTCCACATGTTCCCACACCAAGAACTGGCTCCACTTTTAAGTGTTGAATAAATTTTAGTTGAATTGAATTGAGTTGTTTATAAATTGTCATAATTTGGTCCATTGTTATCCAGAAGTTCAAAATACTGAACTGAAACCATGGAGTATGAAATAAATTACCAAATTTTATCTCGGGTTCTATTTTATTTTTTTTTACTATCATATACATAGCACTATCAAGTAGCAAATGTGAAGCTTCAATTATAAGGACATTAGGTTTCCATGATATTCGGAATACCTTCAGGCAATGATTACATTTTTAAAATCAGAATTTAAAATGGAAAAGCAAAATATTCCGGAAGGACAGCCAAATGGTGAGAGGAAAACATGTTCTAATCCCAACTATGTTTATTACTGCTTCTCACCAGATTTAACATGCAATACATAAGTAGAGGCAATCAAATAACTGCTTTAAATAAATAATTTGTTTCAAGCATGAGCAAAAACTTTTACATGTAATTAAACATGATACTATCCATTATTAATCACGAGAAGCATTTCAGAATGTGCTGTGCAAATTTTTTTTTAATGAATGAATAAACAAATTCAAAAATCACTTATTGGATTGTATTTAAATAAAATACTGTGCAAGTCATAGTGTAGGTCTTTAAAAATGTAACCATGGTTCTTACCCTTGCAAAATTCATCATCTCACAGTGAATATAATATACATAAGAAGGTTCTTCTGCAGGTCACATATCAAATGAAGGCTGATGAAACCAATGTGAGTAAATCCTGAAAGGATATGTAAAGACCTACAGATTTCAACAATGCTCAAGATATGATCTGATGAAACAGAGAATGAGACTATCACTAATTCTCATCCTATATCTCTATTGGGGCACTTTGTTTGCCATATTACACTACTAAATAGCATCAAACACAATTCCTTGTATCTTCCATATAATTGTCACTTAATGTTAGATTTCTTGATGAATTAATTTATGTTGAATTTGGAGTCATCTGACTTCTCATATCTATTTTATATAAGCCATTGTCTAGTCATGCTGCCTCTATTATGCATTTGTGAATTTTTTTTAAACTTAGAACAAGGGACTTTTCATTTTTCCTTATTAAATTTCATCGGGTTGGATGTGATATCTTATTCTAGCCTATCAAGATTTTTTTGGATCTTATCCTGTGTGTTTTTAGAAACGCTAATTTGAATGTCAAGCAGTTTGGAAAGTTACTTCAAAAATTCAAATATGTTTCCATCTGAAATAGTGCCTTTTTCTTTGTACTTATACTTTGTATTTATACTAGAAGTACTATATACTTCTTGTGTACTTATACACACATGTACATTTGTATACATTATACACAATGAATATGTCATTTAGATTTCATATGAATTTATAACAAAATGAAGATAAAACCTTTGTCAAATCACCATCTTCTTTGTACCTGTTTTTCTTAAGATTTTAAGATGAGGCATTAAATAAATTTATTTGACAATTCCATTAATTTTATTGTATGTCATATAGATAAAGAATATAAAGGGAGGATGCAAGATCATGGAACAAAAAAAAAAAAAAATGTTATCATTATAAGGGTGACCTTGTGAAGTCATAGGCAAAGGCCTTAGAAATCAGGATAATGCATCTGTTTACTTTTTCCTGAAAATGGAGTAGCTTCCCCAGGAAGTCTCACTTCCCAAGAATGTTATAATGATTAACTAAATAATAAAGGCAAAACTTCTTTGATTTTTCTGTTATAACCTTTGTACCCCAAATAGTCTAGAAACACAGGAAATCCACCTGAGATACTTGTTGATGCTAAATATTTTACATTTAGGACCAATTAAAATATTTTTAAAATAGTTATTAAGCCCCCAAAAGTGTTTAATTATGTATCCAGTAATTGTAAATGAATAAATATATCACACTATATAGAAATACACACATATCATGTGATGTTGGTTTTGAATCATTTTTCAATGTATTTGACTCTTCATGACCCTATTTGGAATTTTCTTTGCAAAGATACTGGAGTCAATTGCCATTTCCTTCTCCAACTAATTTTTTAGATGAGGAAACTGAGGTAAACTGGGTGATGCATGAGTCATCTCTTTTACGTCTTAGCATGTTGGACAATTCAGTTCAATAAGGTTTTTTGAATCATTTATACAAGGCACTTAGTTAAGCTTTAGGAATGATAAGATACAAGATATTTCATAGTCCTATTCTCAAAGAATTTACAGTACTGAGGGAGAAGAGTAATTTCTCCCATAATTATAGTTATAACTCAAATCTAATAGGATAAATACATGACAAGTCTGAAAGTAACATGGAAGTGTTAAGGTAGAAGGGATCATTTTTTAGCTGGGGATTGGAATGAATACTACAGTCTTTATGCATAGATAGCAACAAAACTACTTTGCAAGAAAGAGAAGGATTTCAGGAAACCAGAAATAGGGGAGATATCTGTTTCAGTAATAATAAATAGTTCTTGGCTGGAGCATAGAGTACATAAAAGTCACTAACTAATATAAACTAAGGCCATAAAGGTAGGTTAAAATCAGATTACTGGGGATAAGGACTGCTAGAATTAAGGAACTGGTAGTTAGGTGGACAGAGCACTATCCTAGAGTCGGGAAGACTTATTTTCCTGAGTTCAAATCTGGCCTCAGACATTTACTAAATGTGTGACCCTGAGCAAGGAATTTAACTCTATTTACCTCAGTTTCCTCCTCTGTAAAATGAGCTGGAAAAGGAAATAGCAAAAAACTGTAATATTTTTGCCAGGAATGCTCCAAATGGAGTCATATAGAGTCAGACACAATTGAAATGAATGAACATCAACAAAAATTTGATCAGTAATGTGAATGGGAGATCATTTTAGGTTTTTTTGGTGAATATTGAATGACTGCATTATGAAGATCATTTTGGCAGCTCTGTGAAGGGGCATTGGATAAAGGAGAAAGAATGATAGTAAAGGTAATCAGTTAGATTATTTCAGTATTTAGAGTAAGAAGTGGTCTAGAAATTGGAAAGGAGATACCACAAAGATTTCCGGTGTAGAATGCACTGGATTTGACAACTGAGTGGATATAGTTTCAAGCCTGAACAACTTTGATAACGAAAAATCCATTACAGTATCCTGGATATTTGAAAGGGGATTTCAACAAATATGAATTAAAGAGTTACTATTTGCAGGATCCTGGTCCAGAACTTACATTCTACCAAGAAGAGAGGGGAAGGAGGGAGATGCAAGTTATTTACTGATAAGCAAACAGAAAGTAATAAAGCACACTAATAAGGGTAATGGACCAAATTGGGAAGGAAACAGGAATTTAAATTATGTTCTGAAACATAAAATGAAGTGAAAAATTAAAACTATTATGCAGACAATTTAAATCTCACACATATACACCCTTTCCAAAAAATATCTCTTCTCCTTACAATATTCAGATTAATTCAAGGGGAAAATATTTTAGAGCCTTAACTGCCTAGAAAATTGACTAAATTCTTCGTTTTGGGGAAGTGCAAAATTTTAGTTATTTCTGCTCGGGAGTAGAATAATAACAATAGTAAATAACAGAGTATCTAATTCATAAAGAATACTTACTATTTGCTGATCAATTATTTGATGATAAGGACACTAAATTAGTCACATTGCCAGTTTTTTGTTGGCAAATATACCTGATTTACATTATGTTTTACAAGCATAGTTCCAGTCCAAACTGTTTTCTTTGAATTTTCTTTTCTTTTTTCTTTCTTTCTTTCTTTCTTTCTTTCTTTCTTTTTTTTTTTTTTTTTTTTTTTTTTTTTTGCTGAGGCAATTAGAGTTAAGTGACATGCCTAGGGTCACACAGCTAGGAAGTGTTAACTGTCTGAGGTCAGATTTGAACTCAGGTGCTCCTGATTTCAGGGCTGGTGCTCTATCCACTGTGCCACCTAGATGCCCCTTTTCTTTGAATTTTCAAGTTTTATTTGTCATTCTCATCTATGCAGAGTAAAATAAAATCCTTAACAATCTCACTATAAATTTCATCAGTTAAGGCATCTAAACAAGATATTTAAATGGAAAAAAAAATCTGATGTGAAAGAAACTTAAAATCTAAAAAGTGTTAAACATTTCTTTTAAAAAGCAGGATGTAGAAATCTTTCCAAATGAGATAAAGTTGATATTCAGTTCAATTCCACAAACATTAAGTGCTTATTATGTGCTAGGCATTCTGTTGGATCAGTGAATAGGAGTTTCATTGCTTTGTGATCAACTTGATATGAGGATAACTGTTTAGATTCTGGTGCTATCAATTAGGGTTAGCAAAGAGGAAATGATAGTATAGTAGACTAGCACTAAACAAAAGATCAAAAGTCTTTAGTTCTAATCTAAGTTTTGTTTTTGCTTTTTTTCCTCCACAACCTAGGTGTGTGAACTTAGCCAAGTTATTTTACTTATATGAGTTTGTTATGATAAATTGGTAAAATGAAGGAGTTGGGGGGAGGAACTCTGAGGGGACTAAGGAAAGTTTTTCCTTTGTTTTTCTTCATATCACATTATTACTGAATACATTCATCAAATAGAATGGTACTGTGAAGTGATGATTCTTTTACTCTTTTATTCAAGATATTAAAGAGTTGTTGGATTTCTCCATAAGCTGTAATTACTACATGAAAGGCTTAGATGTTACAAACAATGTGGTATCAATATAATAACAATAACATGGAAGAAATATAATAAGAATAGCTAACATTCTGTAGCACTTAGTATATACCAGATCCTGTGTTAAGTACTTTACAATTATCATCTTATTTGATTCTTATGACAATCATGAAGGTAATTTTATTATCCCCATTTTACAGAAAAGGAAATTGAAGCAAACAGAGATTAAATATTTTACCTAGGCTCATACATTTGCAATTGTGGACTGATACAGTTTTCAAACTCATATTTTTGATTCCAGGCCCCAGTGCTCTATCTACTATGTTTCCTAGGTGCCCAAAATATAAAATGAGCTTCAGAAATTTGGTCTGTTCATATGATCTAGCCTTCATAAAAGCAATGGAAATATATTTGAAGTGGCCTTCTGGACAGGAGAAAGGCAACAATAGCTATCTTAAGGAAAGATGCATATCTTTACAAGAAAAGAATACTGAACTGAAGATAATGCTTCTATTTTTGCATTTCAGTTTTATTTTTTAAATTAAGCCAAAGGAAAGCTTGTTAAATTGGTCATGAAAACCAGCTTTATAAATAGCCAGATTCCCTTGTGCTTATTATTCAAGATCAGTGAATGAGATTAGTTTATAAATCTAAAATTCTGGATGCATTTAGTATTTTTTTGAAGGTTAAGGGGAAAAGATAAGTGTTCTCATTTTTTCTAACAATTTTTAATCTGTTGGGAAATGTGGAAAGTCTAAACTAATAGATGCAATGTTTCATAGCTAAACAAAAAACAAAAACCAACAATAAAATTGTTGAGGCCTGGGGCTGTCTCTAGTGAAAGAAGAGAAATGATGGTTTCAGTTTATTGGCATTAAAAGCATCTAAATTGGCTGGTAAAAAATGCTTGTGTATTCTTGGGGTCAATGAATTTGTTAAAAAGACATGGAAAAGCATTCTTAAGCAGGTAAAAAAAAAGTGTGTGTGTGTGTGTGTGTGTGTGTGTGTGTGTGTGTGTGTATTTCTTCTTTAAGATAATGCCACAGACTGATTTTCATAAAATCAATCAGATCAATTATTATCATCCAGAGAGAAAGACTAATACTATTATATCATGTTCAGATAGGGTATTATCTATATAGGACAGTGATTGGAAAGTAAAATTTGTCCCATGATTCTGGAGATTTGCTCAGGGCAAATACTGTCTTGGAGAAAACATAAGAAATATAACATAAGTACTATGACTGATGATCATTATAGCAATCTTCATCCTAGCCATTTTCTGCCTTGCCCTTCTTATTGCTGCTGTTGCTCCTTGGCCCAAAAAGGACAGACAGAGGCCATGTCTGAAATAAGCTCCCAGGACTCTGCTTCCTCATCTTCATTCAGGCTAATTCCCACCCTATAATTGTGAGCTTTTCCTCTCCCTGCTCCTACTCCAAACTCCTGAGAATACTACAAAAGTATATTAATATATTATTCTTGAGTTCTGTGCCTCATTTTTTTGAGATTTCCCACAACACAAGAATAGGCTTCAAGGAGAATATTGTGCTTGATCTATAGCTTGAGAAGAAAAGAAGGGTTCCAAGGTAGAGAGAGGGTGTCTTCCAGGTTTGGTGGATTGTCAGGAAAGAGATATAAAGGTAAAATTATGTATTGTATGTGAAGAAAAGAGTAAAGACCAGTTTGTATGGATTACAGAGTGCAGAAGGGTACAAAGTCAATGAGGCTAGAAAAATAGGTTGGGATCAGGTTGTAGACTTTAAAAGTTAAACTACAGTTTATATTTATCCCAAGGCAATAGGAAGCAATTAGAATTGATTACATTGGGGAGTAAAATGGTGAGTAAGGGTGTGGGAGATGGACTGGAGTGGGGGAAGCTGTCAAAATAATCTAGATGAGAGATAAGCCCTTGCTGTGTGACTAGAAATAAGTAGTCAGTTGTGAAAAATTTTATGAAGTTAGAAATGCCATCCCTGACTAATGTTAATTCTGTTTTTTAATGAGTTGTTAGACTGGGAGATTAAGGGAATTCAGCAAATATATGTGTGTCTCTGTGTGTATATGTGTGTGTGTGTGTGTGTGTGTATGTGCAGATAAAATTATAGGTTTTAGATATGTAGCTATAACTAGATATAACTATAGATATTGGTGTAAATATATTTTGCCTAGATTTTAGCAAAATATTTGACAGAGCATCTTGTGATTTTTGTCAACAACATGACCATATGTTAGTTAGACTATATTGCAGTTAGATGATTTGGGCACAAGTTGAGCAGCTATATCGAAAGAATAGTCACTAAATGGTCAAATACCATCATGAAAAGATGTCTGCACTAATAATCCATGAAGCTCTGTGCTTGATTTTCTTCTGTTTAACATTTTTAATCAATGACTTGACTAAAAGCATAAATAACATGCTATGCTTATAGATTTTGCACATTACTCCCTTTATTACTCTAATTCCAGCCAAATTGCCTTTCTTGCTTAAACTTGGTATTCTATCTTTTGCATCTGTGCTTGATAATATTTAGGCCATCTCCCATGTCTGTAATGCCCTCCTTTATTATATTTGTTTCATAGACTATTTGGTTTCATCTGAGACTCATCTCAGGGAGCATTTATTACAGGAAACCATATTGATCTCATTAGCAAAGTTAAAGATTCTTAAACTTTTTTATTTCATACACCCCTTGGCAGTCTGGTGCAGCATAAGAATATTTTCTCAGAATAATGTTTAATTAATAAAATAAAATGCATAGCATTACAAATAAAGACAATTATTTTGAAATAGTTTTAAAAACTAACTTCAGGGAAACTCAGTTGAGAATTTTTGCCATCAATATTAGTACCTTTGGCTTCTTCAAATTATATTTTCTCTACTTGTCCATGAAAATGTATTCTCCTAGTACAATGTAATATGCTTTTAGAATAAGAATAACTTATTATTTTATTTTATATCCTTAGTGCTTAGTATAGTGCCAGAATACAGTAAGCACTTGATAAAATATATGAATTGTATTGTATGTATGAATATGTATGAAATTGTATGAATATGTATTGTATGAAATGAATATAATATCATTATAGGAAGTATACCTAACAAATTTGATGACAGAGAGTTAGAACCCAAAAAGATCTTGACAGACTAGAATCTTGGACTGAATCTAGTAAGAAAATAAGTCATAAGGATAAATACCAAGCCTGATATTTGGTTTATGAAAATATAGATACATGAAATAGGAGATAATTTTATCATTCACCTCAGAGATTTTGTTTTGTTTTGAATTGATTGCAACTTCATTTGAGTCAACTGTGTGATGTATGTGGCAACAACAACAAAAACTGATGTGATTTTTAATATGTATTAAGGGATATACCATCTTGGTCTATCACTATACAACAAAGAAAGTACCTTAATTAATTGTGGTGCCAAATTTAATGACAAACTCTATGTAGATGACTCCCAAATCTTTATTTTTAATCCTAATCTTTCTCCTGATCTTTAGTTCTACATCATTATCAGCTAGATTTCTCAATCTGGATATCCATAGAAATCTTAGACATGAGGTCAAAAATAAAATTCACAATATTTTCTCCTCCAAACTTTTTTTAAATTTCTCTTGATGGAAGGATGTTGATAGTTACCCATTTGCAACATTAGGACTGTCCTTGATCCTTCCCTTTCCTTTAAATTTCCATCTAGAGTCAACTGCCAAATTTGTTGATCCTATCTCCATATCTCTTGAATCTATTTCTTTCTCTCCAGCCATATACCCTCCAATCAATTCAGTTCCTTATCAGCTTTTGCCTGAATTATTTCATTAGCTTATTAATTTTACTTGTTTTTCTCTTCTTTTATCAGTCTTCCACAAGCTATCAAACATGTATAATTAAAACACAGATCTGAAGGTGGAATTCTCCTCAGCACTTAAAGCCACAGTGGCTGCTGAAACACAAAATTAGTAGCCTAGCATTTAAAAATCTACCATCTGGCTCTTATCTGCATTTCTAGTCTTAAGACATATTTCGTTTGGCATATTCAACTCAAAGTGACCTGTTAATCATTTCCCATTCGTGACACTGTATTTATATATCCTCTGTTCATATAAGAGACCTTCTTTGATCTTTGTCCCCACCTCCACCCCAGGCACAACACCTTGACACTAATTTTTTTTACTGTATATTTGGTTACTTGTAAACATTCTATATTCTTCCTAGAAAAAGATAACAATGGAAGACAATAACAATTTGACATTTTTTTGCCTTTGTATTCCTAGTCTTTGTGTAGTGCTTTGTATAATGTAAGAGTGCCCTAACTGTTAAATTAAGCTAAATTGAATTCATAAGCTAAAGAAATATATACAAAAGTATAGGCAGAATGGCAAAGAATCTCCAAATCATGGCACAAGAGGATTAAATGAAGGAATGATGGATGTTTAGAGAAGACTTGGGGAGAAAGAAGGGATTTGATATTCATCTTTGTATATGTGAAGAACTGTTAGTTGAATAAAATATTTTATACTTGTTCTACTTGTCCTCAAGAATCTAGCCAAAGGAACAGCGTCTAAAAGTTTCAGACAGACAGATTTTCATTCAATATAAGGAAAACCTTCCTAAAACTTTGAAGCAATCCAGAAATTAAATGAGATGCTTTGGTATACGATGAATTTTTCCTCATTGGAGGTCTTTATGTAAAGGTTGGATGATGGTTTTTGGAATATATTTTGAGATTTTCTTGTTAAGGTGCAATTTGGATGAGATTGCCTCAGAGTGACTTTCCAGTTCTGAGATTGATTCTGTGATTCTTTCAACTATAGGCCAGGAATTTTCACATTGATTCCTGGAAAATTTCTAGCATGAGTTATTAAACAGATGCCTTGTGAATATTTAGAAAGGGAAGCAGTGATAATTACAAGCCAACATGGGTTCATTAAAAACAAGTCATGCTAAACTAATTTAATTTCCTTTTTTGACAGGGTTACTAGACTGGATAGATCAGGGAAATGCTATAGACATTGTATATTTCACTTTCTGAAAGGTATTTGACAAAGCCTTTAAGAATATCCTAATGGATTAAATAGAAAAGATGTGGTATATTTTTCACTGATATACATAAGGAATGTTGATGAATAAACAAACTTTACTGTATCCAAAGTAGTTCACTATAGATAGTGAAAGGACTCAAAGCTATGTCATTCAAGCTGAAGAAACAAGAGATATTTCATCTGAAGAAAGGGCAATTTAGAGAAAATTTTGTCATGTTACTCAAGAAAAATCAGATCAAAAAAGGAAAAAAAATTGAAAGAAAAAAAAGCAGCAAACAACACCAATAAAGGTGAAATTATTATGTTGTGAGCCATACTCTGTCCCCACAAGTCTTCTTTCTGGATGCAGATGGCTCTCTCCATCACAAGACTATTGGAACTGACCTAAATCATCTCATTGTTGAAAAGAGACTCATATGTCAGAGTTGATCATCACATAATCTTGTTATTGCTGTGTACAATGTTCTCTTAGTTCTACTTACTTCACTTAGCACGAATTTATGTAAATCTCTCTAGGTCTTTATGAAATCATTCTGATGATCGTTTCTTATAGAACAATAATTTTCCATTACTTTCATATACCATAACTTATTCATTCATTCCTCAACTGATGAGCACCCACTCAGTTTCCAGTTCCTTGCCACTACAAAAAGGGCTGCCACAAACATTTTTGCACATTTGAATCCTTTTCCTTTTTTTATAATCTCTTTGGGATACAGACTCAGTAGAGACAATGCTGGATCAAAGGTTATGCACAGTTTAATACTGGCTCAGTTCTTGACAGCATCTTTGCCAATAGCATGGATGAAAGTATAAATAGCATTTTAATCAAATTTATACATGATGCAAAGTTGAGAGGGATAATTAATATGTTGAATAACAGAGTAAGAATCACAAAGATGCCATAACATGGAATGGCAAACTTTATCTGATACTGTGAAATATAATAGTATTAAGTGTAAAGTATATTTAGTTCCAAAAAAATCAGCAATATAGAGGAAAAGTGTGATTAATTCATTGTAAAAATATTTGAAGAGTTTAAAGAAATGAAAAGTTAATATGTCAACAACATGTTAATGGGCAGAAAAGTTGATATGATTGAAAAACACAATAATTTGGACCACTTAGAAGAGGAGTTTTTAGCTGGGTCCTTGAACATTTTTTATTCCATTTCATTAAAATTAATTTTTTGTACTCCTATATGTTTTATTTTATACATTTAAAAACATTATTTTGAGAAACAGCCTATACATTTCAGACAACTGGCAAAGTGATCAATGAAAATAGAATTGATAAACCTCTAATGTAGAATATCATAGTTCTTTCATGACACATTTTGGTAAACAATTTAAGCAGCAATTCAAGAATTTGAGGAATATTAGATGTGGGGGGGGAAATTTCACATGAATATGATCTTTTTTCTTTAAACATGCAAAATAGAAATCCAAAGAAACAAAATTTAAAGTTAGCCTGCTTCATTCTAAAGGCCAGAACTAGGCTCAATATTTGGGAATAAATTTTAGCTATAATAGAACAGTCCAAAAAATGGAAGGGGTAATGAGTTTTCAGTGACTAGAAATATCTTAGAATGGATACTCAATTATTAGGAATGCCACAAAGTTGACTCATGCTTTGCATAGTGGTTGGAACAGATGACTTCTAAGATTTTCAACTATGATTTTGTGAATAGCAAAGCAAAATACAAAAAAAATGTGATATTGAAGAATTACTTCTTTATAAGTATATATGAAAAACATCTTTAAGAGCACATTTATTTAAAGTTTGGTTGTATCAGAGATGACTTAAAGTTTCAGTTATTCAAATTATCTTTTACTTGTTAAGATATCAGTATGAGATGCAAGTCTGTGATTTCTCAATTCTTGTTACTTATATATTTATGTAGCCCACACCTGTGTAGTCTAAATCATTGTCAAAAATGGATTCAAAGTTTATTTTTGTTACAATTAAAATCACATTTTTATAATCATATGGAAAGAATCTTGAATACAGGAAATTATATCTGAATGCATTTGATTAATTAGCTTGATTTTTATCCAAAAGGTAAGTCTGAGTTCACATTTCCTTGCCAAAAAAATTTGAACTAAATTAGCTTTACTCAGAATATCCTAGTGAGTTTTACATTTTTCTCAAATAAATTAAATGAAATTTAATAAATAAATTAAATGAAATAAATTAAATGAAACTCCATAGTATATAGTAGTTAGTATGTCTTAGAACTTGGAAAACCTGGGGTTCTCTCCAGTTTCTAATCCAGACATACTATGTGACTTTAACAAGGTGCTTTTGATTTCAATCCTCCAGGAAATTCTCTAAGAGTAAGTTTTAGATGATGCTTCATTAGTAAAGTAATTTTTCTCACTGGAAATTCCCTATTCCATTGAAATTACAGGTCCATTTCTCATCCCCTTTTCCCTAGTTCATATTAGAATTTACTAGGATATGATTCCTCATTTACATAGGACATGTCTTTTGAATCAAGTATTCAAAAGATTCAAAAGAATTTCAGATTCAAAAGAAACAGATCTGATGTAAAGAGAGTAAATGAAGTGTTGAAAATAAAGGAATTGTTTAACTATATAGAAATCAATGAATTTAAGAATAATTGAATATTAAAAAAACCTTAGGTTATGATAAAAACAGAAGGAAAAAAAAACATTGTCAAGAATAAATGCAACACACCAAACAGTTTCAATCTGGGGGGGGCAGATAGGTAGGCATGAATCACTTTGATAGCAAGTGAAATCTATGAACCCCTTTTCTGAATAATGTTTTAAATGGGTAAAATGAAAAACACAAGATTACAAAGGAAGTCAATTATATTGAAATATATTTTTTTAATTTCACTGACTTCATTTTAAAAATCTCTGCCATAGACTCTCAAACCAGGAGAGGGGGTAAATGAGTTTCATTTTTTAAAAATACTGTAAAATTTGCAGAGGCAAGTGATAATATTAAGAAATCGGACATTTTCATGATGCAGAGATAAGAACACTATTCAAATTACTTATTTACATTTTCTCTTGTGTTTTTTTTTCCTTTAAGAGAGGAAGAGCAAACATATTATTAGGGCATGTAACTCAAGTATAAATTTTTCACCAAAAACCTTCCAACTTGATTAAACCAAAGTGAGTCTATGATGGTTTAATAGTTGAATTAGTTGATTCTGGAAGCCTTGACAGTAAATTCTCAAAAGCAATAACAGGAATCTGTGAGTGAAAATACTATTCTCATTTGAGGCTGTGAACAAATACAAGGTATCCCAAAACCCATTAACTTAAAACTGCAGTAAGATTTTTGGAATACCCAATAGTGGCATGGAATTCCTGCCTAAGGGGAAAAAAAAGTCTTTAGACATATTAGATGTTAATAAAGGTAAGTAGGTAAATTAAGATAGAAATCATGGGGAACCCCTCAGTCTGAGAATAGGAATCTTATATATTTAAACATTTAAATGGATATATAATCATATTATTCTTCAGTGTGAATATTCTCTCATAAAGCAGAAAAGCATATCCTATATCATTTATGTCCATGTTTTCCTGTAAAATGCCAATTATTTTCTTTTAGTTATTTTATTATTTTTATGGTGTTGTTTCTTCCTCAGATTCCATAATGCTCCATTTCTAGTTACACAGCTTCTTGATGATCTTTATTTTCTTGCAACTTCATGATGCAAATATTTGTTGGTAACAGGCAACAATCTCCTTCTACTAATTAAGGTACATTTGAAAAAATAGCAAATCTGCTGAAGAGAAGCATTGGCCTTTCTCATGACATGTTATTTGGGGGTTAGAGCTACAAAAACAGATAGGATGATATAATAATCTTATTTTATAGTGACCTGCTCACAGTTGTGGTATTGTTTTTAATATAACTACCAGATTTCTAAAGGATAATTGAAAAAGTAGAATACATTTAAAAGAGAATGATTTCAGTGTCGAGGTGTTAGGAATTTATATGTGAAGAATTAATAGATCTGGGCATTTAAACTTTAAAAAAGTGGAATATAATTACTATCATCTAGGACCTGATTTTGATATAGAAGATAAGAATAGACATGACTTTTGTTGTACCAAAAGACAGTCAAGAATTAGAAATGACAAGAAAGCAGATTTAGTTTAATATGAGAAAAACTTCTTTTAAGAGTTGGGGCCTCTATTTGGAACCAGATTCTTAGTGAAGGTGATGAAATACCTGTTACATGAGATTTTTGAGCAGAGATTGAAAAACTTTTCATGAGGAAGGATAGAGAAGGAATTTTTCATTGTGTGAGAGATTGGTCTAGATGACTAACAAGGGTTTTTTCAGGACTAACATTTTCATTGACTATAATGTTTGGAAAGAAAAAAACAAGAAAATTTGACATTGGAATAGGGTTAGTATGAAAATGTCATTCCAACTCCTTGTTGTTTACTACTATCAGCATTGTGATAAAGTCATATCCTTATGACATAAACTATGACATGTTCTTCTTGTAATTTTCCCTTTCAACAAAAATTAGGCCAAACCAGACTAAATTGTAAAACAGGTTTTGAGAAATACATTTCCATATGAAAATCAGCAGTTTCATCATGTAATCTAGTTATTGGTGATCTTAGCATTCTGTGAGATTGCCTTGATAAATACATTTTGAAAAGAAGCATATGAATGATTGCTACTCAATTATAAGAATAGTTATTCCACCCAAATCTGATTTGTACTTTTTACTGAATGTCTGATGGCTATAAATTATAAGTTACATGAAGAGTAGTAAGAGAAACCTGATCAAGAGGGACCAGATAAGCATAAGGAGTTTGGCAGATATTTCAGATCTTATAAGACAAAGGATCAAGTTCACAGGAGCATGTAGATCATGGAGAAGGAGATGGGGAGTACCCCAAATCAAGGCAAACAAGATTCAGTACACTAAGTTAAATAATGGTGCAGGGAATGGATGGAGAAACACCCTAGTGAAGAGAGCTCATGAATTCTTAACCTGAGGCACAAGCTATCTGAAGTCTGTCTTGTTATTGTAGTTATCAGGATGGTGGTGATGGTGGTTGTGGCTGTTGTTGTGGTTGTTAAATGTTGTTGCCTAGGTTTGAGCAATGCTACACCCACAGGTGTTGATCAAGATCACAGGGACTATAAAAGAATTCTGTTTTCTGACTATAGCATAATCAGATGCTAGTAATATAGCTACTCTTTTTTACAGTAAGAGCTAGCATAGCTCACATTTATATAGCATATTAGAGTTTGTAAATTATTTTACAAATTTTATCTCATCCTAGTCTTAACAACAACCTGGGGAGGTAGTTGCTATTATTATCTCTATTTTATAGGTGTGAAAACCAAAGTAGACAAAAGTTAAATGTCTTACCCAGAGTCACATAGCTAAGAAATGTCTGTAGTTGAATTTGAATTTGGGTCTCTTCCTGACCAGAGATCAGAATCTATCCATTACATCACCTAGACTGAATTTTGTAGCCTTGTTGTGAAAAATGTAACTTGTCTGTTAGCTCTGATGACTGTTACCCCTATTTAATGATTAAGTGTATTGTTCATGCTTTATTATTTGAAATATAATTTATTTGTTACCTCTTGCTGAGAGCAGGTATATAGATAGACTAAGCTAAAAAACAATTGGCTGAAGAGAGTTTGGAGAGAACACTATACTTAAAGTAAGGATCTAATTCCAGACTCTGATACCCTAAATATCTCTCTGTCTCTCTGTCTCTGCTGTCTGCTGTCTGTCTCTCTGTATCTCTATCTGATTGTCAGTTTGTGTGTGTGTGTGTGTGTGTGTGTGTGTGTGTGTGTGTGTGTGTGTATGTATATAATCTTCCCTAATGCAAACTCAGCAGGGCTTATTTTATTTTGTTCTCTGTATATTCATTGTTCACCAAGGTGCTTTACAGGTAGCATTCACTAGATAAATGTCTGTTGGATCAAATAAACATCTAAATGCCTGCTATGTGCAATATATTGCGCTAGGTACTTGTGACAGAAGATGAAGCATTATACAGCACCTGCCTCCAAGGAGGTATTATATAAAAGGCTATTGTAGGCAATTTGATAGGGAGGATATGGATGGCACAACATAATAATTTTTCAGTGTAATATAAAGAAATGTGTGATTGGGGTAAAGGAAAAATCCAGACATTTTGCTAGGAAAATTCAAGGGTGACAACCATTTATTAGATTTGAAATGATGCATTTTTGCATTTTGAGAGAGAATATAATATAGCAGAAAAGAACTGGTTTTGAATTTAGACTTAGGTTTAAGGCTCACTTTTGGCACATATTTAATAGAACCATGGAAAACTGATTTAACCATTTAATGCTGTGGACAGATTCCTAGGATTTTAAGGTATAAAGCACATGCCTGTATTGAGAGTGGGGATTTTACTCAGGCAAAGGTAGCTTATTTCAAAGAAATCACAGGTCTACTCCTTATCCTGGTATTTTGTGCTCTTATACAAGTAAAAAAAAAAAAGAGAAAAAAGATACATTAAAGGTATATTTAAAACTCAAAGGGACACTAGAGTTCACCTAATCCAATATTCTCATTTTAAAGAAAAATCTGACACTCACAGAGATGTGGTGACTTAGGCAGCTAGTTCTTGCCAAATTATAACCTCAGCCTCTTAATCCCTATTCCACTCATCTTTATTTTATATCATGCTTTTGTTTCTCTATTAGCTTAAGGGAAGGGGAAGGAAAAAAAAAAAAAAAACAGCTGAGATTACTCTTAAAAGCAAACGCCCATGTCTAAATTTCCAAATCGAAGACATTATTCTGTCTAACAAGTGGATATTACTTTTTTTCCTCTGAGGCAATTGAGTTAAGTGACCAGGGTCACACAACTACTAAGTGTTAAGTAATTGAAATTAAATTTGAATTCAGGTCCTCCTGATTTCAGGGCTGCTCTATCTAGTAGGCTATCTAGCTGTCCCCCCCCACCCCCAAATATCACTCTTAATGCCCATATTCTAAGGCCAAAACAATTTTGACAGTTCCCAAAGATTTGAAAGAAAAAAGGAAAAAAATATGGTATAAAGCAGAGTTTTGCATTTGGAATCAAGAAAGAACTAACTTAGCTCTAATCCAGACACTTTTTGAAAAAATCACAGTATGGCTGGGCCTCAGGTTTCTCATCTGCAAAACGAGGGGGTCAGAATCTATGAATTAAAAGATCACTTTCAGGGTGATCCTAAGTCCATGATCCTATGAACTTGGTTCTGAGGTGTACAAAATATCTCTTTTTAGATCCAAGGAGGACAAAGGAGGCTCAGCCCAATACGGCATTGTTTCATCATTGATAAACCCTGAAGGAATGAGGAGTGGAAGGGGTGGTGATTCCAGGTTATTTTATTTTAGAAAAGATTTAGAATTGTAATTCTTAAACATTTAGGTTTTATAATCCCGTTACTAAAAATTCTAAAGTTTTATTCAATAATAATAACTTCTTACTTCATTTTCTTTGAGTCTCCTTATGTTGAGATAAACTACAAAATAGAGAATAATCAACAGACTGAAGGCATATTTCATCCATACCCCAAAGATGGTTGGAAGAGACAAGAACCAGCCTCTGAGAATAAGAAATAATTACATCAACATCTCAACACCTCGATGTTGCACACAAAAGTGTAGCAATAAATGGGAATCTACCTGACGCTCCCCATTGATCTAGAAACATTATTAATTTATGAAAGGGGCTATTTCAATACTCTGAAGAATTCATATGCAGGCCCCCAACCTCTATATTAGTGCCATAAAAAAAATCTTCCTATTGTTCTGGCCTAATAAGTTAGATGAAGATTAGGGGAGTCCCTTGTGGCTTTGTTCACATGTAAATACTTGAAGTTGCATGTATACGTACCCATTTCATGCATCCAGAGATTATAATTTGTTTAACAGGTTTCATTTACCTTTCCCACTTAATACATTGAAATTTTATGTGTTTAACAGTTGTTTGTTTTAGACTATTTGCAATGAATAATGGAGTGAGCAGCCAACTTTTTCACATAATAACTTTTTATGAACCATATGAAGACAACTCAAGTTTTATAAATGTAAATGAACTCTCTAGCAGCATGGGCCCTTCATTCCTAGCCTTCCTTGTGAAACTGTTTCTCTTTTAATATATTTGAAATATTAGTCTAGCCTGTTTTGTCTTTCCCCTTTGCTGCAATATTTTAGACAAAAGGGACTGTCTAAATCCCAGCTAGAGATTTGGATGGATTCGTTTTTTTTTTTCTCTTCACAAAAATTCTGTGAAGCAGCCAAAAATTTCCTTGTTTTTGTCTTTTTCTTACAACCAAGGGAAAAGTACATTAGTGGTAGTGCATGTAGAAAGTAGATTTCTACTACTTTGATGTTTATATGCTAAAGTCTGGGAATACATAGGATGCAAGGGTTACATTGGAGAGAAATAGCAGTGAAAGCCATATTGGTCTTCTTTCCACATCCCATTCTGTGGCAAGTATTGAAAAAAATGGAGGAAATGTAAATTCACTTATAGTTGTCTACCATGCTTAATTTTCCTAGACTGTGCAAGAAATGAAATGAGGAAAGATAGAAGGGTTCAAAAACATGTAAAACAATCTTTTTTATCTAAAATTTAGCTACTAACTAAAAGGAAGACAAGTAGAATATATGTGTGAAATGATATATAAGCACGTATCAGATAAAATGTATTAGCAAACAAAATAAAATTATATTATAATATATATATAATTAATTTTGTATCTATTAATTAGTACTGCCATTTCACATTAGCCTATCAAAAAATTCATTTTAGGACCATTTTCTTCTCAGTTACTGTAGTAATTTTTGGCCAAGATAAAGAAACAACTTATAAAAAGTGGTTTAAAAAACCTGAATGCATATGTATAAATGTGTAAATGAATTTCTTAAGTCTATATGAATATTTGTAATAAATGAATATGTAAAATGTAATAATGTATGTATAATATCTGTAATAAATTAATATTATAATAAATGTATATAGGAAATTTATTTCTTGTAGGGTGCTTATGTATATATATACCCACAAATAACATATAGATTTAGATTTATTTGGAGAATATTACAATGATAATATTATTTCTCTTTGATCCATTATCTCTAATTGGCTTCATCATAAGAAAAATTCACTGGATATTTTGCTTAATGGAGCATTGTTTCATTTTTAAAGTCTCAGAAAATGTGGAGGCTGGTATTTGTTGTAGGAGATTAAACCCCAATGTCCTGAAGACAATATTACAGTGAAGGACTGAAAGTAGGCTCCATAATTTAATGATTTTTGTTTTAAAAAAAGTTAAATGACCCAGATGGAATACTCATTTTCAGGTACAAAAAATTCTGTGTAATGCATGAAGGAATGAAGTTAACTTTCTTTTTTAAAAGAAAATAATGACAGAGAAATCATTTTGTTTTCCCACTTCACTGAGTTGTTTATACTCACAATTACCGCCCGCTTTCTCATCAATGAGTCCCCACAGGACAGGTAATGTAGTCTAACATTAGACCTTTAGCTCTTTGAGAGCAGGATTGTCTATTTAAACTTTTTTTTTAATCACCAGTGTTTAGCACAGTGCCTATTACCTATCCTTAATCCCTGAATGGGTGCTGCTTCAGTCAAATTAAAACCTGTTGAAAACCTTAGCTCAAAAAGGCCAAGGTCTCCCATTGCATCCGGGGCTATCTCCAGTTGTCTTGATCTATATCTCCCCACTGGACCCAGATGGCTCTGGAAGAGAAAGTGAGGCAGATGACCTTATACAACACTCCCCCACATAAATCCAATTCACTTGCATGTCATGAACCCACCTCTCCGATGTTATGGTCTTATTCTAGAATGAAGGACAAACAGCAACAACAACTAAACACGTTTATTTACTTTTGCCTAACCAGAAGGAGATCTCTGGCCTAGCACAACTATATTAATTCTGCCTCAATAAGTGTTTTTAACTTTTCATAATATAGTCTCCTACTTCCCCTTTTGCCATTCTCAAAAACAAATACTCTTGTAACTAGCAATTCTTTTAGGCAAAGATCTTTATTTTATTTTTCCTGTGATCTGTTTTTGTGGTGTAAGTGATAAATGAGGTCATTCTGAGACTGGTAGTATTTGTTGCTACTTAGACAGATGCTTTGACATATGCAAGGTTAACTTTTGAATTTCAATTTCCCATTTTTGATTTTCCCTTTCCATTATCTCATTATAATAATGTATAAACTTGGTTTTCTTCTTTTTGCATTATGGAATGATTCTTGACAATAATATCCTATGCTATAGATATCTCATTCTAAAAATATGTTATTTTACAGATTTAAAAATAATTATTATTGATTAAACAATAATTTAGCAGAGCCATTAAGAGTATCTTTGAAATTATTTTATCCTCCCCTCAAACATTTTCTTTGGCTCAACCTCAGATGATCCTAGATGATACTTAATAGATTGAAAGTTGTATTCAAAGAAAAATAAACAAGGCTTGCTATTAAATTGTCTAAGGAATGACAAAATTTGATTCAACAAATATTTATGAAACACCAACTGCATGTAAAGTACTGTTAGGTGACAGAGGAGTTCTGAGGTTTATTCTCTCTTTCATGAAGTTTACAGTCAGTAGTACACAATCTACACAGCAAAATTATGCATAGTGCTCTGTAAGAGGTTCCACAGAAGACAAGATTCTTGTCCATCATGGGGAGTGAGATAGTATCTCATGGAGGAATTGGCATTCGCATTGGGCTTTGAAAGACGAGTAGGAAAAATTCAAAAAGTGATTCAAATGGAAGAAGGGCATTGTCAAAACATGCAGATAGAGTTAGGAAAATACAAGTATCCATGGACATGTGGGAAAAATAATCCACTTCTATAGAGCATTAAGTACATGGGAAAATAAAGATCTATAAAGACATGATGATACTAAATTATGAAGAAGGGCTTTAAATACAGTGGAAGGAGGGTTGGATTTAGGTGTAAGAAAACTTGGTTCAAATCCTGGTCCTGAGACTTATTACCTGTGTGATCTTGGACAAATTACTGAGCCTTTTTGTCTGTTTTTTTTTTTTTTTTCAACTCTAAAATGAGGGATTTGAACTACACAATCTCAATTGGCTTTCTTTTTTTTTTCTTTCCTCAACTGTGAAATAAATTGAAAAAAGAAATGGCAAATCACTCCAAGAAAACCCTAAATTTGGTCATGAAGAATAAGACACAATTGAAAAACACTGAACAATAATAAAATATATATTTAAATATAGTTAATGTTTACAAAATTCAAGAAAGTCACATTATTAACTTCTGCCCTAGAGTAATTCTAAATTTGACATAACTTTCAACAAAGAGACCAAAATAGTGAGAGGAGCATAGAGTTAGGGGGGGAAAAGTAACCTCTATAATGATTCTAAGGATTGTTTGTTAAAGTCTCCAATGGGGGCAGGCAGATCCCCTAGTACAAGCTTAGATGAATTGCTAATATGACATAAGGAGTTTTCCCTGGGCCAATATCAGGAATAAAATAAGATCAACCTAACTGTGAAAATTTCAGAAATATAACTCCTTGCAGACATAATGTTTATGGTTCTGAGAAGTTTTGGAAATCATCCGGCTATGTCCAAGTAAGATACTTACCACTTATTTCTAACCATTTACTGCTATCTCCTTATATCACTAGCTTAAGTTACTTTATCACTGGTAATCTATTAACTATGATAATAAACCTAACAGCTCTATGGCTTTTTCTACTGGGCTATGCAGTAGTAGCTAACAAATGTGTAATAAAGAAATAAAACAAGAACTCGGTTACCTGTACCGCATAGACACAATCCCTAAGCATAAAATTCTATGAAATTTTACATAAATGTAAGAATCTACATGGCAGACCAAGAACATGGAGTCAGGAATGATCAGCTTTCCTAATATCCTTTTCATTAGATAAGAATATTGATATTTGGAGGGAGAAAGACATATAAGCATCAGAACCAGAAATCAAACCCAAAACTTCTGACTACAAATCCATTGCTCATTCTATAGTACCAATACCATACTGTCATAAAAGGTATTAAAATCTTATATGAGGTAGCACAATGCATAAAGTGCTAGGCTTGAATGCAAGAAGACTCATCTTCTGCCAAGAAAACCCAAAATGAGGTTATAGAAAATCAGACACAACTGAACAAGAAGAACACAGCAAGGTTTAATCCATGACATTCTCCCTTCTGCATTCAATTAGGGCTATTCTCTGTTCTTTTATATTATAGGCACATTGACTAATATTTATCTTTATGATTCCCATAAACAGGATGCTTTATTCTTCCAGATACCTAAATTCATCCAGCTTAGTATTTGCGTTCTTTCAAGACTACACATTTTCACCATTATTTCTTCCATGAACATAACTGGATGTCACCTCAGCACTGCCAGTCTCACAAAGCTGTGAGGGATGTGATATTATCAGTAAAGTCATTTGAGATTTAGAATACTGAAGCATTCTGAGTGTTCCCAGAGTGAAATGGAACCAGATTCTAGGTTTTATAGTTTTCATTTGAGGGTTTTCTCTACAAGATGATGCTACCATTTCCACAACCTAAAAACTTAGGAAAATTCCCATGGTGCTCTTCGTTATTCTGCCTTATGATCCAAAGTCCAGTTTCATTCTGTACTAAGTTCTGAGCCAAGTGGATCATGCCCAGGATGATTTGAACCTGGCCCATTTGGAGCACCACGTTCTTGTAAGATAAGAACCCCTTATAGTTTTACACATCTCTTAGTGCGAGGTTTGCTTTTCCATTTATGCTATCTTAGCCAAAGTAATTGTTCATTGTTTCATCCCTATCTATGCCCTGCTAAAGACTGACTGCTGTCCTCTGGAAGAAATCCTCCAAATAAAATGATCTACCATGGGACCCATCGAGAAAGCTCCACTAAAACTCAGATAATAGGGCTCTCTAGTTCATGGCTTTAGATGATACTCATATAAGTCATAACAACCAATTTCAGTGCAAGAGTCATGGCAGTGCCTTCATAAAAGTTTGCACATATCTTCCCATGTAGAAGAATCTCATAAGTTTTTCTTTATATAACTGATTGTGGATCAGTAGGCAAATAATATGATTTCTAACATAATTATAAAGTACTTCCAAAGTCTGTGCAAATTTAGGCTATGCTAGAGTAGGAAACAAAACTAAAAGTCAGTAGAACAGAAGAAACTAACAAATTAATTTTTTTTTTGGCTAGATAAAACTACAGCTAACTCTTTAAACTTGTGTCAACCAGTCTATTTGTATGCTTATGCAAGTATAATCATTTCAAGCAGTGTTTAGACATTCAGAGGTGTTCACATAGCTTTGCTTTTTAGATGTTTACTGTTCACATGTATAATTGCAGCTGACTAATAATACATTTATCTGTGTAACCCCCAAAATAAAAAAGGATACTAATTTATTATACCAATTGTATTCCAATCAGCATTGGACATCCAAGTTCAAATGGAAAGCAGTCATGATGTGGGTGCTGGCAGGATTGGAGAAGTAAATTGAAAGCATATAATATTTGGCTAATTTGTAGTAAAATATTATAACTTAATGTTATATCATATCCAAATTTGGACAGAAGACCTAATAAAAGCTATAAAATGTAAAACTCCAAAGCTTAAAACTCTAATCCTGGCAAAGAAATTTCATTTATGTTTTGTTCTCAAAACTGAAAGATTTGTTTGGAAGCCAAAACAGATACTTGAGATTATAGTGATAGGAACTTAAACTAATATAATATTATGTAATATTATATATGCTATATATAATATATATTGTATACTAGATATAGTATATACTATATTATATAATTATATAATATGTACTATATTAATATGTTATATACTATATTATACTAATATAATGTAATATTAAGGTGTATTTGAAAATCATGAATATTAAAAGGTGCATAATAAAAAACACTTTTTTCAGTCGCCAAAAACAACTTTTCCCCACCACACACAGGATTTCTTCCCAGACTTCTATTCTTTGCTAGCTCATTGATCAGTTTTGTCTGACTCTTTCTGACCTCATTTGGGATTTGCTTGGTAAAAATACTGGAGTGGTTTGCCATTTGCTTCTCCAGCTCATTTTAAGAAGAGGGAACTGAGGCAAACAAGAGTTAAGTGACTTGCCCAGAGTCACACAGCTAGTAATGGCCTACAGTCAAAATTGAGCCCAAGAAAATGAGTCTTCTGATCCCGGGCTTTGTGCTTCATCTACCGAGACACCTAATTGTTTCAACTATAAGCTTACAATTGACTTCATCTTCCTAATCAGAACTGGATCTTGTTCAAGAAGACAGAAATTAGATTCCCCCTGGCCTGGGGAAGGCCCAGCCCAAATATTTTGATCATATTCCTTGAAAAGAGCTGTAAAATTTAGGGCATTCTTTAGCTGGGGTGGGGCTGCTCATTAAGCTAGCCTTTTGACAGAGCAGGGAATATTACAAATTATTATTAATAATCAAAAGGTAAAGCATCAAAATAAATTTTTCCCATAATGAGAACTGTTTGTTTTTCTATCTTCAGACATTAATCCAGTGTCAAACAACTAAGTAGAGAGATTTAATAAAAGTTTATTGACATGAATTGAATTGAATTTTGACATAATTTAACTTTTCAAACTAATAACTATTTCCTTCTGAGATTATTTATTTTACTATTTTTCTATTAACTTAGTTTCTATGCTAATTCTGAATAATTTTTTTTATCCATCCATTTACTTTACCTTTACATCACCCAATCCACTCATCCCCAAAATACACATTTCTTTATTTGAAAACATTTTTAGTTATAATAAAAGTCTTAGGCTTTGACTGTAAAATGAAAATGCATGCAATTAAGACATAGTATATTTCAAGTATCAGATGTTTCACAGCAACCTGACAAAACATCTAAGAATTGTCCCCTTTTAGCCAGGCATCTTGGAGTTATATAGATATAGACATACTGAAATACTGAACCTCTTTTGAAGTATCTGATATAGAACTAACTCTTGGAACAAATCATAAAGTTTGCTTTTGAAACTCTCTCACCTCCTTTTTGAGGATTATTTCTTGTTTCCTCCAGCCCTTCAGCACTCTTCCATTGCCTTTTGTTCATTTGAAGACTATTCTCCAAAGAGAAGCATCCCCTCTCATTTATAGAAATATCCACCCCTTTTATTTCCCATGACCCATGCTCTAAATCCACCTACAGAAATAGTTTTCTGTGATGCTGTATGTACAATCATCACCAAGAAAAAGCTTCACCTGTAGTTTAAATCTCATAGTTGCTTTGGGGTTACTTAAAGTTCTTTGTTAGTTTCAAGGGGTCAAAAAAACTGTGATCTTTGAATTTCCATTCTTCCAACTGCTATTGTTACTGGTTTTCATGAAAGTGTCATTGAAAATATGAAGAGCCTTGAGACTAAATTAATCATCATCATCATAAGCTCAGTGTTAATTCATTTTTTAAACTCTTGAAATGATAAATTGAAAATGAATGACAAAAACTCAGAAAAATCATTAATTGAAGGATTTATGAAAAATAAGACCATTTTTATTGATTAAAAATCCATCAGTAGGATAGTATGAAGTAGAATAATCTCTGGACAAGACATGTGAAGATATGACTGCTGATAAGAATTCTGCCGTAAAGTTCTCTGGGACTCTTGGGAAGACTTTAACTGCTCTGAATTTGACTTCCTAATTTATAAAAATGATGAATTTTGAATGTGTAATCTCTATAGCTCTTTCAAATGTAATGATTCCATGTTATGATTCAATAAATTGAAACACTTTGTCCAAAATATATCCTTCTATTATCTATTTGTTCTCATTATTCTTTTCTATCACAGTCTTAATGATTCATTTTGGGAATTCTAGAAAGCTAACATAAAGTGATTCTTTCCTTCATCCAGTCAGTCCTTAAATATCAAGGCTTTCTATTTGTTTTATAAATTAAAATGAGCCACATTCAGAAATATATTCATTTAGGGAGAAAAATAATATAAAGAATGTCAATGGTCAAATCCCTACCCAATCTAGAGAATCACTGAGGATTATTCAAACTTAATTAAGAGGTCAACACTTTAAAATAAGTTATGACCTAGTACAAACTTCTAATAACCTGAATTCTTGCTGGAATCAATAAAACAATCAACCCATGAATAGCCTATGAAGCATTTAAGTTTTAGTGATTTTATTTTGTTGTTCCTAATGGCAGCTAAATTAGTTCTCCTTGGACAGGATGCATTTATTCTAAAGTTAGATCTAATGGTGCTAATTGTCTCTAATGCCCTTATGTGGTTTTCTGAACTTGGAAAGAGCCATTTCCACATAAGTACATCTATAAACAATTGGTTAGGTTTCCCATATGTGTCTTAAAACATATCATTTAGCTAAAGACCTAATGATTAGCTCATGCTATGTGTATATAGTAAAGGCTGAGAGCTAAGTCTTATTCATAAATATAAGTGAGAAACATAAAGATTGTCTCATGAATGGCAGGTTAGGCAAGTTATTAGCTCTACTCTAACAGCTTGCCACTATAATTACTCTCTATCATGAAGGTTTAAATGTCTAGTACATATTCAGAGGCTATCCCTTTTTTCAGTGTATTTTTATTCTTATTACTTATGGATCATTTTCAGCCTCAACTTAATACCTAAAGGGCTGAAAGATATTTAAAAGATCCAAACCCTCAAACTATTTTGCAAAGCTTTAATGTCTGAAATGGCGAAACTTCCTGATTAGAAAAACAGGCGCCTATCCTGGCCCCTTAAAACATTGAGCTATGAAAGATACACTATTCAACATTTTTGGTGGTTTTTCTCTATGGATGTATGGGCTGAATCCAAGGACAGTAAGACTGAATTTTTTAAATCATGTAGTTAGAATCTATAATAAGTTTTTACTTTAGTTAAAGATAAAGATGTATCTGTGTTTGTGTCTGTAGAACCCTTTTGAAAACTATCAAAATATTCTTTGTGCAGGACTACTGTATTAATGACAGTGTTATTAAATGTGACTTAAGTGGACCTATTCATTTAGATTTCCTAAAGAATCAATTTGACTGCTAAGGACCAAGGAATCCCTACCTAACTTACTTAAAAAAAATTAAAATAGCCACTGAGTAATTAATCTAGCTTCTACTAACACCCAATTGACCTTGTTTGGCACTATGGTGAATATATAGAAAAGAATAAAGGCAGTTCCAGTATTTGTAGTTTCAGAGCAGTTCAGGATTGCTCCACTTTGTGGTTAATCTAATTAGTCCTTTCCACCTGCATGGTGATATGATTCTGAGTCTAGCTTGTTAGTTGTGACTGGTTAATTTCCCTGAATGTTATGTTTAAGTAGCCCTGAACTTATTTTGATGCCATATATATAAACAGAATATAACTTCAATATTTTACTATTTTTGTTCTCCCTTACCCCCTAAAAGTCACTTTTTATTACTTACTCTTAATTCTCCATCTGGAAAATTATCTTCAATTTCCCATTCTCAAATTTCATGAATGTAAAAATAAAACTAATTTTGGCTATTATTGTTGAACCTCCTTATACACAATATATAAGTATTTTTTTTATTTTTCCTAACATGATATGAGTGTATTCCAAAAGCTCCCATTCACTTTAATTTAATTATGCTTTATTGTACTCAAAGTCCAGTAAACTTAGAAGATAATAGATATAAAATGGTGTCAGCCAGAAACATGCTAAAATAAGTCAGAATCTTATAAATAGTTCCTATAGATGTCAGACAGAAAAATAAATCAAATGAATAAAAGAATTTGCTCTGAGATATGTTTATTAGAGTGCCCATTCAATGGAAACTATTTTATATTTTGTGATGAAATTATTGAACTGCTCTGAGATGCAAGAATTGTATAAAGGGAAGTGGATACAAAGTTGTTCATATAGTGTAACATCATATGTCTACTCAAATAAATTGAAATATTTTTTCCTAAGACAAATGCCCTATTATAGCTCCTACCTCCTCCCTCAACTTTTTTTAACCTAACTTTAAGGATATTAAATGTGGCTAAATTCATCTGATCCCTGAGGATCCTCTACCCATCAACATATTGCCATAATGGGTCATATTCCCAAGGTGCCCCAGACTCTTATATGGGCTTAAACTAATCTCCATACAATTAATTTGTGGCTTTTGATGGCAACCTGTTGTCAGTGTAACAGTCTTGTGAGAGAAATTCTTAGCTTTGATCTTGGTAACCCCTTTCTTGTGACTCTCTTAAAGAGTTTCCATCTATATTCATCTGACTTGCATAAATCTGGTTCATCATCATTGCAACATTGGGCTCTATGTAAATCTTTTCCATCGTCCATCATGCCTCCTCCAGCGATGAGCTTTTGTCTTTTTTTTTTTTAATCTTCAAACCATAATAGCTTTTGATCAGCTTTCAATCCATCCTTGGCCCAAGTGCTTGTTCATCTCAGACTTACTTTTTCACCAAACCCAATAACCAACCTCCTTTCGTTTTTACCCATGCTCACAGTGGAAGATTAAAGCCTCTAGGTCAAATGATTTAAGGTTCTTTCTTTGTGATTAAAAAAAAAGAGGAAAGAACAAAATCCAGCACTTTTCTATCAACCTGAAAATTTGGGGAAATCATATTTATATTAAAAAGGCTTATTGTTATTATTTTTATTGTTAAATTATTTTGAATATTTTAAGTTTGAAATATATCAGCATGTCTTCAGTGCTTCTCAGTTATTTTGAACATGTTCAAACACAGCAAGGTTTTGGTTTTGGCTATTGTTGTTTTGAAGGAGGAAGAACACAAAAATTCTATTTTATAGCCAATTTATTAATATTTATGCCTTAATAAAATCTCACATAATTGCTAAAATAAGAAGGTATCTGTTAACATACTTATCTCCTTTATATATTATGGACACTTTCTTATTTTAGCAATTATATGAGATATGAGTCAGAATCCTTTTAAAAAGCTCCTAATAACCTGGCAATTTTAATTGTATATATATCAGTGAAGTTTGTTTGTCTGTTTTTTATCATTATTTACTTTTGTTTCCTCTTATCTTTCATTTGATTTGATCCTGAGTAGAACATGGAAGTACCTGAGACCTGGAAGAAAATAGAGTATGCATTTGTTTACTCTTAGCCATCAATAATAATTTTCAGCAAAAGATATTGTAATAAAACAATTATTATAGTTTAAATATCTACAAGCATTTCTAGAACCAGTGTCCTGGCTTAGAATGCTTCTGAGGCAATGGGAATGAGTAATTTTTTAAAGGCCTAAAGCATCCAAATCACCTCCCTTAAATCTTCATAGAACATATCCATTCAATAACCTACTCCCCTGCTCAAAATAATGTCGCTTTAGTAATGTATGGTTAGTAATGTATTAGATGCAAGAGATATTTCAAAAATAAATCCAACAGGATATAACTCTCAATCAGAGACTAGAGGAAACTACATTGAGGGACTCAGAGGTAAAACCAAGACTGGAAATTCAGGAGAATGAGTAAATGGTGGTGAAGTGATAAGGCTTATACTTGGGAGGAATGATCAAATCTTGTTGTGATTAGTTAATCAATTAATTAATTAATTTAATTAGAAGCACTGGTGGGAAATTCAGCTGGAAGTCCTGAGTTGAGAATATATATCTGGGGCGCAGGAGAGTAGTCAAGAAGAAATACAAATTCGAAAGCCATTTGTTCTCAAATTGATAGCTAAATACAAAGGAGGGAATGATATTGCTAATGGGCCAGAGTATAAAAGGAGGCACCTACCATGTGTTGTAGATCCTGGGAATACAAAGCCAGCTATGAATCACTTCTTGCTCTAAAGTAGCATACATTTTATTGGGCTTGGGAGGAAGCAATCTGCATACAGATAAGTATATTGTCCCTTCTTCCTCCCATTCCAGTCTTTTTCTGCTACTGAAGTTGGGAAATATAGCTAAAACAAAGTCCCTACCCCCATGGGGTTTATAGTCTACTAAAGAGATAAGATATAAACACATGATCAGCAAATTAGTAAGTATCAGGCTCAGAAGAGAAAATAAAAATTTAAGATTCAAAATTCATTTGCAACAAGGTGATAATTAAATACATGGGAATGAATGATATTGCCAAGAGACCAAGTGTAGAGTGAGAAGGCACTTACATATGTAGTAACTATCTGTGGAGGAGAGGGAGTAGTGAGAATGTTAAAAAACAATGCGTTCAGAAAAGGTGTCTGAACTGTGTTTTAAAGGTGAGGATTTCTACATTCTTGATAAGGGGGTGAAGGTGACAGCTTGTATAAAGGTATGGAGTCAGGAGACAAAATATTATGTAAAGAAACATCAATAAGGCAATTTGGCCAGAACTAGAGTGTATGTGATCAGTCTGTTAAGTTAAACTGAAAACAGACGTTTCTCTAGAAAATAGCATAGTGTTCTCAAAAGAGTGATAATTTATAAGTCAGATGAAAGAAGAATTTATTAAATATCAACTATGTATAAGCACTATGCTAAGTGCTTGACAAATATTATGTCCTGTGATCCTTACAACAACCCTGGGAAATAAATACTATTATTGTTCTTATTTTACAATTCAAGAAACTGGAGCAGATAGCAAGCAGTTAAGTGATTTGTTCAGGTCACACAGTAGACAGTGTTTGAGGATGGATTTTAATTTAGATCTTCCTAATTTCAAACTCAAGCTATTGTACCACCTAGTTGCCTGGAGGTAGAGTATCTAGCTCTAAATTACTGTGTGTGACCCTGAAAAAAGTTGTTTTACATCTATGAATCTCAGTTTCCTTATCTAGAAATAAAATGATTAGACATGATTTTTAACATCTTTTAACTCCCAATCTATGATCCAAATCCTCTGCGTTGGAATGTTTCTATTCCAGCTAAATCTTTCCCTGTTTTCACCTGCTGTTGATGCAGGTGGTTATTTTTGCTGTGGCTTCTGGTCCTTGGCAATTATATAGTCTCAGGGTCTCTAGCTTGATTTCTTAGAGGTCCATCTTTTGAGCTTTTGTGATGCCTTTCTTTCAGTGGGCTAGTAGGAAATGCCTATTTGCTATTATGAGACCTTTATTTTGATCTCTTTATCTCATACTATTACTAGAGTACTTCCATTTAATTTTTAACTGAATTATGGCCTGAAATTCCTTTTAACTCATATCCTATACCTGAATTTGTAGCGTGAGTCTCTTTCAAATTATCCAGGAGACTGGTAAAACAACTCTTTCAAATGGAGTTGTGAGAAGGGTCCTTTAAACACTGCCATGTTTTTAGTTATGAAAATCATCTCAGAAACTTTACTGAAAAAAGGCAGGTTAAGCCAGTTACTTTGTTTACCATTTAAATCCCTTTTCATCTCTCTTTCCATCCTCATTGGAC
Source organism: Sarcophilus harrisii (assembly GCF_902635505.1). Classification (NCBI taxonomy): domain Eukaryota; kingdom Metazoa; phylum Chordata; class Mammalia; order Dasyuromorphia; family Dasyuridae; genus Sarcophilus; species Sarcophilus harrisii. The sequence continues at coordinate 404,999,241 of NC_045426.1, forward strand.
CTTATTCCCCATTTGACATTTTGCAAACTAGTCCAAGTGACTTTTTTCTTTTTTTTTATTATAGCTTTTGATTTACAAGATATATGCATGGGTAATTTTTAAGCATTGACAATAGCAAAACCTTTTGTTCCAACTTTTCCCCTCCTTCCCCCCATCCCTTCCCCCAGATAGCAGGTTGACCAATACATGTTAACTATGTTAAAGTATAAATACATTATAAGTGTACATATCTAAACAGTTATTTTGCTGTACAAAAAGAATTGGACTTTGAAATATTATACAATTAGCCTGTGAAGGAAATCAAAAATGCAGGTGGAAAAAATAGAGGGACTGGGAATTCTATGTAGTGGTTGCATAGTTCTTTCACTGAGTGTAGCTGGTTCAGTTCATTACTGCTCCATTGGAACTGATTTGGTTCATGTCATTGTTGAAGAGGGCCACATCCATCAGAATTGATCATCATATAGTATTGTTGTTGAAGTATATAATAATCTCCTGGTCCTGCTCATTTCACTCAGCATCAGTTCATGAAAGTCTCTCCAGGCTTTTCTGAAATCATCCTCCTGGTCATTTCTTACAGAACAATAGTATTCCATAACATTCATATACCACGATTTATTCAGCCATTCTCCAATTGATGGGCATCCACTCAGTTTCCAGTTTCTAGCCACTACAAAGAGGCTGCCACAAATATTCTTGCACATACAGATCCCTTTCTCTTCTTTATAATTTCTTTGGGATATAAGCCCAGTAGTAACACTGCCAAGAGCCTTTTTCTCTTGGTTTCATTCCATTTCTCTTCTCATTGTCTTTCCACTGATTATAGCCCATTTCTAGAATGCATTTCTTCTTCATCTAAGCCATAAAGAACCTCTCTTTCTTCTAGATAATCATCACATTCTATGTAAAGCCATTCCTCATTCCATCAACTACTAATGACCTCCCATTCAAACTCTTTTATTTAGCATTTTATATGCATATATCTGTTTGCATGTGTGTATGTGTGTGTGTACATTTGCACTTATTGTCTGCCAATAGTTAAATGTAAAATCTTTGTAAAGATTGTTTCATGTATTGCATTTGTATCATATGACCTAGCTCTCTGCCTGGCACTTAATAGTAAATTCTTGTTGATTCATTGTCTCTACCTTTGTTACACAATATTTTTACAGTAGCAAAATTACTAGTCCCCCTACTTTTATGAGTGTTTTTATTGTGGCTCTGAGGTGGGTATTAACAAGATTTCAGCTTGAAATTTTTTATATGCTGACCTTATCTAAAATAAAACAAAGAAAATGAGATCCTTTGCAGTTATCTTATACACTATCACTGGATGTGTTATGAATGTCATTTACAATTAGAGTAAGCTCTTTTTTATTTAACTAGAGACAAAAAAAATCTGTAGCTTATTCATCTCACTGAGCAAAATATTTTTGAGGCATGCAGCCCTTCTTAGACCCTGACCCTAGATAATTTGGATGTAGGCCATATTTAAGCCCCTCTGCAAAAACAGGATCAAATAGAAATCATGTGAGACTTTGCATTTGGGTAATCTGAGTCCAGGAGTTTGGTCAGATCAATTTCACTGTCTTCATTGGATAGTTTCCATCTATGAGATCATTGCTAAAATGTGCTATAATCTTTAAAAACAATTTCTTCTTAAGGGGAAGACAGGAAGGAGAAAGAAAACCCTTTGCTATGAAACATTGTCTGGAAGTAGTAGAGAATGTCTTCTAAGGGCTCTGAGAGATTTTACAGCATATTTCAGGAAAAATGGCAATGGGAGAAGCCAGTTACCAGGACTTCTCTGATTGATTTCTATTTACATTAGGCATGTGGAGATGGTGGATAGTCCCAGGGAACTGCTTCAGAAGTTAAACAATAAGAGAGATCTATGTGTCTCCCTATTCAATCACTGGAACATCGGATTCCTAGACTGTCCCTCAAGTCCCTTACTGTTCAGTCATAGTTGACAACTTAGCGGTCAATTGACATCACACTTTACCTTTATGAGCTTTGTCTTATAGATTGACAAAATAGTATTGCTTAGATGAGACTGTAAGAATCATTTTTCTCCAGCTCTCATATTTTACAGATAAAGAAAATGAGGCCCAGGAGAAGCCAGAAAATGAAAAGCAGGAATTTGAATATATATAACTTTTTAATTATTATAGTGCAAATTCTTCCAACAGCAACCTTATTAGCATGAAATTAATCAAAGAAAACCCTAAGGACCATAAATTTGTTTTAATGTATGAATTTACTAGATTAACCAAAATCTAAATTTAGAACCTAAGTCTGTATCTTTTCTTATATGTCAAACCCAGTGCAGTACAAGCCCAATGTCTGAAAACTTGACCAACTGATATAATTCTCTTATCTTATCAAATAGATAATGTGAATAGGGACTCTTTCTTTTAGTGTAGTTCAAGTTTGTGTCAACTATTTATGGCTGAAGGTAAAACCTCTGATTTTTCTTTTAAACATACAAAAACAAATAAACAAACAAACAAACAAAAAACTCTTTTGTGTTTGGGATATGTGTTTGTGGCCCATATAGCAGCTCATGGCTATGTCTACACAGATTGCCTAAATGTAGCTCTTGGAAAATATGAATAAATATCTTGGTAATCTTGTCAACTTCTCCATCTCCTTCCATTCCTTCCTTGAGGAAACCAAGAAAGGGGATTATGAATCCAAGTCACTCTGTTCTCAGAGTTGGTATCCTGGACTAAAATTATGTCTACCTGTGTATCTAAATATTGCTAGTCTATAGGAATGTTGTTGTTCCCCCCACCCCACCTCACACTGCTCTCATCTCTCTCTCTCTCTCTCTCTCTTTCTCTCTCTCTCTCTCTCTCTCTCTCTCTCTTTCTCCTTATCTTCCCCCCCACTCTCTCTCTCCCTCTCCCTCTGTCTGTCTTTCTCTCCTCCTTTCTTTCACTTTATCCCTTCCATCTTCTCCCCTATCCCATAACTGGAATTTCATATACTATTCTCTCTCAAAGAAAGAAGAAATCTCTCCTCTCAAAGTTGCATATCATGCACAAGCATGCAATTGTTGAATCATCGTCCTCCCAACCTAGTAATTTCATGCAACTCCAGACTTGAGGCAAGGATTGAGAGGGGAGAAAACTTGTCTTGTTCTAATAATTAATTATTATTATAGAATTGGGAAAGAGCCTTTGGATTGGAATTTTCTAATCTTCACTTTCACTTAGATAAATCATTTTAGTTATGTCTACAGAGTTGGGTAAAAATTACTTCAGAAAAAAGATTTAGTGATCTATATACATCTACAAGTGTTAGCAACTGATATATCCAGGTTTTTAAATAAATCTTTGTTCTTTCTTTGTTTTTTGTTTTGCTTTATTTGTTGGTGTTTATGTTATTGAGTAGTTGACCAAAATTTAATGCACTATAACTCATATGGAAGATATAAATAATTCTCTGGCTTAAGTGCAAAGATATTGAAAGATGTAAATATGTTCTTTAAGCATTTTAATTGCCTTAAAGTGTCATTTTATGGGAAAAATTATTTATGAGGCAACACATTTTTAAAAGAGGTTGGAAAAATCACCACACAAATGGAACAATACCAGCTTAAACTATATTTAGTTACTTTTAACCTCTTAAAGGAGAAAAAAATAGCTTGTAACTTTTTTCACACAACTGTTATTTTTGGAAACTTCTATACTTCAACCAATATAAGATCTTTCCTTCTTTCCTCTTCATTTTAAAGGAAAGATGAAAATGTGACTGGGTGACTCTCTTTTGGCCAATCATTTGGCCAAGTAGAAATATATGAGTAATAGATAATTGAAGACATCTTAGAAACAGTAAATGATACTTTGCAGGAACATTGTATTAATAGTCTTTAGACCATTTGAAAGTCACTTTGAGTCATCTAAAAGTATCTTAATTTTTTTCAGTGCTCTTATATTTGATTTTTGTTATTACCTTTGTTGCTCATTAGTTGTTCTTATTCTTATTTAAAGTTAAGTGTATTATTAAATTATTTTTGGTCTGGTCTATGATCTTAGAGAGATTCAGAGCCACACCTGAATATTATTAACCATTTTATATAATCTTACAATTTTTAAAATTTATTTATGTTGTTTGGTTTTGGTTTTGGTATTTGGTTTCCTTATCTTGCCTAGACTGGAAGAGCCTGATCCCAATATTAATACGCATGAAAGAGAAAGTGCCAACTGGCATCAGCAGAGGAGGTTTTTGCACCATAGGGTTCCTTTTACCAATGGAATCACAGATCTAACTTCTCCTTTATTTGGGGAAAAGAGGTTAGCAATATGTTCAATGTTATTATAAAATCATATGTAGGATTTTTGCAAGTATTGGAAAACAACAACTGACTGATATGAATTGCTTTTGATATATGAATTTAACTTTTGATTGCCTTTGGTTATTATAGGAACAAATTGTGAATCATTAACAGTTTGAGAAAAACACAATAGGTGCCACCCAAGAATAAGAGTTTTGAGTCTTTGGAGATGGATGAATTATAAATAATAAATCCACCCTGAGTAAGCCTAGTGTTTCTGTTGGGAGGGAAAGCAGTCATGGTCAAATATCACATTACTTTAGGAAGCAGCACAGCTACACTGAGCTCATTATCCCAGCTCACACAGTATATGGAATTTCACTATTTACCTTGAGATTGTTTGGTTGTAATTCAAAAAGAGGAATAACGTTTCACATTTCAACCCCAAGAAGGGATTCTTTTTTTTTTTCCCCTCACTAGGCTAAAGTCTACTCTGAGCCCTCCTAGCCACAAATCTGCGCTAATCCTGAAATTCTGCAGTTTGTTGGGAATCTTACGGTTGCCCCCTGTCATCTGAAATAGTTATGTTTTCTTAGTTAGCTCAAAGGATTTTTTTTTCTTTCCACAGACACCCAACATGTTTCCCTTCAGATGAATCATTAAAATTCCAATACTGACAACTTGAGTACCACTAGGAAGACTTACAGCATTATGAAAATGTCTGTTTTCTTTTTTTTTTCTATTTTCTTTTAATAAAATTAATGTCACTTTTTCTTCAGGACCACCTGGGAAGAAGTATCAGAATGGGTTAAATGGATGCATTTTTTAACATTATAGGGTAAAATAAAACAAGTGAAAATATATTGGTTTTATCTGACCAAATACCATGTGTTAAACCATATAATAGTAATGTTATTATATAAAAAGTATAGAAATATGATATTTTGTCCTCTTAAAATAATAAATGAAATTTATGTTTTATATATATATTATGATAAATGAGAGATATATAGCTACTTAGGAAGAAATTTTGTATAGAGGGTCAAGTGCTGGATTTGAATTCATAAAGTCCTTGGTTCAAATATTATCTAAGAAGCTTACAAACTATATGACCATGGAGAAATTACTTAAACTGTTTAAGCCTCAAATTCATCATCTATAAAAATGTGAAGAAGAACAATGTAATTCCCAATTCATAGGATTATTATAGGAATCAAATTAGATAATTTCTTCAAAGTGCTTTGCAAATCTTAAAGAAACAGTTAACTAGTTATTAACTATTATGATTATTAATGTTAACCAAATTAGCACAGCTAGTTTTAATTTTTCTCAACCTCACTTTTCTTGTCTCTAATTCATTACCATCATCACCCAAAATTCTTTAATTATTTGTGAAATATGTTGTATATTCATAATTCCATCTTAATTGATCTAGATTGCTTCTGAGCACAAGGGAAGTATTTTGTAAAAAATCTATTAAGTCATAAAGTGTTTTCCTTGATTTTCCAACTATTTGTGTGTGTGTGTGTGTGTGTGTATGCTTATGTGTGAATATATGCTCAATATAATTTTAAATTTGATTATATCATTAACTTTTCCCATTTTTTCTTAAATCAAGACAGTCAGCAAAATAATAAATTAAACATTAATTTGTAGTGTTGGTTAATTTCTGAGGTATAAATTCTCCCCCTGAAATTTTTAATCTTGGTTCTCAGTTTCTTTGAACTGGTTTGCAGCAAACCACTGGTTAGATCATGAAAAATCAAAGATACATTTGAAACAACCTTCAGAGTTTACCCAAAGTATCACACTTTCCCTTATTTCATACCTAACCTTAATCACTGATTGGGTGTTGCTTAAGTCAAACAGAGAACTGTTAAAGACCTTAGCTTAAAAAGGCCATGATATGCAGATTCATCTCCAGTTATTCTGATCTTTATCTTGCCATTGGACCAAGATGGTTCTAGATGAGAAAGACAGATTGGTTGCTAACTTTTTACAGCCTTCCACCACCTAAATCCAATTCACTTGCATGACATAGCATTATCTTAATTTTACAAATTTATTTTTTATTATCAAATAATACAATATTATATATCCTTGGTTAGTTAAAGTAATACATTAGAATAATACTCAATTTTATATTAATAAGAAGTGATGTAATCAAGTCTTCTCAGGTAGAAGAATGCTTATAAGTTAGAATTATTTGCCTACATAATTTTATGTTTAGCTGCTGAAATTCTAAGGTATAATTATTATTTATCTTCAAAACATTTCAATGTTAAAGATTAATTTAATATATGCCAATTTATCATTTCAGTACAGAGATCTCATTTTAAAGCCTGTTCTTAGAGCAATACTTGTATGTTTGTGTGATTTTAATGATATGAGAATTCCCTTCATCAGTAGAAATCATCATCCATCAATAGTTTTTATTCCTATGAAATGTGAGGTCATATTTCATGAATCTGTCTATCTGTCTCTTTCTCTCTGTGTGTATGTATATATGTGTGTGTGTATATGTGAATATATATATATATATGTATATGTATATATAGACACACATATATACATATGTTTGTATTAAATAAGTACACACAAACACATACACTCCATGTCCCTTTCCAGTCCTAAGTCTCTTTCATGATGTCTTTAAAGTCACTTCCCCCACCAAAGTCTTCACTAGCAACATATAGCAGCTTACTTACAGTCAATACATATTTTTACATTACTCTTCAGGTGATCTGTAATATTGATCCTTCTGACTGAAATAATGACTTTGGAGAGGCCTGAATAATTTGTAAAATTGCTTCAATTCATCTCTTCATTTGGCAGGTATAGACATTATTTTTGATCCTATAACCCTGTGCCTACAGACAATATTTTTGGTCCATATAGGTAAGACTAAGACTATATTATAAGAGACCAAGCAGTAGTATCATAATAAAAATACTATGGCCCTATGTGGTATCATATGCCTGTACCATTCAGCTAGCTACATGTTTTCCTGATCTCGCATTTTTAAGATTAAATGTAATAAAATCAGTTTACTGTTTTATGTTTCTGTAGTTTTGGAATGCCAATCGAGATATTAAAATGGACCCTGAAATGGATAATAGTTCTTCAGAAATCTCAGACATAGAAGAATATAATAGGAGCAATATGATTTGAAGTTTGATGATCTCTGTCTCTTGAGAATATGAGAGAGTCAGTATACCTCTTGGACTTTGGTTTCACATTTGTAAAGTGATGGAATTGTGTTAGATGATCTCTTCTAACTCTAAAATTCTAGTTAATGATCCTATGTTCCTAATTTACTCACATTATTTTTCTTTCTTTCTATCTTGGTTTATTTATTTATAAAATGAACTTAATCACATTTCCTCTTAGTAATTTTATACAAAACATTTTTAAAATATTCAGTGAAAAAGATCTGTAAACAATAGAAGATCTTAAATTTGCAAAAATTATTTTCATATTCCCCATTATTTTGGACAATCAATTTTATATTGTGTTTGCTTGCAAAGTAGGTTTACTCTTAATAAGCTTTACTTACTCTTTATTATATATATTATTATGCTACTAATGGAAAACAAATACTTAATATTGAAGAGTTGCTCAAGGGAGAGACTCATTCATTTTTATGTGTACATAAGATTTCTTTAGAAGTCTTTAATGTAAGGTTTCACTAAGTATTTTGTGCCTTTGAAGTACATTAGAAAGGTGCTTATATTTTCAGGATGCTTTAGTCCATTGGTGGCCTTGCAGATATTCCATAGGTAAAATGATGAAAATAAGCATGATATGATCTGAAATTCAGGTACATGTGTGGAAAAATGTTAAGCTTCTATTGTTCAGAAATCTTCTAAAATGAATCATTTGCTAAATTCCTTTTTATGTCATTCCTAAAAAAGGCATTTAAATTTTTCCCTGGCAGAATTTGGGGTATTAGGAATATACTTTTGGTTCCCCAACTCAAGGGACATGACTTCCATCTGTCACTGATTTTCTGGGTTCATTCTTCTACTGATGTTTACACCTTATTTGCAATTGGATGGTTAACATCATTAACCCCTTGGTTTTAAGGAGCCATATTTTCCTGGTACCAAAAAGGGTGAGTATAGGATAGGTCCTTTTTTATGTGAATTTTATGCTTTTTTGTGACACTGCATGGCATGAATAGCAGCATGTGTTGAAGCAACTTAAGACTTTCTATGACTAGTATGGTATAATGCAAAGGACACATAATTTAGGTCCAGGGCACCTGGATTTGAACCTTGATTTTGATACTTACAAACTGTTTAATCTTGGATGAGTCACCTAATTTTTTATGGTTCTGTTTCCTTACCTATAAAATGAAAGGGTGGGATTAGATAGGCTTTCATTGCTAGATCAATGTCAGTGAAAGAACAACATTCAGGGGATATTTTGTTTCTTTGCAAGTAGAATATGTTTCCTTCAAAGAGAAATTTACACCATTTATAATAACTTCCTTTGACTGTTCATAATATATTGTGTTATCTTGATTATTAGTGTTTGAAAACCTGTTACTAACAAGAAACAGTGTGGTATAATGAATAAAACCACTGAAGTTAAGGTCAGGAGTCCTAGAATCTAGTCTTGATCCTGCCAAGTTTAATTAACAACCAGAAATCAACATTATGCTATTTTAGAATTTATATCAAAATGCTAGAAAGCCTGGGTAATAATCTTGACCACAAATCACCAGCTCTGTGGCTTTGGGACAAGTGATTTAACTTCTTTAGACCTCTGTTTCCTTAATTGTAGAATAAGAAGATCACACAATTTGACCTATAATGTTCTTTCTGACTCCAAAATTTGATAGTAAGTTTTTTGCCAATATATCCTGAACAAAATATGGGTTTGAGATAAAATAAAGAAGCAAGAGGCTAAGAAAATATTCAACCATACTTTCATAAGCTTTCTTCTGATTGGTCTAAATCCTTTCTTGATCTCCCTGTTCCTGGATCTTTAAAAGCAACATGGTACTAGTGCCAAAGGATTAGTTGGTCCTTGGAATTTGAGAAGCAGAAAATATGGTTATGTTTTTACAAACAACTGCATAGTTTAAAAAAAAAAAAACCTTACTCAGACTCTGAAACAATAACCTTTCTGGCTCTAAATGCTCTATCCCAGACTATGGTCACTGAAATACCTCAATTCCTTTGATTTTTAGAGTGCCTTTCCTGGTTACCTTCTCAGAGGGAGAAGACTCACCGAGATGAGTGATCTGTGCATCTTGCCCTACAAGAGCCTCATCTGTCCATTGAGTGAGTTTCTTGCTCCAGGCTAAAGTTCCATGCGTGGTGCTCCAGGCAGTCATACTAAATGCAGGACTGTGTCTACAACTCCTGCCAAAGAAAGCAGACTTACTTGAACATTGGAATCAGGAGATGAAACAAATGCATCTCAGCTTTAAAAAACAACAGGAATTAGCCACAAAGAAGAAGACCCAAGTGTTAAATCTTGATTGCAGTGGAAGCAGTTTGTCAGTACATACACAAAGTCTCTGCTTTAGCCCTTCAATTCTGAGATAGCTCATTTCATTTTTCTTTGTTGCAAAGTCACAAATGCTATAAAGGCTCTCAATTTGAAAAATTTCTCATACACACATAAGCTACCATGCATAGCTAAAGTAGAAATAGGGGATTAAAAAAATCAATGTTTTGTCTAGGCTAAACTATTACATTATCAGGAAAAAATAAGAATTCATTGTTCACTATTGATTATTATCAATAATGAAACAGAGGAAAAACTTGTATGATGCTGTCATTGCTTTCAAGTAACATGGCACAGGAAGAAAACTGAAAAAATAACTAGGAGTTCTTGAGAGATGTTTGTGTTTTCTGACTGACCATTCCCACAGATCAATCTATGTATTTTGAAGAAATTTTGTGAAAAATCAAGGGAGGAAATGCAATACAGTAGAATAACAAATTAACAAACAAATATGGGAATAAGAATCAGGAGTTCAACTAAGTCTTCCTTTTGTGACTTTTAAGTCTTCTGAGCCTCACTTTACTTATTTGTAAAACGAAGGTTTTGGACTAGATGTCTTTCAATTCTTATAATCTATAAATATGAAAAACTGAGAAATGAAGCTTCTTTAATGGCCTGGATTCCTGCTTCCATTTGGATTTGTCTCTGAAGGCATTCATTTGAATTTTCTTGTCCAAGTATCTCATTTTTTGTTTACTAAATGAAATGTGCCTTCTTTTGCCTGATTGTGTGTTCAAGGGCTCTACATTTAGTGTCATGTGCCTTTCCAATCTGTTTTATTTCCAATTAATTTTTTCAGCTCTGTAAAGAGTAAAGCATAACATTCCTGGAGTCAGGAAAACTAAGGTTAAAAGCCTATCACACAAACTTTGTGACAATGTGCAAATCACCTACTCTCTCCAAACTCCATTTTTCTCTTTTGTGGAATGATGATGATAATTATACCAGTAGTATTCTGGTATATTCTGAAGGTCCACTGGAAGGTTCAAATTCTTTTGAAAACTTTTAAGGGCTATATACCAGTTTTTGTTTTTGTTATTATGATTTCATATATGTGTAACTCTAATCATATTGGTGTATAATTCATAGGCTTATATTGTCCTCCTCTCCATTTTAGGCCTTTTAAATTCATTCTTATCTTATAAAGCCCAATTTAGTTACCCCTTCTTCAAAAAGTTTTCCATTATCAAAATACTCATCAATAACAGCCTTTTGTCCTGGACCTCAGATAGCACTTTGTTCTTCTCCTCTGCAATATATTTATCATGCATTACTTTGTAGTATAGTTATTGGTGCTTATGCTAGACTACAAACTTCTTGAGGGCAAGGACTAAGTCTGATTTAAATTTGAATCTTCCTCTGCATACTCAAAGCACTCAGTCAGTAGGTAAATAATTTTTTTTTTCCCTGTTGAACTATTTGAATAGAATTTTCTGCAATGAGGGAAGGATAGTAGGTAGAAAAGGTAGTAGATGAAACTTGATATCAATATTTTTGGAAAGCTTGACTGATTTAAGGAATATTCATCCTTCTATTCTAGCCATAGCAAATATTTTAAGATATTCCTTGTTGCCTTTATTTTTAACATATCCCTTGTGTAATATGCCATTCATCAGGTGACTAAAGTCAAAACTGCTCTCTTAGAAATTTCTTGGTGCAAAATAATATATCTTGCCACCTCTTTGTTTCTTGGCCACAGTCTTCTGACTCCTAAATGTGAGATGAAACTGTCCTCGAGGCCTCTTCTTTGTTTTTATTGAAGTGCTGGCCAACTTGGCTGAGTAAAGCTAAAGTGATATACATCATATTACAGCCTTCTCACTGCCAAGTTCTAGTCAGCTTCAGCAATATATGTGGAAACCTCCAAAGAAAACACACAGAGAGGAAATCAAAATTAAATTAATCCTCTCCAAGGATATATAAAATATGGCTGCAGTACTCTTGAGTTTACAAGTTAAGGATCAGGAGGACATTTTCTTGTGCTCAGAAGCCACTGGTATTCCCAGATAACTTAGGTAGAAGTCAGAGAAGGGACAAAGCATTTGTGTGCCCTCTGGCACGTTTAAAAACTGTGATTCCCTCAGGGTCAGAAAATAGTGACTCTTGTGTGTGTAACTCATTGTCCACCAGAGGTTTTGAGCCTTTTGTATAACACATGTAATAACATCACAAAATAAATTAAATACCTGTATAGAGAAGGAAGATGTTCCGGAGCTAAACTGTATGTATCCATAACAAATATTTTAAAAATATTCCTTATTGCTTTCTTTTTACACTCCTCATCCTGATCATATTGTCCCTGAGGTTTATTTTGCATGCACTTATTCTTGGCTCTGACTTGAGTGTGCCAATCTGGAGATTTTGTAGAAATACTTACTATATATACATCAAAGAAAAAATTCCATAATAAGCCATTCTCTATTCTGGATTTAAGGAATTATAATGATCAGTAGCTTATAACAAAAATGGATGACATAAATAAGGCATTCTTGGAAGAGCCAGTTGTCTCCAGTCTTTATAATCAAATGTCCTAGGGGAAGGAGAATCAAATTTATCATTTGCCTTTATAACCTTGCAAGAGTACAAATGGAAAGGAATAGTAAATAATAAAAGTAAGACTGTAGTCATCTTATGTAGGTTTGGAAGTCTCTTGGATGTTCTTTATATTTTTAGGGCAAAGGGGAGCCTCTCTCCTTAGTAATTCTTTACTTTGTTACTTCATGTAAATGCATTTAATCCAAATATCAGGAAGGTCTTTAAATTCTTTGGAATTTGCTACCCACCTGCAATGGATTCTGGTCACCTTACTGACTCTAGTTCTTATGATCAGCATCTGACAGGCAGCTGTATCCAAAATACAATTCCTTACCAACTTATTTTCAGAAGCTGAAAGCTATTTTTGATTAGTCAAAATGGAAAACTTGATTGTTTTTCCACCAAACCTTCCTAAAAGTGAAGACGAAAGAAAAACTTCATTTCATCTTTCTGAGTGCTGATGAAATATCCTCTGTTCTGAGACCTGTATTAATTTTGAATAGACCATTTTTTTTCATTGAGCTTTAGTATTCTATTGAGTTGCTTTTAAACTTCTTTATTCTGAATTTGATTATGAGTTCATAATTAAGACTCAAGTTCAGTTGTTAAATCACACATCACTCTGGTAGTGATTTGGAAAATGAAACTGAAACAAATATAAACATTTAGAGAATAAAAGAAATACCTATTGATTCCTCTGTAATGCCCAGCTCAGCACTGGCCATAATGTGGTGTATGCTTGTGTGTGTGCATATTTATATATTATGTATGTGTATATGTATGTATGATGAGCTGCTTATGGTGTATATGTGTGTATTGTATGATATGTGTATTATGCTGTGTATATTTATATGTATTATGTATGTGTGGTATGCATTTGTGTGTATAAATGATGTGTATGTGTATACATATGGTAAATGTGTACATAAGATCTATGTGTGTATATAAGATTTGTGTATAATATATATTGTGTATGTGTATATAAGATATATATATATATGTATATCTGATGTATTTGTATGGATGGATAAATAGTGGATAAATGTGTATATTATGTGTATGCATAATGTATGTATATATTTATATGTACATATATATGTGATTGGTATAAGTGTATATGGATGAATGGATGTATATGTGTATATATATGATGTGTACATTTATATGATGTTTCGGTATGTGTGGTGTGTGTTTATATGGTATTGTATGTAATATATATATATATATGAGTGCATTGTATATTTGAATGTGTGTCTATATACATAATACACACAGAGAGCAGTAAAGTGACCCACTTCATAAAAATGGTATCGATGAAAACAACATTTGTCTTAAAAGGATGTGTGAATTGCTTTAATAAATCTAACTACAGCTAACTGCAGGATTTGCAATCCATTAAAACATTATTAATTTGATACTTTCATTCTAAGAAAGTCTTCTATTATGGTTCTATACTATAGAGAACATGAAATATATATATTTTTTAAACCTAAAAATGAAGTTGCAGGTCTTCATTTGGACCTATCTTTAGTCTAAAAGAATGCTATTGCACTCTTTTAAAAAAGCAAACTCTCAGTATGCTTAAATTCACTTTACTAAAATATTTTAAAAATAACTTTTCAGGGACTTCTCTGTTATATAAAATAAGGTTTGTTTTTGCTACCTAACTTTGCCCCTTTTCAACAGCTAATTTAGAATCTGTCCTATTTATTTATTTATTTTACTTCAGCATCTGATTTTCTCTACATGGTTCTTAAGTGTTTTCCTTTAAGTGCTAATCCCATACACTTATTGATAGATCTTTTTATCACAGTCATTTGTTAAATACATAATCTCTATATAGAATGTGAGAAAACTATTTTAAGTTGGAAGAACATTTTCCATCTGGGCATAATTATAAAATTTTAGAGGCCTAATGGTTATCTAAAGTTTGTTTCTAATTCAAAACCACCACAGTCACATCCGTAATGATTTTGATGTTCATATTGTGATTACATCAAACTCTGTCCACTTCAAATTTAATGAATACATCTAAAATAATTTTATAAGCAATCTTTTAAATTACTCTGAGAGTTCATTTTTGTTGTTGTCGTTGGAAGAGATTTACAGAAAAAGAAACCTTGAAAATCATTGATCTAGTCTAATTTACTTACTTGTAAATTAGGAAGGTGAGGCTCAGAGATGTTTGTCATAGACTTGAAGAATATTTTTCTTCTAAGATACCTTGAAGATGATCAAGAGCAACATACACTTTAAAAGGAAATTCTTAACTTCATTAAGGTGTCATCCAACCTCCACTTGAAGACATCCAGAGAAATGGACTTCCCTTTTTCCCATGACAACCTAAATAGGTTTTGAATTGTTCTAATTGGTAGGAAGCCATTTCTTATAGTGAACAAAAATCAGTCTTTCAACAACTTGGAGTCATTGTTCCTATTTCTCTTTTCTAAGACCAAGCAAAATAATTCTAATTTCTCTTTCATATTACAGTCTTTCACATTCTTTAAGATAATTATTTGACACTCCCTACATGATATGAGTTTATAGATCTTCACTATTCTGGTTATCTTCCTTTGGAAATTTTATTGATGTCTTTCCTAATACATGATACTTAGAACTGAACACAGTTCTTAGATTTGGTTTTAACAGGATTGAGACCAACAGGAAATATTATCACCTCACTTATACTCAACATTTTGGTTCTTTGACTAAAGTTAATGCTCACATTTACTTTTTTTGGTTGCTATTATTAATTCATATTAAGCATTTATCCCACTATAATTAACATACCTATTTCAAATAAAATATTGTCTAGCTATCCATGCCTCTATTGTAATTATCAAATTATTTTGTTTTGTTTTTAATCTATCCTTATTAAATATAGTTTTAAATTCAGCCCTTTGTTCTTATCTGTCACATTTTTTTAGAATTCTATTTTCACCCTTGTGATTACCATGTTTGTCATCTTTGTATCATCCACAGATGTTATGAACACACAACTTATGTCTCAATCCAAGTCAAGTGATCAATATATCTAATGTAGTAGGACCAAGGATAGATCCTAGTTTCACTTGCTAAACTCTTCTCTCTAGATTGAAATTGAGCCATTATTATCATTCTTTGGACCTATTGTTTTAATGACTATAGAATATATTTGTACTATTATCATATTCATATCTTTCTGTGTAATGATTTGACCAAGTTTACATAGATGTTGAATAATAGAGCCATGCTTAAAATCTACGTCTCTTTATTCACCATTTCAGTACTATTTACATTACACTAAACTTGTTCCTGCCTATATCTCTGTTCACCTTACTGAAATGTTTTGGAAGAGCTATTATAGTTTTATTTCGCCATACAATTTAATAACTCTCTTTTGGGATTGTAGAATTATTTTGGTATTTTCATATGTGAGAAGCAGCCTGGTTCAATGTAGAGAATGTTGGATATCAATTTAGGGTACCTTAGTTCAAACCCAATTTCTGTCTATAACTACCTGTTAGATTTTGAAAAAGACAGTGTCTCTGAACTTTTCTCTTCTCATCTGTTAAATGAATGGGCTGTACCAGATAATCTCTTAAAGCTCCTTCTAACTCTTAAATATGGCATCTCTCAACATGTTGTTTGATGGACCTATTCATGTCTAAGAAAGATTAAAACTGAGAGATAATTAATACTTCATGGTGGTTAGGTGATCTCTAAAGTACTTATAGGGAAGTCTATGCCATAATTTTGAGCCCTCTTTCTACTTCATCTCTTTCTTTTTTACAGGCTTCCTAACTCCAACTTAGCATTTCTCATTTCACCTGATTTCTTATCATCAATGTGTGTTACTCATTTACTTGTGAAGTATTAAGCAACTCTATGGCTATATATATATATATATATATATATATATATATATATATATATATATAAGATAAGCAAGCAGAAACCCACTGTCTTCTCAAAACCACCGTGAATCACTAGGTAGACTTAGGGCAATGAGGCAAATAGTAAATTAGATTGCCAAACTGGGATAAAATCAGGAGATTTTCTGTCAGATTGATGTGATAAGATTGATATTTTGTCATTTAAACTGATGCTCATAAAGCTCAGCATTCCTTGAATGATGACTAGTAGAAAATTTGCCAGTGAAAGTTTCCAGACTGGATTGCTAGCCTCAGGGAACTTAAAGTCATGAGAGTGAATATGGTATTTACACAGATACACAAGTAAATACAAATACCACAGTAGTGCCTGATATAAAGATAGTCAAAGAAACAGATGGAGAAACGGAGAAAAAAGATGCTCCAAAAGACTAATTCTGAAAGAGGAGGGAAGTTTATTACTGACTAGGGAATCAGAGGTTTTTCTGGAGGAGGCAGGCAAAGATGAGTAGTTAACAAAATAAATATATTATTTATATTGGACTTCAGCTGACATATATAGAGAAGTATTTTTTATGCTTTTTTTTTTGGTTTTCACAAAAACCCTATGACAAATATGCTCCAGTTATCTAAGAGGTCACTTTCTGATGGGAATAACCTTTATGAAGATAATAACCTATACATTTTTCCTGCCCTGTAACTTTTGCCCCAGGTAAGAACCTACCCCATATTTTGGAGACCCTTTAGGTCCTTCTGACAGCATAAAGATATTAATGGTCATAGATTGATAGATAATCCAAATCTAAACTGGTGTGTGTGTGTGTATTCATAATTCATAATATATATACACATATATACACATGTATGCACAATTATGAGTTTATGCATGTATGTATATATACATATTAAGTAAAAGGAAATTAATTTTTGTTGAATCACATGCAAAGTAATTGTTTCATTACTTAGTGCACAGAAAACTATATATATATTTTTGTTTGTTTGTTTGTTTGTTTGTTTGTTTTTTTCCCCATGGAGCTTTCTATATGCATAACTTCTGGCAAAGTCACATTGTTTAAAACCTTTCTCCATAGTCTTTTTCTGTCTCTCTAGTATGCAAATGAGAATATCAACTATGTATTCTTATGTTAGAGTAACTGATGCCCAGATAACATCTTCATAGACAAACTAATTTGCAGAATTCCCACTTGACTTCTTGTAAAGAGGAATGTCCATGTGCACATGTTTGTACACATATCTGCACATGTTTTAAACTAACTCTTGGATACAGACTGTGACTCACCAGCTTCAAAAATGTTTATGTCTGATTGGAAAGTCTTCACTTTTTATCAGACACTCTGGCAAAACAAAGTTCCTGTCTGAGTTCTTCTGGTTGTTCAAGATTGTAATGGCAAATTCAAATCCTTGGGACTTTGTTAAAGAAGCTTCACTGCTGACTTTGAACTGTCTGGACCCTTAGGCCATGTTCATAACAAAGACTGAAAGAAAGTAAGAACATAGACAGAAAAAGTCAGACTAGAAAAGCATGACTATGCATTGTTTATGTTCTTTTCTTTTCCCTTTTTTTTCTTCCTTCTTCAAAAACAATAACTTGAAATTAATTTTTGGAGACTGACAATTCCTAACTCTTCTGTCAATTCTCCTTTTAAACCCTGAATTCAGGGGTGGGGGAGATGCTAGGTGTGGGGGAGGACTTTTTTAATCATGCTCTTTTTACTTCTTCTTGTTTTTTTAAAATATAATTCATTTATTTAAATGTAGTGACCAATTTCTCACTCAGGAAGATTTGACTTCAGTGGCTAGGTTCCAAGATTTGTGTGTGAAAGCAAAGTTAGGCTAGACCAGAGTGCTGAACACCAGCCAAAACAAACTTCAATGGAACCACTTAACTCCTCGAGTGCTGTGGCCTCTGACACCCCTGGGGTCTTGGCTATCCAGGCATTTCCTCCTTCAGCAGTGTGTCCTTATGACACATAGCATATGCCCACCAGGTTCCAGGAGTTCCCCTTTGAGTTGATGTAAACTGTGTGTTCTAGGATAACATAGGGAGGGTGGGAATTTTAACCAGCATCTCAAAAGGAAAATTTTGTTGGTCACACATGCTGGAAGAGCACAGCAGAGGTCCTCTTCAAAGAGTAGCTGTAAAAATGACAGCTATTTGAAGGACATGCAATGTAACCCCCATTAACCAAATATAGTGGGAGGCATGGTTTTCTGATAGCTGAGTTTCAATGGTGGAATTTGATCCTTGTCACCTATAATTCAAAGTTATAAAATAATTGTTTAACATATTATGTTTCTGAAAATGCCCCCTTTTTTTCTTCCTTTCTCTTGCTCTTCCTTTATTTTATTTTATTTACAATCTCTGGTTTAGTACAATCACTGGAAATCAGAGAATATGAGTTCTACTACTATTTTCTTGGGGCATATCATGTTTCTTCCTTGTACTCCAAGTTTCATTTTATGTGAAATGAAAATCGTAATATTACACCAAGTTATAGGAATGCTTTAAAAATTAAACAATTAGGCATTATTTCAAATTTGAAGTGCTAAAAATAATATACAAAATTGTAATATTCTCCACAGAGGTTCAGAGAATTTCTTTGATAATTATAGTCTACTCTGAAGATACTATTTTAATACACAATCTATCTTGCTTTTAATATATTAGCTTTTATCCTCTTATCATTTAATAAATGTTAAGAAAAAATTTACTTCCTATAGCATGTGAATAAGATTTGGATGTTGTGTTCTTCGGCTACTAGGTTGATGGTGGTGATACTATTTATGACATTGGTTGAATACTCACTGCTAAAATTTTTTTTTTCTGTTAATAACAAAGGAAATAGAAAACAAATCACTGTGCTCAATCAAATTACAAAGGAATGAAATTGATCAAATATGATTGTGTATATCACAGCCAGTGATTAAAATGGTCAATTTTGCATCAAGGAAAAAACCCAACAAATTCAAATTATGGTCTTTATTTCCAGAATTAATCACTTGTCTAAAGAAGAGGCTCTTCATTGATTAGTTTCAAAGTCAATAAAAACAATTTGCATTAAATAAGCCACCTACTCAGGATTCAGGCATTCTAAGTATATTCATTCATTTGCTCCTATGGGAAAATCTAGACAGAAGCTTTTTTAGCAAACAAATTATTATTTATGTAAACAGAATCAGTTCAAGCATCTGTTAATTACACATTTTGCTAATTTGCAAATTATTTTTGAATTTAAGCATTAGCTAGTCTTTTGATATAATGTTAACAAAGTGCCAAATTTTATAAATTTCCACAAATAAACATATTCACTGGCAGAGGAGAAGGGATAGCAAGATATTTGAAGAGGAAGGGGATGACTCCTCAGGCATTGCGGTTACTGAAGCCAAATGAGGACAAATCTCAAAAAATATTCATAAAGGTAAAGAATCATAGAAAGATACTGATCAAATGGAAAGGCTGCAGGATTTGGAGTCATATTCTGACAAATATTTACTAACCATGTAAACCTAATGAAGTCACTTTTTTTTCCTCCAAGTCTCAGTTTACTTATCAGGAAAATGGGAATAATAATGCTTCCCACCTCTCTACCTCCAAAGATACTGTGAAAATCAATTAAAATAATATACTTTAAACACTTTGGAAACCTTAAAACACTAAATAAATATAAGTTGAAATTGTTGTTGCTATTATTTATTATTATAGTCTTGAAGCTAAGAAATGATTTAGCTGAGAGGATGTTCCAAAAAAGAAGAATGATATATACAGAAGGGAAAGGTGAGATATATCCAGAGGATACCAAAATATCATGTCCCTGCCTTATGGCAGACAAAATTTCAAAATCATATGGTGGAAATTTTACATATTTACTATTTCTATACTTTGATCTGTAGTCTCCTCAATATGGTTGCTCCCTTTAAGTGTACAGATTGCAATCCTACACGTCTTCCTCTCTGTGAAACTTTTTGTCCACCTCCACACATGTTGATTTTCCATGAACAAGAAATTCAAATCTCTTGATTTCAGGAATTTTCGCTGGTTATATCCCATGCCCAGAATTCTATCCCTCCTCATCTCTGCCTCATGACTTTACTAACATTCTTCATGTCCCGTATTATACCTACTCTTCATTCTAGTGCCTTCCCTCTCTTAATTTTCCTCTTTATCATATATCCATACCTATATATTACATATATATATGCATATATATAAATATATTATATAGTGTGTGAATTTATATATAATTTGTTTGTACTTATTTATTGCCTTATTATCCTCCCTATGTGAGGTCCTCATAGACAGGATATATCTTTATTCCTTTCTTTTTATCTTAAATGTTTAACATGATGACTGGAAAAATAGTAGATGCTTAATAAAATTCCCAATGACCAATTTACTAACTAGTGATGTCTTGACCTTCTATGGATAGCAACTGCATAATTAGTTATTAATCAATTATTTTTTTCATTTTACTACAAGCATTAAATCTTGGATACTTTACATAATAATCAAGCCTTAGCTCTTAAGTCACACTAAACTGGCTTGTTTTGTTTTGTTTTGTTTTTTCAATCTGGATAAGATTTATTTAGCCAAATATATAGCAAATGACTAGCGCACATTGGAAGAAAGCAAATATCTAAAAAATTTCAGTGCTGTCTTCCTGCCAGAGTAGAATGACCAGATATTTTGGTTTTTCTAAAAATGGCCTTTGGTTGTAAAAGGCTTCTGGTTCTATATACTAAAATCAGTGTTTTGTTCCCTTTCCAATAGTCAAATTCAGACAAATTAAATGGGTGAATCTGACTTAACTCTGCATCTGTAGCTCACTTTGCCATAGATCTTTCATGCCAAAATAAATTAAATTAAACATGAATTTGCCTTTCTTATCTGAGCCTTCAACTAGGGGACATAGGATAGTGACTGGGAATTATAGAACAGAACAATTACTTTATTTCTATGCTTAGAGATTTTCCAATTTACCAGCTTATTGAATTGTTCTGGAAATTTTTGTGCTGCAGATCAATCAAGCAAAGAAGCAAGTATTTATTAATTGCCTACTATGGGCCAGGTGCTATATGTGAAAGATTCATAGACAAAAAAATGAAACCATTCTTTCCCTCATAGTGTAATACCGGAGAAACTGAGGCAAGATAGAGATTAGAGAGCTTTTAATATATTATCTGAAAGGGAGAGATTGTGCTGGGACCAAATGGATTCATGGTTTGGGTCCCAGGGCTGAATGAGACTATTGTCTCCAAGAATCCAGCAGCAAATGTGAGGTTCCCATGAAATATATATATATATATATATATATATATGAACCAACAAAATTGGTTCAAATATAGGGTATTCTTGTTATCCCTCAATATTAATTTATAGAATTTGAGTGTGATCAGTAATAATGATTAGTAAGAAAAGAGTAACAAAAGACAAAATGAGTCTTGAATGAAAGATGATGAATGAAAGAAATATTTATTTCATTAGGAATCACTTGTCATCATAAGAAAAAAGCAGCATCTTATACCCCAAAGAGATACTAAAGAAGGGAAAAGGACCTGTATATGCCAAAATGTTTCTGGAAGCCCTGTTTGTAGTGGCTAGAAACTGGAAAATGAATGGATGCCCATCAATTGGAGAATGGTTGGATAAATTGTGGTATATGAATGTTATGGAATATTTTTGTTCTGTAAGAAATGACCAGCAGGATGAATACAAAGAAGCTTGGAGAGATTTACATGAACTAATGCTAAGTGAAATAAGCAGAACCAGGAGATCATTATGTAATTCAACAACAATACTGTATGAGGATGTATTCTGACAGAAGTGGATTTCTTCGACAAAGAGAAGCTCTAACTCAGTTTCAATTGATCAAGGATGGACAGAAGCAGCTACACCCAAAGAAAGAACACTGGGAAATGAATGTAAACTTTCTTCCCGGGCTATTTTTACCTTCTGAATCCAATTCTTCCTGTGCAATAAGAGAACTGTTTGGTTCTGCACACATACATTTTATCTAGGATATACTGTGACATATTCAACATGTATAGGATTACTTGCCATCTGGGGAAGGGGGTAAAGGGCAGGAGGGATAAAGTCGGAACAGAAGTGAGTGCAAGGGATAATGTAAAGAATTTTTTTTCAAAATAAAAAAAATTAAAAGAAAAAGAAAAAGAAAAAAGCAGCATGGTATAATGCAAATATTGAACTGATCTTAGTTAGGAAGACCTGAGTTCTCATTCTGCCTCTGCCATGTGACCATAGAAGAAAATAATTTAAGCCCCCAGGACCCAGAGGCAGCTCTTTAATTAGATTAGTTATAAAGAATTTGCTGATCTATATCCATGAAGGAAGTTTCTATTTCAGAGTTATTGCCAGTAATGAAATTTTTTCAAGCACTTAATATGTGCCAGGCATTGTGTTGTGTTGGAGATGCAAATACAAGTCAAAAAAGAGAAATGAAATAGTCCCTGCCCTCAAGGAGCTTACATTGCAATGGGAGAAGGCATAAAAATAAACCTGAAAAGAATAAAGGAAGATGGGAGGAGGCTGATAGTGAAGCCTAGAGATTCAGAAGTAAAGCTGGTAAATAAATGATCAGGGATGGTTTGGGTACCTCCTTAAATGGTGATTCTATCCAAAGATTCACCAGTGAAAGAATAGAGATGCCTAGTAAGCAGGTGAGAAGTCTGCTAGTGAGAAGGCACAAGAGTCTGAAGAATTTTCTTTTAAGGTAAAAAAAAAAAGCATTTTGTGTAATTTTGTACAATTACTAGTTTTTCAGTAAATCACAGAAACCATATATGTTTATATAATGTGTCTATATTATATATATATATATATATATATATAATATATATACACAGAGAGAGAAAAGTATACACATATATGTGTATATGTGTGTGTGTATATATATATACATATTTTATATACATATAAATGAGCTAGTAAACTAGCATATTGATGATATGATAATAATATTAATACCTAGATGAACTCAATCATGGTAGAAGTAATGATCAAATCTCATAGTACCCTTCTGAAATAGTCAATATATAAAATATCTTAATCAGTATTTGACAATATGGAGACTGAAACTAAATCAACACATGCTATGTCTACTTTTTTTGGTTTTTTTCCTTCTGTTTGTTTTTCTCTTGTGGTTTTTCCTTTTTGTTCTGATAAAGAAATGTGTATTTTAAAAATAAGTGTGCCCTCTCCAATTTATATGATTTTTCATAGGCTGTTTAAGAATAATTTTTCTACACCTACTTCTCAGAATCTCTTATAGACCCTTACCCTTACCCTCATGCCTATTAGGCCTTTCCTGATTTCCTCCATGTCTACCATCTTCTTTCCCTAAGGTTATATTGTATTTCTTTTGCTTGTATTATTTCTACATAGCTGAATAAGTGTGCATAAGCGTATATATATGTGTGCAAAAAGAAAACAATCATTAAAAAAAGGTAGGGAAAGGATTTGGCAATAATTTTTTAGCTAATTAATTTGCAATTAACCTTTTCCATCCTTGGACAACACCACCCTAACACCTCTTTAAACCTACCCTTTTGAGCAAAAACTCTTTCTTTGCCCGCCCACCCCCATTTATGGAAGTGATGCTATGTCCCATATTGAACTTAAATTCCCTTTTAAAAAATTGTGATTGAAACACTTCACTCTGGGAACCTAATGAATAGCTACAACCTTTCAAAGATTAAGGCAGCAAACTGAGGTATTCCAACAACTAAAGCAGGAACCATTCTCTCATTCTGCTTCTCAAAACATGCCATGTTAGTAGGAATGTAAGTGTGATCTTATAGCTGGGTTGTGTTTACATAGGAAAAGGCCACCTGGACGTTTTGTTTGGTATAATAGTAATAGTAATAGAGGTGAGGTGGGGATCAGAAAGATTGATCCCCACACAGCACAGCTGGAAGATAAACATTCCCTTAGAATCCCCATTCTTTAGTTTGCCACTTAATGATAGCTCTTATGGTACACTAAAAGGAATGGAGAGCCTTGTGTTTACTGCTAGTCTTTGACAAAGCAACTGAATTACTTGATGTAGTCAGCCCTCTCAGAAACCAAGCCTACCACTGAAACTTATTAGAAGGTATGACAGTTTATATAGGTTGAATGCTTGATAACTAATATTGATGATTAAGCAATTTTCCATCTTTCTTTCCATTCTTTTTCCTCCCACTTCTTTCACAGAAATCAAAACCCTGCCAGTTTAATTATTTTATTATGAGTATTGTCTGATGGCTTATGTTCTTTATAAAGTCCTTAAAGCAGTTTGTTGTCAAGCATCCAACTGCCAATCACCCAGCATTTTAGCCCTTTTTGTAATATCTGGGCTCTTCATCTAGGAGTACCCATTACTAATGATGTATCAGTCATATTGCTCAACCATCTTCCATTGGACATGTATCTCACTTCCCAGACACAATATATTATTTTAGTCACTTTGTCTCCATTCCAGATCAAGTTGAAAAGGCTTTCTTTTTGTTAGATAAAAACAAAAAAAATTTAAAATTATTATTGAGAGCCAGAATATTATAATGGCTAGAGAGCTGGCATAAGAGTGAAATAGCTTCAAATCCCTAATTTTTATCTCCTACCTCTGTGTCACACGTCACTCCTTCCCAATTCCAATCCAATAAATAAAATACACCCTCTCAGTTTGTCATTCAATTATTTCTGCTTTGAGAGCCAACTCAGCTCAGTGTTCTGTAACATACCATCTCTATCTCAATAAAATAGAAGCAGACACAGGCAGTTAACTCACAATGGGTTCTCCACACTGAGATGAGAGAGCTATAAAATGACTCTAAGGTTCTCTTGGTCACAACTGCTTGGGTGAGAGAGTATTTCCTTTAGGTATCTGTGATTCTTTAAAAACTTCTTTCAACATAAAGTTTTGTTTACAAATACCTAAGGACAATACCAACTGGACTCCAACACTTAGGAAGCTAAAGTAGCTGTGTTATTGCCCCAGGCCACTAGCTTTTCACTTTCAAATATCACATTCCAAGACTGTATCTAAAGTCAGCTTGATCCATCCCTATCTATGTTTGTCCCTTCTGAGTACTCCTTATCCACTGAGGAAAAAGAAGAGCAAATGAAGTTTTATTAGAACATCAAAACAGGGTTGTGATATTCCTCTTTCACTTAATTTAGCGTTTTTTTTTTTAACTCAGAGAATTTTAATATTTACTTAAAAGGTGAGACTATAATCATTACTATTAAATAAGATAAAATAACAGGAGATATATTTGAATCCATTGTGAAATATGGAAACTTTTCAAAGACCAATATTTAAAAAGATTCTGGGTGTCTGAGCTATATACTATATGTACAAATGTAATTCCTTTTCATGAACAAAATTGGAATGGGGTTATTATTTAATATGATGATAGTATTGCTATTTACAATATGCAATCAACAATAATTTATTAAGAACCTACTATGGGGGCGGAGCCAAGATAGTGGAGAAAGCACACATGACTTTCTTAGCTTCTCTCATGCCCTCAGGACCAACTATTAAATTCAGCCTCAAAAATAGCACTTGATTGCTAAAATTCATGAAGATTAGAAGTACACAATTTACCACCCAAAAATAATCTGGAAGTTCACCAGAGCAGATTTGTCCTGAGGGGCAGGAACAGACCAGCAAAAATTAATCTAATCAAAACAGATAAGGAAGGAAAATATATCTTGCTAAAGGGTACTATAGACAATGAAGCTATGTCAATACTAAACATATATGAACAAAATGATATAGCATCTAACTTCCTAAAGGAGAAATTAAGAGAGTTGCAAGAAGAAATAGACAGCAAAACTATAATAGTGGGAGATCTCAATCTTGAACTCTTAGAATTAGATAAATCAAACCCCAGAATAGATAAGAAAGAAATTAAAGAGGTAAATAGAATATTAGAAAAATTAGATATAATAGATCTTTGGAGAAAACTGAATGGTGACAGAAAGGCGTATACTTTCTTCTCAGCAGCTTAGGGAACCTATACAAAAATTGACCATAAAGACCTCAAAATTAAATGCAGGAAGGCAGAAATAAATGCTTTCTTTTCAGATCACAATGCAACAAAAACTACATTCAATAAAAAGTTAGGGGTAAATAGACTAAAAAGTAATTGGAAGCTAAATAATCTCATCTTAAAGAATGATTGGGTGAAACAGGAAATTATAGACACAATTAATAATTTCACTCAAGATAATGACAACGATGAGACAAAAATTTGTGGGATGCAGCCAAAGCAGTAATGATGAGAAATTTTATATCTTTAGAGGCTTACTTGAATAAAATAGAGAAAGAGAAGATCAATGAACTGTGCTTACAACTTAAAAAGCTAGAAAAAGAACAAATGGATTTACATGTGAATTCTACCAAACATTTAAAGAACAATTAGTCCCAATGCTATATAAACTATTTGAAAAAAAATAGGGAACGAAGGAGTCCTACCAAATTCCTTTTATGACACAATCATGGTACTGATACTAAACCAGGTAGGTTGAAAACAGAGAAAGAAAATTATAGACCAATCTCCCTAATGAATATTGATGCTAAAATCTTAAATAAGATATTAGCAAAAAGACTAAAGAAAATCATCCCCAGGATAATACACCATGATCAAGTAGGATTCATGCCAGGAATGCAGGGCTGTTTCAATTTTAGGAAAACTATCAGTATAATTGGCCACATTAATAACCAAATTAATAAAAACCATATGATCATCTCAATAGATGCAGAAAAAGCATTTGATAAAATCCAGCATCCATTCCTATTAAAAACACTTGAAGTATAGTAATAAATGAATTTTTCCTTAAAATAATCAGAAGCATCTATTTAAAACCATCAGTAAGCATCATATGTAATGGGGATAAACTGCAACCATTCCCAATAAGATCAGGAATGAAACAAGGTTGCCCACTATCACTGTTACTATTCAGTAGTGTATTAGAAATGCTAGCTTTGGCAATAAGAGCTGAGAAAGAGATTAAAGGAATTAGAGAAGGTAATTAGGAAACCAAACTATTACTCTTTGCTGATGGTATATTTAGAGAACCCCAGAGATTCTACTAAAAAGTTATTAGAAATAATCCAGACCTTTAGCAAGGTTGCAAGATACAAAATAAACCACATAAGTCATCAGCATTCTTATATATCACTAACAAAATCCAACAGTAAGAGTTACTAAGAGAAATTCCATTTAAAGTAACTACTGACAGTATAAAATATTTAGGAATCTATCTGCCAAGGGAAAATCAGAAACTTTATGAGCAAAACTACAAAACTCTTTCTACACAAATAAAGTCAGATCTAACCAATTGGAAAAAATATTAAATGCTCTTGGATTGGGCCAGCAAATATAATAAAGATGACAATACTGTCTAATCTATTTATTTAGCGCTATTAGCTAATCCAATCAGACTCCCAAAAAGTTATTTTAATGACCTAGAAAAAATAATAACAAAGTTCCTGTGGAAAAACAAAAGGTCAAGAATTTCAAGGGAATTAATGAAAAAAAATTCAAATGAAGGTGGCCTAGCTGTACCAGATCTAAAATTATATTATAAAGCAGCAGTTACCAAAACCATTTGGTACTGGCTAAGAAATAGACTAGTTGATCAATGGAATGGGTTAGGTTCAAAGGACAAAACAGCCAATAACTTTAATAATCTAGTGTTTGACAAACCCAAAGACCCCAGCTTTGGGGATAAGAACTCACTGTTTGACAAAAATTGCTGGGAAAATTGGAAATTAGTATGGTAGAAGCTAGGCATTGACCCAACTTAACACTGTACACCAAGATAAGGTCAAAATGCGTTCATGACAAGGCATAAAGAATAAGATTATAAATAAATTGGAAGAGCATAGGATAGTTTACCTCTCAGACCTGTGGAAGAGGAAGGAATTTATGGCCAAAGAAGAACTAGAGATCATTATTGAACACAAAATAGAAAAATTTGATTATATCAAATTGAAAGTTTTTGTACAAACAAAACTAATGCAGACAAGATTAGAAGAGAAGCAATAAACTGGGAAAACATTTTTACAGTCAAAGGTTCTGATAAAGGCCTCATTTCCAAAATATATAGAGAATTGACTCTAATTTATAAAAAAAAATCAAGCCATTCTCCAATTGATAAATGGTCAAAGAATATGAACAGACAATTCTCAGATGAAGAAATTGAAACTATTTCTAGCCATATGAAAAGATGCTCCAAGTCATACTTAATCAGAGAAATGAAAATTAAGACAACTCTGAGATACCACTACACACCTGGCAGATTGGTTAGAATGACAGGGAAAGATAATGCGGAATGTTGGAGGGGATATGGGAAAACTGGGACATTGATACATTGTTGGTGGAACTGTGAATACATCCGGCCATTCTGGAGAGCAATTTGGAACTATACTCAAAAAGCTATCAAACTGTGCATACCCTTTGATCCAGTGCAAGAAAGTTTGTGGCAGCCCTTTTTGTATTGGCCAGAAACTGGAAACTGAGTAGATGCCCATCAATTGGAGAATGGCTGAATAAATTGTGGTATATGAATATTATGGAATATTATTGTTCTGTAAGAAATGACCAACAGGATGATTTCAGAGAGGCCTGAAGAGACTTACTTGAACTGATGCTGAGTGAAATGAACAGGACTTAGAAGATCATTGTTTACTTCAACAACAATATTATATGATGATCAATTCTGATGGATGTGGCCATCTTCAACAATGAGATGAACTAAATCAGTTCCAATAGAGCAGTAATGAACTGAACCAGCTACCCCCCGGGAAAGAACTCTGGGAGATGACTATGAACCACTACATAGAATTTCCAGTCCCTCTATATTTGTCTGCCTGCATTTTTGATTTCTTCACAGACTAATTATACACTATTTCAAAGTCTGACTCATTTTATACAGCAAAATAACTGTTTGGATATGTATACATATATTGTATTTAACTTATACTTTAACTTATTTAACATGTATTGGTCAACCTGCCATCTGGGGGAAAGGGCAGGGAGAAGGAGGGAAAAAGTTGGAACAAAAGGATTTGCAACTGTCAATGCTGAAAAATTACCCATGCATATATTTGTAAATAAAAAGATATATATATATATATATATATATATATATATATATATATATATATATAAAAGAATCTACTATGTGTCAGACATTGTACTGAGCTTTAGAGATACAAAAAGAAAAAGTAAAATATTCCCTGACCTCAAGGACATAACATTCGAATGAGGAATAAAATATGTATCTGTAACTTTATATAAAAAATATAAACTAAATATATTCAGACAGAAGAGAATGTTCAGATGGAATTGGGGTAAAGTTGTCGGGAAAGGCTCTATGTAGAAAATGGAACTTCAGTTTTGAAAGGACACAGAGAAAGAGGTTATAGTAAAAATGTGGGGATGAAGATAAGGAGATATTAGAGCTGGCTATAGGCAGTAATCCAGGAAGCATCTACATAGACAACAACATATATTAGTATATTGCTATTTAGTACTACTATGGAGGAGACAAGACTGACAATCCATTTTAAACTTCTGTTAAGAAATTCATAGAATATGGTCCTTTTACAGAGATTTTTGAGTCTTTAAAATTTGCTAGACTTTGATATATTAATAAAAAAAAAAAAAAAGGTGTTTTAAGTGACCTTCATGGCTTATGTAGTGATTAAAATGCTCAATAATATGTCCGCTATGGGATATAAAATTGGTTCTTATTAAAATTACATGGATGATGCTTCTCAATCAAGACTTGTAAGTTTATTTCTGCATCCAGAGGGCAGATACTGTAATCGTGGCCATCTCATATTGCTCAGTCTTTTAAATTAAAAAAAAATATTACTCAAGATATTATGCAAATGTTTTGATAGTGTTGTTCATTCATGTCTGACTCTTTGTAACTATTTGGGATTTTCTTAGCAAAGATACTAAAATGATTTGCCCTTTCCCATCTTTCCCTTTCCAGTCATTTTATAGTTGAGGAGACTGAAGCAAAAAGAATTAAGTGACTTGCCTAGTAAAGGTCATACAGCTAGTTAGTTAGAATGAAGCCAAATTGGAACTCATGAAGATGAGTCTTCCTGACTCCAAGAACTAATGTATCTTTACATACTCATAATTCTAAGGGTTTTTGGTAATCTTTATACTGTCTGTTTTCATGATGGTCCCCTTTATTTCGGTCAATCTTTTCTCATTAAATCAAAATAAGTTTAAAATTTCTGGTGAGGAAACAACTAGTGACTTGAAACTTGTGTACACAGCAAAAGAAAACCTACAGATACATTGTGGGTTTGAAGTTGTTTTTGAAGGACTCTATTAAGCAGAATCTATTTATCAAGAAAAGAGAAAATCCTTCTTGTTGAATTTTTGTCACAATAAAAGGCTATGATTCTGCATATGAATTTGACATTAGACAAACCTGATATAATAGGTTCTGATTTACCATCATTACAGTGATTTTTGATCCTTTTAGGCTGAGTTCCTATATCTCTTTCATACCATCCTTTAGAGTAGTGTTTCCCAATCACAAGTCAAAACATGAGTATACATTTTATTGCACCATCCTCAAAAAACCTTTTACTACCCACTAGCTTTATTTCTTTATAATGTACATAATTAAAGATACATACACATATTAAAATGTGGATGTTTTAGAATATGACTGCACTATAGTTTGGATGGAAAATGCTATCCTAAAAAAAGTGAATGGTTCAGAGCTTGAAAGGAGACACAATCTGAGAAAAAGAAAAATATTAAACTTAGGCATTTGTTTGTTTCTCTTTCCTTATTCAGACAGATAGCATAGTGGATTAAAGTCTTGGAGTCAGGAAGACTCATTTTCCTGAGTTCATATCTGGCTCAGACACTTCCTAGCTTTGTGTCACTGGGCAAATCACTTAACCCTATTTGCCTCAATGTCTTCATCTGTAAAATGAGTCAGAGAAGTAAATGCCAACCCACTCCAGTACCCTTAGCAAGATATTTCAGAAGGGGTCATACAAGGGTAGACATGACTGAATATTTTATTTCTTCTTAGCCTTTATTTTCAATCTTATTTTCTTGCCTCACCCTCACTGCTTTACTACAGATCTTGGTCAACACTTGGTAAATATTTTTGGTTCAGTGTTAATTCTTTCCTTAGACATGAATTCCTGAGGGTACCTTACTCTATATGGAATTGCTATTAAAAAATATGACAAATAAATTAGATGACTCCTTTATTCACTTTACCAAGGGGTTCCTTATTCAAGGAAATGACTAATCATGATTTGATTAAATAGTGATGCTTCCTGATACAATTAAAATAATGTGCACTTTGCAAATGTTTCATTGACATTTTCATTTTTCCAATTCCTAGAACAGTACCTGGCAAATAATAGGTACTTACTAAATAAATGCTGATTAATTGATTTACATATAGATTCTCAGGATTTTGTTTATAATTTTAAGAAAGATGTCTCCTAGTTAGTTTTTGTGTTAACTGAGGGAAAAAAATCCCAGTTTCTTAAACTGTGGTTCACCACTCCACAGGAAGGTCTTGGAAATATGACTTATTATCAATAAATGTTTGATTTCTATGCTTATTTTATCCACCGATTTTATGCAGTCACATAAAAATTTCTCTTGTGAAAAGGGGTCACAAGTGGGAAAAGTTTAAGAACCCCTATTCTGAGATTCTCTGGAGCACACCTATTTGGGGCAATGTCTTTTTTTCTGCCCTTCTTCTGTATAGGGTCTCTGCATATAACAAATGCAATGGTATGATAACACCTGAGGGAGAGGGAGGAAGAGGGTGGGTAGTCATCAGGATTTCTTGAGGGCTTTAGTGGTCTTTAGCAGCTAATTAATTTGAACAGCAGGACACCTAGTACCTTTTGGTCATTTTAGAAAATGAGATATATCTCATAAGCAAAATCTACTTCTTCTGACATTTATGTAACTTTTAACATAGCCTTTTTCATGGTTGTATGGCCTCAATGTGTTGACTTAGGGGTAGCAGTTAAGGACACTAGGGTCTCTAATATATTGCCCTGACATACTTTGTCATGTGCTTTTATTTCTGACATAATATTTCAGTATCCTTATTGGTTGGTACATTAGAAGGGAATGACATACTTGGTGAGACATCTCATGGTAAGATTACTTAGTCCTATAGGGAAAACCTTCACGTAAAACACGTTTTAAATAGACCAGAAGGACAATAAAGCTGTAAGTTACTGAGTCATGTAGTAACAGGAGATCAAAAGTTATGCCCTCCCCACTCCCACTCCCAAGTCCCAGACTCTTTTCTAAGGGTTTCCTGAAATCCATATACTGTTGTGCTGGCTTTCTCTGACTTCCGTTATGTCTTTCCTGTTGCAAACAGATATAATAAGTAGTCTATGGTGAGGATTTTCCTTTTGCTTTGGAGATGACCACTATAAAAAGGAAGATAGAGGTACATTGTCAAGCATTGTCAGCATGATATGTTTGCAAAGGGTCTCATGATAATTATTTATTTCTTTTTTTCTTGTTTCTCCTATGTGTTTGTGTAGGTGTGTGTATATATATAATATATATGCAAATATATATATATATATATATATATATATATATATATATATACATGTTCCATTCAGTTTCTAAGTAAAGACTTTGGAAGGGGGATACATATTTATATTTCAACTGTATTATATTTTACCTTTAATATTTAGCTTATATTGGCAGGAACTATTCTCTCCTTCCTTTATTCTTTCTTTTAGTTTTTTTTTTTAATTTGTGGAATAAAATAAGCATTTTCACAACATAGTATGATGAAAAAAAGATAATTATACATGCAACCACAAATTCACTATGTACAACTTGCTACCTCTTTTAAATACAGAATAAAGTTATCATATAAATTTCCTTTCCCTCCCTTTTTTATCCTTCCCTCATTTATGATTTTAAACCAGTCCTAGAGGATTTAAAAAATTAATGATCTGCCATTTTATTTCATCATATAGCGAGAAAAGAAAAATATAAGGTTTAGAAAAAGGAAATGTTTATTCATGATTCTCATTATGTGATAAGGTTGAAATAAAGCTAAAACAACAGGGGGAATTTAGATTTTCAATGAAAAAGAATGATGTGGTGTTTGATAATAATAAGAATGTTAATTGTGGCACATAATAGAATGTATAAACGCAATTAGTTTTCTTTCTTACTTTATAAATACTTTGTATGTTATATCCTTTCCTTTATTTTATTCTCAAGATGATATGTTTAATAAGTTAGTTAATTGTGGATATGTCATTTCACAGATAACTGAGGCTCAGTAAGGTTAGCTTACTTAACCTCTCACACAACAAGGTCTAATTTCTCTCCTTTTTTTCCTGACATACTAATAAAAGGCATTGTATAACCCTTGTGATATCTAGAGTGGTTTGCACATTTGTATTTCCAGAGGACAGATCCTTTTTATATACCCTTTCTATATGATGTCCAAATGTGTCACACTTTGGTGTGGTCTTGCATAGCCTCTTAAATAAGATTTGCACCAGGCTCCTTTGTTAGGCATGTTTCCAGTTATACTTCACTTCATCCCCTGTCTTGTTGCTGAAGTTTGCCCCCAAGAAAGACATTTGGGGCATAGGAAATGGAACCAATAATTCTCTGTCAATTGGTCAATTTTATTAACCTACTTTGGTGAAGAATATGATACTTTTTTTTCTTGAATGTTTTCACTGAGCCTGGAATATACATTTCTGAGGCAGAATAGTGATGGGGGAAGGGCATAGAATATGAATGGAGGGGAAAAAACTGTAGTTTTAAAAAAATACACTAGATGGACTTTACAACCATAAATGGTAAAACTAATCCTGTTCCACTGCCAACTAGCAGAACAGCAAAGTAAGGTTTTGATTTACAGGAACAGCTCAGCAAGGGCCTTGTAGAGAGCTTCATGCCTGCTATAAAAATGTGATTAGCTATAAAACAGGGAGATTTAACAAGAGAATTTAAGCATAGGCAACAGCCCTGGTTCAAAAAGGGAAGGAAAAAAAAAAAAAAAAAGAAAAACCCTGCTTTTCTAATTCTGGGAACCCAGCTTTGTGAAGATTAGAGTTAGGAGAATTCATTTCACATTTGTGGAATAACTAACAATCTTTTTGTTGCTTTTATTGTTTTTGTTGTTTTAGAGAGGAAAAAAGAAGGGGAAACTAGCCTTGAACTTGATTGATTTTATGTTGCTTTTTTATCTACTGGATTTTAACTTCAGGCTTCCAATGCCCCACAGAATTGCTTCAGTCAAACCATGTAGCTAATGACTTCCCATTCTAGACTCTCCATATATATAAGCTGGCCAGTAATACAAGTATAGGAAGAGAGAAAGCCAAAGTAGAAAAGGGAATTTTGTGTTTAAAGTCTTGGTCCTCTCAATCTGTGATTATCAATTCCCGGGGCCATTCCTTTTTGTTTATTGTGACAGTTCTCATTTTAAGTTCCATATGTTTCTCTGGCCATTGAAATTCATTTTAAGAATTAACAATCTTACTAGAAAGATCCTCTGGGGAGGGGGAGGATTTGGGGAAAGGAGAGAACTTAAAGGTAATGGTTCTTTGTCAAATATCTAGATAACGCGTCTATAATATTCTCATTAATGACAAGCCATTTTTCCAGTCCCAGTTTTAGATGGCTACTCTGTAAAATAAAACAAATAAAACATCAGAGGTATTCTAGATTCTGATGAAGAGTTAGGAAGGAAAGAAGGAGAGGAGAAGGGAAGAAGAAAAGGAGGGAGGAAGCAAAGAGGGAAGAAGAGAGAGAGAAAGGAAGGAAGGAAGGAAGGAAGGAAGGAAGGAAGGAAGGAAGGAAGGAAGGAAGGAAGGAAGGAAGGAAGGAAGGAAGGAAGGAAGGAAAGAAGGGAAGAGGAAAAGGAAGAGAAGAGAAGAGAAGAAGGAAAGGAAAGGAAAGGGAAAGAAGAAAACAGAGAGAATATGAAAGGCATAAGGAAGGAAGAAATCCACAATAACCCATTACTACATGGCTATGATATGAAGATCTCTTATTCTGAACAGAGACATTCACAGAATCCCCACTATGGCTCTAAAAATTCCATAAGATACAACATAGTATGTTCATATTAAAGACCAAGACAACTCTAAGAAAGAGAAGCAGAGAGAAAATTAATTTTCTAGAAAACTTCAACTATTCTACAATAATTATAGGATCATTCATTTTTGAGGTACTTTACATCTCACAAAATAGTTTCGCATATTATTTTTCTTAATCCTCAGGGAGAACAAAATCTTGTGAAGAACAAAACTCTTGACTTTCCCCTTTTGTTGATGGTACTATAATCTTAGCCCTCATTTAAGCCTGAAAAATCAGTGGCATATTTTCCCCCATGTAGGGAAGGAAGGGAGCTTGATGGTAATGGTTCTTTCTCAGATATCTAGATAACTCACTCAATGGGGAATGGCTGAATAAATTATGGTATGTGAATGTAATGAAATGTTATTGT
This sequence comes from Sarcophilus harrisii, assembly GCF_902635505.1. Lineage (NCBI taxonomy): Eukaryota > Metazoa > Chordata > Mammalia > Dasyuromorphia > Dasyuridae > Sarcophilus > Sarcophilus harrisii. The sequence goes on from NC_045426.1 coordinate 405,034,999, forward strand.
TCTATAAGAATGATGAGTGGGCTGATTTTAGAAATGCTTAAGAATACTTACATGAACTGATTCTGAGTGAAGTGACTAGAACCAAGAGAACATTAAACATAGTAACAGCCAGATTATGTGATAATCAACTGTGATGAGACTTGGTTCTTCTCAGTCATGCAGTGATCCAAAGCAATGCCAAAAGACTTAGGATAGAAAATGCCATTCACATCAGGGAGAGAACTGTGGAAACTGAATACAGATTGAAGCAAGCTACTTTCATCTTTGTTGTTGTTGTTTTTTCTTTCTTGTGGCTGTTTCCCTTTTGGTCTGATTCTTTCACAACATGACTAATATGGAAATATGTTCCAAATGATTGTATATGTATAATCTGAATTAGATTGCTTACTGTCTTAAGGGGGGAAAGTAAGGGCTAGATGAAGAAAAAATAAGATATATATAGAATAAAATTAATATAATCTTAAAGGAAAGATACTTGCAATAAAGAGATCCAAGAAAGGCTTATTGCAGAAGGTGGGATTTTAGTGAGACTTGAAGAAAACCAGGGAAGCCAGAAGATAGAACTGAGGGAAAGAATTCCTATCATAGGGAATAGACAGTGAGAAAATTCAGTGTCAGCAAGAAGGTCAGAGTCATAGGATCACAGAGTGTGTGTAGAGGAATAAAATGAAAGAAGACTAGAAAAGTAAAAAGATAAAAACCAAAGAGAAGATTTTATATTTGATCTTGGATGCTATAGGAAGCCACTGGAATTTTTTGAACAGGAGAGTGACATAGTCAGACCTATCCTTTAGGAAAAGGACTTTGAAGGCTGAATGGAAATTGGACTGGAGTGTTAAAAAAAAAAAAAAAGTGAAAACTAATCAGAGGATTATTGCAATAGTTTAGGCGTGAGGTGTTGAAGAATTGAACTAGAGTAATAAACATATTGGGGGGGGGAGAGACATATATGAGATATACTATGAAAGCAGAAATGACAGAATCTGTCAACAAATTCTATTGTCAATAAATATAGGGGGTGGGGAAGAAAAAGAGATGAAATGACAGAGAAAAAAAGAGAGACTGGGGAGGAAGGGAGAGAGTTAGAAAAGGAGGGAGAGAGACAGAGACAGAGAGACAGAAAGAAAGAGAGGGAGACAGACAGGGACAGACAGAGGCATAGAACCAAATTTGGGGAGCTTGGGTGACTAGGGCAATGGAAGGATTGATATTTATAGAGCATTTTAAGATTAAATAAGCACTTCTATATATTGCTGCCATTTCCTGTTGAGGTTACTGAGGCTTCAGAGGAATAATAAAATTGTCCATGATCACATAGCTGATAAGGGTAAGAGCTGGGATATGAATAAAAGTCTTCTGACTCTTAATTACAATTTGTTCTTCATCATGCTGCCTACTTCTTATTTTCCAAATGAGACTATAACCTATTTGAGAACAGAGCTGTGCCAATCATTTTTGTACTCGATTTCCCCTCACCCCCTATGCCAACTTCTAGCACCATGCATCATACTATTCACATTGTAGAAATTTGATAAATGCTTGTTGAATGAATGAATGTGCTATACTGGCCAATTTTAAGGGAAATGTTCAAAGGATACAGATCTTTCTGCTTAGAGAAATTTTCAATTACTTTAAGAAGTAAAAAAACTACTATATGAAAGTACAAAATTATCCATTTTAATTAAACACCTTTTTTGTTTCCACTTATTTTTATTATCAAAGAAGGAAATAATATGGTAATTTATCTCCATTTTAACTCATTTATTTAAATATGATACAGACTCTTACTGAATTGGGACATGAATTTAAAAATAGGTTCAACTCAAGGCTCTAATGACTTCAAGAGACTGTGCTGTCCATTACATTTGATCAAAATAGCATGTTTCAAAATCCTCCTTTAAAGATAGTGATAAAAATATATGCCAAAGGAAGCAAAAGTACTGTTTGTTGCAGACTCACTCAATAATACATTCTTAATCCCTGGCCATTTCAAAGTAATTGTAGGCTTCTGCATGGAAGCAATTTTCTGATTTTGGAGACTAAGATAATTCAAATTGCATGTCCTTAAATACAATAATAAGTCTAAGTCCTCCTTTAGTTTCTTTATTCAACTCTGTAATAAGGTTAGTATGAAGAATTTGGTTTTTATGGTCCCAGTGATATGTATATTTTGTTTTTTTTTCCCCTAAGGACTTAAAAAGTGACTATTGCATCATTGCAAAAACTTGTGAGTATTTCATAGACTCATAAATTTCTATATAGATTGAAATTTATAATTTTTATTATTTTGTTTGCCACTAGAGGAAAAGATGAAAAACTAATCTTGCTTGACATGAGAGAAATTTATATTTCAACCATGATTTGCTTAGGAATTTTTAAAAGTTCTATCCAGATTCCATTGGCAATTTTTCTCCTATCTTTTTAACTTCTATATTTTGCATTTGATTGATAAAATTCTCTCATATTTAATTTATCTTTACTAATCACATAAGCTATAATCTCATACATAAAATTAGGTATAAAACTATGAAAGTTATCCAGATTATTTAAGCAGATAAAATATTTTGCTTCAATAATTATAAAATCTCAGGTGAGGAGTATCTAAACAACTATATCAGTTTTCCACTTTCATTTTTGTATATGAATCCAAACATGAGTAAACTACAGTTAAATGAAATATTTCCCAAAAATTTTTCTGTTCTTGACAAATGTGGATTTTCCTGGGGAATGGAAAGAAAGAGAAAGCAGGAAACTAGTTTCCTTTCCAAATTTGACTTTAAATTATTTACTGGCCAGCTTCAAAATTCTAACAACTGTCAGTCTATAATTCTCTCAGAATTCATATTTATTGTATGCTCCCTCCTCTGACCATCAAGATGTTTACCACTTTCATAAAAATTATTAAACTATTCACAAAATGGTAGGAAACCCAGAATGTCGTAACGTAACAGATTTCTTCATGATTCAACAGTAACACCTGACTTCCTTGTTAGGAAATAATTGTTTAATGTTACAGATGGTTATTGAAACAGGTTTAGGAAGCTAAAATTCAATTTAGAAAAATCATTTGCAAACAAAAAACAAAATCTTGTGGCTAGAAAAAAATTATTAGCAAGATCTAAACCATCTCATACTGAAAATGAGAAACTGAGGCATAGGTGCTGTGATATCACCAATACAACACAGCTAATTAGATAAATTGGAAAGGGACAAAGATAAAAACAAAGACTCTGTGTGTGTGTATGTATGTGAGACAGAGATAGAAAAAGAGAGAGACACAGAGAAAGAGAAAGAGGGATAGAGAGAGAGAGAGAGAGAGAGAGAGAGAGAGAGAGAGAGAGAAATAAGATAATAGCAAAATTCTTTGCAAAACTTAAGTGCTATGCAAATACTAGTTATTAGCATTTACTATGTGCCAAGCACTGAAATAAGTATTAGGGATAGAAATACAAACAACAATAGTCTTTACTCTCAAAGAGCTTATTTTCTACTGGGGAAAAATAACATATAAAGGGAATCTTGATAAGGGAAGGATAAAGTAAGGGGGTGGCATCCCAAATGAGGCTAAGGCAGCTTATAAATAGAAACAGAAAACTGAAAAAAAAAAAATTGCAGCCGAGTTTCTCTTGTAAAGGTATTATTTCTCAAATATATATAAAGAAATGAGTCAAATTCATAAAAATAGGAGTCATTCCCCAACTGATAAATGGTCGAAGGATATGAATAGGAAGTTTTCAGTGGAAGAAACCTAAACTACTAACAGTTTTATAAAAAAAAAAAAATCTCTTAATTACTAATAAATAGAGAATTACAATGTAAAACAATTCAGAAGTATTATCTCACACCTGCCAGATTGACTAACATGACAGAAAAAGAAAATGATGATTGCTGGAGGGGATGTGGGAATACATATGCATTAATGCACTGTTGGTGGATCTATGAACTGATTCAAACAAGTTGGAGAACAATTTGGAAATGTACCTAGATGGCTACAAAATTGTGAATACTCTTTGACCTACCAATACTGCTACTAAGTATATACCATGTACAAAAATATTCATAACAACTTGTGTGTGTGTGTATGTGTGTCTGTGTGTGTGTGTCTGTGTGTGTGTCTGTGTGATGGCAAAGAATTGGAAATTGAGACTTGAACAAGCAATGGTATTATGGCTATAATAGAATACTAATTATTTAAGAAATGGTGAAAAAGATGAGTTTTAAAAAAAACTGAGAAGACATATAAACTAATGCAGCATGCAATAAGCAGAACCAAGAGAATAATCTACATAGTAATAACAATTTTGTAAAAAAAGAAATCAACTGTGAATGACTTAGTAACTCTGATTAATTCTATGGTCCACCATAACTCAAAAGAACTATATTATATAATGCTATTCATCTCCAGATAGAGAACTGAAAAATAATACACCAGGGTGCAGAACAAATCATTTTTACCCTTTGTTTTTCTTGCTTCTTTTTTTTTTTTGGACCATGGCTAATGAATTTTGCATTGGAACATGGTTAATGTTTTGCATGACTGTATATGCATAATGAATAGCTTATTTCTTATCTTATCAATGGATATGGAAAGGGATGATGAAAGGGAGAGAGAATTTGTAGCTCAAAATTTAAAAAAAAACAACAGATGATATTATACCTGGAATAAAATAGTATTTTAAAATATTTTTGGTACTGAACTAATTCTACCGAAATTTAGTAAATAGCAAGTGAGGCTGTCCAATAAAGCAGAATTGCTAAATATGTCATGAGCCATAGCCTACAATACTCCCTAATGCTAGTTTAAGATGAAATTGGAAAATATTGAACAGAATAAATACAAATATAATAAAGCATTATATGAAAAAACTAAAGCATTATATTAAAATTTAAATTTAAAAATTAAAGCATTATATTAAAAAATTAAGTCAATAAGCAGCATTATATATGTATCTTCCTTTCTATTTGAGTTTAATCCCACTGTTAAGGGATTATATGGAAAACAGTATTAATCATAATATAAAAAATAATAATTTGATGAATTTCATTTCATCAAAAATATAGAATTATAAGACTTAGAAAACATTTCAGAAGTTACTTAATCTAATTTGGGCAGACAAAAATTCCATCAAACTCATCCCTGAAAAGAGGTCAACCAGTATCTCCTTACAGACCACTATAAAACTCAAATGTCTTATGAAGCAACTTATTTACTTTTTAAGACAAAAAGAGGGCCTAATATACCATCACAAAAAGTATTAATCAGAAGGTGAGACCTCAAAGTTTCTGGCCAAAACAGAAAAAAAAATGCCCTTAAGCCCTGGACATTGTATCCTTTTTCCTTCGCCTTTTTCTGTCCAACATAGTCAGGGTTCAGATGAAAGAGGGACTCAATTATATGGGTCAGGAACTAAGACCAATCACATGAAAGATTAAAGACTGTGGAGATCGACAGTGGAAATGATAGTATATTGAGATTCTCAGTCAGCTTTGGCTTATTTCTGATTCCAAGGAGCAGATATTAGTAAGAAATGTGCAACAACTGAGCCCTCTCTGCATCCCAAAGCAAGGTGGGTAACATAAAAATGTTCTTGCTCCTTTGTCATTCCCTTAAAGGAAATGTATATCTTATCTTTCTGTTTTTCTTGATGGAAAGAAGCTAGAATGGAGATGTGAAAGTAAAGAGAAGGAGCAGGACAAAGAGGAGAAAAAGAATAATAGTGATTCAACAAATTCAGATCAAACTTGTTATTGGTTACCTACTGTATTGCAACTGAGTCAGTCACTAATTAGAATAAAGAAAGAAATTAGGTCGTCTTCTTTGGTAAATAGTTTACAACACATTAAAGGGGCTATTATACACATTTAAATAACTAAAATAAAAACTGACTAGTAATGAAGGGGGTTTATAAGGCTTAGTGAAAATGAAATAACATTTGTTTAGAGAGAAGCAAAAATCACAAAAGTCTTCTTATATGACATTTCTGCCTGGAAACCCTTAAACAAAATCAAGAAAACCAGATACATGAAGATGTTCAGGGAAAGTATATAGTGGTATGTTTCTCCCCCCCCTCCCAGAACAGAGGATATATGTAGAAAGAAGTAGGGACTGAGATGCTAAATTGTTCCCAGTTTGTAGTCTAAGCATGAAAAAAGAACTTTGAATTTGCTAGTCTATGTAATTTGGATTTAATTTAGTGAGCAATGAAGAATCACTGAATATCTTTGAGTAGGCAAGTGCCATTATCAGAACTGTGATTTGGGAAGAATAATCTCTTAGCATTTGGAGACTTGGGAGACTGCAGCAGACAATTAGAAGACAATTGTGATTATGCAGGAGATATTTTTGAGGGCCTGAATAAGAACAATGACATCCAGAATAGAATTAAGGGATAGATTCTAGAGAGATTATGGAAGGAACTGGATATGGGATATGGGGATGGTAGTTTTATTGCTATCTAGAACTCTTGGCTAATGAAACTCCTTCTACCAATGCAGATTAGCAACTCATCTGCAAATCAATCCTAAAGAGTCAGTTGCCTAGAACTTTGAGAGATTACATGACTTGCCACCCCCAATATGGTAAGACTTAAACACAGATCTATTTCCCCTCAAGTTTAACTCTGTCCTTACCACATTGCTGATCCCAAGATATAAAGAAAATAGAGAGATTCAGTGATTTCGAGATTACCTATTAGTATATAGATCTTAATGCTCTTGTGCCCCTTTTCCTGAAGAGTAATTACAGAAATCATAGCATCATCTAGTCTAACCTATTTGTTTAAAAGATGAGGAAACTAAGTCCTAGGAGGTTATCATAGTGGAATTTCACATAGTTGAATATCAGAATCAGGATTCTAACCCAGAAAAATCTTACTCCAAATTCTATCTTCTGTATTCACCATACAATCTAGTGAAAGAGCTTGGAACTTGTCATTCATATATCCATGAAATAAAGGATATGACTGAATTTTCTCATCACAATTACCTTCAATAGATATCCCTGCCCAAGGGATCACTAAGACAAAGAAGTTGTTGCCAATTTGTTGTCAAAAACACACTCATTTACACTGAAATCCTTTTTATCCATTAGGATTTAAGAAATTATCATTAAATTTGTTGTAAATATAAATAACCTTTAAGTCTCCAATTCACCTTGCTTCCCCTCTCCATTTTTTTCTCAGTCTACTTTTACTCCATACACTGCACTCACTCTTTGTTTTTTTAACACTTCACATCAATCTTTCTCTACATATTCAAGTCTAGGTAGTGCAGCTGTTTTATTGGGGGGGATTAGGATTTGGGGGGTTTGGTTTTATTTTGTTTATTTTCTTTTTCCTTTGGGGTGGGGGAAGCGCTGTTGTTCTAGCTAAATGTAAGTGCTAATACTTGTGACATAGGGAGCAAAGTATAAATGGTCATAGCAAGCAGTTTTGTACCCTCCTGGTTTCATGTACACAACTAGCCTACTTTTATCAATATTTTCATAACACAACATCCAGAGAATGATGGTATCATTAACAGATATGAGATATTTAGGAGGAGGATCTGGCTTATTCAACAAGATGATGTGTTCAGTATAAAATGATGGTACTATCTTATTGAAACCATTTACCCAAGCACAGGCTTGTCAAGTTCAAACCCTGAGACTAAGTAGTAAATTAACTCTGCCCTCACCCTTATTTTGTCACTATTCTTCATAGAAATTTAAGACTAATTATACAACAATTCAAAAAAGCTAATTTTAATCGAAATTCAATTTAAAATAAAATCGTATACCCTTTTTCACCTCTCAAGGCAAGTACCAAATCAAATCCTTAACATTAATTTTGTCAGCATTGCCTTTTCGATGGAGTTAAATCACATAGCTTGAAGAAAGTTTTTTCTGTTTAATATCCAGAATGCTGCTTGTCCTTTGACAGTGTAACATATTAAACTACTTAAAATATTTCTCAAGTGATATCACATGTCTGAAATATGGTCTAAGTTACTACAGCATTTAAAGGGCAAGACTATTGCTAAATTGTCCTTTTTTTGTCTCACCTAGTAGTTTCTTACCCATACACAGCCACTCACTTTTCTCAGAAAACTCAGTAATCATCATATCCAACAAGCTTATACATCTATGTGTTGCCATTGGGGTTTGTTGATTTGCTGAGATGAATTAGGCAGGAAAATATTTTAGTTGTTTTAAGTCACTAAATGTGTCTTGACATTAAATATACCAGGACTGATCTATTCTTTGGCTTTGCACTATCTGGTTCACTGATTCAATAATCATTTCCTAGAAACTGATGAGAATAGAAAATTAATTAAAAACAGGGTCTCTCTCTTTACATGAACTGATGCCAAGTGAAGTGAGTAGAACCAAAAGAACACTGTACACATCAACAAGATTATGTGATGCTCAACTGTGATGGACTTGGCTCTTTAAAACAATGAGGTGATTCAGGCAAATTCCAATAGACTTGTGATGAAGAGAGCCATTTGCAGCCAGAGAAAGGACTTTGGGGATGGAATATGAATCACAAAAGAATATTTTCATCTTTTTGTTGTTGTTATTTTTTACTTGCTTGTTGTTTTCTCTCATTTTTTCCCTTTTTGATCTGATTTTTCTTGTGCAACATGATAAATGTGGAAATGTTTAGAGGAATTGCACATGTTTTTTAGTCTGTATTGGATTACTTGCTGTATAGGGGAGGCGGAGGAGGAGAGAAAATGAAAAAATTTGAAACACAAGGTTTTTCAAGGGTGAGTGTTGAAAACTATCTTTGCATGTATTTTGAAAAATAAAAAGCTATTAAAAAAAAAACAACAGGTGCAGTGAATAGAGAACCAACCCTGAAGTCAGGAGGACTTGAATTCAAATATAACCTCAGACATCTAACATTTCCTAACTGTGTGACCTTGGCAAGACACTTAAACCGGATTTCTTCAGCAAACAAACAAACAAACAAAAAAAACAAACAACAACAACAACAAAAAAAAACACAACAACAACAGAATCTCTGCCCTTGCAGCACTCATAATCTAACATGGAAAATACAATACACTCATCAATATTTGATGTATAATCTTATCATTGTGGATAATTCCCAATATAGAAAATAATTTTTACTGTTGCTGTTGTTGAACATTTTTAATTGTCTGGCTTTTTGTAACCTTATTTGTTTTCTTGGCAAAGATACTTGAGTGATTTTACATTTTACATATGAGGAGGTAAACACTGTTTCTTGACTTGTCCAGGGTCACGACTCTGAGGATAGATTTGAATTTAGGTCTTCCACACTTTGTAGGCCAGCAATTCATCTGTGACTATTCACCATATTGGAGGACTGCCTGGGCACTAAGAATGGACCCAGGGCCACACACAGTTAATTTTGTGTCAGAGGTAGGATTAGTATTCCTAAATCCTGGTCAGTTCTGTACCTACAGTGCTGAGGTAACTCCCACTTTCAAAAATAAGCAATGCAGTAAGTATACAAAGATTATTATGCATAATAAAATGAAAATTAGGGCATCAGAGACACAAGTGTTGAGGTTGAAAGAAGAAATGGTCACAGATAGATGTAGTCAATTTTCATGGGAAAGACAATATTAGAAGTTAGCTATGAAGGAAAGGGAAGATTTCAACAGACAAAAATAGCAGAGGAAATTCTGGTCAGAGGAAATTTCATAAATAAATATATAAAAGACTGAATGGTACAATTTGGTTATAGTGTGCTGTGTTAGAGGAGTAGCATGAGATAAAGATTGTCAGTCAATTGTTTGAGTTGTGTCTAACTCTCTATAACTCCATTTTGAGGTTTTCTTGGCAAATATTAGAGTGATTTGCCATTTCCTGCTCCAGCTCATTTTACAAGATGAGGAAACTGAGGTAAACAGAATTAAGCAATTTACCCAAGGTTACACAGCTAGTGTCTGAGGCCAGATTTGAAATCAGGAAAGTGAATCTTTCTGATTCCCAGCCCAACATTGGGAAATCAAAACCACAGCTTTCATCTATCAGCCAGTATTTATTAAATGCCAACTGTGTGCCATGCATTGTGCTAGCTGCTGGAAATGCAAAGGCAAAAGTGAAACAACCAAGGAGTTTATATTCTTTTGGAGGTTTTTTGGGTGGGAGTGGGAGTAAGGTGAGTTTTGGTACCAGTTCTGTAATTTACTATGATATATTGAGTAAATTACTTAACTCATTGATTTCTTTTGCTTTTGCTGGCTTTGGTCACTGAAGGAGAGACCTAACCTCTAAATCCCCATTATATATTTTCTTTCTCTGTATTTTCGCTTCTCCATATGTCTCATTAGTTAAAAACGGAAATATCTTCATTATTAAGCTTATTTGGCTATTATGAAAAAGTCCTTTAAAAACCTTAAAGCACAATAGAAGAGTGAGTTTTTATTATTGTTATTATTATTATTAAAACTAGATGTATACATAGCTCTGACCAGTTAGTTTGCTCTGAAGAAGGGAAGAAATAACTTCATTTAAAAACATTCTTCTTGACTTCAAGTTTTATTTCATAAAATCCTTATTATGAAGAACCTACTATGAATAAAAATCTATAAGAAAAACAACACTATGACTGTAAATCACTATTGATTAAATAAATGCGAATTAAAATAGCTCTTGAGGTACCACTTAACACTTCTCAGATTGGCTAAGATGACAAGAAAAGATAATGATAAATGTTGGAAGAAATGTGGGAAACCTGGGACACTGTGGGTGGAATTGTGAAATAATCCAACTATTCTGGAAAGCAATTTGGAACTATGGCTAAAAGACTATCAAATTGTGCATACTTATCACCCAGCAGTGCCATTAATTACTGGGTCTGTATCCCAAAAAAATCTTAAAGGAGAATAAAGGACCTACATGTGCAAAACTGTTTATAGCAGCTCTTTTTGTAGTAGCAAGAACTAAAACATGAGCAGATGCCCATCAGTTGGGGAATGGCTGAACAAGTTGTGTTATGTGAAGATAATGGAATATTATTATCCTATAAAAATGATAGACAAGTTGATTTTAGAAAAGTCTGGAAAGTTTTACATGAATAATGCTGAGCAAAACAAGTAGAACCAGAAATACATTGTATACAATAACAAGAATGTGTGATGATCAATTATGAAAGACTTGGTTCTTCTCCTTGGTTCAGTGATCCAAAGCAATCCCAATAGACTTTGTATAGAAAATACTATCTGCATCCAGAAAAAGAAATGAGGAAATTGAATGTAAATCACCACATGCTATGTTCACTTGTTTTGTCTTGTTTTGTTTTGTTTTTTTGATCTCTCCAATGTTTTTTTTTTCCTTTTGCTCTGATTTTTCTCTCCCTACATGTTTCATAAAACAATGTGTATTAAAAATAGATTTACTGGGGGGAAAAATGGAATACAGCATTATAGTGCCATGATCCCAATCCTCAAGAATCTTATAGTCTTGAAAAAGAGTACAGACCTATCCATATGCACATATATACATATTCACGAATGTATGCATTGGGTGTTTTCACATTGATTATGATTTCTCTTAGATTATATTTATTTGTAAATATGTTTTACCTCTACTAGATTTGTATGTAAATTATATAAATTCAGCTTTGAGCACACTAACTTAAATCTAGTTGAAGTTTACTGATCAGAGAATGAAAAAAATTAAAAGATTTCAATAAAGTTCAAGAGAGCAAAAGAAAAGCTGATATCATGGAACGGTTCACTCACAGGACATGGATTTGAATTCTGATTTTATTCTTTTCCTCTTAAATGACTTTAAGGAGCCATTTCACCTCTCTGATTCAGTTTTATCATCTGCAAAATGAGAGAATTAGTCAAGATGATTTCTTACAGCGTAAAATTTTAGGTTACAAGTTGTCATAAGACAAAGCATGATTAATCACCCAATGCACTATGTATATAATAATCACTCAATTTCAGAGGATGAAGAAACCACTTTTTAAAAAATGAGTTGTTGTGTTTTGTTTTGTTTTGTTTTGTTTTGTTTTGTTTTGTTTTTTGTTTTTTACCAAGAACATATCCTATAAGATAAACTGTGGGATAATTCACCTAGCACTTAGCTAAATAATTAATAGTGAAACTTTTCTATTTCAAAAAGAAATGGTTAGAAAGACAGAAAAACCTTTATGCTTCTCCATTCATTTCATCTCATTAAAATGACCATTGTTTTCCATCTTAAATGTGGTTTCACTCTTTCTTCATTCTTCCCTACCTGCCCTGGCTAATTCTCTGTAATCCATTCCAGACCTGGAATCTTCAGTGTCCTTTCTTTGAGCATCTCCTTACCATCTTATCAAGCTTTGCAAATGATTTATTTAATTAGTATCTCCTTACCTCTCCTAGATTGTAACTGCTGAAGAGAAAGATTGAAGACTTCTTTTTAAAAATTCCTCATTATTCTCTAAAATAATATTCTATAAACCATAGATAGTTATTTCATAAAAGCTTTCTTTCCTATTGATTTATTAAAACCTGCCATATCAGTTTACCCAGTCTTTCAGTTCTTTGTGAGTTATGATAATAAGGAGTACATTCCTTATTCTCTAAAACAGCCCCATTGCTAATGTTTGACCACATCAAGGAAGTATGTTTTCTAATGATTCACCTCTGTCTTTGATTTGCAAACCAATCCATTTTTCTATGCATTTACTCAAGTTGTGCCTCATTCCTAGAATCATCTACTGCCTTATCTTTCTATCTCTTGATATTCTTCCTTTATTTCATGGTTCACTTCCAGTGTCACTTTCTCCATTAATTCTTTTGTAATTCTCTGAAGTTACAAAAAATCTGTCCTTTATGAAATTCTTAGAGCTTTTTGGCTGTCCCTTCCCTTTGTTTTGGCTCCACTTTCTGTTGTGCCATATTTATCTGTCTGTCCTCCCCTAGTAAGCCATAAGCTTCTTGATGACTGCCACAGAGCCATATTTCATCTTTATGTCAAACAGCATGTGGTTCAGTACTTTACACCTTAATATGCTTTGTGAAGTTGAATATATAAAGTTAGTTTTTTGTTACATTTAGTAGTTATTCAATCAATATGCATTTATTAAGCTCTTATTATATGCCACGTGCTGCACTAAGTACTACGGGTAAAAAGAAAGACAAAAGATAGTCCCTGTTCTCAAGGAGTTTTTATTCTCATGGGAAAGACAATATGCAAATAACAATTTTTAAAAGCTATATAAAGAATAAGTAGGAAATAATTCATATAAAGAATAATTAGAAAATAATTCAGGAACAAAATTAAGAAAGATAAAGAAAGGCATAATTTTAGTTGGGACTTGAAGGAAGCCAGAGAAAAAGTTGGGAGATGGGATATCTTAGAGGAACAAGCAATTACAGCATCACTGGAACAAATTATATTTGCTGGAGGTTATAAGATGCAAGAAGACTAAAAAGGTAAAGTAGGAATATTATGAAAATGTTGAATGCCAAACAGGATTTTTATATTTTATTTTTATATATATTTATATTCAGGTTATAGCATTCCATTGCATTTTTTGAGTGAGGGGATTGACATGATCTAACCTGCACTTAAGGAAGGTTACTTTGATGTTCAGTAGAAAATGGACTATAATAGGGAGAGACTTGCGGTAGACAGATCAATCAACAGGCTATTGCAATAGTTAAAGTCTGCTCTTCTTTTCTCAGAGGAGAAAAGAGTTCCAGTTCAAAGTAAATATTTTAATAACTGCAAATAATTCAGCAAAACTCAGTCACTGTTATATTATTATATTCATTAATATTTATTATTATTTAATAATAGTTTAATTTTTTAGTCCCGTGGCCTTAGTGTATATGCCTGTGTAGAAGAGATGTTCTCAAAAAGTTTTATTAAGTGTGTGGTTACTCTTGACCCTAAAACACAAGTTCATCAAAGACCCTTTTCTCCAGCAGTGTGATATGCACTAGATATTGAGACCTTTATAAAAAGATTGATTCTTAGCACAAAAGACTTTTGTTAAGACACATACAATACTACTTATTAGTAGTCTTAGAATAAGATATGAACTTCATGATATACTGATTTATACTGAAAGATAAATTCCTAGTGACCCTAGTGACCATTGTAGCCATGTTATCTGAATACAACAAAACCCCTCAATGTTCTTGGACTATGTTCATTTTCTATGTATCTGTAGTAATGAAGGTCCAATCAAAGTATATCTGCAATGATCATACATCCCTTTTGTATTTTGCTAGAAAAATATGATGTGAGTTAATGACTTAAAGTCACTAAAGTCTTCTCATTTCTCTAATTTTTTTCTGTTGTTTTTCCCTTCTCTGAGCAAACAGAACAATAATATCCATCACTGGGTATTATTTATCTAAACACTTCAGTGTATATAAACAAATAACAAAGAACTATTCCTGACTTTCTTGTCAACTTAGAATGTAGATCTAACAACTTCTGACCTACAAGGGCTATAGGATATACAGCAAAGTCTGCTGGACATGGATTCCAGTCCACCATGTAACATAATTTCTACCAAATAAATCTTCAACTTTGCTATGTTATTTAATATCTTTAGATCTGTTATTCCATCTGTAAAGTAAATGAGCTTGACTGAATAAACTCTAAAATCTGTTTCATGTATAAGGTCCCATAATTCTATAGAACTAATGAAGGAGACGATTCATTCATTTGCTGAACCCAAAGCTCCAAAAGGAAAGGATTTTTAGACTGGCATATATTATATATCTGATGTTGACATTTAAGAGTGAAGTATGATATTGCAATTTAATATTATTAGTGTAGTCACTAGGTGGTACTATGGGAATATAGAACTTAACAGTCTGGTCCTCTGAAACTGTCACTTAGAATCAAAAGTTATGCTGGCTGTCAGTCAGTCAAGTCCACCAGGTGTGCCTCTATATTATTTTTCACAGGATCTGAAATCGTCTGGATTTGTGAGTATGGATAAATGCGTGCGCACACACACACACACACAACACACATACACATACACACATACACTTGGAATGTGGCCTTTCACTTTCACAACTAATATCCATTTTAAAAAATCTGCTTAAGGGTCATATCTTAGTAAGGAATTTATTTTAATTAGATAAACACATAGTGAAACTGGAAGCAACAATTAAATATAACAAAGTTTACACATTAAATTGAATCCAAGATCTAATCCAACCTCCAATCTCCTTAAAACTTCTTGATTACTTGAACATTTAAGTTCAAGTGCAACTTTCTTTTGAGGGAAGTATATGTCTGTATGTTTTTGGTTTTTGGTTTGTTTGTTTCTTTTGTTGTTTTATTTTGTTTTGTTTTGTTTTGTTTTTGAGGCAACCACAGTTAAGAGGCTTGCCCAAGATCATACAGCCAGTCAAGTATCTGAGGCCAGATTTATACCTGACTCCATGATAGATGCTGTATCCACTGCTGTCCCTTTAAGTACCACTTTTTAAACAAATCTTACCTGATCCTTTCCTCTCCAAAACACCGTGTATTACTTTATTTATATTATTTTCATGATTATTTATATAAATGTCACCTCCCTCAATACAATGTAAGTCTCTTGAGTTTAAAGACTTGATTTTTTGCTTTTAATACTCTAATATCTAACATAGTAAGCACTTAATAAAGGCTTGTTAATTACTTGATTAATTGGCAAAAAAAATGTTATTTCATTTGGTATCTAATTTCCTCAATTGATATTTCTATTATGGGACCAATAGGAATCTGCATTTCTTCATAAATAGACTACTATCAAGCTGGGGCACAAAAACTGACAATAAGTTTAATAGCTTAAAGTCTAAAAGTTTTTTCTTCGTTTTCTGGGGTCTATCATCTGTTTCCTTCCCTGTCATCAATCTAAAGTCTCTTTTTAGGGACTATTATCTTCCAGAGCTTAAATACTTATCTGTGCCTAAAAGCCCTTCATAGAGAAGCATCCATAATAAAAAAATTATAATTAATAATAAAAAATTTTTAAGTTATATTCATTTTGCTTTTACTATAACTTATTGTTTTACTCCAAATCTTAAAGGGTTTCCCTCTCATTCCAATTTATGATGAAAATCTAAACAAATGATTACAGTTAATAAATCTAATTCCTTGCTTCCATATCATTTCCCATACTGGAAGTATTCAATGATAATATATACCAGTTATCAAACATTAATTCATTGAAAATTACAACAATTCCAATTACTTCTGGCTAATGAGCAAATTCCAGTAGGGTCAGGCGCAAGTTCTTAGGGAGATTTTTTGCATGTCTTTTTCTTCTTTTGTCACCAAAAAGAAAAGTTCCTCTCCATTTCTTTGTTCCCTTCCATATTATTTCTCTCTTTAGGGTATGTCTCCAAAATGATTGTGTAGTTTTAAGCTTTAATATCTTAATGCCACACTTAGGTATAGAGATATCCTATATTTCCTTTAATTTCTCAAATTATCTTCTTTTTTTTTCTGTCCCACATCTTTCTCTTCCTTTTTTTTTTTTTTTTTTTTTTTTTTTTGGTTTGTCTTCTGTCTTGTTTTTTATCCTTGTCTTCTCCACCAGTGCAAGGTTTGAAGTCTGAAACTAGTTGCCTCTTCTTTCCCAGATATAGAGTATCTCAGTGGCTATTGTTTGAGATTCTCTCTTTAATTCAGCATTATTCTGGTTTGTACAGTCAGTCAGAGGAGCTACCCATCCCATTCTTTTATCTCCTCCTCATTGATGCAGCTGTACTAGTATTATCCTTCATCCAGACTGGGTATAGTCTGGTTTATCACCTGGTTTCCATTTTCCAGATAATGAGGCAGAGGCACAAGCCTATAAAACAAGACAAGTTGCATTCAGAATAAAAACCAGATGTTATAAGTCCAAAGTTTCACTGTTCACTTTATCTCCCAATATCTCAGCAGGTGTGAATGGTTATATTTAATTTAAATGAGCATTCCTTTACCAGAAAAAATGCATGCTTTCCCCAAAATTTGCCACCATATTGCTGACATTTAAATAAGGCCTGTGTTATACAAGTTGCCCAGACCTCAGGTATTGAACTCTTGGTTACTAATATCAAATTCCACATTGAATACTTCTCAGGCAATGATGTTCTCTTCACTTACTAATTTTAGCCTCCAGCAAAGGGCAATCACGAAACATATCAGACATTTGTCTCAATAGGAGAGGATCTTTTTTCCTTTCTTGAGCAAAATAAATCTAAAATATATGTAGACTTGTCTCACTCATTTTATTTGCATAGTTTGTTTTGTTTTTAAGTTATATCATTTTTCAAACTAGGAAAGCACTTTAAAATAAAATCTTGAGAAGTGGGAAAGTGCCCAGTATTTAATAACATATTAGCAAAATCCTCAAATAAAGTTAAGTGATTGCTATTGCAATTATATTCTGCAGGACTGTTGGCAAGGAATGAACATTAGAAGTTGTCCAGTAGAAGAAATCTTTTGTTACTTATGGTGTGCTTATAGTGTGCTTTTAATCACACTACTAAAGGACTAATCTTTGCATGATAACCATCCCTATTTCATTTCTAAGGATGTGTTCTTGGACTAATTTCAGTCAAGCAGTTGTTCAAAACCTAGTTACTGAACAATCACAGTTTGAACGGTACTATCCTAGGTGCTGAGGGAATGCAAAGGTATAGAAGACAAAGTATCAAAAACACATTAATGACATAAAATAATTAATAGTTCATTACAGATCTTCATCTGTTAGCTATTCTAACCTTCACTCTTCTTAGCCGTTTGAGACATAATTTTCATTGCATCATAACCCACCCTACTCCAAGAACATCACTACAACTACCCTTTCTTGAACTTTTGTTTAGCAATAGCCTTTGACATTAGTGGCCATCTCCTCCACCGATTTTCAAAACATTGCTTCCTTTATGTAGTCCTTTTAACACTCAACACAGTGTTCTCTGTCTCTTGCTGATTTCCCTTTTTTCTTACCCTCTGTGTAAACATTTCTTAAAGTTCTGTCCACAATCCTTTTCTTTTCTGTTCTTTCAGGGTCTTTTGTCTTAATTCTTTTCTCTCACAACTTCAAAAATACTGCTATGATACTATGTAGATAAATAACAAATTTATATTTTTAGTCCAACTGCCATCAACTTAGTTTAGGCTATCAAGAACTAGACTCCCTAACTTTGTTTCCCTTTCATTCAGTTACTCTTATCTCCAGTCAGTATCATGCACTGCTATGAGATAAATTTCCTTGAAGAACAATTTTAATCATACCACGCTCCTGATTAAAAAGCATTAGTGCCTTTCCATTTACTACCAACATAAAATGCTTCTCTTTGTTATTTAAGACTCTCAACAATATAGTCCTAAACTTGCTGATCTTGAGACCTTGAGACCTTGCTGGTCTCCTTCTCCTACAGTAGACTCATTTTTGAAGTGGCAATGGGAATAAGAATGAGAGACATTCAGAAAGAAAAGTAGGTCTTGATGATGGGATAGGAAGGAGTCAAAGATGAGGAAAGGGGGAATGGTTATTGTGGGTTGAATACTAACTCAACAATTAATAAGACCTAGGCACTCATTTTTCCACTCAAAATCAATCGTCCTATACTTATTAAACACCTGCTATGTGCCAGAGACAGAGGCAAAAGGCAATCCATGCCTTCAAGGAGCTTACAATCTAATTACAATTTTTTCATCTACAAAAAACGACTGGCCACACGGCCAGTCAGAATCATACTAGCAGATACACTGATAAATAATAGAAAGATGACTGTCATTCTTTTTCATTTTTTTCAACAAAAGAATTTTCAGATTGTAAGTAAGAAAGTATGACTGTGTTATTATTAACTATGCCAAAATAACAAACTAGTTGAACAATTTGGATTTCTATCCTTTCCTCACATCACTGTCTGAAATGCTCTCTGGAAATACTCTTGAAGAGGTGAGTTCTAAGGAAACTGAATTGTGGATTATGCTTCATAAACTGCATTGAGACTCTTTAAACACTCAGCATTTTTTCTTTCTCTTCTTAAACTTTGAATTACCTGCTGCATTGATTCCTTGTCCATCCCCAAAACTAGTCCCTCCTTATTCATTTAGTGATTCTGCCCACTATCTAATATACATAGCAAATCATTTAATTTCCTGCCCATATTTAAAATATACTCTTCTACCTCTCACTTGCTCTGCTTTTCATTATTCTTTGCCGTCTTTCAGATTAGCAAAATCCTTTAAGATAAAAAAAAATCAGCCCACTTAGAAAGATTAATTTAAGTGTCACTGGAGAAGTTGACAAAGTGCAACCAAGTAGTTCTCTTGCTCATTACCTTTAGCATCATTGCAGAGGCTGAAAATATCAGATGCCAACATCAAAAACACATTGGTAGAGTGCAGTAAATTCCCTTGTTGATTAGAATTCAGTGCTGTATCTAGAATAAAGAATAAAGAATCTGGCTTCTGTATTTATCTTGTCTTAGATAAACTGATGAAAATGTTTTGCTTCTTAAATTATATAATTACATTAAGAGGGAAATTCTTTTACCTACTCACTCTGTATAAGTTACACACATAAGTGTGTAATGCTTTTAAAGCAACATTGGGAAGGCAACTATTGTTGTCTCCATTTTATAGTTGAGTAAACTTAGGCCAAGAACTGAATAAATTCCCTAAGCTTACGTAAAAAACTAGAGTAGAGCCAGGATTTACACAGTACCTTCAGGAGAACTTAATATGACATATTCTCAAAGCCTTTGACTGGTCACTGTCCACCAATTTGTAAATATTCTTCCTAACTGAACACAGAATTCCAGATGCATTCTGGTAAGGGAAAAATACATTGGGACTATCACTTCCCTACTCCCTGATGCTCTGCTTCATTTAATGCAACCTAATGTTATATTAATTTTTGGCACCTTTTTCTCACTGTTGGCTCATATTATCTTTATAATCTCTTTCAGATAAAATGTTTTCTTGGATTCTTTAAATCCAATTATTAGACCTTATCTACAAAAAAAAATATCCAAACTGCTGATTGAAATTTACTAAGATGCCTTATAACAGAGAAATTACAATAATATATGGTTTTGTTATATTTAATTCAATAGAATTGAACTAAATAATTTAAAATCTTATCAATTCAATTCAATATTTTCCTCTTTATTCTCTTTATTCTCTTTCAGTCTTCATTTTTCTAACAAACATCCATCACCTGCCTACTCTTTATGTCAGTATAGCACAGTGATTTAGATCTGGTCTTAGAGTCAGGAGATATAGGTTTAACTCCTGCCTTTAAAGTATACTGGTGTGTGACAATGTGTACTTTTCTCAGTTTCATTGGCAATTTTTTTAAAACCATAGATTATAGATTAATGATTGTTCTGCATCATTGAAGGGAATTTCTATTGTGGGTGTTCCCTATAAGAATGAAATTATGGGACTAGATCAAATTGACTGTTCTATTTAAAAAATTTAAGATACTGTCCTTGTTGATGGGACAGAAACAAAGATAAATACAATAAAGATCCTTTTCACTAGGTTGTCTCCACCAATTTTGAATATTATCAGGATATTGCATATATTGTGAGATTCCAATGTATTCACGAGGGTTTTTTTTTGAGTAGCTTTTTGAGTGTGTGTGTGTGTGTGTGTGTGTGTGTATGTTCATATTTATTCATTGTTGTAAGGTATAGCTCTCTTGGATAGGTAGGTATGTTTGGAAATTGCTATAACAAAAAAACCAAAAGTTATCAATAAATCTAAACAACAAACTAATTATTGTATGTTCCTATTGTCTTGATAAATTATTATTATTATTATTATTGATTAATTATTTTTATAGCCTCCTAAACAATTTACTTCTAGACTTTAATCATCTTCCTAAAGTGCACTACTATGATATACAAAAGTCTTCAGTAGTGCACTTTAGGAAGATGGAAAAACAAAATGAACATATGAAGCAAGAGAGAAGAAAAAAATCAAAGATGATTGCAAGATTTTGAATCATATTGATTTTTGGTACCAGGAAAGGGACAGAATTTGTAAGGTAGGTGAGTTTGAGGTGATATACAGGAAAGGTGACTATTTTCAGTATATTAAGCTTGAGATAACAATAAGTCCCAACATCATTGATTGATGTGGGACTCAAGTTCAAGAGAATTTTTTCAAATGTGTGTGTGTGTATATATATATATATATATATATATATATACAGAGAGAGAGAGAGAGAGAGAGAGAGACTTAAAAGTCATTCACATATAAATGATAATTGGAACTTATTAGAATGGAGAAGATTGGGATACCCATGTTAGCAACTGGATGGTAGATTCTTGAAGGAAACAGGTAGGGAAACAGGAAAAAGCAGTTTCATAGAAGTCAAAGTAAGAGAGAATGTGGAGGTGACGCTAGATGATCAGAAATATAGACATCTGAAGAGGTCAAAGCCAATGAGAAATTGTAAAAAAAAAATTTAATTTGGTCATTAAGTGATCATTGAGAGAGCAGTTTATTCAGAGGGATGAAAATCAGAACTCTCATTAGAAGACTTTAAGAAGAGCATAATATAATTATATTTAGAACTACAAAAGAATTTGTAGGATTGTAATCCAACCTCCTTCATTTTAAAGATGAGGAAACTGGAACTCAAATATGTTAACTGACTGGCCCAAGGTCACACAACTATTAAGTGTCATAGATGGGATTTGAACCTGGGCCTCCCTTAATTCAAGTCCAGCATTCTGTGACATGCTAAATCTTTCAAAAAATTTGGCCATAAAAGATAGAACTGTGAAGTAGTAACTTTACAGATGGGATAGTTAAGTTTTATTTTAGGAATTTGTTAAGTTTTTATTTTAGGAATTTTTATTTTTTATTAAGTATTTTAGGGAGGAAAGTAACCATATTTGGAAGTAGAGAGAATGAAGCTGATAGAGAGGTATAGAAAAAGAGACAGAATTTCCAAATATATTTGAAGGAATACTACCCAAGACACAAAAATAAGTGAATTTACTTGGGAAGGGCAAGGAGGGTAAAGGAAAGTCATCTCATCCTGAGAAATAGAATCGACGAATGAAAGGACAACCAAAAAACTGTAAAAGACTTCTGTTCTGTAGAAGAGGGCAAATGATGGAGGAGTAAAAGTTGTCTTTAATTTTCTGTGTAAAGTAGGAAGTAATAATCTGTTAAGAGTAACAGAGTGGAGGAAGTTATTGAAAGTATAAGAGAAGATTTGAGCCCATCCCAGAAGGCCTTTGTTACCTACTGTAGCACTCATAATCTACTAGGGGATCTAAGACAGAGATACAAATAACTGTCATGAAAAGAATACAAAATTTTAGCAAGAAAAGTACAAAATACAATAAGTGTAGAGAAATGGCATCCCTAAGAGGAATTATCTCAAATTTACAGAAGAAGAAATGAAGACATTGAGAATTTCATAATTTAACTTAGCCTCACATAATTATTCACTACCTGAATTAATCTTTGTTAACATTTGGAGATTCAATTCCTATTTAAATGGATTCTTTGTGACATCATTTCACAACAGGAAAATGACAGGTATTGAGCAGCATAATTTAACCAGGGATATGCTTGAAAATGTTTAAGAACTGGCCTTCTGATAAAATTATGCATATATAAGACATTTTTTATTTAATCCACATTATTGATATTTTCTCCATCATTTTATTAAGTCTAGACAGTCAACAAACCAATAATTCAATTCCTAATTTGTAGCATTTGCCAATTTCCAAAGTATAAATATTCACGTTGGAATTTTAAAAATCTATTCTCCTGAACTTGTTAAAAGGTGGTTCCAACATACCTCTGCTATAGCCATGAAAGATGGCATATACAAAAGTGTTAGAATAAACAACGAAAGGGCCCTACACAGCGAACATTTTAGATGTCTATGTTTACCACCTCAGCATTTTTATATTTAGTAGGCAAGTCCCTGCACTTTACTAAACCGTATTTCATGGGGACCTACGGACTAATATGATACTGAGTTTCTTCTGTATTTCCATAGAGTTAGCCAGCATTTTAGTTAAAGAATTTCTATTATTAAGACAAGTCCAATGAGGATTTTAGGCTTCTAATATTAAAGCCATGTTTGTATACATCCCTAAGAAATGTCTAATGGTATTTCATTTCTAATTATTCCCTGCTTCATCTCCCCTGAGACAAATGTTCTCTTAGCAGAAGAGGTATTGAACAAACACAATGGTTTTTGCCAAAGAAATTGTTTCATACAAAGATTTGATTAGCTACACTATTCTTAACTCAGTTTTCTTCATGAACCTGACCCCAAACATCTGTATAAATGAGGCAAATTAAAGCAGCACATCTTATACCCGATTTGCCAAACCTAATTTAGTTTCTGAATTACTTGACTTCAGGATGATGATATATAATTTCCCCTAAAATTCCCCCTTCCTGGAATTGTCTTTCCATTCTTATTTCTCCTAATCCTCTTGATCCTTAAAAGTTTAGTTTAAATTCCATGTTCTTCAAGAATCCTTC
Source organism: Sarcophilus harrisii (assembly GCF_902635505.1). NCBI lineage: Eukaryota > Metazoa > Chordata > Mammalia > Dasyuromorphia > Dasyuridae > Sarcophilus > Sarcophilus harrisii. The sequence goes on from NC_045426.1 coordinate 405,058,457, forward strand.
CATGACCATTCAATCTATTACAATGTCATTCTGCTCTGGTTTATTATTCTTTTTAAGATTATTTAATAGCCCTTTGCACCCTTTGTCAAGAGAACAGAATAGATAGTAACTAATGAAAATGAGATTTTTATTGTTTAAGCAGTATATTTCCAATATTTAGTGGTGTCTTTCACATGGTAGAAACTTAATAAAGCTTTGATGAATTGAATAGAACAATAATATTATCTTTCCATGTATCTAGGTATTACTTTCCTGAGCTATCATTTTTATTGAATTTTGGAAAGAAAATTCTTTAAAAGGTCTTCTATCCTGTCCCCTTGTCTTTTTGGCCATATGACATGTAAACTAGCCCCAGCAGATAGGGGAATAAAAAATTTTCTATTTTTCAAAGATGTCCACGTTCCAATAGAGTCCCTGGTAACCCATCTTTCACAATCATTCAGTTCTTCCTTGAATTTTATATTTTATGTGTGTGAGTGTGTATAATATTTTCTTTTGTCTCTTCTCAATAGAGTTATGAAATTTCAAGTGTGTGTAAACATGATGAAACATGGTTCATACAAACTTGTGTAGTAGTTACTAGGACCCTGCTCTCTTCCCTGAGATTCCCATGGTACATACACACTTAGCAAAACTATCTACCAAACAGATTCAGCCCAGTGTTTAATGTTAAATACTTTTCTCCTGACTCTAATTTCTGAACTTAATTTCTGTAGATTGACCACAGTAATTTCTTTATTCAGGAGATATATTATACCGTGAAATTTAAACTAAGGCATTGAGCTATAGTGGAAAGAATACTTCACCTCTATCTGGGGAGATTAAATTCAGCTTCTGTCTTTGACAAATTATCTGTGTGACTATGGACAAGAAAATTAAATTTTCTCAAGCAGTTTGCTCATCTATAAAGCAAGAATCATTATTCTCTATATGATATCTGTATCTATATGATACCCTTTATATCTGCTTCATAGGATTCTAGTCTCTTGTAAGGCACTATGTAAGGATATAAGATACTATTTAAACCTTAAAGTATTGTGAATATATCATTTATAATTCAGCTAAATACTGATTACTTCTTTAAGATCACACATCATTATAGTTATAAGTTATATATAGTTATAAGGCAAAAGAGGCAAAAGATACTATAGGACAAATTACTTGTTGTCAAAGCCTAGAAAGGATAAGAGTATATCAATAAAAATAATAGTTGTAATGATAAAAATAAATAGCCAAATAGCACTTTACATTTTGCAAAACATTTTCTAAATCTCAGGTGTTCATAACAACCTATACATGCAAAAATTCGTGAAATCACAGAGAGTACATAATCTTCTCCCTCTTTTTTTTGTTCAGCTGGTCTCCCTTTCTCATTTCTCTATGGTTTAGGCCATACTCTATTTAGTTGTCAAAATAATATTTCTGAAATTCAAGTTAGATGATTTCCACCATCTATTCTGCTTCCCCTTAAATTCCAGTTGCTTGCTTTTACCTGCAGAATAAAATAAGAAATCTCTGTTTTGCTTTTCAAGTCCTTCATAAGTTGTGTCCTTCTTAGCTTTCTAATCTACTTACATCATACTCTTCTCTTCAATTACTCTACAATCAGACTTCCTGGTCATTCCTCTCATAAGAGACTCTATTTCCTGACTGGCTCCTGGCATTTAACTGGTTTTTCCCATGCCTGGAATGCTCTACCTTCTCATCTCTACCTCCTGGTCTCCCTGCCTTCCTTCAGGTAGCAACTATAATCATACCTTCTATAAGAAACCTTTCAAATCTCTATTAAAGTCTTCTCTTAAAAATTAATTCCAAATTGTCTAATCAATACCTTATTTGTATATAGTTCTCTTCTTTCATTAGGCTATGAGATGATTTGAGATCAGAGATAATTTTATTTTTGGAGGTAGGAGTCCATTATTTGTATTTCCATATTTCATGCAATAATACCTAGTAATTAATAAATACTTGTTGATTAACTAAGTGGTTCTTAGAAATATAAACATTTAGCCCTAATTTAAGTTTCTGGCTTCTATTCTTAGATTTTTATGTAAATCTGAAGTGCAATAATTATTTTTTTTAAATAAGATCAATAATATATCAAAATTCATCTTCTTTGCATTACTACAAAAAATTTCTATTTATTCAAGATTTGTTAGGACACTTTCTATATTATTGTTGGATGCTCTGCATTATTATTTATATCTGAACACTTCTTGGAGACTAGAGTAGGAATTATAATTGTTTATTTCAGGAAATATGAAAAAAGGTTATTGCCTCATGTAGTTAAAATAGAATTTATTTCAAAAATATTGTGTCCATTTCCTACTTCTTTTAATACTCTCCCAACCTTCCCTCCATCCCCATATATTTAATCAATCAGCAAACATTTATTAAGTTCAAATTACTATGAAATAGACATTGTGCTAAGGACTGTGGTTACAAAAAGAATCAAAAAACTGCCCCTAACTAACAATCTAGATTGCACGTAGTTGGGGTTTTAGGAACAAATAAGACAGTTAAATATATTATGAATGGAGTCTAGAAAGGCTAAAACCAATACTCATTAAAATGACAGATAATAATTAATGATCAGATGAACAATTATTCAATGAACAATTGACATCAACATCCACAGGTTAAATTTCTCCCAGGAACCCTACTCTAACTATTTCTGCCTTTATTCATCTCCCTCTTCTGAGTTCCAATAATAACACTACATTATTTTTATGGCTGACCTTTAGAAGATACTTTGGAAATCAGTCATTTAATCCAACATCAGAGAAGTCCTATGAAATGCTTATTTGTAAAGAACATATAGTTAGAGGCATGGATGAAACTAGAATCTACATCTGGCTGATGATCATGTCCTATCATTATGTCATCGTGGTCTGCTCTAACTATATTTACTTTGTACTGTGTATACTTGTTCCAAAGTAACTTTTGAATATATATTATAATATATATATATATTATAAAGTTTTTTATTCAAGGGCCAGGTCCATGGTAGATAATAAATGCATTGATTAAGAATCTATAAAAGCTGAAGCTAAATTTACCTCTGAAATACACCAAAATAAGTTGTGGAGTGGAGCAGAGTGGGAGGCAATGATCTAGGTGAAATATTTCATGTAGGAAATAACTGGTAAAGAAATTACATTCAGGCAATAACTATGAACCTGAAAGAATAGACTAGAATCCTGTGGAGATTTTTTAAAGCTTTTTAAAGGCAGTAACAGGACAATTGAAAAGTACTAAGCCCCAGCTTGTACACCAATCTTTTACTAAAGTAACCACTGGAGTAGATGCTGAAGTCTCAGCTGGGTATGTGTCCATTTGTCACAGATCCAGAAACAGCTGCAGAGATGATGTAAGACCAGCAAGTACATAGTGGTTGTGGTTATATCTTAGGAAGTCATTTTCATAGTAACAAGAGCATATACACAGAAATTAGGAGTAGATTTAGAGTTGGAAGAGACCTTAGATGTTGGCCCACTCACCCAACTGGTGAGTCCCTAACCTAGAGCAACCACTTCATGAAGAGTGTAAATAATGCTCATATCATGGCTGGTTCCTCTCAATGCAGAAATCTCTAATTTTCTCACCAAATGTCTTTGATGTATCCTCCTATTTGGTGAGTCACTAACCTGAATCAACATTTCAGGATGGATTCATGCTCTGATCCTGTTACTCCAGGCTCTATCAATTTTCCTGATTTTTTCTACTTCCTTGCTAGCAGCTTCAAACATGTATACTTACCTCTGCATCTTACTTTCCAGTTTCCTTTTAGAATATAAGTCCCTTGTGGGTAGAGATTTTCTTATTTGCCTCTATATTTATTCCCTTTATTTCATACAGTGTCTGATGTATTGAATAAGGCTATCTTTCTGGGTCTGTATCTATTTATGTCATATTTTTTGGACATGTCCAATTCTTTGTGACTACATCTGGGGTTTTCTTGGCAAAATATTGAAGTGATTTGTCATTTCTTTTTTCAAGCTCATTTTACAGAGGAGAAAACGGAGGCAGAGTTAAATGATTTTCTCAAGATCACAGAGCTAAAAAGTGTCTGAGCACAGATTTGAACTCAGAAAGTTGAGTATTCCTCATTCCAGGTCTACTGCCCTATCCACTGTATCACCTCACTATGAACATCTATCCCATAGACCAATATTTTCTTTCTACAAATGAGAAAGCTGTAACTCAGAGTGGTTAAGGAGCTGGCAGAATTGGGATCTGCTCAAATAGTAACTGATAGAGCTGAGATTTGAATGCCTCATTTGTAAATCCACCTCTTGCCCTAAAACACCATGTCTGCTCGTTTCACTTGACATTTTGCTATCTATTAAAGAAATGAGGCTAGAAATATAAAGATGGGGTTGGGGTAGAATTTCAGACTAACAGCACAGTACAATAGAACATCTTTCTTCACAGAAACACAGATTACAGATTTTTTTCAGAGGTTTCCCAGAATAGTGTTGTTCCTCCATGCTGTTATTGTTAATGGGCCAGTGTAACAACTTTGAAAATCCTCCATCATCAGTTTGGCTGCCAGAGTAATTAATTTTTCTGCCTCAGAAAGGCAGTCTGTTGCATTCTAGAAGAACCACTGTCTTCACAGGCAGAAAGGACATCTACATTGAAGAAATAATTTATTCAAGTAGTAATCAGGACTCAGGCCAAGGGTCTGGGTAGTTTCCAGTTATGGATATTGTTGTTGTTGTTGTTGTTGTTGTTATTCATCTGCTTTTATGTTTTAATATCCACAGTCCCGGAGGCAAGAGCACAGGGTACATTTTAAGCCATGCACATGTCTGACCCTTTAACACGCCGTCTGTGCCTATTATCCAAACAAACAAGAAAACAAGTCGGCCGGGCACAGTGATAACCACAAGGTTTCAGCTTAGAAATGTTTCCCAGTTTGGGAGTTACTGCTTTCAGCTGTGATAATAATGGGCTTTTCCTTAGAGAAAAAATATGTAGTGTTTAAAACAAATATCAGCAGCTCCATTTTGTAACACTGAGAAAGCATGAATGACCTTTTTGTTGTTGTTTTAAAATCACCCAGAGGTTTCATAAATGTTGTTTACTTGTGTTAGGGGATAGGAAATTTCACTATAGTTGAGGCGAAGAAGCAAGACAAAATGGACTTTATGGGTATGTTAGATCATCACCCAAGTCTTTTAAAGGTGGCCTTGACCCAGGGAATTAAAGCATTCTTGTAATGAAGCATCTAAGTCCCCCTTCCTATTCAAGATCCAGGTTTTTTTTTTTTATCTAAAACTCAATTCAAATTCTTTTTTAATTTTTGTTTCTTACCTTAGAGTTGACTCAGGCCAGCGTTTTCATACCATAGAAAGCAGTTCAGTCACTGTTGATTCAAACCTCCAGAGATTGTTCTCCAGGGAAAGCACACATTTATCTGGTGAATGACAGTTGATTTGAAAGCAAAACTAAAGAGGTTTTATGATGAGATTTTACACCAGCATCCTTGACTTACCAAAAAAAAGTCACAGTTTTAGACTTTGTTTCCTGGGACCACCTTCAGTCTTCCTTGTTTATCTTCCCACTTATTATAAAAACCACTTTGCATTACTCTACACCTATGCTTCCTCCAATATCCCATTTCTACTTCTCAAAGAAACAAATAGCATAAATAAAACAACTGTTGTTTTATTCAATGTTCATTTTTCTTTTAAAAAGGGGGGAGGAATGGGAGATCTTCCTGCCTTCCCTTCCTTTAAGTCTCAGCTAAAGCCCATCATCTACAAGAAGTTTTTTTTCAGTCCTTGTTAATTTTAGTGCTTTCATTCTAAGACTATATCTCCAGTTTTCCCTGTAAATATCTTATTTGTACCATTTCTGTTTAGATGTTGTCTCCCCATTAGACTGTGAGCTTCTTGAGAGGAAGGACTAGTTTGGGGCTTGTTGGTTTATTTTTTTTTCATTTTTTGTTTGTTTGTTTGCTTTTTTAATTTGGGAGAAGGGTATTTTGGTATTCCAGTTTAGCACATTGCCTGGAATAAAATAGGCACTAAATTAAACACATAGTAACTCACTGCCTGACTAAAAATTACAACAGGAAACAGAGACTGAATCAAAAAGTTCCTTTTCTCAGCCAGCTGGTTGATAAAATTTTGAGCTGATGTGTTTATTTCCCCAAATACCTCAAAATGTATTACAGTTGATTATTTAAAATGGAAGTCAGATTTTGTCAAATGACAAAATAAGCAGGCATTCTGCAAGATGAGTACTATTCAAATTGACCTAATTTATTTAGGCCAGAGGTCATAAAATAATTCACCAGCTTACATTACATATTGCCACTTATTATAAAGATGGTGAGAAGAGCAACAGTCTCTGATGAAGGTTAGAGCCTATATGCCATGTCAATTAAAATTCATTGAAAAAATTTAGAAATGCAAATATTTGGGGAGTATATCAATTGAAAATATTCTGAAAGCATTTTATAACTAGGATTAGCTCTGTATTTTACATGTCTCATAATTCCACGAATCAGAGATATAATAGATTGAGCAAGATATAATCAATACAACAGTATCAAAGAATGAAAACTAGAAAAAGCCTCAAAAACACCTTAGTTTAACTCCTTCATTTTACAAATCACAAAAATGAAACCTGGATAAATCGTGATTTGACAGAGGCAATAAGCATCAGAGGTGAGATTTGAAACTGGGGTTCTGTGACTCCTGACCCAGAACTCTTTCTACTGTATCACAATATGTCTCCATTAAATACACACTAAATAACACTAAATAATGTGTGTGTTTGTTTTCAGAATATTTTCAATTGATATACTCCCCAAATATTTTCATTTCTAAATTTTTTCAATGAACTTTAATTGACATGGCATATAGGCTCTAACCTTCATCAGAGACTGTTGCTCTTCTCACCATCTTTATAATAAGTGGCAATATGTAATGTAAGCTGGTGAATTATTTTATGACCTCTGGCCTAAATAAATTAGGTCAGTTTGAATAGTATTCATCTTGCAGAATGTCTGCTTATTTTGTCATTTGACAAAATCTGACTTCCATTTTAAATAACCAACTGTAATACATTTTGAGGTATTTGGGGAAATAAGAACACACTAAAGAACACTAAATGGGCTTGTGTCAAGCCCAAGGATATAGAAGTAAATAATCAAAACAGTCTGTGCATCTGTTAGGGAATGTATAACACAAATACTATGATTCAAATTCAAATAGGCAAAGTACTGTATTATGTTTTGAGTAGGGAAAACATGTTCAGCAAGGAAGGATAAACCTTTATTATTGAGGACCACAAAATATCAGAGGTCAAAATTACCTCAGAGAACATCTAGTTCATCAGTCTCTAAAAAAAACACAACTTAGGCCTGTTGCTCCTAATTTTGCCTCATGAGTCCAAGCAAGACAAAACCTGTGACCTCTTTCATGTGACAGTCCCTTATATGACTATTGGAAGATCATATACTCAAGAGTTGGAAAAAACCTCAATGATCATGGATTCTGACACCCACATTACACACACAACCTCTTTATATTACAGATGAGAAAGCTTGGTTCCATGGATTTATGTTGTAATTCTTTGTCCTTCTCAAAGAACACCATGACATCAGGCATGTGGTGCTATGACATGCAAGTAAATTGGATTTAAGTGAGGGAGGACTGTGCGAGGTCCGAGATCCAGAGCATTTTTTTTTTCCTCTTTTGCAACCTCCCAAGATATCTTGGGGTTTACTGCCTAGATTTCCAAAACCAAGTTGATTATCATTGGCCACCAATTGGCCCCAAGCTAAGCCCCTTTTGATCATTGCTTGATTTCTGATTGACTCAGATTAAATGTAAATACCTGTCATTTTTGCTATGACTAGAAATCTTGAGGGTCTTCCCTTCACAGATTTATTTATTTAGAAAAAATAATTTTTTTTGACAAGTTGACTAGGTGCTTCAGTTGTTACCTATCCTTAATCACTGAATGGTTGCAGGCTCAGTCAAAATGAGTCCTGTTGAAGACCTTGGTTTAAAGACCAAAGTCTCCCATTGTAGCCAGGGCTATCTCCAGTCATCCTGATCTATACTTGACCACTGGACTCAGATGACTCTGGAGGGGAAGGTGAAGCAGGTAACCTTGCACAGGCCTACCTCACTTAAATCCTGATCACTTGTATGTCATGGCATCCCCTCCCTGATGTCATGGTCCTCTCCGAGAACAAAGGACAAACAACAACCTCTATGAATAGAGCTTCCCCATATCCATCCTCCCTCTCTTCCTCTCCTCTTTTCTTTTCTTCCTTCCTTCCTTCTTTTCCTTTCCTTCCTTCCTTTTTTCCTTCCTTCCTTTTTTCCTTCTTTCCTTCCTTCCTTTCCTTCCTTCCTTCCTTTCCTTCCTTCCTTCCTTCCTTCCTTCCTTCCTTCCTTCCTTCCTTCCTTCCTTCCTTTTTTTCCTTCCTTCCTTGGTTCCAGGGAATTTATGTTGTTATTCTTTGTCCTTCTCAAAGAATACCATGACATCCATCAGGAATATGGTGCTATAACACAAGTGAATTAGATTTAAATGAGGAAAGACTGTGCAAGGTTTGAGATCCAGAGCACTTTTTTGCAACCTCCCAAGATATCTTGGGGTTTACTGCCTAGATTTCTTTCTGAGTTCAAATCTGGCCTGAGATACTTATTAGCTATATGATCCTGATCAAGTCATTTAACCCCATTTGCCTCAGTTTCCTCATTTTAAAATGAGCTGGAGAAGGAAATGGCAAATTACCAAAGAATCTTTACCAAGAAAATCCTAAATGGGGTTTTCCTCTCACAAAAAGTCAGACACGACTGAAAAAAAAAAACCTGAATGATAAGATATAATTAATAGAGGGTAATTTGGAGATAAGTCTCAGAGGGAAGTCACTAAGCTTAAAGAGGCCTTGGAACGACTTACTGCAGAAGTCCTGAGATTTGAAGAAAACCTTGGAAGCTAGAAAGTGAAAATGAGAAGGGAGATGATGCCAGGTATGGGGGAAAACAATTGAAAATGTCTGGAGTCAAGAGATGTAGTGTCTCATTCAAAGAATAGCAAGGAGATTCGTGTCATTGGATTGTAGACTAAATAGAAGGAGCAGGTGAGGGGAAGCTATTAACAAGACTGGAAATGTAGAAAGGAGCCAGGTTATAAAGAATTTTAAAAAAACAAACAAAGGATTTTTATTTGAATCTGGAGGTAATATGAAGCCATGGAAGTTTATTGGATAAAGTTGGAACATGATGTGGTTAGATCCACACTTTAGAAAAATAAATTTGACAGTTACATGGAGAAAAGATTGGAGTGGGGAGAGTCTCAAGTCAGGAAGACCAATCAATGGGCTAGTGCAATAGTCCAGGTGTGAAGCTTGGAAGGTTTGTACAAGACAGTTGCAGAGCCAGAGGAGAAAGAAGTAGGGGTTATGGAAAAGAGGTTATATAGGTAGAAATCCTAGGAATTAACAAATAACTGGGTCTGGGGAAATAAAAGATGGTGAGGTTTGCTAGATGACACTTAGGTCAGGAGCTTGGGTCACTGGGAGGTTGGTGGCAATCAGGAACAATAATAAAAAAGTTATGAAGAAGAAAGGCTTTGGAGGGACAGTTAATAAGTTCTGTTTTGCACATGTTGAGTTTAAGATACCTATGAATCCAGTTTGTGATATCTAATAGGAAGTTAGAGATGTGAGACAAGAGGTTAAAAAAGAGGCTAAACTAGACAAGTAAATCTTAGAGGCAATTGCATAGAAATATTAATTGAAACCAAGGGAGCTAATGAGCTCACCAACTGACTAGAGAGGGAATAGAGAACGACAGAGTCTTGGGAGACCCTGACGGTTAGAGGTTATATTATTTAAAAAAAAAAAAAAAAAACAGAGATTTTATATAATTCACCATCTGCTCACCAGTCAGATGCTATCTCTGCTTTTATTAAACTCCCATAGTTCTTTATTAAAACTCTATTGTGGTACTTAGCATATTCTGCTGTTTTTTATTTGTGCATATGTGTTGTAAACTTTTTGAGCATTGGGATTGTCTCTGATTCTTATTTGTATAAGCACAATATTCTTTTCTTGGAGAAGATTCTGGTAAATGTTGAGCAACTAGTTTTCCAGAAAACAAAATGTGTGTGTGATGGACTTTTATTTTTACTCTGCATTATTCACATTTTCTCCATCACTTTTTTAAATCTAGAAAATCTACAAAAGAATGAATTAAGCCCTGGTTTGAAGTGTTTTCTGGCATCCAAGGCATAAATGTTCACATTGAAAATTTAACAGTCTGCTTCAGCACATCTCTGGGAAAGGGGATGGAATTTGAAGACAGAAAGAGAAAGTTTAATTTTTTTTTAATTTCTTAATAAGTTGTTTACATAGTATCCATGGGATTTGTAGATAGCAATGTCCTCTACAGTAGAATAGAAGTTCCATGAAGGTAAGAACAAAGTGATTTTTACTTTTTCTCTCTCATGAATAAGTATCTCATTTATCTGTCCATTGCCAGGATTAATACATATTTGTTTATCGTGGTTGAATTTTATAATATGAATTTTGCATTATCTGTTACATTATTTATATAATTTATTGGAAAATGACCAAATACTTAGGTAAATTATTTTAAAAGTTAGTTATATTTTCAAAATAACAATAGAAAAGCATTATTTCTCAGTAAACGACATAGTATCATAGATTTTCTATCCTTGTGCCTTGCATTTATATCAGCAAATTGTATGCATTTTATATTTCCCTCAAACAACAAAGTGAGGGTAACCCAATAAATAGAGAACAATTTCTTTTTTTTCCTGAAGTTTTTAGAAGCATAAAGTTTATGGAAACAAAGAACATGTTTCACCAGGTCTTTTGAATGCTCAAACATATTTTGTTACTTCGATTATGTGATATAATACAAACTTTTTGTCTTTTAATTTAGGATCCTCCAGCTTCCTTTCCAGTTTTATTTCCCTTCTTTCTTACATGCTATTTTTCAAAAATTAGGACAGTGATCTAAGATTTCTTCTTATCTCCCCATCTAACATGCTCCTCCTACTTGCAATGTGTTTTTTTCCTTCCCTTTTTTTTCAGAATTCAATTAGAGTGGTGCCTCTTCAATGAAGCATTTTTTGGGTTGAGCTCCACTCCCACCACCACAGTGACTTCTCTCACTTGTTACACTTTTTGAAACATTACTTTGAATATCTCCTTTGTCCTTATGATTTTGAACTAGCATCCTAATTGTTTTCCTGCCTCTTTTATCTCCTCCCAAATCAGATTAGATAGTAATTGCCCTTGGGGCAAAGAGGTATCTCTTTGTCCCCAGCATCTAGCACAATCAATGTCTTCCATATGGAATATGTTTAACAAATGTTTGTCATCTTGGATAATAGGTATCAATAACTTCAGCAATTTAAAATAATAATTAGTTTGTCTTTTTTATATGACCTCTGAACTATTTATCTAATTTTCCCATACAGTAAAATTATTCTCACATCTTTGTCTGTAAATTATTGATTCTAGATAGATTTAGAACTCTTGAAAACTTCAGAAGTCAGAGAATCAGAAGAAATGCGACTTTTGAGGTCAGCCCTTTTCTATTGTAAGACTAGGACACTGGCCCAGAGAAGTCATTTGAACATTGTCATGTAGTTAATGTGTCATTGCCAAAATTTGAAATCTAGGCTTCCAATCCCAAGTTGAATACTCTTCCCAACATTTCTGCAGCAGTATCCATTATTTTGCATAGTAAGTGATCACTTTCTTTGGCAGTAATAAGGCCATCAACTACCTGTTTTAAGCTGTTTCCTTTTCTGCTAGTTTATTTTGGAAAGACAGTAAATGTTACCATAATTACATTATTATTATAATGAGCAAGTTTGAGCTTTTAACTGAAATTGAGAGTTACTCCACATCCTCGAATGTAATGAATATAGGAAACAACTTGACCAGAAAATGGAAAAGAAGGAATACCCAAGAACCCGGACGTTACATAGTAGACTTGAAAAACAAACTTCTGGAAACAGTTGGCTGTTATTCAGCCTCAAACTGTTTCCTAAAATGAGTCAAGTGAGAAATATGTTCGAAAGGGATTATTTTTATATTTAAATTTTATAGGTTTTCCCCCTTCCTTCTATTAAGTCATATTTATGGCTAGACTTTTTTTTTTTCTTCTGCAGAATGAGGATGTTTGCTTTTACTCCTGGTGTGCTTTGTTCTCTGAAGAGGTACAGGCTCAAATTTTAAAATAAATGAGTTAACTTTATAGCAGATTATTGTTTTGTTTTGTTTTTACAACTTGAGAGAAAATGTATGGTATTCATTAATATATACATTGGTAACTTCAACATTTTTTTTTTTTTTGCTATAGGCTAGATAAAGGCACAATTTCATTTGATATATAACAAACAACTGAAGAGAAATAGACTGTTTGCAGTTAGAAAATGGTTAAATATTTTCAATGATGTCAAGTTGCTCCTTGACCAAAAATATCTATATTTTCACACACCCACTTTATTGGAGATATTACATGTTTGTAAATCATGAGCATTGCAGTCTCAGAATAATCAAAGGACTTTCAAAGGTGACTTTCAAAGGACCATAGACATATGAGAAGACATATAAATGAAGAAGTGGGGGAAGTACCAGTGAGCATATCTATGACTGGAAAATGTGTGCTGATTGAATTTTAAGAGTAGGGGATAACAGACAGACTGAGAGCTCCTCTAGAAAAACAACAACAACAATAACAACAAACAAACAAATAAGGAAGGAAAGCCTAGAATACATTTGAAGTTCTTCCATGGAAATTTTTTGAGCAAGAGTTGCTCATAAAGATAAGAAGACTTGGATAACCTTGCTTTTTACACTCTTAGAGGGAGAACTCCATAGTGAGATCCTGATTTTGTAGAAAGATAGAAATAGAAGTTTCAAATCTAGATACTGGAATTTTGAGTTTGTTTTTCCATCTAATCACTACAAATTTGCAACAAAAGAATTAAGTAAAGTTATGAATGAATCAATCAATCAATCAATGAGTAAATGAATGATTGATTAAATATTTACAATGGGCCAAACATAGTGTTAAACTCTGGGCTCTCAAATACAAAAGAAAAAGCAACGTTTCCTTCAAAGAGCTTACATTTTAATGAAAGAGACAACACACAGAGGAATGGTTGCCAGAGATGGGCACTTTAATCAAAAAAGTTAATGGTTTGTTGAGAGGGACTAGAATGGAAGAGATTAAAACAGCTCCTTTCAGCAACAATGGCACAGTTGATTTGATTATGATCATGGGTTCAAACCTGGGGAAATAGAGGTGGAACAATGAGGAAATTGTATAAATAACATCTAGGGGGCTGACTAGGGTTGAATCAGTCAGTTTATAAAGATTTGTTAAGTAGTTACTAAATATCAGAAACTAAAGAAAGTAGGCAGAGATATGAGGAAAATTAAATATGTCCAGGGTTCTCTCAATGACTAGAAGAGACCTTTGTACCTCAGAGCAAAAGTTCCTCCAACTCATGAAGATAGATGGTTTTCTATGGAGTTTCGTTGCCATTGTTCAATTGTTTCAGTTATGTCTGTCTCTTTGTGACTCCATTTGGAGTTTTCTTGGCAAGGATACTGGCTAGAATAGTTTGCCATTTCTCTTTCTGAGAAATGAAAAGATAGAGGCAATAAGGCTTAAGTGATTTGCCTAAGGTCACACAGCTAGTAAGTATCTGATTTCAGACTTGAACTCAGTACCACTTAGCTATTCTTTCTCTAAGTACCTTTAGTAAGTAGATTGTAAGACACAGATGTAATAAAATCTGAGAAGAACCTCAAAATCAAGGACAGCTCGGAAATTACTTGAATTTTGGAATTGAAATTGACAGGAATCAACATTTAATGAATGGCACTCATTATAATACATTCTACAGTATGATTCGAAAACAGAAGTATCTAAATGTCTTATATAAGATGAGGTCAGAAAATACATCCCATAAAGTATTAGAATGTAAAATAAGATGTAATCCTGATCATTACAACCTGTCCTATAGAAGGTAAGAAAATGATAGAAGTTTCTTAATGTGAATTTAGGAATTTGTCAACAATAAACTTTTATTTAGCAAGTACTATTTCTAGGCACTGTACTAAGTGCTAGAAATAGAAAGAAAGACAAAAGTCAATCCTTACCCAATAGAAGCTTTCCATCTAATGGGGGAAGACAACACAAAAGAAAGCTAAAAAGCAGGAGGGTGGAGGGGTAGTACCTAGCTGAAGCTCATGAGAAATTTTTTTTTTACTTAAAGCCTGAAACAACTTTGCAGAATAAAGAGTTTCTAGTGAAGTCAAGAGCAGTACAGCTAAAAGGGAAATGAAGGTAAAAGAGTGAGTAAATTTTAAACTTAGGGAAAAGCCATTGCAAAGATAAAACATCAGGTATGTGGAATAGTGAATAGGCCAATTTGGCCTAAGTAAAAAAAAAAGAAATTCATCCAGTATTCTATAACATGAAAAAAAATCTTTAGAAATTCCAAATCCTCATGGCTACTTGTAGAGATATCAAGAAATACCTTACTCGTTGCTCCACTTTCTTATCTGTGAAAAATCTGAGAATAATTTAAACATATATCAGTAGCATCCTTGATGAAACTTTAAGATGGGAGCAAACAAGTTTTTGAAAAAAAATGAAACTCTATACCAGGCCGTATCTTTACACAATTGAAAGAAAGGGGCAGAGAAGAAAATATTCCACCATGTTTATTATTTACTGGGAAAAAAAATGTTTCTTTAGAGCTAAATGAAGACTTAAGTATTCTCCTTCAATAGTCCTAAGATTATTATGGTCAAATGAGACATAAAGTAAGGAAATTTTTGCCCAACAAAGGCAAGTGCCACCATCATGGAAGAATCTAACAGAGTACAAAGGGAAGATTAATTCTCTTGTAGGTGATGAGGACCTAGTCAGACTACAACCTTCAGATTATATTGTACAATTCAGTTTAAGCCTATGAATTTTTCAGCTTCTTAAATGAAATATATAATGACTGAAAAGTTGTTTTTTTTTTTTTTTTTTACCACTATGGAAAAAACACAACCTATGGATAAAGAATGCCTATTGGCCAAATTGTGATATTCACTTAGTTGAATGGACAACTTATAATGGATCAGTATATATGTCTTTGACAGACTCAGTGAATGAACAGTGTACTTGGCACAGTATTGAATAGAAAACAAAAAAGATAGTGGGTTAGTTTGCATTTGGGAAATTATATAGTCCTTTTAATAACTCTAAGATTTTCCTTGAAAAAAACATCTTTTTAACATTATTCTTCTTATGATGATGTTATGTAGCTATGAGTCATGAAATACCACAATCTCTAAGGGGTCAAAATTATGAGTCATTCAAAAAGCAATGAAAATAAACATAGTGAGTATAAATAGGCTATAGTATATTAGTAGCAGTGGATTGCACAAAGTGGCATAAAAGACACTAGGGAGATATATTCCTAGAAAATGAGGCAAAGTCATGGAGTGAGAGAGAGAGTAAGGGATAACAGATGTATAGCATTTTGCATTGGTACTTAAGTAACATGAAGAAAACTACAAGGAAGCTGTTCACTAGCCTCCTGTGGACAACATAAGACATGAAGGAGTAGGTGAGTTTTAGTTAAAAAGATTCAAGTGAATAGTCACATCATGAGATCACAAAAGCATCAAGGTATTGAATATTGAAAGAAAAAACGTTTAGCATGCTAGCAATGAGTGTTCCATGTCAATGAATACCTAAATTTCTAGTCAGGAATATATGATACAGAATGTGTAAAATATTGTCATTATCGCTTAAGTAAGTTTCTGAAGAATGTAGGTAGACTATATCAATCTCTGTCTTTAAAAACAAACAAAAAAACAAACAAAACTTTGAGGTTTTGTGATTGTTTGGGGATCAGATTCTTTTTACAACATGAAAGTTTTTCCCTAAGATAAAAAGGTAGCTTAATTTTTTTAATATTGCCATATTATAGTCAATGTATTACCTCATCAAGGTCTCATCAAGGATAGAATGAATAATGTGTCTTATGGTATCATGGAAAGTTGCAATGCTCAATGTATGTGAGAGAAATACTTGACTTAAAATTGATGACCCCAAAAGCATGTCAATCAAATTAATTTCCTAGAGACAAATCACACAAATCATTTTCCCTTTTTATAACCAGACTTCAAAACAAAAGCATTTGGGTACCTGTTTTTAATTTTGAACATGAGTTAATTACTCATTGACAAATAAATTTTTCATCTTGATCTGATTTTAAATCAATATAACTAAATATATTATGCAATGTGAACCAAAGGTCGAGGTGTCCTTGGTACTCTCTCTCAGTAGAATCTCATAACTTAGCACTAAAATATATTAAATTATAGAAGGCAAAAAATAATGGAGGCAACATTTTTGGAGGATGACCATTAGACAACATATATGACAAAAATTATTTTTAAAAATGCAAAAACATTGATTTAAAAAAACAATCTATTTTATCTATTTGAGTAAGATTCAGTTCCTTAGTTAAAATTAATTACTGATTTTGGGAAGAAAAAGAAAATTAAGGAATCAAAAAAAATGTTGAAGCAAGAAACAGGGAGGTTGATATTTTTGTTTACTTGTAGTTAAAAAGGATTATCTGCTTTTTTATTAGTGTTACAGGTACTTGCAGAGTACTTTTTCTTTCTTCTTGTTCCTATTGTTGCTGTTCTTCTTTTCCTTTTTCTTTTTTTCCTTCTTTTTTTCTTCCTTCTCTTTCTCATCCTCCTCTTTTTCCTTCTTCTCTCATCAACTTTTACATAGTTAAAATAACTGCCTGTATTAAGTACTTCACCATTCTAATCTATCTTCACACATGGAATTAGTTGATTTTCTTTAAGCACATATCTGTCCATTTCATTCCCTTCCATACTCAATAAACCATAGTAGTTTCCTATTGCCTCACAAGTAAAATCTAAACCTTTCTCTTTGATTTTAAAACTCTGTACACCTTGACCACAGAGCATCTTTCTAGTATCTTTTTTTTTTTTGACACTTTCCCTGTCCCAAATCAGAGGGTCTTAAAAAAAAAACTAGCTTTTTGTTCATTTTTCACCTCTGAGCCTTTTCAATGACTATACCCTTTGGTGGAAGTACTCTCTCAACACCTCACTCAACCTCATGGAAACTCTCACTTCTTTCAAGCTAGCTCAAGAATCATCTTCAGCTTAAAGCTTTTTCTGATCCCATTGACTGCTGGAAATGGAACAGACTTTTCATATGATTTTAACAGGCTTCTAAGTTCTGCTCCTCTTCTAAGATTTTTTTTTAATTAAAGCTTTTTATTTTTAAAACATATGCATGGATAATTTTCAACATTCACCTTTGCAAAACCTTGAGTTCCAAATTTTTCCCTCCCTTTCCCCCACCTTCCCTAGACTTGCCTTTAACTTTAAAAAACATTTCTATAAGTAGCTTTCATTTAACTAGGTTACATTTATGTTGAATTACTTCTGCTAAATTTATTTGATATGTATCCATACATGTGCATGTTGTGTCACTCAGAAGATTATGCTTCTTAAGCGAACAGGTTGTTTCATTTCTTATATTTGTGTTATGGACACTCACCCAGAAATATGCAAGGGAAGGCTCTCAACTGATTGGTTGATTTACTGATTAAAGGGAAGTGAATGACATATGCTATTTTATATCATATGCACATGATATATATGTATATATATATATATGTGTGTGTGTTTATGATGTTATAAATGTGTAATCTATGTAAAGCAATGTCAATAAAATATATTCTTCTATTTTAGTGATATGCTGAGTAGAATATAGAAGACAGAAATTTCCTTTACTTTTTGTCTTACTAATTCAATAATGTAACCAATTAGAACAATATATACAAATTGAATATTTGTGGTATACTACTGATACAGGCACCAACAAAGAGTAGGCTTACGATTGTAGAACTGAATTTTATTGAATGTGGAAACAAAATATGTGATGTGTGTAGAACAGGCATGGGAAAACATAAATACTGGGAGATGTAGACCTATAATTGCATTGATATAAAAATATCAGTGGGAAAATGCTTTACACAGATATAAAATAGTAATTTTTCTGTAACTTGTAAGTCCCAAAGTGTTACCTCATATAAAGAGAATTTCAGTGACTTGCCTATGGACACACACGTCAGCTCCAAGTCTTCCTAACTCCACACCTAGCCCTTTATTTACTATGTATTTAGAAATTTAGAAATGCAAATATTTGGGGAGTATATCAACTGAAAATATTCTGAAAATAAGCACACGCATTATTTAGTGTTATTTAGTGTGTATTTAGTATGTAATTAATTTAATTTAATTTCCATTTCCAACAGCCAAATCTAAAAATGAATTTTCATTTTGCATCTGAGAATCTATCTACAATGCACTTTTCCATATATGCTCAGATTGTGAGAGATGTAAATGTTTTATTGTTTTCTGTTGATTGATGATAAAAGTAAAAGGAGTACATTTCTTCAGATACTCTATGTGGCATACAAAAATGCAATTAAATTTGATCAGCTAAGAACAATGAGAATGTACTAGAAATAAGATCAGTTTTTTTGTGTAATATCTACTACATTACTACAATTCAAGGTTCCTTTTTGATGTCAGCCATGAGAGGAGATAAATCTGATGCTTATGATTGTTATTATATTAGGAGGTATTAAATCTAACCATATTATCTTTTTTTTTGCCATGTTGGAATGAAAATTTAGAAGCTTCATAAGAATAGTGAAATTATCAGGTCATGATTATCTTAGTTATTATCAATACTTTGTCAAAATAGCAAATGTTTTATACATTCAAAGAAGGTGGGTTAGAGACAGTTTGGTTAAAGAAGATTATGGACTAGAAAAAACCTTAATGGACATAAAAGAGTCTAATCCATTTAATTTACAAATTAGAAACATTGGTTCCATATAGTTTGTGACTTGACCAGTGTCAAACAAATAGTAAGTAAATGGAATAGGATTCTAACTCAGCTCTTCCTGACTCTCAGTAGAAGATTCTATATACTACATTACCACTTGAAAAAGAGATATTCAACGGCATCTATCAATTGCAAAATCATAGTTTTGTAGTTGAGAGAGACCTAGGACCAATGAACTTCACTCCTTCATTTTATGAGTTAGAAAACAGATACTGAGATGAAGGTACTTTCCCCAAGTCATAGAGGTAGTAAAATTCTGAAAGAGGATTTGAACTTTCTTCCTGACTGCAAGTTTAGTATTCTTGACACTCCACCACTTAATAGTTAGATCAACAAAGGACCTTGAAATTTCAATTAAGGTATGGCAGGAGGCCAGGGCTATGGATGGAATCATCAGAGCATAGGTTTAGAACCACAATTCAGTGCATATGGAACAGAAGAGAGTAGGGGAAAAATCAAGTTTCAGCTTCAGCCCTCTGCCACTGCCTTTTTAACAGCTATGTGATACAAAGTATTTCATAGAATGAATGAACTTGTTTTGTCATTTTAAGCCTTATAGGGCTGGTAAATTGAAATGAAGACTTTCCCTGATATATTGAATCTCTAAATATGTTGAGAGAAAAGCAGAGAGGGTCATGTTTCAGTTTCTTATTCCCTGGAAATGACTGGCAGAAGTCCTTTCTTGGCTCGTTTTTTGTACTTTATGGTGCTCTGTATAGAGATGTTGGGTTCCAGAAATAACAATCATGTCAAATTGCACTTCATGATTGAAAAAAGTTATCTCTGTCCAGCACGTTTCTGTTCTTAATGAAAAAAAAAGTATGAACAGATGAATGAATTTATTTGTTTTAAGCCCTATTGGTGAATCTTATGAAATTTTCAAGATATATAATTCAATGTTTGAAAATTGGTTCTGGCAAAGTTAACCAAACGTTTCTTAGATTAATTCCACAGATATGTTTGTTTATTCATGTCTAATATACCCATTCTTTACATTTCTGTTGCATGTACACAGGGCATGTCAATAACTAACTAATATTCTCTCGTTTGCAATTTTTTGATATATGATTAATTAAATGAACAGACAACTTGTATATATCTAATGATTATTTTAAATAATGTCATAGATTCTTTTATATAATAATCTGTAATATTTCATAGTTTCAAATAAGGCATCTAATATTTGTTCTTGGCTATATTTTAATTTGTGCTTTCACTGAATATAGTATATTTTTAGGGAAAAATAAATTGTTTTAGACAAAGGTAGAGAGAAAAAGACAGAAAATTCCATTTTTCACAAAATTTTTGTCCATTTTGAAAATACTTGTGAAATCAAAATGGAGAGACATATAGGATTACCCTTTGCCTTTAATCTGCTGATAAGCAAAGTAGTGGAAACTTTCTGGGCATCACTTCTCCTGGTTTTAGAATACTTCTCATTTAACTCTATATTTGTTTTACCTTTAGCTAAGAGTATAGTTGTATGAATCATATCTTTTTTTTTAAAGTATAAAACAATGCCATAAGGAAAATGACAAGTAGTGATATCTTTCAGAATTGCTTGTTAAGGATTACTAACCATTCTGTTTGTTCTCCCTTTCAATAATATATCAGCCAAACCACATCCATGTGTTTTTTATATTTCACTTTAGGAGAAAAAAGAATAGAATGTAAGTTCTTTGAGAACAGGAATTGATCTTTTTTTTTCCCCTTTGTATCCCTCATGTCTAGCATAGCACTCCATACATAATAATGCCTCAATAAATCTAGTTAAGTAATTGGTTAATTCAGAACTCTACAGACAAGATAGCTAATTAGAAAAATTAATTTTTTTGCAAAGGGTTAAGTGACAGACAAGGGCTTAGTATATTATCTAGATAAAAAATATTTACATATGAATTAAAATAACCCTTTAAATGTGATATACGAACAATGGAGAAGCTGTTTGGAAACTTTTTGTATTCTTCATATTCCACATTTATTATAGCTACTGGCTTCTATTCATGAGCTTTATACTATAATGGACTTGGAATAGAGTAGAGGAAGTTGCAACATTTCTAGATATAATCCATCAATATTACAAAACAAAACAGAAGGCATTTCTTATTTTGTACAAAACTATGAACATTAAACCCTTAAACTGTCTACAACTCTCATCATTGTAAATCAAGAAATAAATATGGAAGGTGGGGCAAGGTCCAGAATACAATTATAATAATTATAATTGGTTGAGGAAGGAACATTGCTCTATCTGGATTTATTTTAAAATACTCTTCTATCTAAAAAAATAAATATTGAGAAAAAATTTTATTGGAATCAATGAAACTGTGGAGCAATATGGTTAAGTTAAACACAAAATACATCTTAGCATATTATAGCTAAGGAATTTCCCTTGAAGCTTAAAACAAATAAATTCAGAATAGATAAAAGATAGTGCAACACCGAATAGTATGCAGAGTTGTTAGTAAATGTATGGAACTCATAATAGAAAGTTATTGAGAATCAGGAAACCTGGGTTCTAGCCCCATCTTCTCCATTAATAACTTTGTACTTTTACACAAATCACTCATTTCTTTGGATATGTTTTCTTCTTGTAAAATAAGGAACTTGAACTTTTAAAAAATGTCTTTTAGTATTAATATCCTTTGATTGGTAGTCATTTTATGATTGAATAGTTTTAGAGCATTAAGTGTAATTCCCATCTCTGATACTTACTGTCCATGTGATTTTGTGCAAATCACCTAACTTTCCTGGACCTCAATTTCCTTATTTGCACATTAAGGAGTTTAGGTGACCTTTATATTCCCTTTCAGTTCCAGATTTATGATCCTCTGTTAGTATGAATATCTGAAAGAATGAATCTAGGAAGAGGAGCTAATCTGAAGAAAAAAAGAAGCAAAATTTATTTGCTTAACAATCTTACTAAGCTGATTTAAAAAAAAAACAGCACTGTAAATATAAATGAAAGCTAAGTGGCACATGTTCTTTGAATGCACCAAATAATTATAATTCAAAAGGAAGAAATGGAAGAGAAAATATTTGATTTTTTTTTCTATATACTATTTCCTTTTGCTTCTCAGCAGGTAGAGAACTTTTCAAAGACTCAGTAGGACTGCTGAAGAGGTGTGTGAGTTGAAAGTAAAAAAGGAAATTTGTTTTAATACTGTTCATGCTTTTTAATCAACTCTTTAGCCAAATTCTTAAAGGCTCAACTAAGGGGTACATTTATGTTCCCAGAAACACATGCACATGTCTAATTTGGCAGTAAGAATATACTAGGAAAAAAGAGGGAGGTATTTTTCAAGTAAACATGACATGATCTCTTCTGCCAGAGTGCCCCTGGTCAGACAGCTGCTGTACTGCTACATTGGGCTGGTGAAGAAAGAAGACATAAAATGGGAGGTGAACCAGATTATCCCTAAGGTTCCTCCTGAGTAACAGTCTATAATTATATGGCTCCACAATGTAGCCTTTGGATGCATCCCCACTGAGACAAGTGCTATTATTTGCCACATCCTAATTTCTTTTGGCAAAACCATGAATCCAATATTTTTATTCTTATTCTTTTTATTTCAGGAAATCAACAGACCCCAAATACCGAATAATGTTATGTTCATGTCTGTGGGTTTTGCCAGGAAAACCCACTTGTGATTTTGTATTGGGGTGCTGATGCAGGGCTGATGGCTGCCCGCAGCTATGGAAAAGTAACACTAGTAAGTCACTGAGGGTTAGCTAATAGATTGTAACTCTCAGGATATGGTTTAGTGGAAATGAATGCCATTTCCCTTTGAGAAGGACAGTCCCCTTGCTAATGACATAGCTTAAAAGGCTATTTATTTTGCTTGCATTAGGGACTACATATTTGAGTAAATGGAAAACCATCTTAAAATGTTAAGCCTTAATACCATCCCCCCTTTCCCAATGCCCATGAACAATGATTCCCAAGACTATTCTCTACAAGTGGCCAATTGATTGTGTTTCTTTAATTCTCTACCTCTAAAAGGAAAATTCATTTTAAACTTCACGTGGTCAGCCAGCAGATTTCTTAAGAATGGTTGTTCTGAGCTGCACTGGACTAAATTGGTCAGTGTCTACACTAAATTCAGTATTACAACAGTGAGACCCAAATAGTATAGCTACAGGTTCTTTGTAAAGAGCATACCAGTCAAGGCAAAAAAAACTGAGCAAGTCAAAGTTCAGTGATGGAATCAGGTGTGTGAGCTATCTCTGCACTTTAAGGACAAACTAGAAATGGAAACACTGCATTTCTATCCATACACATGGATTCATATATACAGCATGTGTATATTCACATATATGTATATGTATTTATTTTGTGTGGGCATATATATGTTCATTTACATGCACATGCACATATATGAATATTTTAATACAATGTATCTGTCATAGTTAAATGTCAAACATAATTTAATTCTTTATAGCATTCAAAAATTTAACATATTCATGAATAATATCATTTAAGCTTTACTCAAAGGTAACATTTAACATGATCTCTGTTGCCCTTAATTATGGGTCTTACTTATTAACAATAAAATTGTGCTTTCATTTTACAAATATATTTCAATTTTAGAAAGTATTTTATTTTGCATCATGGAGCTAAGTTACTAGATTTTTATTTTTTAACCACTCTAACAAAGGCAAAAAAAGTAACAAACATTTTAAAAATACTTATTATATCCCAGGTTCTGTGTTAAGCAATGGGGATACAAATACAAAGAAAAAGAAATACTGTTATTTTCCCCTAAAAAAAAATTCAAATCTTTCGAGAATAAAATTATAAATCAGACATAAAACATCCTCCGTCAGTTAACCTTTTCTGGATATTACAAAGTAGAACTGCTAGTGGTAGTTGATGAGGTTTAGGTTTGGGGGTTCCCTTTTGTTAGAGAACCAAATAATGAGATCTAAGTTTAGGAACCCAAAATGAGATTAGAGTTCCTGGTGGTTAAGGAGTTAAATGATAAGGTCTAGTGGCAGGTTTGGGGTTCAAGGAACCAAATGGAAAGGTTTGGCTCCCCTATACCACCTTGGGATTCAGCTCATGGGTAGGGAGTTTCTGCGGTGCAGAGATTCTATGTAAAGGAATTTACAGTCCTGAAAAGGCTAGACTGATAAAAGAGGTTTATTATAGGCTTTGGGAAGTAAAGTTTCTAGTAGAGAAATCCTGACAGAGAAGCATAAAGTCTCGTTAGGGAAATAGGTGAGGATAAAGAGAGGATAGCACTAGAAGAGAATATTATTCCAGTGGGCAGAGGCTTGCTATGCCAAGAAGAGAAATTCTTTGGCATTTTAGGTCCTTTGCAAGGATTGAGCCCCAAGTTGGCTCTTTTTATAATAAAAGTCTTTGGTTACAAGCCAAGTCTACTGCATGGGGGCTGAGCTAGTGGGTGGAGTTCCAAGTTGGCTCTTTTTATCCTCAAGCTGGATTTCAGCTTGAGCTGGCTAGCCCCACCTGAATTGAATAGAAAATCTTCACTTGAATAGAGTTGGAATTTTTTTGCTCAGGACTGAACCAACCCCATCTAGATAACAGAATGAAGCTGCTTGTCCTTGGGATAGGTCCCCACAGACACAGGGTTCAAGGAGAATCTCTTTGAGGAGTTTTAGAGAGTTTCAGGGTCCCTTCTTCAGTGGTGATGATGAATATGATGGTAATGATACTGATGGTGAAAGTGGAAGTAGTAATCATGGTAATGTGTGAGCAAGATGACACAGTGGACAGATAGCAACCCTGGAGGCAAAAAAAACTCCTGTTTCTGAGTTCAAATCTGGCCTTAGACACTTAATGACTTAAGACCTTGGGAAGTCACTTAGGCATGTTGGCTTCAGTTTCTTAAACTAAACCCTATTTGGGCAAAAACACTGGAGTAGTTTGTCATTTCCTTCTCTAGTGGATGGAATTAAGTAACTTGCTCAGAATCACATGACTATTGAGTATCTGAATATGAATTTGAATTTAAGTTTTCCTTATTCCAGGCCTAGCACTCAATCCACTGAGGCATCTAATTGACTGAAAACTACCTGGCTAGTAAATCCATGGCCAGAAAACTTGATTTCCCACCACTACTACCACCCCTGCTACCTGTGTGATGTTAATAAGTTATTTAACCTCTCAGCTTTGTTCCTGAAAGATAATATCTGATGATTTCTCAGTCCTTTTTTTTTTTTTTTTTTTTTTTTAGCAAAGTATGGAATGTCTTATGTCCTCAAACTATTTACAAATCTCCAAACCAAAGAATGCATACACTCCCAGAAAAATTTTGGTGTCAAAGTGATTCTGGGTTGTTGTTGTTGTTGACCTGAAAAAAGTAACAAATATGTATTAAAAATAATTGAATTATCTATTGAAGTTTACTTCTAAACTTTAGTGGATGACAAGATTTTTGTTTGGCTATTTGTTTTGTAATCTAGAACTTTATGATAGTATTGTAAATCAAATAGCATATGTTTGAGAAATTAAAGTACAAAGATGAGGGTGGTTGGTCTCTTCAAATTAGAAATTTTTAAAGTTACTGGAGTAACTAGTTAAGAGGCAGGATCTCAGCACTAAGGAAACAAGGAAGTTACAAATTTACTACTTAAATGGAATGAAATGCAGGGATTTTGTCTAAGGGAAAGAAGTTAGTAACCCAGTTATATGGTTATCCAAGTCAGAGTAGGCCATATTGAGAGATTGACTCCATGCTGAGCTATTGATTTAAGGCTATTTATAGTCATATTAACTTGTATTGGTCTCAGAACCTAACATAGAATCAAACCTCTAGGTGGGATTCAAGTGGTCCCAGATGTGAGAGTTCTAAGGGAAGCAGGGATGCAAACAGCTAAGCATTTCATTAAAGTAATTACAAAATCAAACAATTATCACATTATTTTGTTTCCATGATCATTATTTGCAATTGATTTTTAGTTATTTCAGCTATTGAAACATGAGAATAAGTGTATTCATGTGGTGTTCTGTATGACTGCTTAGCAATCATTATTTCACCTAAAAAAACCAAACCAATAGCATCAGATGGAAAATAAGCAGTCTCTATATGACTAGAGACATGAATACACACACACATACACACACACATGCACACACACGTACACATACACAACACACACACACACACACACGGAGTTATAACCAAGACTGTCAGAGGCTTGTCTTGTGTATGATCTGAGGTGGCAATGTTTTTTTCATAAAGCAGCAAATATAATAATGACCTTCTCTGCATTTTATGTGACAGGGTGTTCATTCTAGCATTTTGTTTATATCTGTTGCATTTGTTAGGACTTTAGAGATTTCTTCTGTTGAAGTAGAAAACCTGGAAAGTTGGTGATCTTTGTGTCCCAAGGAAACAATATCTCTAGTTTGTCTGTTCTATCTGTAGGTGGATGGAATGAAAGTTATCTAGTTTCTATAAGTGCCTTCTATTGAATCAAAATATCTCAGAGAATTTAAGTCTGAGGCTTCAAAAGCTTTTAGGCAGGCCTTGACAGAAGTTTTAACCTCCTTACCCCATTATTAAAAATAACCTCATTGAATGCTGATTTGATTTTTGTTTGTTTATCCCTTATGCCTTGCAGCATACCTTGCATATAGTAAGTGTTGAATAAATATTTCTGTTGTTTTTCCACGCAGTATTGCTACTTTGGGGATCTGATGCCAAACAGAACCAGTCTAATCTCTATTCTCTCTCCCTCCCCCATAATGACCCAAATATTAGTTAGAAAAGAGCTTGGGGAGTGAAAAGAGCAGTAGTCTTATAATCAGCATAAATAAATAAGTTCAAATACTGCCTTTGATATTGAACTACAGTAGAGTGAAAATAGTAAAATAAGAGAAAACATGATTCCTAACCTCAAATTCCTTAAAGTGTCATATGACTAAAACATATAAGCAAAATAATCAGAATTTATAGTAGAATAGTGCTCTATCTTCTCTAAATCTTCATTTCTTCATCTTTAAGAAATATTTAAGGCATATTTTGAGGGTGAAATTAGATTTTATTTATATTACATATATACATATATATATAAAATGTATAAAACATAGATATATATATGTAAGGCTTTAAAAGTTAAAATTTATAAAACATTATACAGATATATGCATACATGTTTTATAAATTTTAACTTTTATATATTTTAACTTTTTATGAATTTTAACTTTTAAAGTCTTAGATGTGTCAGTTACTATTATATTCTCACTAAAAATTATCTTGTCCAGGTTAAAGTTCCCTTTCTGGCTTGATATTGAAGCTATTCACCATTCTGGTTGCCTTCTGAGTGATCTCAAACTCTCTCACTGACCATCTAGTAATCAGATACTTCTAACCAATTACATGCTTGATCAGTCTAGTTTTTTCAGTTCTAACACATTGATGGTTGATTAGTTCCATTCTGTATAGCTAGTGGCAATGCTTTTAATTAATATAATGGGAATGGAGAATTAGCTTTTCTTTATCACAATACTGATAAACATAGGATCATCAGAGCATGGGTTATGGCCTTAATTTGGTGACAGTATTAAGAACACTAAAGACAAATCAAAAACAATTGGGAAATAGGAATACAAAACTAATTTAAGTTAATTAGCCAATGCTGTACCTTGAATGGAACATCTTTAATAAGTATGTAATGAATGTTGCTATTATAATAAAATTTTATTAATTAAAATTAATTGGAAAGGGGAATGGTAGAAAACCATACTGAATTTTAAAATACCTTCAAAAATTGCTAATTTTATTTATTTGCTAGTATATGTAGCTTATATTAGCAATATTTTTGACTAATAGAACATGTGTAATAAGAATCAATGTACCCAATTGCTGAATGTGGGCAGCAATCCAATTTGGGTTAAGTGATTTACCTGGAAGGTTTTTTTTTTTTTTTTTTTTTTTTTTTTTTGATTTGTTTGTTTTTATCAGTAAATTCAAGATAACTAAGTGAATTACTTTAGGATATAGTGAAGAATTTAGATTTCAAATTACTAAGGAATGTTTTCCCTTGGCCAAATTTAATTAGCAGGAATGAAAATCACCACTACTGAAGACCAAGTTTTCAAATACTTTCAGAATGTTCTAATTGACTGGAATATTAAATGGTTCTAGCAAATATTTGTGGCTCCACTACCCTTGACCTCAAGGGTAAGCAGCATATTGAGGCTGAATAAGAAAGAAGAGATTTTTTTCACTGCTTGACTCATTATACTTCCTATAACCACACCTGCATTTTCCCAGCAAGTCTCTTATTGAAATACTGAACCAAAGGAGCCATTTTAAATTTATGAGACATTTCCTGTTTTGTGCCCATGGACACCCCCAGTCAATATCTTGTGCCGTATTTGGCTATGAACTTTAATTTTTTTTGTTGGTCTCCTCCCCACACTTTGCTTTGGGGTTTATGTGATTGCCATTGGCTCACAACATACACAGCTGCCTTTCCTACTCAGATCATAGTTGAGTTGTGGTCACGAGCCTGACATAACCCAGCAATATATGTATTCAAGACACAGAAAACCAAAGATAAACCTCTTAGGCTAGAAAGCTGGTGGTAATGAACAGTTCATGTGGCTGGTGAAGCTCATTTACAAAAGGTAGAAAACTTGAATTACATGACTTTCCTTTCTTCTGGTGGCTGAAAAGATGCCTCCCAATACATTACGTTTTATACTCTTGAGCCCACTAATTCCTGTTCCAAAATTTGTCCCTTGAGTTGCAAGAGAAATGCCTCCTTTCTTTCTGATTGTAAGGGAGAAAAAAAAGCAATGCATTTTTGAAAAACATTTCAATTTTTGTTAAAAAGAATTTAAGGTCTTCATTTTGATTCAGGAGCTTTATAGACTCTCAGATAATTGTGAGATTCCCTTAGAGTATTTACACTATATGTTAAGCCAGATTAAATTCAGTTAATAGTAATTTAAGGTAAATTGATTCTAAATCCAAATCTAGCACCTATTACCTACTTAAATATATATGTATCTTTAATACATTTTAAAACAATTTTTTTTCAAAATGGAAATGATTGCAATATAGTTCTTTTCTTCCATTTTTCATTTTATTTTTGTTTTTGTTTTTGTGACTGGATTCCACTGGATTTTCTCAAGATCTAAGAAGGGATGAGAGGATCACCAGGGGACTGCTCACTTTGATATGCTAAAAAGAATACAATGTGGACTTCATCTCTCCAAAAACAAAAACAAAACTCCATCACATTGGCATCTTCAGGTTCTTTGAACACTTGCTGGGTTTTTTTCATTTGTTTGTTTTTGTCTTTTTGGTTGTTATTGTTCTGGTAGCTGAATGCACCCTGCTGATCTGTGGCAAACCATAGAATCCAGGGAGTTTTAAAAATTCCTGGATCTGTTTTGAAATTAAAGAATATGATGAGGTTAATCTAGAAAAACCTCTGTCTTTATCTGCCCTACTAGAACTGCTCTAATTTTAGGCTAGTTCAGAAGATATTAACACTACAACAGGAGATCAAGTATCCAATTAAATGCCTGAGCCTACAGTAGTAGAACCAGCGCGGTTTCCAAAATATGGCCCAATGGTGATTAAATCCCTTCACTTAGAAAATCACTTATATCTAAAATATCAAAGATATAATTTGAGTTATCACTGATATGCTTAATATCTATCCCTAGAGAAAATATTATCCTTTTAAAAACAACAACAACATATGCTTCTGTCTACATTGGATAGAAAAATATAATTTTTCTATCAATTTAGGAAATGGCAATAGAAAGACAATATCTGATGCTTTGGGGTAGATTAAACACTTTTTTTTCTCTTAATTGATGTAATGATAGCATTGAACAGTCTTTTACATTTATCTTATAGACTTATTTTCTGCAATCACTTGATCAAGTTTATCTTAAAAATCATATTTTCTCAGACCATCTATTCACTAACTAGAATTAGGATATCAAATCCAAGCTATCATAGGAAGCTGTTTCAGAATTCAAACCATGCTACCAATAAGTTATGTATAGATAATCCAGAATTAAATCCCTTATTAGCACCAAAAAATGTTTCCTAGAATGTTTCTCAGAAATAGGTGGAATTTCTCTTTCCTAACTATGAATTTTATGAGCATTGAATGGGCACATACTTCAATCTTTCTCTTTATGAAGAGTCATGCCCAAGACTTTCTTTGGTTTTAATCAATCTATCCTTTCAAAACAAATGTATTAGATACTTTGGGCAAAACTGTTTTTTTTTTTTTTCCTCCTTGTTGTGATAAGACTTTTTGTAGCATTTGTCCTCAACTGCAATAGAACTTTCCTCCAGACTTTGATAACAAATCCCTAGGTAGCAGGAAATCTCAGGAAGGCTATGTATCTATCCACTGAGATAGCACAGAAATCATGGAAACCATCAAATATAAATGTCATTTTAAATATGTCCTCTAGGATCCTAGCTTTTCTTTTACATACAATGCTAGATTTGAGTGAATCCAGGAAGCCCTTGCATGAGTTTAAATTATTTCATTTAATGGACTATGGATCTGTTGGAGAACTAGTTTAGTGAGTGCACAGTAGTAGTTTTAAAATGACAATGTGGTCAGGGGAAATATTTGATCTGAATGTTTTGATATTCCACATTTTCATTGCTGATGTTCTGATATGTGATTTAAGATAGTGATAAATGCTAGTTCCTTTCTTTCATGGTTTGTCTTTTTTTTCTGGTATAGATTATTTATCAGAAGCTACAAAAAAAACTCATGCCATGAATTTAAAGAATAAGTTGCTATGAGAAAATAAATGATCTATAAGGTTTATATAACTATTTTGTTTCATTTCTTCCATTAGTAGCATACATATGACAGCAGGCTACCCCAAAGGCTTTTTGGTATGCTAAACTTAAATCTATGGATCTAAGATTGTCATGAGTTTTTTCCTACTCTATTTTCTTCATGACTTTAAACACATTTGAAGTTAAACACGTTATATAATTCATACTAAATAAAATCTCCCCATCCTACCTTGAGGACAGCCTATCATGCTTATAATGTCTCTTATCATTTGTATATCTTTGTAATATTTTTAGACCCTTTTTTTTCTCTTTTTCTTCTTGGATCCATTTTTGGGCCCCTCTTAAAATTAATGATTGTTATTGTTGTTTTTATACTCTTATCTTTCAAGCATTTTTTCTAATTTTTGTTTTTTTAAGTAAGAGAAATGAGAGAACAAGAATGTTAAGAGATGAGAAGTATTTGGGACAGTTTATAATGGGGGTTTTATTAGTAACTATAAATCATCAAGAGTGATCTAAAGTATTGCTATATTTTACCTAGTGGATGGATGATCTTCTTCTTTGGAAACTTTATGTCTATGTATTTTCATCTAAGGCAACTAGATGGCATAGTAAATAGAGTACTGGGCTTGGAACCAGGAACACATCTTCAAGAGTTCAAATTTGCTCTCAGATCTAACTGTGTGTGACCCTCTGCAAGTCATTTAACCCTGTTTTCCTCAGTTTCCTCATCTGGAAAATAAGCCAGAGAAGGAAATGGCAAGCTACTCCAGTATGTTTGCCAAGAAAGCCCCAAATGGGATTATGAAGAGTTACATATAACTGAAATAATGAAACTAAAATTTTCATCTAACCAAAGGGATTTATAGATGTGGGATTTTTCTTTTAATTTTTGTTATTCTTTAAGTAGGTTTTCTTTACTACAGAGGATTTGATGAATTCCTTATGTGGATGGTATTGGTATATATAGGTTGGGTGCTCCTTTTTGCCTAGATACATAAGTTTTAAAGATGAAAGTTTTGAATCTTTGTAGTGAAGAAATCCCCAAAGGAGTAGATATTCATTCTTTTCTAAGGTATTTTATTTTCGAAAGTGTTCAAAGAGACTTTTTTATAGATGATATTTAGTTGACAGATTGCCATGCTTAAAATTGGCATTATCTTAAGTAAAACATCATGTTGAAATAGAGCTGCTATTCTCAGATAACTTCCTAGGAATGGATGCCAATATTTCTAAAGAAATGAATCCAAACTACAATACTTCTTCATATTTTTTCACCACTCAATTAATAAAACTACATAAATTGCTACACTGAAAAGGACCTGAAAGTCTATAGATGAACAATAATTAACAGTTGAATTCATTAGAAATGATAGATTAATGAGAATTGAAGTGAAGTTAAAATTAGTTTTATATTCTCTATATTGACTTTACTCATTACTGACACTCAATAAATACAAATTATATAGCCAGCTCAGGAGAAAAACTAGTTCTCTCCTGGGCCTCTTTATACTCTGTTTAGTACCTTCTATTTTCCAAGAGCTCTCTCATCACAGCTGCTAGGCATTTATCACAACACACTTGTAAAATGTTAGTATTTTTCTTCCCATTTTACTTAATAACTCAGAAATGGAAAAAAGAGACAAATGATATAATCCATAATTAATTATTAAGACTAAAAAGAAACTCATTAACAACAGTGTTTATCTTGTTGATTGAGAGGTGTTCATCCATTTCTGAAGAAGATAATCAACAATAAAGTGGCACAAATAGGGTAGGAAAGTTCTAGTTAGGAAACTCCAATGCTGATAGCCCACTATTCCTCAGCTTACCGCTGTAAAGTGCCTGGGGCACTGAGATGCTAAAATGATGAAGGGTCTGTGTTTCACACTTTTAGTGTGTGTCAGAGATAGCATCTGAACTAGTTTTTTTTTTTTTTTCCCAACAGTGACACCCTACTATTTAGCTAATTCTATTTAGGGAAAATACCCGGCATATCAAAATGCAAAATTCATCTTTCTTTCCTTTTATTAACAAACCTCCCACTTCTGCCCCCTCCTCATCTCAACCAAATAAACACCCAAACTGTTAGTTCAAAACTAATTATAATAATACAGTTTCTCCAATCAATCACATTAACTCTAAATATAATGTGATTCTGTAATTATAATCTGTTATACCTGGTTTCTTGTTCTGAGATCAAGAGGAAGAAACTGTGTTATTTTTCCAAATAATGGTCCTTTAAACATTGAAGTCACCTATTATATCAGATCTGTCTTCTCTTTTCCAAATTAGCATACTTATGCAGCGGGTTGAACTGCATTTTATGGAAGAGAAAGTAAATAAACTGTTATTGGTCACAAAAGTACTAAGCATTCAAAGAGGAAAGTGATTCGACAGAACATAATATTCCGCATGCTACATAAAGGACCTATAAAACATAGATGTAGATTTTTTCTCAACATATAAAAAAATCCAAATCTAAAAGCGAGTATTTATAGGAAGCAAGAAAATCCTAGGAGGTTTTTCATTAAATATAAGAGCAAAGCAAGGAAGCTCCTTTCCCTGACGAAATTTGTGGTAATTCTAGAAATGCTAACAATAACTATAAAACAAGGGTAAAGAATTAAATGTCTGAACATAGACAAAAATGAGGGGGGGAAAATCCCTATTTACAAGATAAGTATTTTTTAAAATCCTAAATAATCAATGAAGAAATTAAAACCATTAATAGGTTCAATAGTTTGTCAGTATATGAAATATAAGAATGTAATGGAATAGTCCTCTAGGATAAGAAAAAAAAAAAGAATATGAAGAAACAAAGAATAGGAAACATGCAGAATGAAGTAAAAGCTAGCAAGACAATGCATACTATAACTACAAAAAATGCAAATATCAAGAATACCAATACCACTTATTACAAACAAAAGCGCAAACAACTGAATAGATTAATCTTAATGCTATGACATTATAAGGCCCAACTTTGACCCCAAAGAAGACATATGAGAATGAATCTACTGCTCCTCTTTGCAGAAATATGGACTTATCTATGGAACATAGTAATATTAGACTTCGTTGAGATTTCGATGAGATTTGCTGAATTGTTTTTATTTTCCATTTTATGCTTTTTTTTTGTAAAGGATACTTCTCTGAGTGGAAAGTGAATGAAAGAACTATATTGAAAGATGATTCTAATGCAAAAAACAAAATATTAATAAAGTTTAGATTTCTAAAACAACAAACTTGGATTCTTTTGAATGTCTTTCTGCAAAACCACATGGTTGCTAGTATTTATATAAGATCAATTGGACACAGGCCATTATATAATGAATTGATGCTCTAAGAGTAGAAATACTAAGTGCCATCTTCTCATGACATCATCACCATGAACTGACATAAATACTTCCTGCTCTCATATCATTGAGGAAGTAAAGAACATCTTTGATTTTGGTAGCTTCATTTTTTTTCTCCCTTCACCAGGTAAGACACAAAGAACATGTCTTAAATGTAGTGAACTTAATGTGATATTGTTGCTGGACATTTTTTATAGTAAATTATGTTGTTTTCCACCATCAGCTCATTATTCTTGGCTGATCATGATCAGAAAATATAAATTGGTTTGTAGTCAAGAAGGTAAGTCAATTGATTTATTATTATCCAAAATACAACAAGGGAACTCATAATACTTTGGACTTAACTTTCAGCAAACTCTAATTAGGAAAGAGGAAGTAATGAGTGCAGGCATTTATGTAGCTGACTCACTTTGCTTCACTGCTCTAACCTATCAAGATCTTTTTGAGTGCTGGCTCCATTATCCAATCTTAGTTTTGTGTCATTTGCAAATTACATAAGTGAATCATTTGTGTCTTTCTCCAAGTCATTGATGAAAATAATAAAGAACATAGAACCAAACATAGATTTATGCCACGTTTCCTCTAAGGAAAAGGAAGGCTAGAGCCAACTCTCAATAGCAATGGTGAATCTATAATGATGGAATATAGTGAGTTTAGTATTGTATCAATAAAGATAGGATAATGATAGTTGAGGAAAACTAATAAGAATCTCCAAGTTGATGGAGACAACTGACCTAAGTTGAATCAGTAAAACATTCCCAAGATAAATGTTGAATTATAGTTCTAAGTGTACAGTGAGTGGTACATAATAGTAATTTAATGAGTGTTTGGTGACTAGGGGGCTGATTAGCACACAATAGTCATTCACAGATAGTTGATTATTCTTGGTTTGAGGAGTTAGAGACTGAATAATCTTTACTATTTTAAAGGATACTTGTATAAGGAATAGTGTTTTATTTTTCTTAAAAGAAATAAACTATAGTCATTGTATCTAGTGTTTCTAGAGCAAACTTTCAATTCTCCCCCTACCAAAAATATCTTTCTAAATATAATGTTCATGCTTTGTTGAGTGTTCCAGGTTTATTTTTTAAGTGTTTCTTTACTATATTGAAGTGCATTCCCTCAGGATTAAATCTCTTTTTTTTTCTTTTTAAATTTTCTGCACTCTTGGTAATTTAGAAAAACCTGAACTTTTTGGCTTTTTCAACTTTGCCCACAATGTTATCATGTTGTTTTCAAGTGTATCTTAGCTCCTGCTATTAAGTCAATTCTTGTTCTAAGGATCAAATTACATTACTTCTAGGAATAGGATGTACATTGGAAATGAGAAAGGGACTGATTAAAAGGATTTATAGCTCTGATCTCTGCATTCTCTGTGGTTGCACAGGGACTGGCAGTTAAAGGGGAAATGCTATAGGTCGTTTCTTTGTGTTCTTAAAATCCTATTTGGCTCTCTTGCTTATGATCATTGAATTATTGACATTTTGACCTAAATTTTAATAATTTTAACATCTAGCTAATGTATTTTCTCATTTGTCAAAGCGTGCTAAGTCCATCATGCGAATTTATAGATACATTCTACATCTCTTAGGAGAGAGACCACTTCTTTTAGAAAACTAATTACCATCAATGAAAGATTCTGATTTACTCATGTTTAGCTTCTGTCAATAATGAACCTATATGTGCTTTAAAAAAATTCTTACTTTCCTATATGTGGAGATTTTAGAGGCCTCAAAATATGTCCCTGGATGAGAAAACCTCCTCAAAAGTATCTAGAAAAATAACTGACTTTGGACAGTGCTTAAAATTACCTTACCCTTTTATGATGTCTGAAATTGTCATTATACCACTCATTCAGAAGAAATGTTTTGTCTCTTTTTTTGTCTTCTTTACTTTAACATGAGTTAGTTTATCCCTAGAAAGGAACGTCCCAATAAAATTGAAAAATAGGATAAATGTTTTTCAATTTAAATTGGGTAGGGTGCCGGAAAGATCTGGAACCCCAGAATCTGTCTTTCAAAAGCATGTTAAATGTCACTGATTGCCTGGGAACAGCAGAAGAGAATTTGGTAAAGGAAGGTGAGAGTTACACATCAATTGAGAATGGCTGAACGAGTTGTGATATATGATTATGATGGAATTCTACTGTGCTATAAGAAATGATGAGTTCAATAATCTTAGAAAAAACATGGAAAGACTTGCACAAAATAATAAAGAGCAAAATGAGCATGACCAAGAAAATATTGCATACAGTAAAAAGCATATTGTTTTAAGAATGACTTTGAATCAATAAGTTATTCTGATTATTAAAAATATCCAAATTAACTATTAAGGAAGGACATATCTGTATTCAGAGAAAGAACTGGTAAATAGAAATATGTATAGAACAATTTTATGTGTGTGTGTAAGACATTTATATAATCTTTTACATTTGAAAGGAACAGCAAATTGTGCACAGTAGATTTGCAGTTTCCTGTGCAATAATCTTTTTATTGTACTATGCTATAAAAATGTTTTATCCCATAAATTAAAAATATTTTTAAAAAGGTAAAGTGAGGGGCAGTAGATGGTGCAGTGGATAGAGCACTGGCCCTGAAGCACAGGATCTGAGTTCAAATCGTGATTCAGACACGTACTAATTGTATGACTCTGGGTAAGTCATTTAACCCCAATTGCTTAAAAAAAAAAAAAAAAAAGGAAAGTGAAGGAAATGGAAAATGGAGTGTCAGAAAGTAGGCTCTAAAAGAGAAGATAAAAAGACATCTTGTTAAATACACAGTCACATTCACATAAAGACAGTTACCATCAATCCAGCTCTACAAATAAAACAGGGTAAGGACTGAGCCTGTGATCCATTGTT
This sequence comes from Sarcophilus harrisii, assembly GCF_902635505.1. Classification (NCBI taxonomy): domain Eukaryota; kingdom Metazoa; phylum Chordata; class Mammalia; order Dasyuromorphia; family Dasyuridae; genus Sarcophilus; species Sarcophilus harrisii. Next base: position 405,095,433 of record NC_045426.1, read on the forward strand.
ATATGGAACTCTCATATGAGGAAATTCTTTCCACAAGTTCAGGTTAACACCTGTGAAATTTATCTACTTAGATCAGAGGTTCTTAATGTGGGATCCATGATTTATTTGGCTGGTAAACTATATTTTGATATAATTGGTTTATTGGTAATATATAATATAATATATATATATATATATATATAAAATATAATTTTGTAAATTTAAAAGTGTTCTTCTGAGAGGGGATCCGTAGGTTTCTCAAAAGGGTCTGTGACATACAAAAAGTTTGACGAACTGTCTTAAAAGAACAGTATGAGCTAAAGGGACTTTTCCCTGGTTACATTGCAAGTTTATCAAAGGTATGATTTGAACATATCTACCTGTTTTTAAAGCCAGCTCTCTATCTACTATGCCATGTTATCTCCCTATAAATAAAATATTATACCTTTTTTGCTTATCTCAACATAAGCAAAGTTTCTCCAACCTATATGTAGATGTAAGGCCTTCATACTTCAAACTCTATAGGGATAAAACAAGAGGGAGCAACTACTTTCAATTCCTCCTTCTCCCCTACTCCAAGCCCATCCTTCCTGATTTACCTTGCTACTATTTAAGCTTGGTGAGGAGAATCAAAGTTGTTATAAAAATCAGTAAGCCAACCTTACAGGCAATTTTTAGAGACCATGGATCATTTAATATTTTTGCATCAATTGTAACACAAATGAAATTGGACATTTATTTTTATGGTTACTGTAACATTAAGTGAAATTAGCCTTTCCTTAAGATATAGGTCTTGTTCGCTGGATCTGTGTGACAAATATTTTTAAACATTTTGACTAAAATGACTTTCTGTCTATCTTTGATGAGCTAGAGATGCTACTCAAATAAGACAGAGGGTAAATTTGAATTCATCTTTCAGTCAGAAGATATGAGTTTGGAAATGCAAATTCTAAAACATGACATACAATTTCTAAAATATAAGATGGGAGGGAGATGAGGAAAAGATATAGTCTGATGCATATTTGTACCAATTTCCTGCCAAAAAGATTTTGTTTTCTTTTCCTTTGCTTTTACCATAGTGTGTACAATTGCAATTTCTTATTCTTTGTGCTGTGCTGTCAATAAAGGAAAAAAAAGACATTTAAAGATGGAAAAGCTCTTGAAATCAACTGCTGAAACATACAGGTTACATTTTAGGATAACAAAATTGGATACAGAGATTTTAAAATAAAACTAATAACTTTAGTTTTAGTAGCTACACTGTACTATAAAGTAAAATGAAAGGTTTGCAACAGTCAATGCTTCCAGCATTGCAATGTTGTCTTCCATTAGTAGGGGGTCATTTTTAATCTTGGCCAAGAGCCACCCATAAAATGTGTAATAGGCAGTTGTTAGCAGATTAGTTTCCAGTCTGCTTTCTCTTCAACACCAAGTGTTTTAAAAGCCAGTTTATTCCTAAAGGATTGTCTAGTACTAAAAATAACCTTGATGGCAAATAAAGATTTGCTAAACTGAAAGAAACAGTAGTGCCAGCCTAACTTAGTTCTGTCCAAGATTTATTTTGAATATGAAATGTTCCTAAGGGCATTTTTTCTTAGTTTTATCACATACACTATGCTAACTTCTTACACTTAAAAGAATATTTGTGAAATCATTACAACTCTATCATGCAGTTGCATGATTACATTAAATGATGTTTCTGTGAGCTTAGGGACAAATAAATGAGTATCTTAGCCTTGAAATAAAAAGCAAAATTAATAGTAGTCATTCCACCATCTCAAGTCTTTCTCCTACTTCAAAATCCCTTCGTTTGTCCTTGGGACTGTGTACTTCTTTGTAGGAGAGAAAAGTAGTTATAAAATGGTTGGGTTTTTTTTTTTTTTTTTGACAAGAAGGATGCTATAATTGCATAATGGTGCAGAATTGAATACATTTTGTCTCATTACAAGTACATGATTAGAAACAATCATAACTTAACCACACATATTACACATAGGCTTTTTGCTCTAACAATTTTTTTCCTAAGAATGCTCAAGATTCTTGTCATACTCCTAGGAGACCATCAAACTTTGGAAACTAATATGGAATACAGTTATAAAGGCCATAAGGCCCCAATTTCCCCAGACAAAAAGCAAAAGTCTGAATATTAAATCCATACTCAGGTTCTTCAGCTTCTCAAATAATGCTTTGCAAATGGATTCCTTAAATTCTTGCTTGATTGGAATGGGTTTAATATGCAAAAAATATATAATCTCCATTAATGTTCACCAATAGTTGCTTGCAGACATGATCAGGTCAATTCCAAAGTGTGTAATGCCATAGCACACACATTTATCTGTACATTTTCCATGATTTTTTTTCAGTTTAAGCAAAGTTTATTGTGGGATGAGGGTTTAGTTTGTGGATTTTTCAAATGCCATGATTTTGCTCCTCCTTTCTTCCATTGACACTTGTCTTTTGAAGATCATCTGTATTTTTCTACCCTCTGCTAACCCTGTGAAGTACCAAAGTCAATGATGAATAAAAATTATTTAATTCTAGCCTCTTTTATATTGGTCGAGCTAAAAGTATATTCAAAGAACACTGAAGCTGTTAGATTAATGCCATGATTATTATGGCTAACATAGCCTCTCTATTATGGACAATATATTAATGGATATAAAAGGTAAATATATATGATATAGAATGTCAAATTAACAAAATTGAATAAAATTTCACAAATCAAATCCAAAAAAATTATTTTAACTTTTGATTTTTGTACAGCCTTATTATGGACGTGAAAAAGAACTCATCTTATGAAATTACTTTTCATTTCACCCTAAGGCTTTTTTTTCCTTTTCTTTTTTCCCAACAAGGGGTGCAGAGAAAGCAGTATTTTCATGTTTCTGCTATGGATATGATATTTTAGTTGATATTGATTTATTTTTTAAATAGGATGTCTGCTTGTACATATTAACAAAATATGATTATGCAAGTGGACCATAATAGCATTTGTTGAAAGAAAGAAAATACAGATATGCTCATTCTCCAGTCTCTAAATTCTAGTTAATTGTATTTATATGGCTAAATATAATTTTGTATGTGTAACACAGAACTTGGACAGGGAAATAACAAAACCAGTACAGTTCTTCCATTCCAGGTGTAGTATCACAGGGCTGTAGTGAAATCTGAGTTTCTCATTTCCTCCCTTGAGTACCAAACTTACAAAGTAAAACTGGTTTTGAACTAATGACTCCTGGAGTATACTGATGTCAGTTTGAATCACCTCATGAGAACCAATTTTCAAATTTTCATTGTGAACATTTATACTCCAGAAATGAGCAAATGTTTAAAAAAAATCAGGGATTAATTTGTTTTCTTGATTAATTTGTTGTTGTCCATATTTTAAAAAGTGATAGATATTAATAATGAGGACTAAATTTAAAAATGACATGTTTTTCATGTATTTTTAGAATGCCATTTCCCACTGCCTCAAACTCTTGATGCTACTGAGTTTGAATGAAGATTGTACCAATAGAAAACCAATAGAAAAGAAGATAGGAGGAGGCAATAATTAAGAAAAGATGAAAAGAAAGGAAATGTAACATAGCAGATTTTTCTGACATCATCTTAATTCTCTGTTGCTATCTATATAAATTCTTTAGTGAAACTTCTTTATTTTAGATTAGGAGATAGTGGTCCAAGAGGAGTTAAATGATTGGCTAAATATTCCACATTCTCTAAGTCTACCTCCTGTATTTTTCTACTATGCCTTCTTGTCTTCTGAGTATATAGCAGCTTCCTTAAAACTAAACATATTGTTGCTCATTGAATCACATACCTTAGGTATCCTCAACCATGAAAATAAATACTTCATTTCTATACAATAAGTCAAACTGATGGTTGAACAATTTGCATTAATGACTATTATCATCTAGCTATATCAGCCATATATCTATTAGTGTGGAGGTGAGGGGAAAAAAGGGTAGCATAAATCTAGTTCCAAGAAAAATGATTCAGAAACACAGACTTATTAGTCTAAAATATCACTAAAAATTATTTACTAGGAATTGTATTCAATATGGTTGATAAAGAAACAAAAGACTTCTTTTTCTTTCAATATTGGAAAGAACGTCTCCTCCAAGAGGGTCCACATTTTTTCCAATATTTTACATATACATGTGTACCCCTAACTTGAGAAAAAACAGTATATGTAAATTCATAAAACAGTGATTAATCATAGTATAAAAGGGTTCCTCACTATACAGAGAACTTCACCATACAGTTTCTTTAAAAAGTTAATTCTTCAATACATTTAAACTATCTTTCAGGTTACCACAAAAGTTTTATACATAGATTTGGATGGTCAATAGAGTATTGGGAGTGAGTAGAAAACAATTTTTTTTTTAAAAAAATTTAGGCCCAAAATAATATTTTGTGTATATTTATTTCTTTTTTTCATAGGGTTCTAAGGAGAACAATCCTCTCATGGATATTGTCTTTGACTAGACATTGTCTTTCTACCTTTTATTTATGGCACAGGCAACTTGAGGGGGACAAAGAGGGGAAGTATTATGCTTTAATCTAGAAGATCTGAATTCAAGTTCTTGTTCCACCATGAACCCAAAAATCCATTTCCATATCTATATGATGGCAAATAATGCTAGCAGTACCTATTCCACTGGACAGTGCTCTTCAGGTCAACAGATAGCAGTCCTAGTAGGAGAAATTATAGTATAGTGGGAAAAGCACTGGATCATGGACGACAGGGGCCAAGATCAAATCCAGCTTCTAACATTTAACTTTGTAACATTGGGCTAGCCACTTAACTGACCTGAGCCTAAAGTTTCTTCATCTGTAAAATAAGGAGCTTGGACCAGATTGTTTCTTTGAGTTCCCTCATAGCTCTAAGTCTGTGAGTTGGGGATAAAGAAGGTAATAGGCATGTTGTCTCATCTGTGAGTTTAGGATTCACTTTGAGACACATTACTTTCTAAAAATTTCTTTCAAAATCTCTGAAGGAAAGGAAAGAATAATTACTAAAATTCAAATCATATTCCATTCTATGAGGGCATGTTAGTTTAGTTAATGCAATTGCCCTATATCACTCCACTTTTTAATACAGCAAAAAAGGAAGCAACGATTTCTTGACTTGTTTATAGATCATAATCCTAAAGGAAGGCAAATTTTTTCATATATTTATATACATTAACAAGATGAACCTGGAAAGCACATAATTGCATGTCTATTACAAGGAAAGGGAAAATGCAGAAGGGGGAAGTAGTAATCACATATCTTTCCTCTAGACAATAACCACTGAAAGCCAGTCTGCTTTGTCCATTGTCTTTATCAGACACACCATGAGTGCACACAGACGGAATCAATGTTATGAAAGGTAGCATTACGTTGATGTTGGAAGGAACCTGTTTTTTCAATTTCCTTTCCTTGGGTTCAGTGTTGCTTCTGAGTAATTCACAGCATTAATTTTTTTTGAGTAGGTAATTTCCTCCTCACTCCTTTTAAAAATAATTGTTTATAGCAGTTTTAGTGCCAAAAATATCACTGCCTCTTGTGCAGAATGGGGAGTGAAATGAGCAAGGACACCACAGTTCCCTGGCATTATGGGTTGGTTTTTGATGTAAGTAGAAAAGCAGCAGCAGGTAGCTATACTATGTCCATCATAGGTTGTTGCAAAAACAGTCTAAGCCTGTTAGATAGCCTTAAATTGTATAATGTTTAAAAGTATGATGTCTATTGAATTCAGCTAATTGGTTCCCTTGGCTGTAAGCATTTCCTTCTTTGCCAGTTATCTCCTTTGATTTGGGGAGTTATTGTAAAGCAAATTCCAGCAGATTTTTGAAAGAAATTAGTAGAAATTTAAATAAATTGATTAACTTTCTGTGATAAATATGGGCATCTAATACGAAAATGTCATTTTAGGGGCAGCTAGATGGCGCAGTGGATAGAGCACCAGCCCTGGATTCAGGAGGACCTGAGTTCACACTTCCTAGCTGTGTGACCTTGGGCAAGTCACTTAACCCTAATTGCCTCAGCAAAAAAAAAAAAAAAAAAAAAAAAAAAGTCATTTTAGAGATGCATCAAATAGGGCCACAAGTCATGTTAGAGGTAGAAACAGATTTGTGATAGCACATGGGACTAACATTTCTCATGAACTTGTATAATTGTGTTATGATTTCCTAAATACCATAAAATCATGGTTATTCAGAATCCTCAGGGAATGAGTTATTTTGGATAGTTATTTTCCAGATAGCTGAAGTCTTTATCGCCTTGAGTGCCAAAGTTGTTTTTACTTCAAATATCTTAGATAGAAAGCTTTCTATATGCTATTGCCCATGCATTTGAATGATTAGTCTATTGAGTTACTAAATTAGAACCTACATTTGGGGCAGGGATTAACAGTGGAAAAGGAGCAGAGTACAGAATTGACAAAAACTGGATGGGCCATATTTGGGACATTATATGATGTTTTTAATGATCCCAAGATGTTTTCCAATACAAAGATTCTTCTTTTCAAATTAAATATGCTCCTGATAATACATTTAAATTGGAAAATCTTTAAAGACCACAATTTCCAAATAAAATTAAGATTTGAACAGTGGTGCAGGTGAGTAGAAGCATCAGTTGATGACCTACATTCAAGAAATATGGTATAGAACAAAGAATGCTATATTTAGAGTCAAGGGACTTGGGTTCAAATCTTCTTTCTGCCCTTCCCTACATGTATAAATTTGGATAATACTTACCCTTGGGTATCCTCACTTTTAAAGTAAAGGGGGTAAGCTAGATGAACATTTTAGGACTGTGTACTGCTAGCTAGCTCTTTGGATGGACTAATAAGCTTAAAGTCAGGAAGACTTGTTTTACTGTTCAAATACAGCCTTAAACACTTACTAGATGTGTGACTCTAAGCAAGTGATTTAACCCTATTTGCCTCAGTTTGCTCATCTTTAAAATAAGCTAGAAAAGGAAATGGCAAACCACTCCATTATCTTTGCCATGAAAAACCCAAATGGGGTCATAAAGTGTTATGCATAATTGAAATGACTCAACAAAAATAACAACGATGATTAGAAAAAGAGGCAGACAAGTCATATGGTAAGAATGAGGAATAACTTCTGCCCTGCCCTGCCCTGCCCAATTATCTCAATTCTATCCTCAAAATATAAAAAAACCCTAGTCCCTCCTCTGATGAATAACACTTATGTGGCTCTGGAAAAATGGTTTTCAAGTCTCAGCCATCTCTTTGAAATCACAAGTTGCAGAGTAAGTCCCGGACTGCTTTAAAAAAAAAAAAAAAAAAAAAAAAAAAAGAATTTTCTCAGGAGGAATTCCCTATACCAATGAAATTTCATATCAGGTTCCACCTTCCAAATACACCCCAAAAAGTTAAGAAGAAGGAGAAGATCAATAGCACTTTTTTGTGGAGGCGTTATGGAAAAACATAGGCAAGAATTACACAAAATTAAAAAGTATACTTAAATCTATGAATTCATAAATTCATTGAGTTTTATATGAGACCTTGCCTTTAAAAAAAGGAAAAAAAGTACTTGACATAATTTAACCTTTTCTATAATAATCATGCTATGACTGGATCTTTTTGTATCTAATACAAGAATATAAAATTATATCTTCTATCCAAATGGTAAGAAATAGCATGGTACTAAGCCAATTTGAATTCAGGAAGAATAGTTTTTCCAGTCCTGAATCTTAAACAGACTAGCTGGGGACCGTGAACAAGTCATTTAACTTGTACCTGGCTCTCTGTAAGACTAAAATTTAACCATCTGCTTTGGAGGGTTTATAATGGGGAATAAGATTATGGGATTTCCTTACTATGAATTAATCACTCAAAACACATTTATTAAGCAAAATATGCTTAATAAATGATATTATATACCTAGTACTATGCTAAGTATCTCTAGTACTTAGCATACTAGAGATACCAAAAAACAAAAATACAAAAACAAAAAAACAACTTGCTCTCAAGAAGCTCACAATCTATTCAGTTCCCTACAGGAATAAATCCAGTAAACAGTAACAATAGTAAAATCCTAATACCCTCACTTAGCAAACCCACTTGCCTCAACCTCATTAGGGCCCTAATTCAGAGTCTTCATGACAAATCTCTCTTGCTCTACCATTCTGAAAGAGAATGATGTTTGCAAGAGTCATTAAACTTCATTAGGCTCTTTGCTCCTATAGTGAATGATCCCAAACTGTCATAGTTTTTAAATTCTTCTGTAATTCTATAAGGTTATTTTGGTTTCTGTTTCTTTAAAATCTTCTTTGCTATCAGTTGGTCAGCTGTCACTTTTCTTTACTACCTGTTTCAGTTTTTAGCAGGCTCATGTTAATTTGAATTTTCATGGCATATGTTTAGAAATCAAGTAACCAAGATTGAAAAAAAAAATTTGTATGAAATTAGATTAAATGGGCCTGAGGTAATTTTTATGAATAAAGTGCATAGCTTTTCAGATAGCTTTTTCTTTTCTTTCTTTCTTTTTTTTTCATTTTTTGCTGTGAATATGTATAGTTTTTATATTTGTTTTTCTTTTTTTATTTTCTAAATGATTTCCTAAGACAGAAAGAAACCTATGCCCTTAGTATTATAGGATTTAGAGCTAGAAAAGATCTGAGCAAAAATATAGTTTGACTTTTTTCATTTTACAGATAGGATACTGAAGTCTAAGTGGTAAAGTCACATAAAGTAGTCAAGATTTAAACTGAAGCACAAACTAATTGTACAGTATTTCAGAGTCCAATTCTTTTTGTACAGCAAAATAACGGTTTGGTCAAGTAGACTTATTGTGTATCTAATTTATATTTTAATATATTTAATATCTACTGATCATCCTTCCATCTTGGGGAGGAAGTGGGAGGAAGGAAGGGGAGAAATGGAACAAGAGGTTTGGCAATTGTCAATGCTGTAAAGTTATCCATACATATAACCTGTAAATAAAAGGCTATTAAAATAAAAATTAAAAAATGATTTAAACTGAAGACTTTTGACTCCAAAACTTGTTTTTTTTCTTTTTCCTCTGTACCACCACATTATATCTCTACTAATATTTGAGAAAAAATATTATAGGGGTAGGTGTCGTGGCATATATCTGTAATCCCTGTTACTGGAAGAGACTGAGCTTTGTGGATCGCTTGAACTCAGAAATTCTAAGCTGTATTAGAGCTTAAACCTATATGATAGCCACATTTATTCTTCAACAAAGTACCAAAGTGATAAGTTCTAGGAGAAGAAGAGGCTAAGGGGGTATAGAGAAACCACCAGAATGCCTCTGGAAGAGTTAACCAACCCAATCTAATAATCTAGATAGATAGATAAATAGAGAGGCAAATAAATAATTATACATTTAAAATATATGCATATATTTAAAAAATTTATACTATATTACATATATTATGTTTTATATATAATATCTATATATCTATAAAAATACATAAAAATATTTTTGTAGATATATAAGTACTTATTCTTTAAATTGGTTGATTTTACTTCCTTAGATCAATGTTATTGTTATTTTAGAATATAAGGAAGGAAAGGATATTATATTTGCTTTAATTTTTATCTGCATCCACATTTTCTAGTACAGTACATAGGAGTTACAAAAAAAAGTTCGTTGAATTAAATGGAACCAGTAAATTAAACATTAGTGGGAATGATAATATACACTAAGAAAAACTATCTTTCATCCCTTATTCTTGGTTATTTATCCTTGAGATACAAGGGGAAATATTTTATTCTTTTACAAAGATTTTGCCTTTTCTCATTAAAAACATAAAAGTCCCATGATAGTTTTACAAATTTGTATCATTACTGCTAGCTTGTTTCTATGAAATACTAGTTTGACAATGGTGGATGGCTAAAAAGGCTAGTATGATGTGCTGTTTTTGAGGTGCTGAATGCCAGTAAAATTTTCAGGCCAGTAAAAATGTGGAGAATGAGTTATAGAAAAAAGAGGATCTGTTGACACATATTTCCATCCATTCTAAGCCTCCATTACTTTCTTGAAAGGGTTACTAGACTGATAGATCAGGAAAATGCCATAGACATACTATACCTTTATTTCAACAAGGTATTTGACAAAATACACTTACAATATCCTTGTAGAAGAAATAGAGAGATGTATCCTTGATGACAGAACAGTTAAGTGAATCCAAAATTCTTTATATAATTGGACCTAAAAAATAGTGATCATTTTCAATCAAGAAAGAAGTATTTAATGGAATGCCACAGAGATCTCTCCTTGGCCTTATTTTATTCAAAATTTTATTCAACATTCAATTACAGAAATGAAAGGAAAGATGCCATGCTTTTCAAAAAGAAGAGGTTACTTGTTAATGACCTGATAGCCATCTTCAAGCATTTTAAAGATTATAATGTGGAGATTTTAGATTTGTTGTCTGAGCTCTGAAAGGGAAGAATTGGGAAAACAACTACATATAAGTTGTAGAAAGTCAGATATAAGGGGACAGCTAGTGGATAGAGCACCAACCCTGAAGTCAGGAGGACCTGAATTCGAATTTGGCTTCAGACACTTAACACTGCCTGGCTGTGTGACCCTGGGCAAGTCACTTAGCCCCAGTTGCCTCAGGGGCAAAAAAGTGAGATGTTAGGAAAAACACACAAACAAACAAATTTCTTGACAATTATGGCTATCCCAGGGTGAACTGCTTCCTGTAAGAGCAATAACCTATTAAAAAGCTTAGCTTAAAAAGCCAAGGTCTCCCACTGCATCCAGGGCCATTTCCAATCATCCTGATCTATATCTGGCCCTTGGACCCAGATGGCTCTGGAAGGGAAGGGAAGGTAGGTGACCTTGCACAGCCCTCCCTCTCTTAAATCCAATTCACTTGCATGTGATGGCATTACTTCCTTGATGTTATGGTTCCCTTCAAGAATAAAGGACAAACAATGAGTTTTTTAGCAACAGGTAGTAAGATTATGATCATCAATGATATGTTTTGTTTTGTGTGCTTTATTTGAATTGTTTTCACTAAATTATGCTCCCAATGAGCTTCTTCCTTCTCAAACATTAAAGATCTAGAGACTGGTTCTAAATCTACTGCTGGCTACTCAGGTGACCTTGAGAAAGCCATTTAGCCTCAATGATCAGATTCTTTATCAAGAAACCAAGGGAATTGGCCTAGGAAAAACTCATAAGTGTAGAACTGAAGAAATTTCCAAAGATAATCCCATTTTACAGTAAAGAAATTGAGGCATGGAGATGTTAAATGACTTACCTAGAGGCACACAGCTAGCAAACGCTTGAAGCAAGATATGGAGCCTGATCTTTCTGATCTCATTACACCTAATTATAGAGCCACCGATTTACAACTGGAAGAGACCAAAACTCCCATTCTAGTCCAACCTCCTCATTTTTACAAATGAGGAAACTATGGCCCAGGAAGGTGATATGATTTGAACAAAGTCAGAAAGGGAAGAGATGTCAAAGGGAGAATTTGAACTCCAGTCATCTGACTCCAAAGCTAGTTTATTGTTTCTGTTTTCTCACTGTATTAAAACTTCTTGTTCAGTAACTCTCTTTGCAAATGAAGAAACTGAAGCTGAGAGAGGAGAAAGAGAGAGAGAGAGAGAGAGAGAAATGTTGGGTTCTAAGTCATATAACAGAATGATGAATGATTGTTATTGATTCAGTTGCTCTCATGTTGCTATTTTTTTTCTGGACCCATTAATTCATTGAAAAATCAGAATAGAACACAGACCTCCTATTTATTGAACTGCTAAAATACATCATCTTTTTTTTACTGCATTAGTAACAAAAGCTTTAAAAACACCTGCAGTCATGTTCATAAAATTCCTAGAAATGTGCATGATTTAACTTCAGGCTTATGTAAACCCTGAGCATATACAATCAGAATCATAGATTGATGGCTAGAAGGAATCTTTCTACAGAAGCACAAGATATGCCCCACAGAGATTAAGTGACTTGCCAAAAATCACAGTTAGAAAGTTACAGGAGCAGGTACATCTAAATTTTTCAAAATGAATTTTAAAAGCCTTTACCCCAATATGTTCCACCACCAATTCCCCAAAAAATAGCAAAACAGAAAGGGATAAGCTAAGTTTAAAAATAGTCATACAGCTCCTTCTCTTTCTAATGGGCCTTTATTTTCCCCATATATTATCCTAGGATTAAGGCCTTGTCACTAGTCACTCAATCTCTCATCCTCTTGAGTGAGCTCCACCTTCCTAGGAACCCATACAGTTTTATCCAGACTGTATGGATCATCCCCCAAAGGCAAAACACTTGTGGTTCCTACAGTGTCTTTTCCTCCAAGCCCCCGAATCTGCAGTCTTCAAAATTCACTAAAATAGTTGAAGGTTAGGTCCAGTTTTATATCTTTATGTTGTGATTTGCATCCTTGATGCTTCTCAGTCCCAGCCTTAACTTGATTAAGGAACTCAAAGTTGTCCAGTTCTCCCTATCTGGGAGTCATATTTTTCTCCTGGAGAAAGTATCAGTAATCTCCAGATTTCCTCACCAGGATCTAAATCTCCACCTTCTCTTTTACTTAGTATGATTGCTTGGATATCTTTCAGGGACCTTTCACTCCTTAGTGTAACACAGGTTCCATGAAACTGTGACTCAATCAGTAATTCTTATTATAGTACTAATTGTATCAAATAGCCAGATCCATCATCAATAGCAGAACAAAGTCATAAATTTGGTGTCAGGGAGATATTTGTCCCTTCTATAAGTGACATTTCCAATGCTAGAACAAAGCCCTGTTAATCTGGTTAACAAGCAATTAGACTTGTCCAGATGTCCCCCACTTACTCTTTCCAATCTAATTGTGGACTTGTATCAACACAGTGTAAGAGCTTTGTGTTGATAATCAAAAATATGATGAGCAAAGCAGATGCCAAGAGAAAATGCTATGTGTTTTTTTTCCTTAAAATTAATCTAAACTATGCATCTGAGAAAATCCACAAAACCAGTAAATTTTCACCCATCTACACATTTATGTGTTCTCTTCCTTTATTCAACTGAAGTGAAATTATTATCCCTTTTAGTTATTAAAACCTAGCAAAGTTCACCTCAGACATGATTCTTAATGTTAAAATGAACCTTTCTACTATTTAGCCAAAACTCTCATAGTGTCTGAGTTTTTATTCTATTCTTTTGTTAATCTTACTTCATTTCACTGTTGTACTGACAACTGCTTCTTTGATTCCTAATTCTGTTTTAGGGTCTTAAATCCCTAGAGTTTATATAAGTATTTGAAAGTGAATTAATACACTATGTAATTCACTGTTTTGTGAAAGTTTCAGATACATGATTTCTGAGTAATTAATTTTTATTAATTACAGCTAGCAAATAATGAATAAAAGGATGGACATTTGGCTATCTCTAGAAGAGCAAAAGATGCATTATGGTGGTCTTTTGATGCTTATCTGTTCTTGGAATAGTGGATGCTCCCAACAGACAGCAAGCAACTCCAATTGGTTAACAATTAATGATAAGAGTGAATATTATGATAAGAAGTAGATGTAGTCTAATGAGGAACTGGGGGCTTGACTTTGATTACATCATCAAGTGAAGACTAGATTATCACCTATCAGGGATGTTGAAAAGAGTCTTATTTCTCAGGAGATGACCCATATTTCCTTTTGACTCCTATTTTTGATTGCTCTGTGATTTGAAAATCTCTAAAATCCATTTTAACCAGTTATATCAACCCATGAGAACCAACTGTTAAATTTTCAATGTGAGTTTTTATATCTCTAAAATCTGCAAACACTACAAATCAGGATTTTTGCTGATTGTTTAAATTTGAGAAAACTATGGAGAAAAAGATATTTAGATAACTTGAATTATTTTTTCCTTATACCTAACCAAAATCTGTATATATGAAATGTCTACACACTGCTCTTATTTCTGTTTTGTTTTGTTTTTTGGAGCCAAGCAAAACAAAGTCTTCTCCCTCTACCAAATGATAGCACTTCAAATATCTCAGGACAATTAGAGTGGTGACCTTTTTCCTCCTTTCCTCAAGGCTAAAGAAAACTCATTTCTTTCAATTAATCCTTAAAGAACATGATTCTTCATCATCCTGATTTTCCTCACAAAGATGCTCTTCAGCTTATCAATATCCTTTAAAAATAACTGCTTTTCACTGACCTGATTAAAATATTCCAGATGTGCTTTGACCAGAACAGAGATCAGAGTGCCCTCTATCACCCCTCTCTCTAACCACTATAATTCTCTCAGTGAAGTCTAAAAAGATATTCATTTTCTTGAATGCCATAATCATATTCCTTCATTCTCAGTTTTGCAACCTACTAAAACCATTAAATCTTCCCCCCCAAAATGAACCACTATCTCTGAACCACATTTAGTTATAAATACTATCATTGACTGAAGAGTATCTCTATGGACTGATACCAGCACCAAGATGTGACTGTGAAGAAGGACTCACATAAAAGAAGATACTTTTGATTCATTAGCTGCTGTCTTTTTGTGTTATACATGTGAGTTGATTCTTGGAATACAAATATAAAACTTTATGCTTATTACTGTTAAATGCCATTTTGAGATTTATGGTGGTGACATAGGAGAGAGCTCTGACCTTAGAGTTAGAAAGAGTAGGGCTCCTTTTTGTGGTCTGGTAATTGAGTGGATCCCATCAGTTGGGGAATGACTGAATAAGTTATGGTATATGAATGTAATGGCATATTATTGTTCTATAAGAAGTGATCAGCAGGATGATTTCAGAAAAGCCTGGAAAGATTCACATGAACTGATGCTAAGTGAACTGAGCAGAACTAAGAGAACATTGTATAAAGTAACAAGATTATGTGATGATTAATTGTGATGGACTTGGCTCTTTTCAACAGTGAGTTGATTCAAAGCAATCCCAATAGACTTGCAATGGAAAGTTCCATCCTCATCCAGAAAGAGAAATATGGAGACTGAATGTGTATCAAAACATTGTATTTCATCTTTGCTGTTATTTGCTTACTTGTTTTTTTTCCTCATTTTTTCCCTTTTTATTCTGACTTCCCTTGTGCAGCATGATAAATATGAAAATATGTTTAAAAGAATTGAATGTTTAATTGCTTCCTGTCTTGAGGAGAGGAATGATGAAAGAGGGGAAGAGAAAATTTTGCAACAAGATTTTGTAAAGGTTAATGTTGAAAACTATCTTTGCATGTATTTGGAAAAATAAAATACTATTGAAAAGAAAGAAAGAGGCGGGTTCAGGCACCACCTTTTTGAAAACATCCTGATTTGGACAATTAGAAAATTGTCTCCAAATTGAAGATCATTTGTTACTTTTGATGGCTGTAAGAATTTTCCTTACCAGGAATCCCTGGAACAATAAAATCAACAGACCTGCACCAAAAATAAAATAAAGCTCACCTCATTAGATTCATCTCAGTATTCTAACCTGTCAAGAATGTTTAGGGATCATGACTGTCGTGGCAGTGTTTGTGCCATCTGAAAATTTAATAAGAATGTCATCTATAACTTAATCTAAGTCACTGAGAAAAATATTAGAGGTATTGCACTAGAGCCCTTTTCCCTACTTGATTTGAGTGACAGTGATGAAATATGAAAGAAGAACAGTCTGGCACCTCCTGATTCCTTTTGTTCTTGTTGTGCTCTATTCCCCAGACTTGTTTTATTCTCTCCGTACCTGAAATGGACTTCAAATCCCCTTAGCAATCTTTATTCATGGAAGTCTCTTCCTTCTAGGCCCAAATGAAAAAATTTTCTCTCCTATAGGGGACTGTGGCCCTCACTTGCTCAACTGAAAAATCACATAATTATGGAATTTCTAAGGAAGGTTAGAAAAAGTAAATTTTTCCTTCTTCAGATTTCTCATAACACTTTACCTAAGCCCAGACCTTGTATTTAATTCATTCTCCCTTATCTTTTCCCTTCATCTGTTTCCAAGTAGCATATACGTCAAATCAATCTTTATACCACACAGACTGGCACAGCATCATGCATGGAGTAGGTACTTAATATGTGTTGGAGAAATTAATAGATTATCTGGGATTATTTTATCTAAATGTCTTAGAAGAATTCAATTCATATTGATTTCCTTTATATAAAGGATCTGTAAAAATATTATAATGCCTTCATAATTATACCACCTTTCAAATGAATAGTACTTTTATATCTCTTACCATATTTAATCCTTTAAACTACCCCATGAATGGTATGTGAATGGGACCGTTATTATTAAAGTAATTTGTATTGATAATATAGTACAAATGGTATGTCATTTCTCTTTTTCTGATTGAGGGGGGAGGATGTTAGATATTTTGAATAGAAAAAAATCAATAAATATTTTCCAAGAATTATTTTCCCCATATCATTATTTCTCTACCTATCATCACTTAATTTTAATTTCTTTGGAAATAGTATCTATACCAAAATTATGGCTTCTTTAAATGAATTGCTTCTGTCATTCCAAGCCAGAGAAATGGCTCAATTAATTGAATCTAATATGTTTCCACTCCAGTATCTTTGCCAAGAAAACCCTAAATGAGGTTATGAAGAATCAGATATGAATGAAATGACTGAACAACAACAATAATAACAAAGTGATATGTTTACCACTGCCTGGGTCATAATTTGAGAAAGCTCTTCAGCACTAACTTATTGTAATCCTTTCTTCTGCCCCTCCTTCCTCCAATTCCTTTTAGGCCACTGTCATCCTTTTCCTACCTCTTGCAAGAAGAATAAGGTGAGATACTCATACTATTTCTTAAATCAGTATCACCCATGAAAAGATAGAAATAAATTGAAACTGGAACAACAACTTTACCAGGAGTACAAATGCTCTACTCTTAGAAAGCAGCTTAATTTTTTTCAAGTCACAGCCTAATGTTTTATAAAACCCCTCTGGCCTTATCAAAGCATTTTTAATTAGTGAGGACTTGAGGACACTGAAGGATGGAGTTGTCGTACTCTTTGATCCTTCAGAGTCCCTCATGCAACCCAAAGACTTTTAGTACAGAGGATTCCTGGTGTAACTCCCAAATATCAAACAACTGAAACTGAAACTCTTTTGGTGGCCACGTCCCTTTAAAGAGTGTCCAGGCATTCCAACAAGCTTGTGGCTACTCATGTGACTGAGCATCCATTGAAAAGAAGCAGGGTTTACTAACATACAAAAGCAGCCCTTGGATGTGGGGAAAATAGCACTAGCTTTTGAGTCAAAAGTCCTCAGTTCGAATCAAAATCTAAGGTCAGTTCATGGTTCTGCCACTTATTATTTCACCTAAAACAAGTAAATTTTATCTCTCTCTCTCTCAGCCTCTGTTTCTTTATTTGTAAGAGAAAGGATGTTGGACTAGATCAATGGTTCTTAATTCCTCTTGGGGATCCATGGTTAGAGGTCAGGGAGTCTGTAAACTTGTATGGGGAGAATAAATCAATTATATTTTTATTTAAATATAATCTATTTCCTTTGTAATCCTATATGTTATCTTATGCATTGAAAAACATTATTCTGAGAACAAATTCATAGGGTTCACTAAACTGTCAAAAGAATATGATAGCAAAAGAAAGTTAAAACTCCCCAATGTTGAACAAGAAGTATTAGAGATCTGGTCCAATATTATTATTTTTATGGTGGAACTGAGGCCCAGAAAGTTAAAATAAATTGCCCAAAGTCACACATATGGTAAAGTAATTAAAATCATGCTCTTCCCCAATTATATCATATACTCCAACACTGATAGTCTAAAGATTCTAAGTCTTAAAGGATATAACTAGTCATATTTTTCACATTTATAAGTAATCTTAGATAATATCCATTCCTCATTTTATAGATAAGGAAAAATAATTTAAGAAAACAGAAATGACCATCTAAATAGTAAGTGGCAGAGCCATGGCTTCTGATTCCAATTTTGTTATTTTTTAATTTGGTATTTTTTTTTATTTCTGAAGTTCCATTTGGTCATCAGAAAAAAAATGAGAATATTTCTTGCAGGATATGTCTCACCAAACTTTTATGAAGAAAAGTCAAGTCAAAAAGAATTTTTAAGCACCTACTATGAGTCAGTTACTGTTCAAAACTTTGCAAACCTTTAAAGTGAGGTATAAAAAAATACATGATATGGGTGAACTCTCAGCTCTTGCTGTCACCTTTGCAGGCCTTCATCTTCCTACTTTCAGATTCATATTAATGTGGCTCACCAACTATACTGCTTTTGTTCTCTTTGTACTATCTCGTTTTCCACTTGGCTTAGCCATTACTCCATCAGAGGTACTATCCCCTTTCTCTTCTCAGACTATATTCCCTCCCAAACTTTTCTCCCCCCAACTTTTTAAACTTTTGAAATCATAGCTACAACCTGCTGATCCCATCTAACTGACTTCAGGTAAGATAAGGTTTTCTGGGAGATATTGGGGAGGAGAAAATTTAATGTTAACTTATGAACACTTGTTTCCATTTTTTTATAAACCCACATTCTTATCTTATTATATCTTTCAAGACTTTTACCCTCCTTTTCCAAAACCCAAAAATTACTCAAGGAAAGGATAAACACTGAGAACCTAAGGTTTTACCCTAGTGAGCATCATTCTTTAGTAAATAAATGAAGGTGAAAATCCCAAATATTGATGAAAGTTGTCAAGGATGAAACACATGCTCATATAGTTATTGTGGAAAGCAGATATTGTATTGAGATGAATGTAAAGTCCAAAGACATGGTTTCTGGGTAATTAATAATTGACTTGTTAATTAGGCTAGCAGAAAATCAATAAATTGAGATCAGTGAGTCTCTTGGAAACCAAAGACCCAGCAACTGAATGTCTAAATATTCGTGGAGAAGGGGGTGTTTTTGAGGATGAAAATCAATTCTGATTGGCTAACAATTAATGAGAGAATGAATATTATAATGAGAGGTAAGGTTATACAGTATAATAAGAAGCTAGGAGAATGGGACTGATCTATTCACTCTTGGGACAAAGAGACGCATCTCTACTCAGATCATTCTGCCTTCAACAATATTTACAAAAGGCTTTATCCTTGACCCAGTCCTACCTGAGTAGAATAATGGTGGAGTTACTATGATAATGCCACTTAGCTAAAATGGTGTGAGTGGGATGAATTTTTGTCAAAGTCAGAAATGCCCTCAAGAGGCTAGGTTTTGAATGAGTAAGAGATAAAGAAAAGATCTTTGGACCTCATATATAAAATTGGTTACTAATATAGTAAGGAAATAATCGTTTTTCTCAGGATAGTAGGGGAAAAAACAGGCCAAATTTGAATCTCTGCCACATATTATCTTTATGGTCATCTAATCTCTCTATGATTTATTTTTCTCATCTGTAAAATAAGATACCACTACTATGCACTTCACAAAACTACTGTGGAGATCATAGGAAATATTATGCATGGAATATATCATATACCATAAAGTACAATATAACTGTAAGTTATTATCTGTGCTCTTTGTAACAGATTTTTTTTAAATCAGAAGAGAGGGGAGATACATACCAAAGTCTTTTTTTTGCCTCTTCCTCTAATTCTAATTATGTCATTTTAATCTATGTTTTTGTTTATTATTTTTCATTACTTCTGAGATTTGCAAACAGAAAAGATTGGTGTGCCTCATTCTTGTGAAGTTTTTTTAGCCAATTTCAAATAGAGTATTCTCAGATCTAATACAATAAAAATTAGGCAACACAAACTAATCTGTACTCAAAGCTTTTTGCTAAGTGAAACATTACAGGGAAAAGTTAGGGCTGAAGTCCGCCAACACTTAGGTTAATAAATTTTCAGTGCACTAGTCCTAGCAGACTTGGTGTCACACTGGAAACTACTCACTGTGGATGGGTTTTATCCTAACTGTTGACTTCCCCTTCTCCCCCTTTAAAAAAAAAATCTTGTTTTGCTTAGGGCATACCTCCTCTCTATAGTGATTTAATGAAGAGGATTGTGTTTTAAGGCCCTTGTTTCCATGGAAACAGCCAATTATAAGCACAATCTGAAGAGATGGAAGACAGCTGCCAAAACTCTAAGGGAAAAAAAAAAATGATCTGGGTTGGCAACATTCAAGAAACATTGCCTGCTAAAGGCTTTTGCCAGTTTTCCCTAGTATTGGCCTGCAAGTTTATATCTGAGCAAACATCTTGGACCCATTGGCTAAGAGCTGCATCTGTAATACATTCTAAAGGGATAATTGTGTCTGGTGCACAACACATGTGATGGTAAAGCAAGAAAAATTCTCACATTTTAAGTATAATTTCCCTCACATGTTTCTGATAATTTTATGGCACCAGCATCAACAAAAGAAAAAAATAATGTATAAGTAGGGGGTTGTTCTTTCTCTGGGCTCAGAAGTATGTTTAAATATATGTATGTTTGCATTGATATATATTACACATTTGTGTTCCATGTTTGTAAATATGGATACTATATAGATTATTTACATGTGTACTAAACTTCATAGAATGTCATGGGAATGTTCTGTTGTTCTGCTGGATAAAGAAATGACTGGTCTCCATTTGGGAATGAAATGGAAGAGTAAATTGAAAGCATTTAAATAGATAGGACCCTCCCATACCATGTGCCTTCCTACTATTTCATACATAACTAATGGCTTATCTGTTTCATATTACTCATGATAAGCTAGGTGCTTTTATGTTTCTAAGAAAATACAGAGTGCGACATCTATAGAGTCATTTATACTTATAATTCCCATTATATAGGAGATCATGAAAAAGTAAGTAAGAAATTAGTGTTCAGTAATACTGATTTTGAATATTGATAGGTAATTCCATGGATTTATATTTGCAAACTACATATGTGTTCATTTCCTCCTCATTTCCACTTCCTAGTTTTAAAACAATTTTTGCTATCCAATTGTTTCAGTCAAATTCGACTCTTCATGACCCCATTTGGGGTTTTCTTTACAAAGACACTAGAATGGTTGCCACTTACTTCTCCCATGCATTTTCCAAAAGAGGAACTGACATAAACAAGGTTAACTGACTTGTCCAAAGTCACATGACTAGTAAGTGTCTGAGGCTAGATTTGAACTCAGAAAGATGTCTTCTTATGTATCACTTTAATGTTTGCAGAGTATTTTGCATATATTATCCTAATTGGTCCTCAGATCAAGACTCTGATGTTGTATTATAATAATAGTATATTATTGTTATTTATATTATTGTTATTTTCCCCTTTTTGCAAATAAGAAAAATAAGGCACAGAGCATTTAAGTGACTTGGCCAAAGCCATACAGGTAGTAGGTGTCTGGGGACAAGATTTGCATTCAAATCTCTCTTATTTCAGACCTAGTACCCTATCCACATTGTATCACCTAGCTCTCTAACTTTTTTTCAAGAATATTTGAAATACAAAAATACAAATGTAAAGAAAGAATTGATAAATTGTAAAATGATAATTAATATCAAGCAATGATTTCATGAACTCTCAATGGCATCTCTCTATATATAGATAGATAGATAGATAGATAGATAGATAGATAGATAGATAGATAGATCTTCTTAAGACCATGCTATTGCTATAATTAATTCACATCCTTATAGCTTTCCTTTTTGGTTAATAATAAAGTGTCTTTCCTGAATTGGTCAGGAGCAGGTCAAACTAGATGACCTTGACAAGCAAGGTACTGTGGAAATGTAGGAAAACTATTGAGTAGGATATCAAAGGATTTGAATGAAAATCTCAGCTTCAGTTTGACTCATTGTCCTTTTGCATCATCACACTTACCTGAGTGACCTTGGATCAGCTATCTGAAGTCTTATTTATGTAGATGTTATTGATAGAGTGATAAATGGAGAATATTAGCAGAAGACTAATGGTCCAAAACATAATTCTGCATCTCCAAGTGGATTGTCTAGATTTGAGGCTAGATTTGAAGTCAGAAAGATATCACTTTAATGTTTGTAGAACCTAAAAGATATACATATGTACATATATAACTCATTGATGGAGAATCCATAAATGGTGGGGAAAAATGAAATACTAGAAGTCTTCCAAGCAGGACATCAGTTTCCTTATCTGTAAAATCAATTGATTGAAATAGAAAGTCTTTTAACTTTCTGTCAGCTATCAATCTATAAGTTTATCATCTCTTCCAGTTCTGAGATTCTGTGATTTCTGAGCATGCTCACTATATTGACAGTGGACCAGGAGATAGGAAATGGTTGCTAATTTGCTGTGTCACATTGGGCAGTTTATTTGATGCTTCTACCTGCAGTTTCCTCATTTATAAAATGTGAGAAATAAACTGAATGAATTCTAATATCCCTTACTACTCTAACAGTTTGTGAATTTTTTTTATTTATACCTGTGAACCATCAATTTTATCTGTGATTTTCTGACTTTGATAGGAAAGCAATCTGTACTTGTTGGAGTGGAATTTGAAATTATAAAAATGACAGTCTAATTCCATGAAAGAATAATCTGCTCTTTAAAATATTTGTTAAGTTTATATGATTAAGACATAGCCTGCACAATTGTGAAGCAAGTAAATTAAAATCTAATGCATGGGGGATCTTTTGAATATGTTGTTAAAACCTAGCAGATGGACAGTAATTTCCTTTCAGTGTGTAATTACACCTTTCTCTATCAGTTAGTTATGTGTAACATAAATAGAAGCAAAATAAATAAACAAAAAAAATTTTTGGAGGGGGGATAAAGGAGGATAGAAAGATGATCCATCATAGGCCCATCAAGCTACTTGTGTGAGAAATGTCCTGATTTTACAATTCATTGTCTTGTAGAGCTCCAGATGTAGCTAATATACATCAAACTTTTAATCTAAGTTTTCCTAATTCTTAAGGTAGTTCTTGAATCACTATTGCACTCTTTTCCTTCTTGGCTATAACATAACATAAATGGTTAATATACTATTTCTATTTTGTGCATAGAGTTTTGTATAAGAAATAATGTTAAGTAGTTTCTAATTCCATAATCCTTTTGCAATTACCCTTATGCTGGAAGGAAGCAGCTCAAATTAGAAGGACTCAGAGATTCTATCAGAGACTGTGGTTTATTTGATTAAGTAGATATTTACAGTTAGGAAGAACTAGGTTTAAATCTACTTTAGATAGAAATTTTTTGTGACCCAAGTCATAAGGCAAGACCTTATGTTCCTTAACTATAAATAGTAATTATAATGCTAATTGTTATTGTGAGAATAAAATGCACTTTTGACTCTATCAACATATATAGTATATACACACATTTATGGTTAAAGAGAGGGAGAAAAGGGTGGGTGGATGGATGGATAGATGGATGGATGGATAGATGGATGGAGAGTAGCAAAAGGTTTGCTAACTTTAAAGTCTTTTAAATGAGAAAAAAGCTGTGAAGCAATGGATAGAATTGGGGAATCACTGAGTAGAAAGAAGAAAAAAAAGAAAAAAAACCTTCTCTATAGTTAGTATTTGTCTGAGACAGACTTTCAATTCATATCTTCCTATTTCTCCAGGCAAGTCCAAACTTCTTTTCAATTAATAGCTAAGTACAATAACTTGCTTATAGAAATCTGTTAAATTGTAGAAATTATATTTGTGCTGTTGAAAGGAGAACTCATCCATGATCTAGAGTAAAACAAAAAAACAGATTATTTTCATGTATAAAGTAAAATAACAAAGATTTACATTTTTTCTACACTCAGAATCCCTGGTAATTCTCCAGGCTTAGCCTGAAGTTTACTTTCCTGCTACCTATAAAGAAAGATCCAGTTAAAAACATTAACAATCTAAGGAAGATTCCAAAGTTTAACCTAATGAAGGAAATTGACTCATTTTAAGACCTCTAACAGGTTCGTTGTGTTTTTACAAATAGTTGATAGCTCAGTACTAGTCTCAGTCTTATGTAATTAGCAAAGAAAATTCAACAGGAGCTCTTCTTGAAAAGATGTTTGAAGTTAGTTTTCATGTGCATATGTGAGTGGAACTCTTCTGGCAGCCTAGTGAATTCTTTCTGAAAAAAAAATTAAACAAATGAAATTACAAAGGAAACTGATTATATTGAATATAGTTATCAAAATAATTTTTAAAAAATTAAATTTATGGACTCTCTGTAATCTATCTACAAATCTTTTAAGATTATAATTCCCTCCTAGAAATAGTCCAAAATATGTTAGTTTGCTCTCTCAGAATGGCCACACTCAATCTGACATAATGAAGTTATATGAATTTTAAAACTTTTATTATGTTTAACTTTCTTTTTGTTTTGGCACAATCTTTATTTTTATTTTCAAGTTCTGGTTTGCTAAGTCTTATTTAGAATAAAAAAAGGAGTTTTGTCAAGTGATTAGTGGATTATGGAGGGAAAAGAAGGAATGTTAACAGAAAAAATATATAGAAATAATAGTAGAATAAAAACAAAATGTATCAGTTAAACATTTTAAAAAAGATGAAATTAAATGAATGAACTAGAAGATATAAACTGATTTACATTTTAATTGCCTCATAAAGTTTTGCTTGCTTATGCCTAAAAAGTACTCTGAGATTTGTCTATCTAGCTAATAGAAGTATCTGAAGAAAGTCAAAGGATTTTCTGCCTTTGTCAAGAAGCAGTCTCTAAGACACAAAGAAAAACAAATTCCATTTTTCTTGATGCTATTGCTACATAATTGCTTTTTGCTTCTACATGATCAGCTTACACAGTTGTCTCTTTTCCCTTAAGAGACTCTCAGAAATGACACGTCAGATCCTTTTAGTGCTACTCCTGGACATCCTGCCTTTACTTCACTATGTTGGTTCTACCTCCTTGGGCTATATTCAGGAAAAACAGAAGGTGGCTTATATCTGTGATTCAAGTGTTTTTGAATGATGAGAGAATAAGCTCTCTCACCTACTTGTCAGTGGACTAGAAGTTCTTGTCATTGTCATGTTTTTATTTTTGTGTAATACAGAATGCTAAGGAATTGTGTCTTTAGAAGATGTAGACCTTTGCCTAGAAAGGTAACAAATAAAGCTATTAACACCGCCTCTAAGTCATTATCACATAGAAACAATCTGTATAGCAGAAAGCAGTCTCCTAAAAACACAAAATGTGAAAAAGTGAAATTATAATAATATATAAAATAAAATATATAAAAATATAATAAAATGGATGAAATAAGTTACCAAGGTTTGGATAATACTTGGAGCATTTGGTCAAACTGCAGTGCCCTCTTTGGAGATCTCTCTAGAATTGCATGAAGTCACTGACAGTGAATACACTGAGTTACAGAATGTGAAAAAAGAAAAGTAGAGAAATAATAATGCAGTTGAAAAGGGAAATGGGACCAATCCTGAAATCCAATGATTTTTCTCTGATTTGTCTCAATAATGAATAAAAATAAAGTCAGATCCAAGATAAAAAGAGTCAAAGCTAGGTAAAGGGATGGAATTTGAAACTTCTTTGGCTATACCAATATCTTTGGCTATTCACTGATGATAACGATATGGATCTCACAAATAAATGTTAATAATAATAATAGTATTTGCATCAAGATTTACAAAGCTCTTTATAATCATCACTCTTTAATTCTATTTTATCTTCATAGCCCCATTTTATAAATGAGGTAATTGAGACAGGTAGATTAAATCACTTGGTAAGTCTCTGAGGCCAGATTTGAAAACTCAGGTCTTTATGACTTGGGTCCAGCATTCTCTCAAATACTGTGCAACCCATATAAAGACATTAGCTTAATTCAACTGTCTAAACATGATGATATTTAGTCAACCATGGCTGCAGTGTTCTTTTAGGTTATATTAGGTTTTTTAAATAAATTATTGAATTTTATAATTAATACTGGGCCCAAAAGATCATTTATAGTAAATGAAAATGAAAATTTAACCATGATTTCCAATCTAATATTATGTGAATGAAAGATATTTCAATGAACAAACAAAATCTGAATAAAAATATTAGAAAAGAGGGAGATAGGATAAATGAAAATAAATTGTCCTGTTTAGAAGATCATAAAATTTGTATCTCTGCTATTTTTACACATGTAAGCTGCTAATTCCTATTATTTTTTAACATTTTGATAAGTATGTAGGAAGAAACCCTTAAAAAGTCAAAATAATTTTAATCTTAAAATATATTATATTATAAAAACTCTGCTAGCTTTAAAAAATCATTGAGGCAATGACTAAATCATGTTAGCAATATACATTTAAATCCCAATAAGATACATGAAATTTTGTTTCAAATCCCAAAACAAAGTATTTTAAATAATGTGCTTAATTAGCATGCTTAATCAATGCTTTGTTGTTTCTTATTTGCCATTGTGTATATGAATATATGTTTCTGTATATATTTACATATATATACATACTTACCTAAATATTCATCTAAACACATACATATGTGTATGTGTATATGAAATTTGAGACATACTTTCTCACTGGAAACATTTTAAAATCCAAGTCATTTGCTTCCTTTTCTTTTTTAAGCCTATTATTAGTATAATCCATCCAATATCAGTAATTAATTCTGCAAAATCAGAGCTTTAGGTGAAATATTATGGAAGGACTTCCATAATCAAAATGTTTTATTTAAGTCCAAATGTGAATTGTAAAAACTTAAAATCATTTTCCATAGAGACCTAAGACTAAAATATAGCAGGGTTGAGCTGGACAGAGTTGCTTTAAGAACTAATGTGTGTGGAAATCTGACATACTAAGTCATCAGAAGACTCCCTGAAGTTTTCAGCTAGCCAAAAGAGGAGGAACAATTGGCTAGAGAACAAGAATCAAAAAATTCAGCTATATCCTGCAATGAGGATAAAAAGTGGAGTTAACTCTTTACTCCCCAGGAATTCCCTATTCTCTAGAAGGAAAAATAGCCCTAAAAATAGGACTATAGGATTTTGTTGCTGCAAGGAATCAAAGGAGTCATTTAGTTCAACTCCTATCTTTTTTCTTAAACAGTAGGGGAAAAAAAACCTGTGTGATCTACAGAGAGGTTGCCTCATAGGCAGTAAGGTGTCAAAGTGGATGGAGTTCCAGGCTTGTAGTCAGGAAGACTTGAATTAAAATATGGTCTTCGACAACTATTAGCTGTGTGATCCTGGGCTACTCATTTAATTTCTATTTGCCTCAGTTTTCTAATCTGTAAAATGAGAATAAAAATTACCTACCTCTCAGAATTATAAGAATCAAAGGAGTAGAGTACTTATCATGCCAGTTGTAGTAATCATAATAGCAGCAGCAGTAGCTGCTGTGTCTCATTAAAGATCTGTTTCCTCATGAAAAAAGGAATTGAAGATAGATAACTCATAACTAAATTAGGAAGTATTAGAGAAATTTCTGTGATTCTCCAGGCCATAGCTGCATGGACTTTGGAATATAGGATTGCTTCTTTCAAAGTCTCAGAATATTTACTCCACTGGGGATATTGAGTAGAATTAAATCCAGAGTTTACTCATTCCTTAGTCTATTCCTGAAACTCAAACACTGAATAGCGTACTTTCAAAGGTCCTCAGAGTCTTATTATTCATGTGACATAGCTTGAGCATCATAAATCTGGTTCTAACAGCTTCAAGGAGGCAGATGCATCTCAGCTGACATTTTATCTATTCGAGTCCCTATCACTTTCTGAGACTGAACATAGTTCTGCATCTGATGATGGTCCTCTAAGTTTAGCTTTGGGAAACTACAGTGTGAAGAAAACTCAGAACATAAGACCCAGTAGAGGCTTAAAATGTCTCTACTACATCCAATTAGATAATTAATATATTTGGCTTGTTATTAATTTCAGTAAATAATTATAGAGAAGAAAGAATTGTGTATTCTCCTTTTTGTCTCCTCAACTTATATATATATGCACAAAGATATCATGCCTTACCTGATTTGGCAAATATAAAAATAAAAATGAACAAGACCTTTGCAATGATTTTAAAAAGGCAGAGTGGTAGAGCAATAGCATCACTGGATTTGGGATGCTAAGACTGACTCAGCCACTTACCACCTGTATGATCTTGAAAAAATCATTTACTTCTCAGCCTCAGTTTCATCATCTTAAAATGAGGAGTTTGGACGAGATGAATGCTAAGATACTCTCCAGTTTTATGCTTCACTCATTCAACAAATTCAATTATTTGGCAAGTCTTGTCATCTCTCACTTCATCACTGACTTCACTCTGCATTTTCAATCATAACATCTTCCCACTGGCAGAGCCAGCACTTTAGTCCAATTCTTCCTCATTTCTGATCTAGACAATTATAATAGCCTCCTAACTGATACTTCTGTTTGTCATCTTTCTCTATTCTACTCCATCTCCTAAACCATAGCTCAAGTAATGTTCAGAAACTGTAAATATGACTATAATACACCCCTTGAGTAATTTTCTATTTATTATCTGTAAGATGAACTACAAAATCCTCCATTTGACATTTAAAGTTCTTCATAATCTGGTTCTTGCCTGCTTTTCCAAATATCATTACTTACTCTTTTCCTTAACACTCTACAATTCAACCAAACTGGAATTCTTGTAGCTTTCTACATTCCATCTCCTATTTCCTATACTCTCACCCTCAACACAGACTGTGATTTCCCTCCTGATCTTTACCCCTTAAAATCTTTGGTTTTCTTTCAAATTCAAGTTTGGTAAAATTTTCTATAGGAGACTCTTTCTTTTACTGTTCCACCCCTATAGTTAAAGAGTGGATCTTCCTTCAAGAAGAACCTTCAAGGTTATCCTATACTTGGGTGGGGGGTGGGGTGACCTTGCTGTCTGTTCTGTCAAAATTTAAGCTTTGCAGACTACTTGACTTTTGCCTATGGATCCCCAGTCTTAGCATAATGCCTGAAGTGGATACTTAATAAATTATTGTTGATTGGTTAAATCATAAATAAAATATGTTTCAGCATTCTTATGCCATGATCCTGACTTCAGGAAGGTCATTCTTTTTTCTAATTCAGCATACAAGAAGGAAGTAGAGAAATATAGAGGGAAGATTTCCTCCACTTTGTAATTAATAAAACATAAAGTAATTACTTATAGAAATACACTGAGAGAACCAGGGTTGATTCATGGAATGTTGAACCTATTGATATGTCAAATCTTGGGACAAAGGAAGATCATATTCAGATATCGGTTACCTTGTTGGGAAAAGAACTCCAGTAGCAGCTGACTAGCTTACTATATCAAAGAACTGAAACACTCCAACAATATTTCTTAGAAAAAAATAGAATTAGGACAAGCAAAAGTAAATCCTATTAAGCTACATCTCAGTTAAGTTACATCTGGTATACATTGTGGTCTGTTTCTGCTATAGCTTTAAACCAGTGTAAAGTTTGGGATATGGCTAAATCTGTATTACTGGATAGTATTTATTGAGCAGGGACACTATTTTCATCTTGAATGTAAAATATCTCTTCATGATGCAATATCATATCCTGCCTTTTTAAAGAACAGATTATTACAAATTTAACTAACATATTAATTCAACAAACTGGGCTAGGCTGCCATGATGAAGTTAGAATAGTGATATATTACCAATATCAGCAGAATAGTAACATATTATACAAAGCCCAGGGAGAGTTCTACAAGTGACTACTTATTTAGGCTCAAGTCTATTGAATGCAGTTTGGGGAAGCCTGACCCCAAGAAAGTGGGTCAAGCTTTTTCCACACTCTATTTATCATTAAACCTAACTCAGAAACCTGGGAGCAATCTCCTAGAGTTTAGTTATGGCTCGTGTTTATTTTAGGATTTACCTTAAAGAGGTCCCTTCTAGAAAAGGTGTGCAATGTACAAAATAGATATGAGTTATAGGACAGAGATTCATTTCTTGAACTCCTTTTTCTTACCACCTTAACAGAATATCTGGAAAGTATTCTTTCCAACAATTTTTGAGTTTTCAACTATTCTTCAAAAATATTACAATAATAGAAACTCCACAGTTACAGTCCTTTTCATAATTCATGATGAATTTTTTTTCATAAGCTTCCTCAGTCTATCTTGTCCCAACTGTCTATTAAAGAGAACTAGGTCTAGATATTCTTGATTTGTCTAATTGGTGTACAATGATTTTTATATCCTCAAAATTGTCCTTAAAAAGTTTTCTCTTCAAAATATCACAAATAAGCAAAATGGGACATACTAATCATGTTATTCTCAAGTTGTCTACTCCTCTTCTCCTACCCTTCTTTTTTTTTCTTTTTGCTGAGGCAACTGAGGTTAAGTGACTTGCCCAGCTTCACACAACTAGGAAGTGTTAAGTGTCTGGGGTCAGATTTCAACTCTGGTCCTCCTGACTTCAGGGCCGATGTTCTATCCACTGCACCAACCAGCTACCCCTTGTGCCTTACTTCCTAAGAGTATTATTCTAGCCATTTCTAAGTACCATTAGTTAATGTTGCCAGTAGTACTGAATTACAAAGATGTTTGTTAATTTTTTAAAAAGAAAAAAATATATAATTTTGTAAGATGTCCTGTATCTTAAAGACAAATAGATATCAGAAAAATGTCATAAACTATGACAAACAAAATGATTTTTCCTAGCCAAGTGTAGAGAAGAGTAGTGAGCTACATGATAACAAAAGAAACAATGAACTTCAAAATCTCAGACACAATCACTGAACTTACACAGATAAGAGCCCTCCACTGATTCCTAGGACAAGAAGCTTTTAGATTTCTTTGGTAATTTAGCTATGACTTTGTCTGTAAGTATTTGATATGATAAGAAAAGATCAAGAAACAAGCAACTAAAATATCTTTCTCATTAACTTCCCAGTATGTTTAAAATGTATTGACTGTAAGTTATTCTAAAGATAAATTCAACTTAGTACATTTTATCAGCATGTTATGTTTAACTTGCTGTCTTAAGAACCTAAACATTTCCTCTGACATCTTATTTATACTACTATTTTTCTTAGTCCTTCCCCTTTCTTTCCCCATAATATGAAAAATCAACTTCTGTCCCTGGCCAAATTATTAAAAACTAAAAAATGCTTCCTGGTAAGATCTTCCTCCCATTTCCTGACTTCTTCCCTACATTTATCACCACCAAATAGAAAATGGACTTTGGAAATCTGATATACACTCATGAAATCAAAATTGTTTTAAAAAATGTTTAACTAGAATTTCCATCTTTTTTAAGCCAATATTTTTATTGCAGCTTTTTTTTTAAGGACAGCTTTTCTAGAATAGCACTTAAAGATAGTCAAGGTGAGACTATCATTCTGTTTATGTATTCAGGGATAGAAGATGAAACGAGCATTTTGGGAATGAGAGAACAAGACAGAAAAAAAATAAAGAAAAAAGATTACCAAATGAATATGTATGCAAGATTAAAAAAAAAAACCCTGAGTTTAAAAAGTTTGAGTCTATCAAGTTTTACTTGAGTCCTGCAGTGATCTTTTTTTCCTTTCTTTTCGTGGGTATCACTATATACATATTAATTGTGAAAAATAATTAGTTTGTTTACTCATGGTGGAGGAGGGGGAGCATTTACCCTAAAACGGCTATACAGAAACAAACAAATACATTAACTTTCTCCTTCAAATATTTATATGATATCTCAGTTTTCTACTTTGTTCCTGTAGAACTAATCTTTCTCCTTTGCGATCATTTCCTATAAAAGATCTGGTAATATAGATAGATAGATGGAAAGATAGATAGATAGAAGTAGTTTGGTAGAAAGTTCCTATGTTTGAAGAATTTCTAATACATGGAGTATTAAATGGAATATACTGTTGGAACTATCAATTGATCTCATACTAAGAAAAAAATTATTAATTTTTCAAGAAAAGTTACTAAATTATTTATACTCTTTGATTCAAGGTCTCACTATCCCCAAAGAAAATACTGACAGCAAGAACCAAAATGTTCATGGCAACATTATCAATATAGAAAAAAAATTGGAGGAGTTTTGTTAAGTAGACTGAGTGAAGAAATCAGAACCAATAAGAACTATATATGCAATGGCTATAATTGTGTAAATAAAAGTGAATGTTGAAAGATCTAAACAATCTGGTCAAATACAACTGCTAATGTTAGGTCATCACTCAAAATTAAAAGGCACATGCCTTCTTTTTATTAACAAACCATAGGCTATTGTGGGGAAATGTGCTTTGTAAAAGAGTTTTGTGTTGGGAGGGGGGTGATATGTCAGTAAATATTTTTTTAAAAAGTAAACAAATAACATTTAAAGAAACACCAAAAAGTGGAGTACAGTTATTTCTTCTACATTTTAAATTTGTGATCACAGTTTAAATATGTTGTGGGTCAGCATAAGAAATTAAAGGGGAGTTTGAGGGGAGTTTTGTAGAGGCTGTAGATGACAGAGGCCAGTGTACAACACAGAAAAATTTCAGTAACTCAGAAATGCATAAAATATATGTATCGTATTATATAATGTTATCATATTTAATCATTTAATAGTATAATATTTCAAACTTCTTCTCTGGTACAAAGAGAGGGTTAAGAAACTTTTTGCAGATTTTCCAGATCATTTCCTAACCAGGAAATAGAAGGGTTAACTTTATGTAATGTTAGTCTTACTTTCTTTTTAATTATTGATAGAAATGCTGTGCCATTATAAAATTATGAACTTTTACGCAGCTTTGAAAATTTAGAATTTGGCAGCTTTAAGTGTTTTTGCCTTTTAATCTTTTCTGTTAACAAGAAATAAAACACTAGTGGGTTCAACAATGTACCTGAAGAGTAAACATGATTGAAGTTTTAATGCTTGTTCCAAGGCTTCAAGTGCCATCTAGAGACCACAAACATTGGTGTAGGTGAAGCTATTGAATGAAATCATTTAGCACCTACTATTAAAATATGTGTTTTTAAGGACAAAAATAAAGGTAAAAGGAACAGGAAAACAGACAGTCTTTTGCAAAGAACACTGGATAAATTGTGACATGCTTATTAGATAATCAAGTGATAAGTAGAGCTTCAATAATAACCAGAGACCTCACTTAATGATCTCACTTAGGTTCTGTGTGGTTTTTATTGTTCATATATGAATATTAGCATTAACTTGCAAAATAGTAATTTAGGTGTTAAGCACACTTCTGTGAGTGCTTCAGGATTTGCTGAGCCCTTTTCAAAGCTACTCTCCATCTTTGGTGTCCACATTCACTCAACTCTCTCTTACACCTGTGGCTCTAAGAAGCTGTAACTTGCACAGCAGCCACACCTTACTTAAATTGTCTTGACAGACAGAATAAACCAATTCGAGGGTTACCCACGTGCTCCAAATGCATCTTTGTGTTAAAGAGATGTCTCCCTCTCCCAGTGGAATAGACAGATGAAAATAATTTGTTCCAACAACCATGAAGGCAGTTGAAGCAGATGCTGTGCAGTTCTTAAAGCTTGGTCAGACACTGAAAACAGCAAGGTCATCCATTGGCTATTGCCAGTTGTCCTGACTTTTGTCACTGTAGTATGGGGATTCTGAAAAAGACAATGAGACTGATGGTTTTGTGCAATTCCATTTCATTTAAATCCAGTTCACACTGAAGTCATGACATTCTGTGATGTCATTGGTCCTCTTTGAAATGAATGACAAACAAGATCTTAAAGGTTTATCCAAGAGAACTAGCTCCAGGGAGAAGAGAGAATAAAAAAAAATTTTAATCTTGTCGGGAGAGTCATTATTTCTGAAAGAGTATCTGGAACTCAAGGAGAAACTGGCCAAAGTCTCTAGTGGAACAAGTGGGAGAGAGGAATGAGATTGAAGTACCAGCTTTTCCCAAAGTCAGCTTCTTCTCAGATTCTTTCTTTGGACTCATATATCTTGTCTCCCAAACCTGGAAGCCAGAAGACCAAATTCTTTCCTCCCAAGCTCTCATCAACTTTGCTACGTATAGAGGTGGAATATTGAATACCTAGTCTCTACTAATAAGGAGAGGCTTTTGCAAACAGATTTTAAGCCATGAGTTGCACAAGTATTCTTTGGGAGTAAAAATATTTTAAGCATTAAAGGATTGAAATAAGTTAACTTTTACATTCAGAGCAGATGCAGCCCTATGTAATTAAGGCATCAGCATTCCTTTTCTATGCCTTTTAACCAGAATATGCTCAGTTCCATCATGATTTCAGAAAAAATTCATATGCATCCTTCATGCTGAGTTATATATGATACTATACTATATGATATATTAGAAAGAGCTCTCATTCTAACTAGCTATCTGATGCTGGGTAAATCTACTTGGGTTTTCCATTTTCCTCATCTGCAAAATGAGATAATTGGATTAGGTAAATTCTGGGATCATAGGATCACAAATCTAGAACTAACAGAGACTTCACAGTTTATCTTCCCTTGTTTTACATGTGAAGAAATGAAGCTTAGGGAGGCGATAATCTTAACAGATGGGACTATGAACATACCCATCTCAGAAAGCAGCAGCCTTTTCCACTGATCATATAGATATTTTTGACCAAGAAAGATAATGACAAAAGTTAAAGGGCTACAAGAAAACAGGTAAATTGGTGTACTGTTGGTAGGATTGTAATTTGATTCATGGATTCTGGAAAGCAATTTGGTACTATGCCCCTAAAGTCATTAAACTGTAAAAACCCTTAAAATACTATCACCTCTAGACCCAAATCCCTAAATTCCAAAGAAATAAAAAAGGCAAAGTTCTTTTTGTTGCATTAAAGATAGATAAACTAAGAGGATATCCATCAATTTGGAAGTAGCTACAAATTATGGTATGTAAATGTAATGGAAAGCTATTGTACTGTAAGAAATCATCAAAGACAATTTCAGAGAAAAATGAAAAGACTTCATGATTGATGGCGAGTGGAATGAGCTGGACCAAGAAAACACAGTTAATGCAATTATAACATTATGAAGGCATTCTAAAGTCTTTGAAAGACTTAAGATCTTTGAAACAAAGACCAAGCAAAATTCCAAAGGACTAGTGATGAAGCATTCTACCTACCTTATGACAGGGAAGTAATGAATGCAGGACTCAAAATTAGACTTGTATTTTTTGGACAGAGATAATATATAAAATCCTCTGTTTTGACATTCAGAGTTCTTTACAATCTACCCCTCTCTTACCTTCCCAGTGTTCTTATAGCTTACTCCACTTCATATACCCTTTGATCCAGTAACCCTGGTTTCCTAGGTATTCCATGAACAAGGCTCATCTCATGGCATTTAAGAACTAGCTAAAATCTAACCTTTTAGAGGAAGGCTTTTACAAACCCTTCTAATTCTAATTCCCACCTCCCCTTTAAGTTATTTCCTTTTTATGCTGTAGATAGTTTATTTGTATGTATTTGTTTGCTTCTTTTCCCAATTTAAGATTATGAGGTCCATGAGAATGCATACTGTTTTTTTTTGCCTCTGTTTATAGGCTTGACACACATATTAGATGCTTAATAAATGTTGTCAGTGGAGAAATTAGTTTTGTTTGACTATGCATTTTGGTTACAAGGGTGTTTTTATTTATTTATTTTTAGTTTTCTATTTGAGGATGAAGGAGGTCTGAGGAATATAAGAGGGAGAAAAAACCTATTTTTACTCACTTAAAATTTAAAAAATTATTTAAAAATTATTCTTTTATGAGGAGAAATATCATCCAATTTTAAATGAAGATGGAAATTCACCACAAGCAGCATTGTAATACATATAGTAGATATGTAACCATCTCATTATTTCTTCTTAGAACATTGTGTCAATCCTTGTTTCCAGATATCATGATACTATCTATGTTTTTTGTTTGAGTTTGGTTTGGTTTTTGTTTTAATTTTTATCCAACTACAGTGACATCTACTGTTCAATATGAAACCTAATTCTTCCTACCCAGAAGGGCACAAAGTTTCTATCAAAATTTTTCTTTTCTTTACTTTTCTCATTTCTTTTTTCTCTTCTATTCTCTTTTGTTTTTGCTTTTTTTTCTTTTGCTTTCAGAAAAGAAGAAAAAAAAAGTCCACACATGTTTCATTTTAGAACAACCAAAGCTTTATAGGTTCATGTTTTTACTCCTCTCCTGTGTATTTATTTATGTTCAGAATAATAAATGATCAAAATATAAAGAGGTCAAAACTAATAATACTACCTATTGAATAAAAAGTGGGCAAATATAGCATAGAAAGATTTTCTTAAGCTGGCAAGTCTCTATGGGAAATATTGAAGTGGCTTTTATACATCTTGCAGTGATGTTTTTTGTTCATTGCTCCCCCTTTATCTTTTAAGAGGAGTGGATGATTGGCTTTTATGGTCATAGTATTTTAGAAAGTTTGGGACACAAGGCTGTCTGATGATCACACAATTGTGTGCTGACTTTCGGCTCCTGTGTTCCTGTACTGAAACAAAAAGGCTATTGTTTTTAATATAATAATAATACAAGGGGGAGGGGTGGAAACTACAGGTCTTTCCTCTACAGATAGAAAGTTGGCTTTCATTCAGGCCAGAGAGAAATAACAGAGTACATTTCCTTCAGGAAATGCGTTTTAGTGTTTCCTTTCACCCCCTTTCATTTCTTAACACATTACAAGGAATTGCTGAAGATGTTTTAAAAATTCTAGAAAAATTAAGCAAGGTGAGTAGATGCTTGGAAGCCAAAGTGATGTCAGCCTTGGCACCCAAAGACATTTGTGTGACTTTGGTTTTTTACCCCCCCTCACCATTTTCACCTAAAGTCCTTACTGGGTTAACCTGACAAACTTATTTAATTCAAAGTATTACTGAAAGTTGGAAAAGAGAGTCAGGAGAGATCAGATTATTAAGATATTTTTATTTAAGAGATAGGAGAGCTAGCAATGAAAATGCCGTTGTCAGGAGAAACAGAAGGATTTGTTTAAATCATTATCTGTGAACAGCAAAATGTTTAGCATTTTCCTAAATGTCTAATTGCTTAGAGGAGAGAGAGATCCAATTAAAATACACTTTAGTACCTTTCTCACCTCATCTTTTCTCAGTATGTAGATCTTGGAAGCCAGCCATAATTACTGAAACCCAATACATTTTTTCAGTTATCAGTGGACATTAGGGACAGTGAATATGTTCAATAGCCAGATGTTATCATTTAGGCAAACACATATTTTCATAGAAGAAAATAGACAATAGCAGATATTATGAAATTATTAAAGTTTAGCTAAATTTCATATTGCAAATGCACTCTCTTTGTTGCAATGGAAAAGACTACCATACAAATAGATAGATAGATAGATAGATAGATAGATAGATAATGTTGCTTCTTTTAACTCTAATGGTTTATAAAAGGAATAAATTAATCAAGGAAAATGGAATTTTTACCCTTATAGCAGTCACCTGATAACAGGGATTTTTCATCCTTTGTTTAGATTCCCAAGTACAATATATTCAAACATTCTACTGATATTAAAGGAAAATTAACCAGGTTACTACTAATCATGGGAAGAACCAAGAGGAAAGGAATTATCCAAAATCTTGACATCAAAAATAACAGATCAAACATTGAGAAGCCTGTGTGATATATAGTACTATTGCTAGATACTAGATAATTCCAAATGTTTTCCTATCAGTTTATACTATCATAATTTAATTATTAATCTTCCACCCTTCCTTTCCCTATCTGCTTCATCTCTCAATCCATAATCTGTTTTGTAAGGAATGTTCTAGGAGGATGATTTTGTCATAGGGGCACATTTTCTTAATAAAAGTAACATACTATTGAAATCAAGCTATTATATTTATCCTTGAGAAGTGTGCTATGCGCAGTTCTACTCTTCTCCCCCCAATAAAATGCCTTTTGGAACAAACTGCTAACCAATGACTATAAGAGGTATATGTAGGTTCTGGGGGGGGAAAACCTCTTAAAGCCTTTTTTAGTACTTTTCTCCTTTAGGAACTTGTAAAGTTTATTTGGCAGAAGAAAGATAGGTACAGGGTTTGGATGCACACCCTAATGATGATAAGACCACATTTCCCCATAAATGTTCAACAGGAAAGACTGGAAGGTAAGTTAGTGTTCCACTGTCATGTCTAATTAGAAAGAATCAGTACCAGTTCCTGACTAAAATTGTCAAACAAAAAGAGTTCAAAGATATAGCCAAAAGTAATTGTGCTAAAGAAAAACATCAAAAGCAATCAGGTTTTATATCCTGCCTTGACATATACTACTTTTATGGTTTACAAATGAGGAAAGCATCCAAGCTTTAAAGCACCTCCACAGTAAATATTTTTCCTCCCAAAAGCATAATCTAAGATTCAGTGGGATCCATTTTGCAACCTGGTCAGGATTATGAAGCTTCCTCAGCTGCATGAAGTGTTTATCACCTTGGCCAAATGAATGCCAAAAAAATAAGCAGAGCTGAACTGGCACAGAATGCTATGGTGGAGATGGTGTGTAATAATGAGATCCAGAGCTCCCCAATGGAAGACTTACGACACCGTAGATTGGTTGTTTTTATTTTAATTGAATTTTTATTTTAAAGTGTACACATAGTAGTTGAATGCAAAAATAAATTCAGAATGCTTCTCAAATCCTAGCTAAACTGAAGCAATTTTCAGAAAAAGAAAAACTATACAACATAATCCAGTTTTCAATAATGCCTACTGCTTTTAAATCGTGTTTCTTTTTTAAAGTGAGATTAGACAAAAGAAAAAATATATTATGTAAATATATGTGCATATGTGTTTATGTGTATGTATAATATATAGCTATGTATATATATGATTACATATGTATAAAACTATATATTATACATATGTGTGTATACACACACACACGGGGCAGCTAGTGGCACAATGGTTAGAGCACTGGGCTTGGGATCAGGCAAACTGATCTTCTTGAGTTCAAATCTGATCTCAGATCCCCTGGTTTGTTTCAGTTTTCTCATCTGTAAAATGACTTGGAGAAGGAAATGGCGAACTACTCTGGTATCTTTGCCAATAAAACCCCAAATAGAGCCACAGTCACATGCAACCAAAATGATTCACTATCAACAACATGTACATATATACTTATATATGTACATATATGGATGTACATACTTAAATCCACACATGGCTACCACCATGGTGTCCTAAAAAGGATGAAGCCTTGCCCATCATGCAACCTGAGTACTACAGAAATGTAGAGAAGCCAAAGGGTATATTAATATCAACATCAGTAGTTTTGCTAATGCCAACTGATATAAATATAGATTTGATGGTGGTATGAGAGACTAGCCAGTAGGAAAGACCAAACAAGTATTTTTGAGCACTTAGTATAGTGAAGAGAGTCCTAGACAGGAATTCAGGAACACCTAGATTCAAATCCCATCTCCATCTTAATTGTGTGACCCAGAAAAGTTCAAGTAAGTTCTCTGAGTTTGCTTCCTGAGCTATCAAATGATGATCTTGGACTATATGCTCAACCATGATCTATATGCTGGAATGAACCCATTTTTTTCCCTGACATTGATATTGACTAAATTGTTGATAAATGTTAGCAATTGAGAATTGGGTAAGCATTAGCTTTCAAAATTGATGAATGCAAGTAAAACAATAACAATTTGAAATATAGCCAAGAAACTGACTATATTATATATTCAAGAAAAAGTGTTGATTTTCATTTCTAAATATTTGACAACATTCATTTATA
Source organism: Sarcophilus harrisii (assembly GCF_902635505.1). Lineage (NCBI taxonomy): Eukaryota > Metazoa > Chordata > Mammalia > Dasyuromorphia > Dasyuridae > Sarcophilus > Sarcophilus harrisii. Next base: position 405,134,925 of record NC_045426.1, read on the forward strand.
TAGTTAAGGAACAGGCAAATTATTTCAATTACATCAATATTTCATACAAAGCTGTTTGAGGGTTTTTTCCCTAATGATTATTTAGCTAATTATCCCAGTTTTTCACTTGGTTTTTCAAATATAGATACATAAAAGAAGAAGGGAGATAAAAGAAGCAAGTAAATAACAGAAAAATGCTTTTCTCTAGATGAATGGGGAAATGAGAACTACATTAGAATCACCACTGCCACTTCATGTAACTCTTCGGCAGACAATAGTGAGAGCAATGCTATTCAGATAACTATTGTTCTCCATGTTCCTGGCAGATTTCACTTCTTTTATTTGTAATGACAATAAACCAAACATTTCTGTACTAAAAGGTCAGGTCAGTGCACACACACACACACACACACACACACACACACACACTTTGTCCATCAAACTACACTTACACGTCTTTGTCCTGAGATCCTATCTTTATTACTTAGGGACCATTAAGCAAATAAAGTCTAAAATCTGTTTAGTCCTGTTCCTACCTCTCCCTCACTACCTCTTCACCACCATCATCCCTTTTTCCTTCTATCTAGTTCCCTTTTTCTTTCATGGATTTTAATTTTTTTCAATTCATGAATCTATTAGAATTTGCATTGTTCTAACTTAATGAAACACTGACATTTTATCCAGTGTTGTACATGTGTTAATTTTTAACATTTCCCCAGAATTTTTTGGTATTTCAGAATTCAATTATGAGGTCTCTTGAGCGTATTTTTTTCATAACAGGAATAGTGTTCTGAAACTTTCTCATGAACCCTTCATTGGACACTTTCCTCCAAGAGGTTATAGAGTTATTAAACTTGAGTTTTTGCATCCTGACTGTAACAGTGACAAACTTACCAAGTCATATTGCCTCATTGGACCTGCCTGTTTGCCTTACTTGTAAAATAATGGAGTTATATTAAATGACTTACAAGTTCCTTTATACTTTTACAATCCTAGAATTCTTGAAGGCATTACTATAATGATAATTAGAAATAAATTGATAAATAGGTTTGTTGAATGTAATAAACAAAAAATTGGCTGATTAAGAAAAAAAAGTAAGCAAATTATATCCTTCTTTTATTATATTCCAGACTATAGTTATCACTTACTTGAGGACCTCCAATGATGAGAAAACCCTTGCCTTCTAAGAAAGACAGCTTATTCTACTTTAACAAAATCACAGAATTTGAAAATTGGATAGGCGCTAAGTGGAAATATAATTCAGTTTATAATATACATGATGGAAATCTTTGGTATGACTATACATGTATAACTTATATTAAATTTCTTGAATTCTCAGTGGCTAGGTAGGTGAAAGTGAAAGAATCAAACTCAAAATTTCCAAAATTAATGTTAAAATTGGTTTTTTACACTTAACTGGGGAAAATTAAAATACTAAATTTTTTAAAATGCATATATGAAAGAAATTCCTATTTCATTATTTTGTTTCATTAAACATTAGGAAGTTATTTCTTACATATGTCAAGTTAAAATCTCCTCCGCAAATTGACATCTATTGCTCCTAACCCTATGAAGTTAAAAGGAATAGATCTATTCACTCTTACACATGATAGTCTTGCAAAATCAAGTTCAACTAAGTCTTCTCATCTCAACCAACTTATTTCTATCAACCAAACTTTAATGCTGACAAGATTTTTTAGATCTCAATTCAATATGTGACTTATTCACATCTTTGTGTCATCTGCCATTCTTAGTATGTATTGATTTAAAAAAAAAAATGGTAAGAGTCTTTGATCAAGAAGAAATCACTTCCCAAGGCCTTTCACTAGATATCTCCCTCCATTAATTACCTCTCTCCAGGGCCAGTTATAAACTCTCAAAAATTTACCAAACAGTGCTGTCATGAAGTCTATCTCTACCACACAAAGATTGCATGAACAATTGTGGTCAGATGCCTTACTGAAATCTTGGTATACCGTGTTTTACAACATTGCCTTGATCTGCCAGTTCATTTATCTTGTCAAAAAAAAGAAATGAGATTAGAATGACTTCATGAATCCCTGCTAACTCATTTTTATTACTGCTTGTTATTCTTTTGTGTGTGTGTGTGTGAAAATTCATTTATTTTAACTGTACATAGGTACAATAGAAGTCTAATTGTTATGCTGCTATTTGTTTTTTATAATAAAAAATAACAAAAACAAACAAGAATACATGGATGAAACATACTGATACATGGACTTTGTTTTTGTTTGCTTTCTTCTTTTTTTTCTGCTTCCTTTTCTAATAATATACTACCATTTCTTCAACAATTTATGCTAGAATCTTTACAGGAATTAAAGTCAAGGACTTCAAACTATAATTTACAGAATGTAACTTCTTTCTACTTTGTAAAATCCAGATTTTTACCCCCTTTTCAATGCAGTGATATCCCTCTCATTTTCCTTGAACTTTCAGAGATCAACAAAAACTACTTTATAATTACAGCTGCCAGTTTGGGTGTGGAGGACAGCTTTTGTTGTTACTGTTTTGAGGATTAAATGTGATATTGGTCAAATTCTTTGCTAAAAAACTTTAAAAATTTCTAGTTTGGTGGGACCTTACAGAGTTTGTACTGTGCTTTCATGGTCTTTCAAAGAATTGTGTTCTTCTAAGCCCCAAGGAAACATCCAAGTAGGGCTTTTTAAAAGAGAATTGTTGTATATATTACATTTCAAAAACCTCATAAAAATAGGTATTTTAGCTTCTCATATTTGACACATTTTTATTAGTGTAACCTTAACAGCAAAATTGCAATGAATAGGTCACAATTGGCTTTTAAAAAGAGTAATTGACTTTCTCCAACATTAATCCATAATTTATGAAAGCATACTTAAGTAAGAAGGATAAATCATTCAGGAAAATATTTGCTTACAAGTTTTTTTTTCATTTAATTTTTTGAGACTATGTCTTTCTAATTCACCTACACTACTAGAAGTATAAGCCAAATCCCACTAGTGATCTGCATAAAACCTTGAACTCAATTTCTGATATGGGCAGGCTCACTCCTCCCTAGCCAGACTGGCAGCCCCACCAAGCTTATCATGTTGGGTGCCAGATTGAGGGGGCAAGGCAGATATCTAATCAGCCCAAATTCCTGTAGCTCAAAACTCCAGAATTCAAGAAATCTATCAGTCACATCCCAGATAGCAAGCCACCCCAATCTACTGCTGGCTATAAGATCTTAAAGAAAGCTAACTGCCTTTAAAATAATACAGAGGTGTCCCAGAAGAAGCTTATGTGCCCAGTTTCTTCAGAGATGAATAAAATAAAATTTTAGTCTACTTTTGAAAAGTTAGTTATTACTTCCCTTGAAATCTTTAAGTGGGCAGGGACCAATTATATCTTAAAGATATATTCCTCTCTCTGTGTCTTGCACATTGGAGATATTGAATAAATATCTTTTGGATTTTAATGTGTTGAGTCCTTACAGGAAAGAGGTAAATCTTAAGAGATTATTTTTCTGAACAATGAATCATTTTTGATCTATCTACTCTCACCCTACCCATATCCCCCAAATTACTCCAGAGTTAAAGGGTTAAGGACAGCCACAAAATTGACACAAGGAAAAATTGAGAGTTTGGCATACTGGGCATATGGTTGCCAACCAGATTACCCCCTGTGACCACAGTCATTAAATATCTTGGTACTTGGCAATTCAGAAAAGACAGCATTACAAGAGCTGTTAGCTACAGGGGGCATGGCTGCCTTAGACATGACTGACTGAAGATGCTCTCCTGATGCTTGGGTAATTCACTATTTTTTTCCTTTCAAAAATAAACTGAAAGATGTACATAAAAAGTTTTAACCCTCTACTATCTCTTTGCCTTAGCAACTTAAAAGTAGTGACTCATCCTTTCATTTTTCTCAAATGTATAAATAAGGACATTCTAAAACAATTTGGAGCTAGAAAGGAAACTTAGAAGGGGAGGGGAGAGAACAAGGACTAATTCAGCTTCTTTCAAGGGTATGAAAGACATAGTGCTGAGCATTTTATGAGCACTGTCTTATTTTTTCTTCACGATAAACCTAGGAGGAAGGTATTATTATGACCTCCATTTTGAAATTGAGGACACTGAGACAGAGAGTGATTAAATGACTTGCCCAGGATCATACATCAGAAGCATCAGAAGCTAACATTGAAATCAGGTATTTCTAAATCTAGACCCAGCATTTTATCCACTGAACTTCTTTATTTACACATGAGAAAATTAAGTCCCAGAGAGAGAGAAATTACCTGGCCACAGTCACACAGAGCAAACTAGGGGCAAAGTTGAGATTCCAGCCTGCTCCAGTCTCCTTTCTGGTGCTCTTTCCTTGAAACTATCTCTTTGTGCCATATCACTTGCATTAATGGTGATTTTTATTCCTTTTATAATATTTAGATTTTATATATACATTTATATATAAATGGGAGAGAAATATTACCTGTTATATTCATAAAAGCAAAATTAGTGTCTATCATTGAGGATCTAATTAAGTAAAAGAATAATCAAATCTGATCTCACACCTCAAATGATAAACTACAATCTTTCCTGTCCCATAACACTCTTCCAACTGTTTGAACTGAGGTTAATTCTTGTTACATATACAAGAGAGTAGTTCTGATTATGTCTTTCTCTAAGAAATACTATGTGATACTCTCACATATATGATTTGTGTATTCTGTAACTGTTATGTCCATGATAAAAAAAAAAATGTTTCTAGCCTCCCATTTAGAGCTTAAGAACTGTTCTTCTTAAGCTGATTTTTCTGCTAACTGAAGCAAAATCTCACAGAAATAATATCCATATTTTTTGGTCAGAAGATGGCAGGCAGTGAAGTAAATAGAAGAGATTAATATATGACATTGTTTTTAATGTATATGAATGTATAATGAATGTTTTTAATGTATATGAATCTTTTAGAGCGAGAGCTTATAAGACATTTTTAACTAACTATTATCATTTAAACATTGGGGGAGGAGGAGAGAAACCTGTTTTTGAAGAACAAAAGGAATATACTGATATTAAACAGAATTGGGAAAGAAGGTAGGAATGATAAATTAAAGGATCATAGTAAACATAGTAAGGTCGTCAACCTTGGGGCTTTAACAAATAAATGATCTGTCTTTTGCTTAATGTTGTAATGTAGAACAAACTGAGACAATATCTGAATTTCAAGCAATTTTTCTCTACCAGTGAATTCAGCCATAGTTCCAAATTACAAGCCCAAGAGTGACTTCACAAAATGGTAGTCAATCATTCCTGGATGGGAATTTTCACCCAGTCTTTCCTTAATAAACAAGTTCCTTATTTTAGAGAGAATTCCACTCTGGCACTTTAATATTTTCTATTAAATTAGACTTCTAATCCTTTTGCATTATACAATTACTCTCCCATCCAATTGCCAACTCCAGTCTCAACCCTATTGTTGCAACTACTTTGTTCCTGTTGGCAAATTGACAACATTTTTACTGCTACTTATCTCATCAATTGAAAGGAAGGAATGAGAGGAGATGTCCCTAGGAGGGGAGAAATCATGAATTAACATCTTTGAACAGGGCTGGACTCTAATGCAAAATAGTTGTATACCCTCCTTGGAAACAGAATTGCTCATTAATGCATTATACATTCAAACTTGTTAAGCCCTTTAAAACATTAGTGCTTTTATTAAAGTTGTTAACAACTTCCATTTAACTGTTTCACATTAACAGTGGATTCTTAGTAAAGTGAGGTCCTTTGAATTAATCCCTCTTTAATTAGAAATCCATGAAGGTGATAAAAAAAAAAAAAAAAAAAAACCTTCCACTGAAAGGACTGTCACTTTTATCTTGAGTTAAATTTAAAACAATGAAGGCTACTCATTCAAGGGACCATGAGTCCTTAAGGCAGAAGATCTTTGTGTGAGATTGATGCAAAATACAGAGTCTGGATGGAGTCATTTTCATCACCTATGGAACTTGCTTTATTTGTTTTATGCAGTTTTTTTATTTTCTCATTTTCCTACTTTCGTTAAACCTCAGTTATCTGCATTAAATCACATGGTTAACAAATAAGTTTGGGCTAAAGGGAATTTTTACTAAAGTGACTGTCAATAATTATATGTGAGAGTTTGTGTTAAGTGTTGTCATAACTCTTTCATTTCAAACTGCCTAGTACAACTATTAAAATATATTTATTTGTATTCTTTTAAAACCAAGCATTTGGGATTTTAGGAAGACATAAAGTCTGTACCTATTTCATAAGTTCATTGTGAAGTGTAAGGAAAAAATACTTGTTCAAAATGCTTCTATGCCTTTGTATTACAGTATTTACTTGAAATTATCAATTTGATTAGGAAGCAATTTAGAGAGTACTGCATTTTTCTTTATAAAACATTCACTATTGTAATTATTTACTTCTAAGAATAGACATAAAAATTATTGAAATATTTATTTTAGACTTTTCCCTCATTATCATTAAAAAAAATTATCTGAGCTAAGAAGAGAAGCAAATAAAACTAATAAATACAGAAACAGAAGGACTTTAGTTTCAAACTGTTGAGCCCTATGAATAAAATGAAATAGACTCTGAGCTCCATGCATCTCCAATGTCATCACCATCAGCAACTTGGCTGAATTGATATCCAAGCCAAATTGTAGTAATACAACATGGAAGCATTGTATAGTGAAATGAACCCCGCCTCCTAGGATCTAGCTTTGACCATTAGCTAAATATATTACCCATGTCATTCAGTCAGTTTTAGATCTCTGTGTCTTAACTCCTTCCCTAAGGGATTTGGTTTTTTTCCTGAAATCTCTTCTAGGTTTATTATTTTAAGTACTAAATAATCCATATTTCTGTGTTTGTTGTTATTCAGCATTATGACTGTTGATTGATGATGATTATGATCCTGATTCCTTTCAATCATGTCTAACTCTTTAGGATTTGGAGATTTTCTTGGCAAAAACAATGGGTTTGCCAGCTCATTTTACAGTTTTAGAAAATGAAGTAAACAGGATAAAATGACTTTCTCAGGATTACACATTCAATAGGTGTCTAAGTTCAAATTTGAATTCCCATAGATGAGCCTTTCCTAAGGCTTTCCATCTATGCCTTTGCATTTGCTCATCTATGCCATCTAAGCCTTTCCTAAGAAAGATATCTTAAGTATTTTCCCTTTCCTTCCTCCTTCACCTTTCTTTTTACAGATAAGAAAACTGAAGCCAGGTAGGAGGTGATTTTGCCCATAGTTATAAGGTTCCCTCAGGAGCTCAAACATGTGTCCTGACTCCAAATCCAGTACTCCCTCTTTCTCCTTTGTAGGACACTTAGAAAACTATTGCATTGCCAAATGTAGTCCTTTTGGGAATAATTGTGAATCTTGATAATGTGATATTAAAATAGGATATGCTGGGGGCCAACTTACAGCATAATTTTACATACTGTTTTTCCCCCAGTTAAGTGATTCACAGTAACCATTACACTAATTCAGACAAAGAGAGTCACAACAGCCACTACAGGATTGTACAGTGCTGAATGTAGCACCAAAGGCATTGCAACCTTTTGGCATTGAGTGTTGAAATAGATATTGAACTGAGAAGAATTTCATTTCATTAGAGCAAGCATGGAACAATCAGTCTGTATGTATGTAGCTTTTCTTTTAATCCCACAAGGATTTCAGGGCTTCACATGACAGTAGAATTTTCCTTATTCTCAATAAGTAATAAGTAAAGTTAATATCATATGTCTTTTTAGGAGACTGTGTAAAGATCATAGATTTAGATTTGGAAAGGACCTAAGGGCTATCCACTATATCCTCTCAGAAAATTCAGACCTATAGGGGTGAAGCAATTTGCCTAAGACCTCACAATGATATATTTCAGGATGTGAACTTAGGTCTTCTCAATTTACATTCAGAATTCTTTGCCTTATTCCACAATGCGTCCAATAGTGGAAATTTGGCTCAACAATCATACTTAGTTCCAGATTCAACAAGTCTTTGTCATTTCTGTTACTTTATCATCATCATCATCTCCCTAAATATTAATGTTCTTACTTCAAAACTATTGGAGTTATTTGATTTTATAGATTTATTTTTAAAGTAAAAAGTGAGATGTTTTCTCCCGATTTATATAATCAGTACCTTAGTAAAAATTTAAGCTTATAATCAGTACCTTAACCAAATAGGGTATAAATTTTCAGATCATTTATACTCTTAAGCCTACTCAAAGTCATACTTCAACACTTGGTTATAACATGGAAAAAAATGTTGAGTCTTAAAATCTATGTAAGTAAATATATACTTCCTTTGCATGGTACATGTTCTGACAGGACCTATTAAATTTATAAATTCCGAGTGAGAACCCAGCAATGAACTGTATAGTTTTGTCTGAAGATCAGCCTAAATAACTTCTAAAATGTTTATCACCAGAATAGTGGACAATAAGAATAGACTATTTTGGCTACAGAATTTAACGAAAACAAGATACTAGGTATAGAAAAGTCACCATGTTTTCACCAGCATGGTGGAAAAAGTTTCCTTGCTAAGGAAATTAGAGGGTCAAGTTCAAAGTTAACCTTTATTCTTTTCACATTTTCAGTGCATCATCTTTTCCAGTTAAGTTGCCAATAGTATGTGTCCAATAAACATTTATACAAATTGTAGAAGATTTTGTCATCATTATACTTTTGTCACAAGATAAAATATGATACATTTATAGGGACTTCTAAGTATGGCATCTATGAAGAGCTATATTACCTTCTAAACAGCACAAGGTAAATTATTGATCACATTCTTCCTGTGGAAACTTTTGTCAAGTCAATAATGGATTGTTTTGTGATGATGTTTACCTTTGAATGTGTGCTTTTTCTTTTTCTTTTTCAAAATAATGGAAAAGTAAGATCACTTTAGATTTGTTTTCTATACATTGTCATTAAAAGAGAGGAACAATCTTATCTTATTCCTTTTTAAGTAATAAGTCTTGGGGGAATACATTTCTATACCTTTCAGTAATTCCCATATGACTCAGATTATAAGAATCATGAGTCACAAAATGTATCCTTTGCTTTAAAATAAATAAATAAATCATTTCAAGACCTTTTTAAAAGTTATTTAACTTTGTTTTAATTTAGTGTGCTATTTGACTGTGACAGGGAATTTAAAGAGAACAATATAATTTTATTATGCATTTATAAAACAACTTTTTTTCTTTTACTTATTTCATGACAATTTTTTGATTCTTATTTATTTAAATTTTAATTTATGGAATAAAACAAGCATTTCTATAACATAGTATAATAATAAAAGATGATTATACCTGAAAATGCAACTCTATCATAAACAACTCTTGTTAAAATTCCTCTTAAATATATTAAATATAAAATCCCTCTTAAATATATAATAAAGATGTCATGTAAATTACTTTTTTTTCCCTGCTTTTCTTTCTTTCCTACCCCCTTCACTAGAGATGTCTACTATTAAACACAAATATGTGTCTAGGTGTGTGTACATATATATGTATACTTGTGTACACACATGCATATATGTATATATGTGTAAATCATTCCATACATACGTTTATTAATTATTTCTTTCTCTAGATGCAATTTGTATATTCCTTCATAGGTTCTTTGTAGTTAATTTGAGTATTTATAATAGAAAAAAAATGACTTATTTACCCAGAGTTGTTGTTAAAACAATATTGCTACTACTTTATACAGTGTTCTCTTGGTTCTGTTCATTTTGGTCTTCATATTTTATGCAAATCTATTCATGTTTATCCCTTTATTTTTAAGTATTCCCTATCTATATTCTAATATGTAATTATTGATATGGGCATGTCAAATGTGAAAAGTCATTATTTGGCAACAGAATTTAGGAATGTAGCTTTAAATAGAGTGAAACTGTTCCATCCTTTCTTTACATTGGGCTATACCTTAGTTATTTTGTCTTCTCATAGTTTAAATTAAAAATATACTATAGGATCATTGGCCATTTTATATACCCTTCATGTCCTTTCCATTTCCTTAAAATAAAATCTTAATGGATGAAAAAAAGTCAAAGATCTCCTTACAACATAGTTGTAAGCCCACTTCTGTTTATTTCTCATAATCATCTATGTGTTTTGCTTTGTTACCCACTATTGATTATCTCTGTGTGTATGCAAGTGTGTATATGTACACACATAGAGACTCATATACCTATATAAGGATGTGTGTGTGTATATGTGTGTGTGTGTGTGTGTGTGTGTGTGTGTGTATGATTAATCCTATATCTTGACTTATTTTTAGGAAATTTTCCCACAGACATTAAGAATTAGATCTTTAAAACTATGGAATGTATTATTTCTAATCACATGTTGTATCTTATAAAATATATTTGACTCTGAGTATATTTGAACCAGATTAAATATCTGTATTAAAATTCAAAAATGTGAAGCTCTCCTTTGACCCATAATATTCATTTTAAAAATTATTATTGTAATTGTATGAATGAATATATAAAACTCCTGTAGCAAACTGTAAGTTCCTGAAGGAAGAAACTATATCATGTTTTCTTGTCTCTATGTTCCAAAAACTAGAGCAAAATGTGGTCTCTAGCACAGAGAGAAGTTTAATAAATAATTATTGAGTTAGAGTTTTTAATTTGATCATTATGTTCCCTGGTGAACCACCATGCAAAATAGGTAGGTATATTGTGATAAGCATCTTGTACCATATAAATCACTAGAGAATATACCTCTACTTTCTTATCTATACACTAATCTAAAATTCACATATGACTCATAATACTACAAAGAAAATTTCCTAACAGTGTGGCTACTTATGAAAAAGAGATTAAAAATAAAATGAGCTTCAAGACTAACTTTTATATTCTGAAAGGAAGAAGATGAAAAATACTCTATAAGACAATATTATAATTTTACTTTCTCTACTTTTTTGAGCACAGTGTCAAAGAGTAAAACATAAATGGGCTAGTTCTGTTACTGCAAATATTATTAAAGTTATTAAATTATTAAATTAATATTTTATTTTATATTATATTTTTATTTAAACTAATGTTTTACATTAGTTTATAAACTAATAAAATTAAAATTATTAAACTAAAGATAGTTCACCTCTGAACTTCCTATTTTTTTCTACTTGGGAACAGACTAGCTAGTTCATCACCAGTTTGATCTTAGGGCGATGAATTCAGAGGCCAAGTAGCTTTGGCCTCTGAATTCATCACCCTAAGATGGTCTTTGAGACCATATAGTTGACATAATGAATAAAGAGCTGGATTCAGGAAAATCTGAGTTCAAATTCTGCAGCAAACACTAATTAGCTATGTAAATGAGCAAGACAACCTTTTTCAGTCTTAGTTTCCTCCTCTATAAAATGCACATGATAATGACACTATATTTTTATGAAGATAAAATGGGATTATGTTTGTAAAGAACTTCACAAACTTTAAAGCAATGCATACATGATAGCTCATATGCATTATTTGAATTGCTATTTGAATTTGTGGAGAATATATCTATAAAGATGAAATTTTATTTTCTAGGAGTGTTTTATCACTAACAAAACAAATTAAGAGAAATTCAATAATTTGTCTATGATTAGCTAGCCAATAATTGATTTTTTAAAATGACTCTAACTCTAGACTCATGATGATAATGTCCACTAATGTCTTAGTTCTTGTTTCTTGCCTTCAATTGGGCCAATATTAGAGTACATGTATATTTTTTCCAATTCTTAAAATTTTCAATATCAGTTATAGGCATTGTTTTCTATAACCAGAGGAATCATTTTCATTAGAAAACTCTTTTTCTTGACCATACATCACTTTTTCTAGCTCTAACTGTATATTCAAATAATGATTACAGTCAATAGTATTAGGTGTTTAAATAGATAGCAACTTTTAACAAATGAAGAAGTTAAGGTTATTTCTGCACTTTCACTATTGACTAAAAACAGTTTTATTTAAATAAGCTTATAATTTTTAAAGAATCACAGATCTAGAGGTAAAAGCTTTCCCAGAAGTAAATGAGTCCAACCCCCACCCCCATTATATAAATGAAGAAATTAAAGAGCAGACAATTTATTCAAAGCCATACACCTAGTAAATATTACAGGCAGAATTAGAACCCAGCACTTTTCTTCCCAGGCTGTGTTCTTTCTATTGCCTAGTTGGAGTTAATTTGCTTAAAATTCTAAGAATGTATAAATTCCATTTTTCCCACTTTCTAGTAGAGAATGCCTAGGTTTTTTTGCTTAGGATTTTTATTTGTTTGTTTTTTAAATATCCAGAGCTATCCAGAAAGCTTCTATTTAGACTTACAAATGAGTTAGCCAGATTAATGACATCAAGGCACTTCTATCTAATACATTCTTCTACCTTGTCAGGATATGATCATATGCATGAAAACCATTTTTTATAACAAGACCCTTTTGACACATGAGTGTCAAACTTTTGGATGGCATCCAAGGTAGACTAGGGTTGTGAAAAATTACTCTGTAAAGTAGGTGATGCAAAAAAGGCTTCTGTGTATATGCTATTGCTATTGGAATTATTGACTCTGACCTCCAAAATTGGCATCAGTTTAACTTTTCCTAAAGAGAAAATAGTTTTACTGTCTTTTTTGAATTCTTTAAAACCAAGATATAAGGAAATACCTTTAAATGTAGTTAGTAGTTTCATTTATGCATTTATCGTAAGTACAGATTATATATGAATTGCTAATAGAACTGTTAAATTTTTTTAAATTCTTCTGGATTTTTAAGGCCCCTATGATACTTTTTAAAAATTGATTTTATGTTTAGCACTTTAGTTGTGCTATCTTTCACAAATAAAGTCTAATATAAATCTTTCTTTTCCAGCTTCATTACATATTATTACCTATCACCTGTGATTACTGTCACTTATTGAAGCAGCTAATTGGTCTATTCAGCCTCTCCCAATCATTCTCTGTATATTCTGTGCTTGTCTCCTTGTGGCCACCCTATTTAATATATGTAGAAAATCCTTTCTTTCTCTACTTTGCCTATTTAATTTCTTTTCCCCCCATTCAGCTCTACAATATAAAGAGGACAGAAGTAGTGGTAGAGAGAACCTAGATGTAAAGCTCGGCTTCCATAATTATTAGCTATGTGATGCTAGGAAAGTTATTTGACCTTTTGGATTCAATTTGAATTGTTGTCTATTAAATGAGGGTATCAATGCTCATACTATGTAATATACCTAGTGTATTTTCATGCTTCCCAGGATTCTTGTGAGTGAAGAACATTATATAATTATAAGTTTAGGATAGGTTGGCTGGGGCTTTCCTCGGAGCTTCAAAGTTTAAAGAATATTATACTCCTTCAACAGGTAGGAACTACTGGTATTAGCTTCTAGTAAACAAGGTTATTCAAGGAGATACCAAGAATAGACCTTATGAGCTTACCGTAAGCCCAACTTTTCTGCTCTTTCCTAGCAGCAATCTTAGTGTCTTATCCAAAGGGAGGGTACCCCCAGGTCTCTCCTCCCCACTTCCCAATGTAATGGTATTTTAGGGTAACTCCCTCACAGAATCTTGTGGACTAAGCTATCCCTGAACTCCTCAATAGCTCATTACGGGACCAGAACCCAGAAATCCTAGCTTCGACTTTGCCAGCTTCCTCTAGTCATTAACTACCTTTCCTACCTCAGATTTCTTATGCTGCTTTTCATTTCTCTCATGTATTTATCAAGTACTTATAAATCCTACTTATTTGTATATGTGGCTTACCCTCCTTTTAGACTATAGCTCTATAAGAAGGAGAATTATTTTTGTGTAAACCTTGTATTTCTCCGATTGCCAAGCCCAAGTATCTCTCCCAAGTAGCACTTGATGTTTGCTAAATCTTTGCTAATTTGAATATAGAGTGCATTTTTCAAATTTAGTTTCTCCATATTTTATAAGTGCACACATGTGTGTGATGTTACCCAATGGATAAAGTCTGAGATCTAAATCTGGCCTCAAACATTTACTAGTTGTGTGACCCTGGCCAAGCCACTTAGTTCTATTTTCCACAGTTTCCTCATTTATAAAATAAACTGGAGAAGGAAATGGTAAATCACTGCAGTATTTTTGCCAGAAAATCCCCCCAGGAATCATGAAGAGTTAGAAATGACTAAAATAATTCAACACTAAAAATGTTTTTTTGATGCAAACTACTTTAAAATTGTATCTATGATGCCATTGGCTCAGATTTCAGCCAAAGGAGATCTTTTTTGAACCTGGATGCTGTCAAGAAAGTATTTAGTTTTCCTCCCAGTCTTGATTTTGATAAAAAAAAAATGTTTTTTACATCTTCATTCAAATCATTATTATAAAGAATTCATGAAAGATCTCTCTAGGTTGACATCAATCCATTAATCAAGATGTTTTGGGTAAAGTTCTTCAAAGAACAAAGAATTCTCTTGACTGTGTGATGGATGATTCATGCTATCTTTTTGTGTATGTATGTGCATATGTATACACTCATGTTTTCCACAAGGATCTCATGAGAAAGTTTTTGAAAGGCATTGAGGTATTATGTTAAGAAAAAAACCCACTGCATTTAAAGTCAGAAACCTGGGTTCAAATTTTACTTGTCACTCACTATTGGAGTAATTTTGGCCAGGTGACTAAAATCATTTGGGATTTCAGTTACTTCATCTGTAAGAAAAAAGTTGAACTCTAGGGAATCCACAACCCTATGAAATACCTTGATGAAACAAAAATAAACTATTTCTACAACCTTTTAGAGCATTACAATCTAACACTATCAAAAAAGGAAATGAGGCTAATTTGGCATGACTTGTTCTTAACAAACCCCATTATACTTTATTTAAATTAACAATTGATTGTCCTTCACAATAGAGTTACAAAGAGAACATGAATTTGTGCATTGTTTTTGATTATTAAACCTTAAAATCCTTGGCTTAAATAATCCATTCCAGTCATTAGCAGTAAAATGGAATGGATCATGAATATTATACTTTATGATATGGGCGGGTCATTTAGCCCTTTTTTACCTCAGTTTCTTCATCTGTAAAATAAGTTATAGTTGGAAATGGCAAATCACTCCAGCATCTTAGCCAAGAAAACTCCAAATGGGGTCACAATGAGACACAACTAAAAAACCGGACAACAACCAATACTATGGAATCCTATTAACTTTTGCTGGATTATGTGATATTGAGAGAAAGGATCTCAGGAAACTAATGTGAGTATACAGTCTGCAAATGTAAAAATAGCAGGGAACACAAAGTGAAAAGACTTCCATTGGAGTCCCAGCTTAGCTGTGGAACACTGAGAAAAAAACTTCATCTTAACCTACAAACTTTAATCTGTACCTAATTTACATCATGTTTAATTTGAAAGTAATCAATATAAACTTATTTGTTTATAAAATATTAGCCCCTTGAAGATAGAGACTAGTTCTTTTTTGCATTTATATCCCCAGCATCTAAGCATAGTGCTCCAATATATAATAGTAGATATTAATTAAATGTTTATTAATTGCTTAAGAAAGGCTTCTTCCCATTCTAACTCTATGATCCTTTGACTCCCCAGGCTCAGTTTCCTCATCTATAACATGAGGCAAATTATCTTTATAGTAGTCAGTTAACAAATATTTATTAAACACTTAACTATGTGCCAACCAGTACATTGAACGCAGGAGACTCAAATACCGTTTCAGGAAGCACATATTCTAATGAGTGAGATAAGATACATACACACACACACACACACACACACACACACACAGAGTAAAGAAAACACCAAAGAGGAAAAGACCAGGAAAGGCCTCTGATAGGTAGAGAAGGGCACATTTTATACTTAGATTTTATACTTAAGTCATTTTTTCTGACCCGGTCACCTACTAAA
This sequence comes from Sarcophilus harrisii, assembly GCF_902635505.1. Taxonomy (NCBI): domain Eukaryota; kingdom Metazoa; phylum Chordata; class Mammalia; order Dasyuromorphia; family Dasyuridae; genus Sarcophilus; species Sarcophilus harrisii. Next base: position 405,150,787 of record NC_045426.1, read on the forward strand.
ACTTATCCTCAACATTTCTTTCTGATGAAATGGAAAGACCCTCTGGATTCTCAAAAGAAGGTGAAATCTCTTGAAGAGACTTCCTTGTAGTTTCAGAAAGAAATTAGGAACCTAAAAGAAATTAAAAAGTAATAAATGGAAGAATTTATGGCCTTTCAACAGAAATAATTAGAATAGAAAAACTTTAATTCACACAATAAGGCTCTCAAAGGAATGAAAACAGCTTGGAAATACAACTATACTAATCAAAGAACAATGTAGAAGAAGAGAACAAAAAATTTTCATAGTAAAATAAAACAATCTCTATCCAAGCAAAACATGAGGATGTGTAGAGACAAATAAAGAATCAGAATCTTCACAAATCAAAAATCCTACATGCTATATTGCAAGAAATGTTACAAAATTTCACCCAGAACTTCTGAATATAGAAAACAAAGCACCAATCAATTGAAAAGCATTTAAGTACTTAACTATGCCAGCAATCAAACAAATTCTCAGTTTCCCGCCAGAAAAAAACCAAAACAAAACACTGCAACAAACTTCAAGACAAAATGGTTAGATTTAATGATTCCAAAAGAGAAAAAAAATCTGCAAATAGCATTAAGCAATACTTTTAAAATATAAAGAATATAATAGAAAAGAAATTATAATAACACCAAAACTTCAGAAAGGAATGGAATAATATATTCCCAAAAGTAGAGATGTAACCCAAAAAGAAATAGCCAGAAAACTTGAATCTAGTCATCAATTTAAAAGATAGCCAATCACAAACAAAAGCTTTTTTTAAATAGTCCAGGTGAAAAGTGAAAAGATCCTCCACTGGAGTGGTAGCTATATGAGTGAGGAAAAAAAATATTGTATGAAAGATATAAAAGTATCAGTGGCAATATTTGGCATCAGATTGGATATGTACAGTGAATGAGAGTGGGGAACCAAAGGTAACACTGAGGTTGTGAGCTGTCATGTCTGGGAATCCAGACAGCAGTGACTTCCCCAGAAATGGTGACTTCCCTCAGGAAGAGGGAAGGGTTTTGAGGGGAAATATAATGAGTTCAAGTTAAGTTATACAGATATGTTAAGTTCAAGATGCCTACTATTTGACGCTTAATTCAAGACCTATATAAGACTATTGGTAATGTAAGACTTTACCTCAGGAAAGAGACTAAGAATATAGAGAGAGAGGTAGAAATCACCTGCAAAGAGATGATAATGAACCTATGAACACTAATGAAGTCATATATAAGTATATAATAGTATATAAGAAAAAGAGAAGAAAACTCAAGAAAGGAATTTGGAGAACAAAGTTAGTATCCATGACCTGGATGAAACAAAGGAAACTAAATAGAAGTGATTCCATAAGTAGAAAGATGTTCAAGAGAGAGCAGTATTTTGAGAGAGTATCCAGGAGGAGAATGTGATCAGCAGTATCAAAGGCAATAGAGAAGAAAAGAAGGATGTGATGTTTGTAAAAAGGCCATTAGATTTAGCAATTAAGTGACTGCTATAACTCTAAAGAGCATAGTTTCAGCTGGATGCTTAAGACAGACATTGGGCAGTTAGATGGAATAGTGTGGATAAGGCAATGAGCCTAAAATCAGGAACACCTGAATTCAAATTCATTCAGATACTTACTAGCTGTTGTGACCCTGGGCAAATCAGCACCTCTGTTTATCTCAATTTCTTCATGTAAAAATGAGCTAGAGAAGGAAATGGAAAACTACTCCAGTATCTTTGCCAAGAAAACCCCAAATGGGGTTATGAAGATTCAGATATTTTTGAAATGACTGAACACTGGCAACAACAAAAAAATAAATTAGAGAAAGTAGTAATACCTAGTAAAAAATATCTTTCTCAAGGAATGTAGCTGGAAAAGGAAGCAGAGATAGAGAATGATAGTGGGAATAATTCGCAAATAAAGATTTTTGGTGGATTTTTTGTTTGTTTTTAATATGGGTGAGACACTCAGAATATCATGTCTGACTGGATGATGCTAATAATAAAGAAGTGTGTGTGTGTGTGTGTGTGTGTGTGTGTGTGTGTGTGTGTGTGTGTGTGACAGAGAGACAAAAGGACAAACAGAAAGAGGAGGAGGAAGAAGAGAAGGACCAGGAGAGAGAGAGAGAGAGAGAGAAACTACCAAGTATAATTTAATGATTTTTCCCCAGTTTTGTTCAGAAGCATGCAAATAAGTGCAAACATGATAAATGATGGGAGTATTAATTTGAACAGATCCACCAAGAGATCAAAGAGAGAAGGGTATAGACAATTACAGCTTGGGGAAGAACTGGTGGAGAGTTAAAGATTGTAGTGAGAGTTAAGGCTTATAAAGCATAATATAGGGAAAAGTGAAGTGATGCAAGATTAAGATTAGATAAAAAAAATTTTAGAGTTCATAAATATGAAACATATGTAGATAATGGAAAGATCTATGCGTAATTGAAGTGGAGTGAATGAGTAAGGAATGGAAAATAAATAGAGTAAGGAATTGAGAAGTGATAGGAGTTGGGGTATCAGTTTTCAAGGCAAAGTTTCCTTGTGTGAAGGTAGTTGTAGAGGTGAGAAAAGCTCTGAGATTAGTAAGAACTCATTAAAAAGGCAAAGAAATCATAGGGTTGTTGTGAGCAAAGCACTTTTTAAACATTAGAGCCCTAGAGAAATGTAAATTTTTATTATTTCTATTAGAGTTATATATTTTTAATGCTGATTATTCATATCCCAAAAATTCACGAAAAGGAACATATCTGTAAATGGATACTTTAAATAAATATGAATCATTTTCACTGGAAGTTTTCCAAATGCAGTCAATCTTTAAATATTTCATGCCAACTTGAAAAGTACTGCTTTATCAGGTGGATTGCCTTCTTAGAACACAGTCTTTAATATCAAGGATTGCCTTAATTTTTATTTTACTGGTTGTATAGAGGCGCCCTCTGCTGTTGTTGAGAGATTTTAATAATTTCAGGTTTCCAACAAAAGTACAATTTCTGATAATTTCATTTTCTCAGCTTAAAAGGTTTATTGTGATTTGTCAGTAGACAGAGTAGACAGTCAGTAGACGCAGTAGACAGAGTAGACAGTCAGTAGACACAGTAGACAGATCAGTAGACAGAGTCTAGGCTGTCTGCATGGGACAAGTACATTTCTAAAACGCTGCTACCGTCATTGTTTTGACTGAATGATTCAAGTCACACCATTTGATTATTAACTATAAGGAGAAAAATATTTTTCTCTGAATAAGTATGCATTGCTAATTATAGATATAGATATAGATCTATACTAAAAATTCCCAGGACGCTTTAGTTTTAGATCTTCCAAAATTTCGTGTATTGCATAGTCAATCAGCAACTGTTTTAAGTTTTTACTTTGTGCCAGACACTGTGCTAGATGCTAGAGATAAAAATACAAATAGAAATGGGCAGCTGAGTAACACAGCAGATAGTGCTCTGGATTTGGAATCAGGAAGACCTATCATTTTCTCCCTGAGACACATGAGCAAAGTGATTTAATCTCTCTGTGTATGGGTTTCCTCATCTGAAAAACAAGGACAGTATTCCAGTATTCCTTCACAATGTTTACTTTTTCTTGTTAGGTTTTGCCTTTTAAGGAATACTTAGAGTCCAAGTTTGAAAATATTTGTCAAGTCTTCTTCCATAACTCTGAATGTGCAAAATTGAATAATAGCTTTTGACAAACTGTGCTTGCTTTTCAGACTTGAATACCTTGAAAAATGTTGGCATGAATATAGGGTATAAGTTACAGATTCTTGGGAATTTGTGGTGAGAGCATGGTAGTAACTACTTTTCTTGTAGACTTTTCTTCATTCCAATTAGCACAGATCAACGATCTAAAAGAATCAATGTCTATGCCTGGGGCATTTCAGCATAGCAAAAAGAAAGAGAAAAGGAATAGAACCAAAAAAACATGTAATACAATAATTAGAGGGAAATTTCGGTTCCCAGTTTTCTAAGTGTCTAGTACTGCACCCAGATCAAGGAACAAGATAAGGCAAACATTAGTAGTATTGTTTGTGTGTTGTGTGTGTGTGTGTGTGTGTGTGTGTGTGTGTGTAAGTTATGTGCATGAATGGATGTGTACATATATGTATATTTATTTTGTATCCCCCACTTAGCACATCACCTGCCATGTAGTAGACACTTAAAGGTTTATTGCTTGACAGTTCAAGAATCTGGCCCTGCACAGTTATATCACTGACATGGGGCGGGTGACAGGAGAAGGGATATGTTTGCTTTAGATAGGGATAGAGCTTTCAAGCAACTCATCTCCTCACTATGCTACTTTCACTCTGCCCTTCATCCTCACGTTCCTCAGGCCTCTATAGCACTTCTTGGTCCTGTTCATACAACACCACTGCCCCACCTCCTACCTTCTTTCCAAATCCCCTTTATTTATTATCTTCCTCCATTAGAATATGTCTTGATTTTTCTAAAAATGACCTTGACCCATGACCTTAAATTCAAAGATTCTTTTTTCTTGAACAGTTTTCCCTAGTAAACCAGAAAATCTATAAAGAATGTGGAGGAGAATGAAAGTAGAGTTCTGGACACTTGTAAATCTATAGAAACATAAGCAACTTTTCCCTAAAAAATCAGGTTACTTTCCAACGCAAGTGTCCCCATATCTCCCTGTGATATAAGTTGAATCAATTCCTATCCAACTTAGCATAATTCACTTTCAGTATTATGCTAATTAGGATACACAGTATTATACCAGATAGTTGTTCACTCTGATTCTCAGACTTTTTCCAAAGAAAGAACCATCTATAGTTTCAGTTATGTGTGGTAATAAGAAGAAGAATAAAGAGACAGAGAGAGCACTTTATATTTTTTGTTCTCATCATGCACATGAGAAACTGTGGTTCAAAAAGACTCATGAAATTCAGAAAATTTTTTTAGAAAATTTATAATTGTGTAGCAGAGAGACAATATGGTGGAGTGGATGATATTTTGAGGTTTCTTTTGCCTCCTCTGAGAATCCATGATTTGGTGAAAACTAAAAGCAGTCATCATTTCCATTTTTCTAGTCAACTCATGTAGCTACTGTCCCTTAATGCCTTTTGCATTAACAAAAACTCCTTTCAGTTTGCCAAGAGAGTGTATTTAAAAAAAAAAAAAAAAAAAAAAAAAAAGATGACACGGGAATACAAAAATAAAATTAGGTTTTAAATTTATGTTTTAAAACATTTGATTGATTTGTGACAATGGTTCCTAACCATGGAAACAGAAAGTATTTGCTAATGGGTTATGATTTATTGACTAAGTAGGTGACATTGTAGAAAAGACTTTCTTCTCCACCAAAGGAAACAAGATCAGGAGAGAATGGAATCCAGCAATTTATGATTCGTCTCTTAGATTTAGTTAAGCCCATACATGTATTGAGTTTGAGGATAACTTTGTCAGAAAAAGTTCAAAGTAGTAGAAATGGGCAAATGGAGCCAGAAGTAATTCTGCTGTCTTCCTTAAGAAAACTCCCAAGCACTCTGCTACATTAAATCAGCATAGCCAAGCCAAACTGAAGCTGTTTGCTGGTAATTGTGGAAATGAATGCTTAAGGAAGGACAATTAAGGAAATTGTTTGAATGGAATATAAAAGGATTAGGGAAGGAGAATATCAAGCGTATGACTATGACTGTTCTCTTCAGAGAAAATCTCTGGCCAATTTTAAAATAAGAAAATAAAATGAAAAATTGAGTCAGGAGTAGACACCAACATGCATTTACTTTGTAACAATGAAATGAATGAAGAAAAACTCCATTGATAGGAGTTTGGTTACATTTTCTTTCTCCATGAACTGGCTTTTTATCAAGAGCACTATTAATCTTTGTGTTAAAATTGGAGTCAGGAGCCCTGGATTCAAATCCTAGTAAGTTTCTGCAACTATAGACTGGCTGTTCATGATGAAGTTAACGAAAGATATGGGCAAGATTAATACAGAATGTACAGGCTTAGATGTTTTGTGACCCACATCCTAGGAGGAAACTTCCAAAGTAATAAGATTACAACTCTATTTAAATATAAGTGATAATGAGTAGATCTCTATTCTGACATTTTCATTTTCCTCACCTAAAAAAATCTCATAGGATTTCAGTGAGGGGTAAGGGAAATGCTTTATAGAATTCTACATAAATGCAAATAGAATTATAGACATGTCTACACACACCAAAAACATTTCATTATTTCTGTGTCATTTGTTTACATAATGCTCTAAGAAAGATATTTTCAAAATTAGTAAATAAAATTACTAAAAACCGGCAAGATTTTAATCCTAGTGTGAAGATTAATTTATCTTTAGCAATCTGGTCAGAGATTTTGTTTTCATAACATAATGAGTCCTATTTGTTTTGTGTCTTCAGGCAGCACAACAAAGGATCATGATTTTTATGCTAATTAACTATTTTGGATAAAAATTTTTATTTAAAAACAATTCAAGTATTCACAAGAAGTAAATTATTGATGTCATTCCTAGTAAGAAAGATCCATACGTTTTTAGAAACGAACATTCATGTTAGCATGTTTCAGGTTTCTTCTTCAAAAAATGCTTTCATGATGAACACTAGGCATAAACAAGAACATTTTTAAAAAATTCTCGGTGAAGTTTGCTCATTGGTTATATGCACTCACACACACACACACACACACACACACACACACACACACACCTTAAGGCAGTTAGGTAATTAATAGCCCCATTTTAAAGATGAGGTAAGTGAAATCTAAAAAAAAAAAAGAGAGATATTTGGCATTTAAAAATAGAAATGCTTGCAATTGTAATGAATCTGTAATTACTGGAATTTTAGACTGTGAGACAAATAGAATAAAGATGCCTATCTCAGACAGTGTGGGAAAGATAGTTTTGCTGGGATCAGGGAAGGAATGAAGATAGTAATGGTGTCTACTCTATAAAGCCAAACCTAGACTTAAAGCAATTATGGGATCATTTTCTTAGAATTTTAATTCCTTCCTTAACAGGGAAGTGCATTTAAAATCAGATGCTTCACAATCTATAAGTTGAGAATCCTCATTTAATTTTCATTAAATTCTATGTGAATTTTAGTAGACTTGCAGGATTTTCAAGGACCCAAGCACTGTTCTACATGGCTGAATCTTCTGAGTGATTATAAGTGATTTTGAAACTCATACATTGCTGTATCACAATGAAGGATTTGAAAAAAAAAAAATTGGTCAAAGATTCTATTCTGTAAAGATCTATTTTTCATTACCATGTGCATTGATGTGATTATAAATAAATATAAAAATATGTTGTATATTCATCTGTAAATGTGTGTTTTATATCTGTAAACTTACATATACATAATACAATAATAAATTAGGCTCTTAACTTTTAATAGGATAATATAATACTTTTCAGGTATGAATAAAATAAATAATGAATTCACATTGTTATTATAGAGACAGTGTGACTAATGTTTAGAGTACGAGACTTTGATCCTAGAACATGAAGATTAAATTACTATTTAAGATATTATCAACTACATATTTTAGGAATGAATCACTTCATCTTTCTCAGCTTCACTTCTCTAACCTGTAAACTGGGGATAATAATACCTGTGGTATTTACCTTTCCAATTTGAAATGAGGCAATACAAAGTTACTTGAGAACCTTTAAATATTACATTTTTTCAGTTGTTTTTTTTTTTAATTGGCATGGAGAATTGTAATTATCCTGATAGAACCTATTTGCTTTAATGGTGACTTACTGAAAGCCGAAGTTTCTGAATTGTTCAGTTGCTTTCTTTTGCCCCTCTTCTTCTTATTCATTGATTACATTATCACTTTTCCACTTCTTTTAAGTTGTTAATCACCTCATTCCCCAAAAGCTTTCATTCCTAGAATTTTGGTCAGTTTTTCCTTTCCGTGTGGATATTTGTAACAGGTAAAAACATAAGATAAGAAGGGTGTTAGGTGATACAGTGGATAGAGTGCTGAGCTTGGAGTCAGAAAGTCCTGGATCCAAATCAGATCTAGGACAGTAATTGTCTGTATGACACTGGAATAAGTCACTACACTTCTATTTGTCAGTTTTCTCAACTGTAATGATATATATATATATATATATATATAATCATATATAATGTATAATAATAGCACCTACCTCTCAGGGTTATATGAAGGTAAAATGAGTTATTATTTGTAAAAAAAAAAAAATTAGCTTAGGGCCCAGCATATAGTAGTAATATAAATTATTGTTAAATATTAAAATATTTTATTATTAGAATTAATGTTAATTGTTAATGATTTATCAAAATATTTTAGCAGCAAAAATGATGTATATACACTATTGCCCCAAAACAGAAAATAAGGTAATTACCTGTTACCACTTTTTTTTTCAAATGAGATTTTTTTTATTTGTTGGAAAAGATATTATTTTTTCGATCAATAAACAGTAGACTTTTGTCAGGTTTTGCCTCTTTTTGTATCCTTAGGGCTAGGCACAATGCCCAGCACAAAGTAGATGCTTGACAAATATTTATTGATTACTGAATGACTGTGCCAGGCGCTTTCTATGCCCTGGGGATACAAATAAGAAGAAAGATACTCTGCATTCAGAAAAGAAAATGTACAGAAGAAAAAAGATAGGAGTGGGGAAAGTTCTAAGGTAACCTGAGGTTTCCTGAGGGCATGGTGAAGTCCAGTCCAAAGACTACAACTGGTGGGCAGTGAAGAATTTCCTGACCTTGGAGCTCTTTTAAAAAGTAGGCTTTGGGAGGAGTTCTTTGATCAACTTTCAAGCAGGCAGAGGGGCAGAAGGTAAGGATGGTACTAATGAGCTATGACTTCCAAAGCTGCCACAATCCAGTAAGATGATGAGTTTCATTGTGATGACCTTTTCCGGGCCCACGCTCTTGATGGGGTACAGTCCAAGAAGTGAAGCTTGTGAAAAAGTAGTAATAAATCTATATTCTTCTGCCATCCCACTCAAGTGATTAGAATGCCAAAACTGGAGTCAGGAAGACTTAAATTTAAATCCCACTTCTGAAATGACTGTTTTTAATAGTTATTTGACCCTTTGCTAAGTCAATTCTGGACCTTAGTTCTGGACCTCAGTCTCTTCATTTGTAAAATGAGGTTATCAAACTACATGATCTTTAAAGTCTCTTTCAGCTCTGAATAGATAAGGATATATATATATATATATATATATATATATACACACACACACACATGAATGGATTTAAAGATTGCCCAAAGTTGGGATATCATTGAGCACCTCATTTCTCAACAATCACTTTCTCCAAGGAATTCAGCCACAGATCCTTTATTATAATGTAAATGTCACTGATTTCTCACATTGAACTTATGAACTCCTAAGCTACTTAGGTGCCCTGAGTTCAGAGTCCTTTCACTCTAAATCCCTGATTGCCTATTTCCCTTTCTCTACTCCCTTCTCTTTTAACTTTGTTAACTCTTTTAAATTTGTTATTCATACTCACCTCCTTTGACACTTCTGTCTTCAAACTATATACTCCCAATAAGTCATTCTCAGATGTATTTACATAAATGTGTTTATGTAAATTGAGGAGCAAAATATGAGGATGAAGACATTCAGAAGTGCTTCTAAATGTATTCCACCCAGTTCATTTTGGATGGTTTCCCGAGTTTATTAAATAACCTTAACTAGCTAAAATTACTGGAGTGAGCTCATGAGCTATACATCCTGGGTCCTTAAAATGTGCTGCTCCCCTGTGATATCAAAACTATAACAAAACTGTTCTTTGCCCCTGAAATATCTCCCTGCCCCCCCTCATTCACTTAAAATTGGTTTAGTTGAGCCTTATGAGCAAAGTATATTCATTCCCCATGACATAATGGTGTCAAACCAATAAGGAAGTTCCCCTATATTCTTACATAACCATTTACTAAATTGTTAAAAATCCTCATACTAACTCCTAATCAATTCCCAATAATGGGGAAGTAAGGAACAAGAAAATCTCAGTTCTAAGACAATTCTAGTTTTTCCATTATCCTCCTTTTCTCATCTGTCAAATGCATAACAGACTCAGTCATCTACATGGAAATGAAGAACTTATGTGATTTTTTTTCTAATTGGTACCAATCATTAAACTATTTGGAAATATAAAGATGTACTTCAATTATCAACTGACTTTTTACCTTTTTAATCTAGATTTTGAAGATATGATTTAAATGGTTAGACCAAAGCAGAAAAAGAATTAATTAAACTTGAAAAAAATTACCTTTGCCTAAATTTTCATTCCAAAATGCTAAACTACTACATCAGTAGAAAGGTTTGTTTTACCTTCTGATAAATTATGTGAAATTTGTACTGGAGGAGGTTGGGTGGGTGGAAAGGGAACTTCCTGAAAGGTAAGCACAGTGATGTTTATTAATAGTGACTATTAACTATTAGCTAAATAGCGCATGCCTTTTGGTAAATAATTATCTAATTTGTTTATTTGAAACGTACTCAAAGGATAATTTAGGTATTCTTTTGTGTTTTCCTGAGTCTTTCACATTTCTTATTTAGTAGCAGGCCCTTGTCTTGAAGTTTCTGAAACAGCTTAGCACTAATAGCCACCTATGTATGGCCTCTGTTCATAACACTTAACACCAAAACCTGTGGTCTCCTCTCACTGGTGCTTCCTGAGCAAGTTTAAAAAAAAAATCCCAATTTCTTGGGATATAATCCACCACAAAGCTCCAGCCTGAGCTGGAGAGTCAAATAGGTAAACAAAGGAAGTGTGTCAGTAAGAGAAAAGGTGGATTTTTAGCATTAAAGAACATTTTCTAAGGAGAAATCATGGAAGAAAATTGATATATAAAGAATAATTTTATCTCTGTACCTTGAGTTATATTATAGATTTGTACCAGGAAAAAAATCAATCTTTTAAAATACATTATATTTTTTTAAACACAAAAAAGACCACCTTCAGGCCTGTAATAAATTCGCTTGTAAAGTTAAAGCAATTTTTGCAAGCAAATAATCACTCCTTTAATATTTTGATTGCATTAATTTTAGTTTTAAAGTATTGTTTGAATAACACAGAATGTGAGCATAGTAAAGGAGGTTTATCTCGGAGTCAGGAAGACCTGGTGGCCTATCTCTGACAAATACTAGTTGTACCACCCTGGAAAAGGAACTTAGCATCACAGTATCAATCAATTAACACTTATTAAGTGCCTACTATATGCCAGGCACTGTGTTTTTTTTACTTTAAAGACCTGACTAGAACATATTTTTGTGATCAGTGCAGACATAATGTCAAGACAAAACTTAAAAAAATACAACTACCACAAATCTACTTCATTTGAGTTCCAAATCACAATTGAGAACAGTTAACCACAGGATACAGTTCAATTTTGGGAAGATTAAAATTGTTTTAATGAGACCATTTATTTTTAGTTGGAATTGACATCTCAGACAAGCATATTCAAACAGAAACCCAGAAATGATAATTCCAGGCAAATATTGGTGTCCCAAGTTTAAAATAAAGTTCATTTGGACCTCCCTCTGCTAACATTTATTGTCTAATAACTTCCTATGAGTTTCTTTTTATATGAAGATATCAAGAGTACTAAAAAAAAAAAGCCTAGAAATCATGTTAGAAAGGGAGTATAAGATGTCTTTTTAACAGCTTTGAGTCTCAGAACTGGATTTTTGGAATTATAGACTCTAGCTAGAACTAGTATTGGATCTCTCAGAGCTAGTTTCCAAACCTTAATGTTGAAATCAGACAACCTTGAGTAGTACAATTTTCTGAAGGCCAAAAACCAAAACAAAACAAAAATTGTATTCCTTTCTTTCCTTTATGGCTTTTAGACCTTGCCAGTATATTTTAATATGATAATTTTAGGAGTCTGCGGCTATTCTCATTCTGACAGGAAGAGTACCATAATGATGAGGCTATGGTCATCAATTTTATGCTAGGATATGACTGTGTATTTCCCAGGTGCATGACCAGCAACACTTATTCCCTTAATGTTTCCCAGCATTGCCCTATCCACCCCCAGGTTAGACTTGAATCCAGAGTCTGTATCCCTTCTACTGCCATTCCTTGTTCTCCAGATAAATAATAATTTATTAATTTATAATTAATGTATCAATGAGTTTCTCATCTTTGGGGTCTGAAGGTAAATCACTTCTTATAGTCTTTAGCCAACAGAATTGAACTTCATTTAAAAATTATCCAATAACATTCGTGGCGAATATAATAACAATATTAATCAGATAATAATAATCACTTACATTAGCATTTAAATTACACTTTATCCCAATGAAGTAGGTGCTGTTATTATCTATATCTGTTTTACAGATGTAGAAACTGCCACTGTGAAATTAGGAGACTTGCTCAGAGCAACATAACCTGTAACTCTAATTGCTGCTTCAATTTGATAGAATAGGGAAAGCTCTGATGTTGGATGAAGAAAACTTGAATTCATATCCTAGGATGCAACCCTAGCTATGAAAACAGCCTTTCTATGACTCCATTTATTAAATTAAATATTCATTAAATACCAGCTATGTGTAAGATTCTCTACTAGAGGTTGAACATATAAAAACAAAAACAAAACAGTCCCTGACATCAATGAATATGCCTTTCACTGAGGAGAGCCAACCTGCACATACATAAGGCTAAAAAGTATGTATACAATAAGAGAAAGAGACAGAGAGAGATACACAAAGAGAAAGAGACAAACAAACAGACACACATAGAGACAGAGTGAGAGAAAAAGAGAGAGACAGGAGAGAGAGGAGAGGATTGGGGAGTGCTTCAAAAAGAGTAGGGACAGCTGGGCTTGGAAGGAACCTAGGAATTTTTTGATGCAGAGGAAAAGAGGATAAGGAAAAAAGAGCTGGAATATTGTATGGAACAACTTGAAGACAATTCAACTAGAATAGAGGCAGAGAGACTGAATTGGAAGGTTTTTTAAATAATTCAGACTAGGAGTGATATGAACCTAAACTAAGAGAGGCAGTGTATGAGGAAACAAAATGTATTGCTGACAAATATGTGAAAATAAATAGGATCAAATAGACCTTTAAAATAATGAAACCTTTTGGGGGTCGGGGAGAGGCTGAAAGAGTAGAATCAAAAATGAAAGATTAAAAATATGGATAATAATGTCTGGACTGCTTATTTAACAAAAAACTCAAGTGGGATGTACCTTCTTCTTTCATAAGGGAGACAGACAGACATATATATTTATACACCTATATGCATTTATATGTGTAAATGCATATATCTGTATTTATATATGCATCTGTTATTAGTGGAAACAATTATTGTTGTCTGAAATTAATAAGTCCAAGGATTATTGGAAGGAACTTTAAAAATTTTTGCCTTGAAGCCAATTGGAAAAAAATGTAGAATTTCACTATTTGAAGATAATTATCTTGCTTTATCAATGGAAATAAATCCAAACCTAGAAAAATCTCTCACTCTTACGTTATTGTTGCATTCATTCATATATATATATATATATCAGTATGATTCTATGTTCCATTTTATAATGAATGCCAACTGGTCGACACAGATAGGGAATTTGGGAAATTGTGCAGAAATTCTCTACATTGTTATTTAAAGGTTTTATATATTTGAAATGAAACAATTAGATGATGCAGTGGATAGAGCGCCAGGCTCAGAGTCAGAAAAACCTGAATTTAAATCCAGCTAGGATATTGCCTAAGCAGTGTGACCCTGAGCAGGTCATTTAATCCTATTTGTCTCAATTTTTTAATCTGTAAAAGAAGCTGGATAAGGAAATGGCAAACCACTCTAGTATCTTTACCCCCTCCAAAAAAAAAAAAAACAAAAAAAACAAATGGAATCACAAAGAATCACATGTGATTGAAATGACTGAACAATAAAATATTTACAGTGCTGTGTACTCATTTGAACTGTCCCCAAATGGTAACTCTGGTAATTTAAAAGTTGAGAGCAGAAATGGGATTTAGCTATCAAGTTAAGTAAATATATTGCTTAGCAAATCATTACTTGAGAGTATGGGAAAGCATCTCAAAATAAGAGAAGAATAGTATATTAATATATATATATACCTATGTAAGTAGGTATATATACTTACATACACACATACCATATATATATATATATTCTATATATATATATATATATATCCATGTGTATACTCATACATACACATATATGTATATACACACCCCACACACACAAAAAACAACAATCAAAAATAATTGATTCCTATGCCTTGAGTTCTCAAAAACTTGCACAATTTAAGTAAGTTTTAAGAACTGACAATTGCATCAAATTATCAGAACTACACATAGCAAATATTAGCTATACTTACTGTTTAGGAGTTTTTATTAGAGTGGAAAGAAAGGAAACGAGTCTCTTTTGAAATGGCAAGATAAGTTTCTTCTTATAGAGGCTGCAGCTCTGAACTCTGAAAAGGCAGAATCAGGACTTTGACTTGAAGGGCAAAAGATGAAAAGGAAGCAAGAAAGAACTATTTCAGAAAGAAAATAGGAGCCTGCTAGAGTAAAATTTCTCCTTAGTCCTGCGTTTGTCTAGACCTCTAGCTTCAATGAGCACCCCTCTGAAGACCAGCTTATTTTATTTATGACATACTGTCTTTAGATCACCCATGTACAGAATTAGTTTGGAAGGATGCACATGGCAGCCTTCACTTCAGTCCGATACTGATCACAATGTTTTGCAAGTTTAATGTTTAAATGCAATGTTTAAAACATAAATATGTTTTAACTGAATGAAAATAACTTGAACAAAGATAAGCATCTCTAAATTAATCAATTCCTCCCTAACTAATCTCAGTTCCTCTCTAAAAGTAGGATTATCAGATCCCAGAGACTTAGAGTATAAAGAAACCGAGTCCATATTTTTAATTTTGCAAGTGATGAAAATGAATCTCAATATAGTGAAATAAGGTCACCCAGGCAGTGACTAACATGCCAAGGGTTCAAATCCAGTTCCTCTGTTTCCAAATCTTGTGGTCTTTGTAGGCTGGCTCCTGGGGAAGAAAAATAAATCACAGGAAGAAGGATACAAATGCTTCTCTCTACCACCAATGCCTCTCCCTCTTTATCTTGAATATAATATTTAAGGATTTTATGCAAAAAATTCTAAAATATATCTATCACCCATAGATGCCAAAGGTCTTCTCTAAGTGTTTTTTCCACTATCTCTGTGTTTGTTATAGGCATTTGAGGTATTTTTGCAGTTTCCCTTGGTTGCAATGAAATCTTCATAGCTTTAGAATCCATAAAATTGACAATCCATCAACATTTATTGAGTATCTAATATGTGTTGTGATGAATATAAAACAATTAAAAACAAACCAGATTAACTTAAGAACATTTAGAAGTCAAAACACTTACTCTTCAATAGATCTGTGATACCATTTATGCAGTACTTCTTTCAGTAACCCATTCATGTATTTTCATTTTGCTTGACTCCTCTCAATATGATGGAGCCCTCTTTTGAAATTTCTTAGCATGGTAGAAATGTCAGTAGAGTATATGGCCTTTCCATCAATGATTTCTGACTATTGTTATAGAATTACAGACATACCTATTTTTTTCTGATTATTCATTTTTAAATGATATTCCAATATTTAAATAAATAAACCCTTAACTAGTTCTAAGAATCTAAAGAGGAGAACATATTACTAGACACACATTTCAACCACTACTAAAGCAAACCCTGTGAGAAGAGGGTCATGGTGACATTGGTCAAATTACAAAGTGTATTGGCCTTTCCCATTTCATAAATTCTTTTAGATTGAACATAGACTTCATTGTGCTTTGCTATTTGGCCATGACCATTGAAAAGATGTATTTGAGAATAATAAATTAAAATGGTGTTCTTTAGAAAAAGAGCAGACATCATCTTTCTCCTAGGTTGTTTATTTTATAAACCTTGAATAATCATATTAATCACAGTTTAATAAAAATATGGTTTCTTATAACCTTTTCAGTAAATAACTCCTTATTCCCCCCCCCTTTTAAGCTCTGTGGTTATCTAATGGATCAAGAAATACAAATATTTCAAATATATTTAAGGTGTTTTAGGTCTAATAGGCATCTATTTTTTTCTAAGATCCTGTCTCTATTAATGTTAAAATCCTTTCCTAATGATGAATTTGTTCTTTATGATCAGATGGAGTTTAATTAAACGAACATTTATTAAATGCCTACTGGGTACAAAGGGCTAATAAGATTAAAAATAAAACTTACTTCCTCTCTTAGGAAGATGAGTGACGGAAAGCAATGTGTTCATAAATAAGTGTCATAGAAGACAAATAATTGGAAATAGAATTGGAAATGGAGGAAAATCTAATAGTTGTATATGCAAAATATACTTATTTTTGGAAAGGTCTCTTAAATTCATATGGAAAGTTTAAAATAACTAGAACTATTTCTGAAAATTCTCAATTATTGGCAAATGCCCTCGAAATGAGGTACCATTTCAACACATGCCATTACTTAATTTGAGTTTGAAAATGTCAAAGTCATTTTTAGCTCCTCAAAGGTGCCAGATGAGTAGAACTCAATAGAGAACTCTTTGCACACCAGGGATCAACAATTATTTGTTCTCAAAAAAAAAAAAAAAAAGTTGATCTGCAAAGTTTAGTAACTATTGCTTGAGGAAACTGACATTTGTTTAAAAGATACCTGTTTCATTCCTTTGATGGATAGAATGTTGTCAGCTACAGCCAGAAGACACCCTTCCCAATTGTGATAATTCAATTCTGGAGGGAGACAGACAGAGAACGGCGAAAAATCAATTGAGTCTCTGCTGTTAGGGTAGCCAAAAAAATAATGCCAATAGCCAGTAGGAGCTTTTAATTAGATACAGATTGGCCTTTTATTTTGATTTAATCTTATAATTCGGTTGAAGTGCCAAAGAAGGGAAGTATTACCTCTGCTGTTTAAGCAGCAGGTCTGCTTCCACTTAGCCGCTTAAGGGAGGCTTACTTCTTCTCCTCTAGAGCTGCTACTCACTAGAAATCCATTTTAAGGAAAGCTATATTTAAAATGGCTCCAAGCATACTGCAGTAACTTTTTTTTTCAATTTGACCTTTTCTGAAAGCCTGCAGCAGTAGCATTTGGCACTAACTTGTACAGATCCCTAGGTTTATTACCTATCCCTTGAATAGGAAAGGATGTTAGGATATTCAAGATAGCCTTTCCAATTAGTAATATTACATTGGAATGGAATGAGGGTATTCAAAAGGGTCAAGTTAAAATGAGATGAGAATTTAAAAAGGAAATTATGTGATTGTGACCCATCTTTAACCTTCTAGAAAAATGCGAGGTACAAGTTCTTCCTTTAGAAAACTTGATCCTAAGATTAGGCCTAAAAAAGACTAGAGATCATCTACTTCCCTTTTACAGATAAAAAAAAAACCCTTAAGATGAGAAAAATAAAGTGACTTGGTTACAAAGATAATTAGTGGCAAAGCTAAAACTATAATCTAGGTTTCCTGATAGCTGTGGGGAAAGAAAAGAGAAAGGGATGAGAGGGCTGGACAGAACTGGTTAAGACATGGTACCTCACAAAACTGTTTAAAAAAAAGAATAGAAAAGGAAATGTCCTGATTAAAATGTCCCCTTGTTATTAGTTGAGTAATATAGCAAAACAATTTAGTTTTGCTAAACTTCACACTAAAATGGATCTGCCATAGGTAAAAAAAAAAAAATGATAATGCATTATTAAAGTCAGCAGCAGTAAATATAGAACTAAATATTCATAATATATTTTAGAAAATCATTGAAAAAAGATAAAGACTGTTCTAAACAGCCATAGGTTAAACAAAAGTCATTTCTTAGGGAGAAGGACATCAACATTTTCTCACCTATTTCTAGCCCCCAAATCTCTCCTCAGCCCAATTTTAGTCTGTGCCATTTTAATTTTTTTCATTCCTTTGGTTTAGAGCAAAATTCAGAATTTCCAATTCTTCACTTCCAATATCAACTGCTAGTTCAATAGTAGAATAAAATTGACTCTAAAAATACTAATTTCAGTATCTTAAAAAGGATGCTTCCCTGATATAATACCCAAAATGTATATGCTCAGAGATATTACTTAAAATTATTGATTGTGCTTAAGAAAAAAGCAAAACCACAGCCACAAAACATCTTGATTCTTTATGATTGTTTTCTGTTAATTTTATGTACTTATTTGACCAAAGAAGATGTTTAAATCAAAAATGAAGCTTTCCAAAGCAGATAAAGTAACTATGGGACTTTGTCATGACTGATATCCAAAATGTATTACATGAAAGAAGAAAGTATCTTTTATTTCTTTAGGAAATTTAAAGGCTTACTTGATGGTTCAAACATCATTTTTAGAAGAATTGAATCCTTAGAAGGATTTTTGAAATGAAAGCCAGAACTTTTAACATTTCAAATGCTATTGCCTGAAATTGGTCTTTCTTCTGGGAGAGCAAATTCAAGATGGCAGCTACAGAAATTGAGTTGATGATCATTTTCTAAAGTCTCTTTAAATTTTAAAATGAAATCATTTTTGTAGGGCTGTTAATCTTAATGAACTTCATTGAAGTGTGGATTCTAAATAATTTAGTTCCCCTTTTCTATTTTTTTAAAATCCATAATACTTTCCAAGTACTTCTAAATTCAATGCTTTGGCTCATATTTCAGATGTTTGCAAATTTAAAACTACCTTGAGAGCCACTTTACATTATGGTTATAATAATCTTGCAGTTAATGCACTGTGAAATTCTGTGCATTTTTCTATTCCTTGCTATTAGAATTTTGTAGCGATTTCATTTCAAACTATATACATCAGTCAGCAATAATTTAGAAATCTAAGATGTCTAATTGCTAATTATTTCTTTGATCTTTTTAAAAATAAATTCCTTTTCAAGAATTTTTCATAAAACTTTTACTTAGTTTTTTATTATATTTACTCTATTCTAATTTTTATTATAATGATTTGTAGGTATATATTATATGCTGCACCAGATTATGAGTTCCTTTAGGCAAGATAATGTTTCTTTGTTTTACCATTGAATGCTGCAGTGCCTAGAATAGTGCGTGGTACAAAAGTACTAACTGTTTATTTAATTCAATATCCAAAGTTCACAGGATTTACATCTGAAAGGGGCCATAGAGGAAATTTGGGTCAATTCTATTATTTTATAGGATAAGGGTACTAACATCCAGGACTCCTAATACATAATAGGGTATAGATTAGGAATCACTGGATTGATACATCCAAGCCTAAGAAACTCTGCCATTCAAAAGACAAGTGTTAAATATACTTAATTATCTTACTCAATCTTAATCAATGACTATCTTAATCAATCAGCAAACATTTATTAAATAGAGGCAATATGGCCTATTGGGTAGAGTACTGGCTCTGAAGCCTGACTCAGATACATACCAGCTGTGTGAACTTAGGCAATTAATTTAAGATATTAGTTCTGTAACAAACGCTTTAAGACAATAAATTGCAAAGAAGATACTACCCTACCTTGGTAAAGGGAGTTTCTTTACTTGGAAGTTCTTTACACCAGTAGAATTACTGGTCCATTTTCTAACCCTATCAATGTCCCTATCCTACTATATGCCTGGCTTTGTGCTAGTGATGGGGATTCAAGACAAAAAGAAAATAATCCCTACTCTAAAGTGTCTTATTTCCTTTGGGAGAGATGATATGTATACATATAATATATGCAAAATTCATTACAAGGTGAATGCAGGAGGAAGGTGTTAGCGGCTAAGAGGATCAATAATTATCATTTTTAAAGTATTACTGGGGCTGAGTTTTGATAAAAACCAAGAATTTCAAGAAGAGATAAAAAGGGACTATAGCCAGTCATGGGGGATATATTACCAATGCAAAGGCACAGAAACAGAAGATGGGAGAGAATCCTGAGTCATATTTTGACATACCAATTTATGAAAGAGAAAAGGGGAAGACAAGAAATAACTAAAGCTCTTTGGCATGGGAAAAGTACATCAAAGAATCAAAAATCTAGTCTACATGATGGTGGGAAGTCAGCACTTGATAGATGGTAGAAACAGGGAAAATCTCATATATCCCAAAGAGAAAGATGGTTAATATGAACACATACTCTCTCTGTCTCTCTCTGTCTCTCTGTGTGTCTCTGTATCTCTACCTCTGCATCTGTCTGTTTCTATCTGTTGCTGTATTTCTGTCTCTGTTTCTGCCTCTGTCTCTGTCTCTGTCTCTCTCTCTTTCTGTGTGTCTCTCTGTGTCTCTGTCTCTCTGTCTCTCTGTGTGTGTCCCTGTCTCTGTCTCTATCTCTCTCACTCTCTCTGTCTCTCTTTGTGTCTCTTTCTCTCTATCTCTTTGCATGTGTGTATAGTTTGTACTTACCATCTTTCCCACTGGAATATATGTGATTTTCCCTATTGCTAACACATATCAAATGTTGACTTCCCACCATCATAAAGCTGTTTTACATCATACCAAAAGTGCTCAATTAGAGCCTGTTTTCCTTTTCCTTTCACAAACACTGTTCTGTAAAGCAGCCTTGCTTGATATAGAACACTGCTTTTGGAGCTATTATATGTGTAATCAGCAGGGATCCACAGACCCTCGCTATTTCCTGAAGAAAAAGTTGCCAGGTCATTTCACAGTCATTTTGTCTTATTTAGTGTATTCCTTTTACAGAGGATACTGCGACAGTTCGTGGAATTGTTAGTCAATGAACTACTTTCCATCTGCAAATGATTCACAAATGAACTCTTTGCTTGCAGTTGGCTGTATGTAAAAACAGAACCCAAGTTGGAAGCAGGCAGTGTAAGTCAGTCAACCCACAAAACATTTTGTTTCAGATTGCTGCCATTCTTTCCTTAGAAGAATATTCTAGCATGTTTTTCTATTTCTTGTCCTCATTGAGATCACAATTCATCTTGCTGGCTATTTGAGTCCGAGACCATTTAGGTTCATGATTAATAGTTATTTTAAAATTAGAGCCTTAGAGGGTTTTTTTTTCCTTTCTTTTCTTTAAACTGAACGCAAACAGCTATGTATTAACATCTCAAGAGATCTCATCCCTACCCTGTTCTCGGGCATAGCTAAATCTACATTTAGCAAACAAAAATTATATTTTGGTACTTCTTAATTGGCCTTACTTATTAACATTAATACTTTCTCAATTTTTCTTTTTAGTCTATTTAGTGAAGAGTGGAATGCAAAGATTTGGGGATTGCAGGAGTCTTAGAGATCATGAATACTAAAACCTTCCTTTTATTGCTGTGGAGACTGAGACCCAGAGGGGCTAAATGATTTTCTTGAGGTCAAACAGCTAGTTAGAAACAGAGCCAAGACTATTCTAGTGCTTCTTATACACGAATCATTATGATTATTTTTATAGAAGTTAAGAGTTAAACAGTTTTTTGCATGCTTATGAATTTCTTTTAACACTTAGTAGATTCTGAGTAAGCATTTTTATGCTACTAATAAATATTTGTTATATTACTTTGTATTCATTTCAATAAACATTTAAATTTAGAACAAGATTCTTAAAGTGAAATCAATAAAGATCCCATTTTCTTTTCACATCATAAAAATACCAAAAGGTCTATCTCTAAACTTTTCTGAAGAAAAATGCAAATTGATTTGCTTATTAGCACCAAGAAAATATTGAATAATATATATCACATACATTTCAGATTTGCAAATGACACAAAAGCTGGGAAAAAATAGCAATCACATTGGAGGTCAGAGTTAAGACCAAAAAAATAAATCTGAACGGACTAGAATATCGTACCATATGTAATAAGGATAACTGGAAAGTGTTCCATTTAGGGTCTATTTAAGGTTCAATCACTGTTGGTAAGTAGAAGACAGAGAAAACATGGCTAGACAGCAATTTGTCTGCAAAAGATCTGGGGATATAGTTAATGGTAGGCTCAATATGAATCAAGATGTGATAAAGCATGCCAAATCATACTACAAAATTAGGCTGTGTTAAAAGATTTGTGATTTCTAGTATTCGGGAGGTGATAAAAACAGCTTCACTTTACTCTAATCAGAGCTGAACTGGAATGTTGTGTTCAGTTCCAGATGTTATATTTTGCTAGATAAATGAAAGAAAGAAAGAAAGAAAGAAAGAAAAAGAAGGGAGGAAGGAAGGAAGAAAGGAAGGAAGGAAGGAAGGAAGGAAGGAAAAAAGAAAAGAAGGAAGGAAGGAAAAAAGGAAGGAAAGAAGGAAGGAAGGAAGGAAGGAAGGAAGGAAGGAAGGAAGGAAGGAAGGAGATATTGATAAGCTAAACAGCATGTAAAGAAGGGCAATTGGTGTAGCAAAGAACTTCAAAACAATGCCATATAAGGCCTGAGAAGGAAACTAACAATGTTTATCCTAGAGAAGAGAAAACTTAAGGGCAACATGACTTCAAATATTTGAAAACTTCATATAGAAGAAGAATGAGGTTAGTTCTACTTGGTCTGAGAGAAAAGTAGGAGAAACAATTTGTGGAAGGTATCAAGAAGTGAATCTAGATGTGTTACAAAGAAATTCTTTGCACCAATTATATCTTAGAATAGAGGAAGTTATCTTAGAGGAGTCTTCTTTATTAGAAGTCATTGACCAAAGGCTAGATGACCATTGCAGATATGTTACAGAGAACCTTTTTGTTCAGGCATAGGTTGGATTCAGAGGTATGCTGGAGCTAACTTATATTGCTCTTAAAAGCCCATTGCTAAATTTTCTTTTATACTCCGGAAATCAACAAATGCTACAAAACAGGACTTGATTGTTTTATTCATTATCTAGACTTTTAAAAATGAAGGAAAAAAATCTTAATAATGTAGGTTAAGATTAAAAGTGTGTCATATGTACATCATTTTTCAGAGAGCTAGTTGTAAACATATACTCTGGTTGGATTAAAAGGCCTCTAGTACTGAACAACTTTGAGAGTATAATTTTGTGAAATACAGCTTCAATATAATTTTTTTCAAAAGGACCTTGACACTGAAAGCTCTCCCATTCACAATTTCATCTCAACAAATATTTATTAATTGTCCATTATATATAGAAGCAGCTAAGAGCTAAAATGAAAATAATGCTAGAATGATAGTGAGGAAAACCTGATTTCAACATGTGACACAGGGTAAATCACTTAACTTCTGCCTGCCTCAATTTCCTCACTTGTAAAATGGAAATGAAATCCCTTATTTCTTAGGGGAAACCACAATATAAATACTTCCAAGTTAGAGAATTAAGAGTACCACTGTCCTTAATTTCTACTATAACACTACTACTATTTCTACTACTACCACTACTACTATTACAAGATGATTATTCACCACTCTGCCCACAATCAAATAGATTGTCTATGGCCCAAAGAGAAGGAAGGAAGAAGAGAAAAAGACAATGGATTTGCGCCATCAATCAATCATAGAATCACAGAATCATCCATTTAGAGTGGAAAGAGATCTTAGAGATAATTTAGTCTCATCCAGTCATTTTATAGATGAGGAAACTCAGGCCCAGAATAGTTGTGTGATTTGCTTACAAGGAAATATATGACAAATCTAGGATTTGAATCCAGGCCTTTCCTCTGCTACCACTTTTTCCCTAATAAAATTGCATTATCTGCCTATATTGATCATATCATTATAATATCAGCCTGGTATTATAGTAAAAAGTAATATGTTATTTCTGAAAAAAAAAATTTAAATATGGGCAGCTAAGTGGTATATGGCTAGAATATTTGCCCTGGAGTCGGAAGGACCTGAATTCAAATATGACCTCAGACATTTAACATTCATTAGCTGAATATATCTGGGGAAAGGTAATTTTCATAAAGTTGTGGCTCCCCCTCAGTTTTGGAGTAAGCCTCTGATTGTGGCTTATAGTGAAAACAAAAAGAGTTGCTCTAAAGATTGGGGAAGGGGGGTGTTCCCATTTTAAAATTTAACTACTTAATATGTTATCAATGAAAAAACTGTAAAATTCAAATGCATTTTTAAAGGTATCCCAGGAGATGAAAAGGATGAATTAAACCATATCTAGATTTCCCTCAAACATTTCTTCTAGAATGGGCAAATTGCCAATGACAGGAAAATTACTTTTCATTATATCTGGACCAAGACTATCAAGTGCTATTCAGAATCGGAAAACAAAAATTTGATAAGATGGAAAGTAATATCTACTTTTCTGGATGATTTTGTCAGGCATCGTCTCTAATTTTTACTTACACTTAGTATATAGGTGCATGATGGTAGCACATTCAAACTGAGACCTACTGAAGACCTGCACTTAAAAAGGCCAAGGTTTCCCACTGCATCCAGGGGCATCTCCATTCATCCTGACCTATACCTGGCCACTGGATCCAGATGGCTCTGGAGGAGAAAGTGAGGCAAGTGGCCTTGTATACTTAAATCCAATTCACTTGTCTGTCTTGGCATTATCTCCCTGATGTCATGGTCCTCTTCGAGAATGAAGGACAAACAACTTACAGTTAGAAACCTCATGGTCCTCTTCGAGAATGAAGGACAAACAACTTACAGTTAGAAACCTAAGTAAGTAAGTATGGATGAGCACATATTAACATTAACATTAATGAATATTAACATTACTTTCACTCATCAAGTCAGGTGACCAAAAGAGTGGAGGAATCCCGTGTCTATAGTGGAGAATAGAATCAACTGAGATACTGAGCAGTTTTATTTTGGTATCTGAACCTCAAAGTTAAAGATCTTTA
Source organism: Sarcophilus harrisii (assembly GCF_902635505.1). Taxonomy (NCBI): domain Eukaryota; kingdom Metazoa; phylum Chordata; class Mammalia; order Dasyuromorphia; family Dasyuridae; genus Sarcophilus; species Sarcophilus harrisii. The sequence goes on from NC_045426.1 coordinate 405,175,480, forward strand.
TTCCTATAATATTCCTTTCAGACTATTTCAACTGAGTGTATAGAATTTGTGTTAACCTAAGATGATGTACTTAGATTATCTCTAAAGTCCTAATTATCTCAGTAATTTTACAACTTGATGATAAGTTATCCTTTGACTCTGACCTGCATTTTGTAGAACTGATTATTTTTATTTTTATTTTATTACACCTTTTTTTATAATTAATCATTTTGATGTCTTTTGAGAGAGAAGCAACATTTATACACAGACCCCAGTTTGGTAGAAAGTAAACCTTAGCTCATGTTTGCCAGCTCAGTCTTTCTCAGAAAGCATTAGTTATTCAAAAGACCATTAGTAATAGTATATAGCTCTATTTGTCCTATTTATCCAAGAAGAATAAGAAACAGATATTGAAGTTTTAAGAATTAAAATTTAACAAAAATATCCCCAAGAGTAAATGAATTCTTTATCTGGTAACAAAATAAAAACTTAACTTAAAACAGGATTGAGTAAATGACCTCACCCAGAGGATGTCCACTCTCAACAATCTCTAGGGTTAAAAACTATACAGGTCAAGAGCAAGATAGGTCTGATTTCCCATACAAATACAAACTTGCCATTCAAATGTTTTATGCAATCTAACCTCTTTCAGCGTTTTCTTTGGAGGGTCTACTTTGAAGTATTTATGTTGCAAATAAATCCAAGTCCATTATTGCAGCATTCTCTTAGTTAATAATGAGTCTTATTTCCCTTCTTTGTAGACATCACAGAGAACAGAGCTGTCTTATAGATGCCCATCAATGGAATATTATATAATAAAGAATTTTTATTGGGGGGGGGCATGAAGAGGGAGGCAAAAGGAAGAGAGAGAAACAAAGAGAACAATTCCACAAAACCAATTAACACATAAAAACATTTCTGTAGTGTTCCATACCCATAGTCTCTGTCCTGGGAATGCTTCCCAGATCCAGTTAAATGGACCATTTGGAACCTGAGATTTCATAGAAAACAATTATTTTAATAAAAACATATTCAATGAACCATATGTAAAAGCAACCTGAAGGGAAATTCTGTGGGAGTCCTAAAAGTTTTCCTTTGAAACTATAGATGAATATTTATATGTTTTTCCCAAATTGCTTACAACTGAATTTCAAGTCAAGACTCCTCTTCCCTCTTCCTGAATTCAAATTTGGCCTCAGACACTTATGAGTTGCGTCACCCTGAGCAACTAACTTTTTAAAAATAGCTTTTTTATTTTCAAAATATATGCAAAAGAGTTTTCATTATTCACCCCTATAAAACCTTGTGTTCCAAATTTTTTCTTCCTCCCTTCCCCCCACCTCTAACCTAGACAGCAAGTAATCCAATATATATCAAACATGTGCCATTCATATATATATATATATATATATATATATTTCTACAATTATCATGTTGCACAAGAAAGATCAGATCCAAGAGGAAAAAAATGAGAAAGAGAACAAAAAGCAAGCAGAGAACAACAAAAAGGATGAACATATTATGTTGTGATCTATATTCAGTCCCACCACCATTTTTCTGGATCCGAGCAACTCACTTAATCCTGTTTGCCTCAGTTTCCTTCTATATAAAATGAGTTGGAAAAAGAAATGGCAAAAATTCCAGTATTTTTCCCAAGAAAAACCTAAATGGATTCAAGAAGAGTTAGACAGGACTGAAAAATGGCTAAACAAATACATGAAAGATTGTGTTTTTACCAATCTCATTTTAATCAATCTGAAAATGATTGCCAATGGTAGGATTTAAAAAAGAAACTGGACAAAGAACACATAAATAATAGGGTTCAAGTGAAATCAAGAAAAAGTAATTTTATGTTGTTTTTTAAGAATGTTCTTTAATTAAGGTGTCAGATTAGCCTGTTCAGATAATTCCTTCTTAGTTATAAAGCAAGCAATGACTTAAATGATCAATTTTCCACGCATACCAGGACCATTCCCTCATAGAACACTAGAGCAGTAAGGGACTTTATATGCTCCAGGACATTCTGTTATTTTGCAGTTGAAGTAATTGAAACCCAGGGAGACTAAGAGACTCACAAATAACCAGTCGATAGTAGAAATGGGGCCATAACTCAAGTCAACTAACACTTAGACCAATGCTCTTTCAAATGTCCCATGTGTTTCAAGTGAGCCATTAAATTTTTTTTTTTTTAGCTGATTAAAGATGGACTAAGTCATTACTCAAATCAAGCTCATACTTCAATATGGTTCATAAGGTGATTAGGATTTTTTTTATTCTTATATTTGTAAGGTTGTATGTGTGTGTGTGTGTGTGTGTGTGTGTGTGTGTGTGTGTGTGTATTCTGGAAGAACCATTTTTTTGAACTTTAAGATCACCTATTAAATAATCATCACTGATAAGACATTTAATCAGCTAGGTGGTACAGTGGATATCATACCAGGTCTGCAATCAGAATGACTTCTGGAATTCAAATCCAGCCTCAGATACTTACTAACTGTGTGACACTAGATTCTGTTTGCCTCAGTTTCCTATTTGTAAAATGGTCTAGAGAAGGAAATGGCAAATCACTTCAGTATCTCTGCCAAGACATTTTCACAGGGGGTCACAGAGTCAGTCATGACTGAAAAAGAACTAAACAATAATGTGACATTTTGATTATGCTGTATTTTTTCCAGGTTGTCATAATTTTTTGTAAGGATGCCAAATGATCACAACACAATTCTAATTTTTAATTAACTTGATTTAATATTTCTATATATATGGTTGTTGAATCCTTATTTCAGTGTCTAAGAAATATAAAGAATATAAATTGCCTAAAGAAGAGCTAGAAGAATAGACCTTTCTGTGCTCCTTTGCAGAGGTGGGGGATAAGCTGATTTAGATTACTTCACATGATATTGGATTTTGCACTGTTTAATTTTGAGGTTTTTTAAAATTTTCCTCTTTTTTAAAAGAGGAAAAAAGCATATTAAAAAAGTTATATGTGATATCTCTAAAAGAAGGGAGAGAGAAAGATATAGGGGAAAATAAAACAAAATAATGAAGATATCAAGAGACATCAATAAAAATTATTCTTAAGAAAAAAAGGAAATAGATGATGAACTTAAGGCTGAGACATGGTTATGAAAATAAGCATGGCCTAGAGAAGGGAGAAAAATATTTATTAAAATTACTTTATTTTTTCATATGTAGAACATTTAAGAAATCTGCCTCAAATATCTTCCCAGCCCAAAGCTTTTAAAAGATGTAAAAATCAAACCAAATAGACAAACAGTACAACATTTCTGAAAGTATTTACTCCAAGTTTGAATGTGAAGGATACTCAAGATAAGCTGTCTCTCCTAAAGGGATCTTAAATAATTCTTATCATGCTTTCATTGGACAGCTCAGTCACACTTTAGAGTTGACACTGATCAATATGACTAACATAACCTTGCCTGAAGGATGCATCCAATAGAGAGTGCATTGTGATTCTAAAACAGTTTGCTGCAAAAAGAAGTATAAAGAGTAGAAAATGTTTTCAATGTAAGAACATATGATTGTCATTAGAAAAATAAAGTATTTTCCCTTCTATTTCCATTTCCCCAGCTGTAAAGCTTTTAGGTTCCTGAGAATATTGATTAGAATTTATATGGGACTGAGCAACAAATCTTTAATTTCTCAGTTTCAGGAGTCCCTAAACTGCTGGGATAGTTCTTGGATATACCTAAAGGCTTCATATAAGTTCTGGTTTGGAATTCCTGAAAATGGATTTTTAAAAAGCTTTAAATCAATTTATCAATCAACATTTATAAAGTACCTATTATGTGTCTTATGCAATGCTTTAAATTCTCCTCAAAGTTCCCAGAAAGAATCAAAACTTAGTGTGGGAAATGCAGGGGCTGTGGCCATAGGAATGAAGGTCCCCTTGTTAGTGATTCTTGCTGTTCTATCAAACAGGACCAGTATGGGGTAGTGGGTGGAAAACTAGACTCCCAGTCAAAAAGACCAGTCCTGATTCTTGCCTTCTGCACATCCTTGCTCTATGACTTTCAATGCCTTCAGATAACTCTCTAAGACTATAAGTTGTGTGGACAGATATATTTTCTGTGACATAGTAAATTCTTCTCACAAAGAAAAATCCTGTACTAAAAACTAATAGCATATCATTGTGGTCAGAATATAAAAATTTCTCATTTGTATTAATAAATACTGGATGTCATCAACACCCATGGATTCAATTATCATTTTTATCTTAATGATTTTTAAGTCTACTTATCTAGCCTTAATCCTTCTGCTGACTTTCAACCTCACATTTCCAAATGCCTAGTAGATAACTCAAACTGGATGTCCCATAGACATCTTAAGCCTTCAATCAAAATTGAATTCTTTCTCCCTACTTTTTAAGCTTTCCTTCTTCCTAACTTCCCTATAAGCACTTCCCAGTCATTTAGCCTTAAAATCTAGATGTCACTCTCTATTCCACATACTGTCATTTTCCATATCCAATCTATTGCCAAAGATACTCTCTTTTATCTTTTTAACATTTCTTGTCATTGCCCATTTTTCTCCTTTGACATAGCTATCACCTATTACCTATTTCAAGTCTTCATAATCTCACCCTGGTTGTTGTTTAGTTATTTTTCAATAAGGTCTGACTCTACTGTCTACAATACTGACTCTAGTACAGGTCTTCATAATTTCATGCTTGTTAGTATTGTCATTTTTTGGTTGAATTTGTCTTTTTATGAATTCATTTGGGGTTTTCTTGGCAAAGATACTGGATTGGTTTGCCATTTCCCTTTCCAGCTCATTTTACAGATAAGGAAACTGAAGTAAATTTCTTACCCAGGATCACATAGCTAGTTAAGTATCTGAGATCAGATCTGAACTCAAAACATTGTCTTTCAGGCTCCAGACCCAGCACTCTGTACACTATGGTAGCATCAGCTGCCATCTCATGCTTAGAGTATTGCAGAAGCTTACTGGTGGGTCTTCCTGGCAAAACTCTTTCCCCACTGCAATCCATCTTCCACTCAGCTGTCAAGGATAATCTTTCTAAAGTTTAGATCTGATGATGTTACCTCTCTACTCAATAAACTCCAGTGGTTTCTTATCACCTGTGTGATCAAATAAAAAATAAATCCACTATTTGATATTCAAAGCTTTCATAACCTGATTCCCCTGGGACACCTTTCCAGTCTTACACTTTCCACCTTTCCATATAATCTACAATCCGGTTACACTGGTCTGCTTGCTGCTTCTCACACAAGATAGTCCATCTCCAGACTCTAGACATTTTCACAGACTGTCCCCCAATCCTGGAATACATTTCCTCCTCATCTTCCTAGTTTCCCTGACTTGCTTCAAATCCCAGCTAAAATTCTACCTCCATAAGAAACCTTGGCTGATAAATTTTTATTGCTTGATGCCGTCTCTCTTTTGATTATTCCAGTTTATCCTATATATGCCTTCTCATATAGTAGACGTATAATACCTGAAAACTCATTGGCAGTATTTTTCATGTTCAGACACCATCCCAACAGCATTTCTGACATTTTCATAAGTAAACATTTCCCAGATGTTGTCATTAGACACTGTGGCAAATTTGTCATTCATCTCTTTCACTTAGCTCCAATTTCATTCTCTAATATCATTCCACATTCAACTTTTCTTCCATAATGTCCTTTCATTGTTTAATGGGGCCAGCAATGAACTGTATTTCATGAGAGGATATGCTTAGATTCAACAAGGATCATCATCCAGATGGGCCACAGGGTAATTAATTGTTTTGACCAAAGAAATTCAGGAAAACATTCAACTAAGTCCTAGAATTTCTGTGCTCTTGATCTACAGAGAGATGCTCCATGGGTATCAGGGAAGAGGAGGGAAAATATTAGAATTTTCTACCTTGATAGTCTAAACAAGAGACAGTATTGTAGTGCAATGGCCATATGTGAAATCACAATTATTATAAAATGATCTAGAGCAAGGCAGTGAAAAATGACTTTTCATTTATATTTATTAGCTTCATTTATTCCATAAATATTTATTGAAAAACTATTGCATGAAGAGCTCAGTTCAAGGTACTATGAGTATATCATCATGATATTGTAGATTCTCTGCCCTTGAGGAGCTTATAAGTTGGAAAAATAAAAATAAAGAAAAAAATAGAAACAAGAAAATGATACAATGAACAGACACTAAATTATTTCCTTTTGAATAAGAAGATATAAGTGTACATGTTATAATTTTATAGAGAAGGAAGGTAACCCAGAAACTATCTAATCTAAATCCCTTATTTATATGGGAGGAGAGAGATCCCTGGGGGCTGGTATGGTCAAGGATCCAAAATGAACCTTGAATGCAGGATAGGATTTTGATAGGTAGAATAAAGACTATTAGAAGATAATTTGCAAGAGCTAAGGAAAGAAGCAGGCTATAGGAGATGAAGCATGACCAGTCTGAATGAAAGAGAAGGTTCATATAATGCAAGACATAAGTATGGGGAAACAGATAACAGAGATTCAAACTTGTAGCCCTTATGAGACTACAAAACTCCTGATTAAAAGCAAATTGAAATGTAATTGGGAAAAGTTTGATAAAATACATTTAAAAAATGCAATATAGATAATGTTAATTTGTGGTTTTCTAAGTGAATATGTGATTTCAGGGATTTGTTTCTATGTGAGTTTGACCCCAATGAGATAGAAAGGAACTTGAATTCCAGGCCAAAGAATCTGAATGCATCATTATAGAATCTTGAGAGGAAAGTTTTGTGAAGAAACCAGTGGTTTAATGTAGTATTGAGTGCATGGCAATGATTGCTGCTGCCGATGAGATAGTGATTTGGAAATCCATGGGTTTGGCAAGTTGAAATACTAACACTAGTGGGTTAGGGATCAGAAACTACATTTGAACTTAACTAATTTAGATTAAATAGAGATGATTTCCTATCTCTTCCAATTAAATTCTGAATAGTTTGGCCAGTAATAGAGATATACCACTTATCTAAGAAAGTTTGAAATGGGCCAATTTCAATATGCTTGTATGGTTTCTATATATTTTTTTTATTTGAAGCACATGTTCGTACCATTTCAAGGACTAACAGTCATATTTTGAGGAAATAGAAACAGACAAGTTAAACAATTGTTCTAGCTGGCACACTAGCTTAATAAAATATAGTATTCATCAATATGACACTTTGGATTCTTTTCCAGGCCAAGTCACATGATATACCAATCCCAGTTGAATGCTTATCTTACCTTAAACCTTGTTACACTCATACTCAACCATGGCATGTGTCACCCTTCCAAGAAAAGAAGAGAAAAAGTTCTTTCTAGAAGTTATTTTAATTTACATCTCAACAATTGTTCCAAAGAGTTCATACATAGTATTGCAATTCTATACACATTTATTAAGTTATTATTCTGTGCCTGGCATTGAGCAAGGCTCTAGGAAAACCAGACACCTACCACTGTACCTAGTACATAATAGACAGTCTTAAGAAAGTTTATAGGTTGATTGAATGATTCAGTCCCATGTCTGCCAAACTAAGGCATAATTAATATGGAGGGGCAGTAAAGATAGATAGAATCTGAGCTTCTGTGAAAAAAACTCATTTAATAAATGATCTTCAATTTGGGGGATATTTTTTTATTTTATTTTATTTTTAAACATTGTTTACACAGCATTTTTATCAGAGGGATTAAAGGAGTTGATTTGGCTAATGAGACTTAAACTAGGTTTTGCTGTTAGGAGTCAGGAAGAGATAAGCAATAAAATTACTGGTTATACTAATTAAGTAAGTATGCAAAAAAAATAAATCCAACCCAGATCTCTTTTCTTTGTGATATGTAAGCCCAGCCATATATTCTAGTGCTCATTATTTCTACAGAATTATCTTTTCCTATTGAACACAACACATTTATTCTTTGTTAGGCTTTCTACAAAGTCAATTTATATGGATTCTTAGGACCATAATAAGGAAAAGTACTGTAATACTTCTGGCACCTCTTTATTTCCTTTGAGAGACAGAGAGAGAGAGAGAGAGAGAGAGAGAGAGAGAGAGAGAGAGAAAGAGAAATATCCCCCCTTCAAAATGGTAGATTGAAATGGTAGTTTTTACGTGGAAATATGTCATTTAACTACATTATTTACTTTGATACTTTGAAAAAGCTAAATTTTTTTGCACTATAGATATTTCCTCCAATAGTACATATGAGTTGCTATAATTGAAAAATTTATCATCTCATGAACATTTCCTTTCTGAGGATCCTGGAGTAGCATCTTATAAAGGCAATAGGATTAGGTTATAAAGTACGTTCATAAGTTGAAGATACCATATAATCAAAATTACACTGAAAAATTCCTTCACTAGTCCATAAAGAAAAGTAAAGTATCTTTAAACAGTTATATCTAGAAAAGATAGAGGGTTTCTTTAAAAGAAATGTCTATCTAAAAGCATATAAATCTGAGTAGATCACTACAAAAAAAATTGAATGTAAATTGCATTTTTCACAACACTCAGCTAAATTATTGATCACAGAGAAGCAGAGAGCAAGACTTCTATACAAATAGAAAAGAATGAAAAATAGATAAAGGCTCAGCTTGTGGGAAAGCATGATTAAAGGAAGAAATATTCTTAAAAGGATTACTTTTATAGTATAATTATATCAGAGGGTGATTAAACCACCAAATAGTTGTTTCTTCTTCCTGTTTTACCATGATGCAAGAAGGGGTACAAAAAGTTAAAAGGATAGCAGAATGGAGGCCTTATCAAGAAGAAATTCTAGGAAGTAGAATAAAAAATCTTGGAGGTATGATTTAAAAAAAAATCACCCTGAACTTCGTAATTTGAGAAGAATGAATGAACTCTTACTATAGGAACAGCAGATTGTTCTCATTCACCTCCCATTTACATTGGGACATATGTGCACTGAGTTGAATAGTGGACAAAAAAATCATTGGCATTATTTAAATCATTCTCTGTGTGTGTGTGTGTGTGTGTGTGTGTGTGCGTGTGTGTGTATGTGTGTGTGTGTCTCTCTGTCTCCCTCCCATTCTCTCTCTTTCTCTGTCTCTCTTTCTCTCTCTGCTTTCTTCCTTTTCTCCCCTCTTCCAACTTCCCTCTCCCCCTTTGCTCTTCTCTAACTCTCATGCCTAGAACATAGAACTGAATGCATGTCATTTAAGCATATATAAGATAATTGCATTGTATCTATTAATATAATTAGACTGGTCCTTAGGTGAAAGACACACAGTCTTTTGCTAGACCAAAGTCTTTCCAACAAATGTATCAGAGCTTCTTGAGGATCATACAGATAATTTGTATAAAAATGCTTTTTTTATCACTTGCTCATTGGAAGTTTGGGAGATCTATGGAGAGCAAAACATATGCATAATTCAGAAAATTGATTCTAGATGTCCTGTAGTTATTCAATTTATAATAGTGGTTCATGTTGCATAAAACATAATATAGAAAATGAATTGTTTTAATTAACTAAATTATAAATGACTGTAAGCTGCTCTTTGTAGCAAAGGTCCATTTTTTAAAAATATAAATATTTTTCTAGTGCTGTTTTCTGAGTCATGGAACTCTGTAGCCTTTGAAGAATTCAATTTGATGATCACCTAAAGAGCAATAGAGAAGTGCTTGATGTTCATGAGAAGACTATAATGCATTATAGGAAGGAATTACATAGGATCATAGATTAAGAACTGGAAGGAAGTTGAGAGACTATGTAGTTCTTTTTCCAGATGAGAAGATTAAAGTATAGTGAGTTTAGATGACTTTTTCATAGTCACACAACATTAGAGGTAAGATCTGAACTCAGGACTTCCTGATTCCAACTCCAGCATACTTTATACACTACCCCATATAAAATGTCAACAAAAATGTATGACAGGAAAAGAATATTTTTGAATACATGGGAGTGAAGTGTACTGATGGACAGAATCATATCACTTTGGAGTTGAAAGACTACATTGAAGGTAACCTTGTCTAATTTATATCTGAGAGAAAACCCTACTCGGACACATTCAATAAATGTTAGATAGCTGCTGCTTGAGGACTTACAAGAAGGAAGTCCCATCACTCCACAGACAGCCCAGTAAATTGTGCATAACTCTACATGAAAGAAATCCCCAATGTAACACATCTCCCAGGGATCTGGGTGGTCCACAAATAAGGGGCCCTTCCTCCCTCTCAAGGCAGATCATTCTGCTTTGGGACCACTCTAATTATCAGGAAAATTTTCCTGATGTGGTTGTAACCACTGTGCCTGGTTCTGTCCTGTAGGTCAAAAAGATTACACCCAATTTCTTCTGCAGACAACAGCCCTTCAAATACAGCTCTTATGTTCTCCTGGAATCTCTTCTCCAAGCTAACCATGGCCAGAACCCTCAAATTCGTATGTCATGGTCTGTACCATATTGGTTGTCCACTTCTGGACATTCTCCATTTTATCAATATTTTTTATTGAATTCTCCAGCATTCTAGTCTGTAATAATTCTAGGTAGCTATGAGACATAGTGGATAGGTTGCTAGTTGTGGGAATCAAGAAAACCTGAGTTCAAATCCAATCTCGAATACTGTCTCTCTGTGTGATCCTAAGCAAGTCATTTAATCTTTTTTCTGCCTCAATTTATTCATCTATAAAATTAGGATAAGAATAGTACCTATTTCCTAAGATTGTTGTAAGGAATAAATGAGGTAATAATTGCAAATGTAAATGGTGAAGTGGTAAATCTTTTTTTTTTTTATTTCTGAATGTTTATACTACAAGCTTATCATTAAATCCTAGAGCCAAATGTCACATCAAAGAGATTTCTATTCAGCACCTTGTCTAAGAGAAAAAAAATCTAAGCCAGTCAAAATAAATCATTTCTTTTGAAAATGTTAATTATTGTTATTATTTATTAGAGTGTTGTAACTACTTTTCCAAAATGTGCTAAGGTCAGAAAGCTTCTGTTTTTACTACAAACTATGCTTTGACACCAGAGCTAAATTTGCCAAATCCTTTATGTAGTGTAGAAAGAGAAAATAACTAAATGCTATTACCAAAAAAAATACCAAGTGAAATAAAATATAATTATCAAAAAAGTGTCATTTTAAGAATATAATTAAAACTTCTTGATTTGATTCATTTTAAGAAACTCTAGCAGTTACAAGCCGTAGAAAATAAGGTCAGATTTATTCCAGTAAGAGACAATACTAAAAGACTAGGATTTTTTTTTAGCTTCTAATTTAATCTTTACTCTCCCATGACCAAAATCTGAAGTTAGAGTCAATAAAAGACCAAGAATTTCATGCCACCAGGTTCAACTTCAGAAAAAAATTGGTTCCTTTTTAGTTATTTGTATTATTTGTGTTTAATTATTTTGAAATCTTTTGTAAGGCTTAATGTTTCCTCAAAATACTGACTTTTCATTGTCCTTGTCTTAGTGTTAGTGGCTCAGAAAGGCTCATGGTATGGAAATTAAATTCTTTCCCAAAACAGTAATTGCTTCCCTTTAGGTCAGCTTTATTTCCTTAGAATTTTTCATTGTCTAAACAATGTCATGTATAGGAGAGAGAGAGAGAAAGAGAGAGAGAGAGAGAGAAAGAGAGAGAGAGAGAGAGAGAGAGAGAGAGAGAGAGAGAGAGAGAGAGTGTGAGTGAGTGCTGTGCTGGACCTGTACTCAGACACTTAATAATAGTTGTGTGACCGTGATTCTGGGCAAGTCACTTAACTCGGATTTCCCCATCTGTAAAATGAAGTAGAGAAAGGAAATGTATTTTTGCCAAAAAAAAAAAAAAAAAAAAAAAAAGCTCATGTGAAATCACAAAGAATTTGACATGATTGAACAAAAGATGTCTCAACAAAATTCTCTTAACAAGAGGGAAAGCCAGAGGAAAGAAGGAAGTTTATCTCTTGAAGCATTTCCTTCTGGCAGATAGACATTCCTATTATCAAAGTAATCAGAGGGTACTAACAATTCTCATTTCAAAGTTTTCTATGTTTTATATATATATGAGATTGTCCTAGGAGGCATAAACCTTCTGTTCATTGGTATTTTGAACTCTTTTCCAATCCATTTATCCCTGATGCATTTGTTTATAACATCACCCTATCATCTCTATATTACAAAAGAAATAAACGAAAACTAATTCATCTAGTCATATCATTAGATTTCCCTCGCCGCCTCTTTTTCTTTTCTCAACTCCCCTAGGAAATTTAGGTAGTATGAAATAATTTAAATTATTCATGTGTATACATATAAGGTTTTCATCTTAACAGATCCATGGTCATTGGTCATTTCCAAATAAAAATATCAGTTAATTCTCATTATCGGTTTTCATTATCAGTATCAGTACTCATCACATACTATGTGAAAATTAGGGATGAAAGAGACAATTCTTAGAACTGAGCTGAGAAGGGGGGGGGGGGAAGCTATCTTAGACCCTTGCTATTTTTAAAGTTCATTTTCTTCCCTTTCTTAGCGAAACTCCTTGAGAAAGCTAGCTACATTAGGTACTTCCACTTTCTTTCTTTTCCCTTGCTTCTAAATCTTCTGTGATGGAACTTCTGACCTCATTCAATTAAAACTACTTTCTCTGAAGTTAACAAGGAGCTTGATTCCCAAGTTCAATGGCCTTTTTTTTTTTCAGATCTTATTCTTTTTTACCTTTTCTGCAGACTTTGACCTCATCAATCACCATCTCCTCCTGAGGCATATCAACCGGAAATAAATTGCCAAAAGAACAAAAACTAGAGTCTTTTAATCAAGGAAAGAGAATTGAAATTTATGGTCATCACGCAGCACCAGGATATTAGAATGCCCAAGATAGGTAACAGGGAGGAAGTCTCATGGAAGGCACAGCCTGGAGAAGCTGTTTGTTACTCAAGGTCTTTTGCATAACAACTTAAAATCCATAAAGAAAGTCCATAGAAGGAAGTGGAAGGGGTGGGGGGGGGGGGGAGAGACAAAGGAAGGTCATCTAATCAGAACATAATGGCTTCTTTTTTTCCTCTTCTTTTTTAAAACTGATTTCCATAAGTCTTTTTTTAAATTGGTTCAGTAATCCTCAAGTAATTCATAATTCTGGGATCTATCAAGGTCTACTATGTTCAACAAGGGAATTCTTTTTTCTAGGTTTTTATGACTTTCCCCCCCCTAATTTTTATCCTATTTGACCATTGCTTTTCAGTTTCTTGCTCTGTCTTTATGAATGTCACACCTACTAAAAGGGAGTTCCCCAAGTCTTAGAGTATTAAATTTTGTCCTGGAACTTCTTTTCTCCCTCATCTATGGGATTTCAATTGATCTGTAAGTAATTTAAATTATTTCATACTACCTAAATTTCCTAGGGGACCTGAGAAAAGAAAAAGAGGCGGCGAGGGAAATCTAATGACATGACTAGATGATTTAGTTTTCATTTACTTCTTTTGTAATATAGAGACGATAGGGTCATGTTATAAACAAATGCATCAGGGATAAACGGATTGCAAAAGAGTTCAAAATACCAATGAACAGAAATGATTGCTACATTTCTATTTCTAACTATAATCTCTCTCTTGAACCACAGTCCTACATTATCAACTACCTTTTGGACACCTTGAACTGCATAACTGGTGGTATGTCAAATTTAAAATGTCTAAAACAACTTTCATAATCTTTAATCCAAATTCCTCCCTAGTCCAAACTTCCCTATCTTCAGGGATACAACCATTTTCCCTATTACCGAGACCTGAGACCTTCATATGACTCTCAACTCCTATCATTCAACACACACATCCAATCTGTTAAATCCTGTATTTCTTATGTTCACAAAATCTTTATATGCTCCAAACAATCCATTCTTAATTCAGATGCCAAAACAATCCCTCAAATACCCAGAAAAATAACAATAACAACAATAGATAGCATTTATGAAGTGCTTTAAGGTTTGCAATATAGTAGTTTACAAATATCAAATATTTTCATCATAACAACTTTTAGAAGTTGGTGTTATTATTATTATCTTTACTTTACAAATTAAGAAACTGAGGCAGTTAGAAGTTAAATGATTTGCCTATAGTCATATATGGTAGTGTCTAAAGCAAAATTTGAACTTGGGTATCCTACAGATCCAATGTTCTATCTATTCTTATCCCAGCTTCTTCATAGAACTTCCTTACTAAAAATAAAAGAACAAAAAATTCTTCAGTTTCTCTTCATCCTTATTTTATAGCCTGTATGTAAGCACGAGGACTGTCTAACCCTCCTCTCTAGCTCTTAAAACTTTTTTTTCTTTCTTCAGGACCAAATACAGATGCCATCCTTTCCCATGAAGCTTTCTCTGATTCAGTTAAGTGAATTCCCTTCTTCAATTTTCCTCAAATACTTTGTCAATATCTATCTCTGTTCTTATCACATTCTATTTTTTATCATGCTTAATTCACCTGGGTTGTATTCCTGTTGATTTATAATTATTCCTTGAAAGCAGGAGCCCATTTTTTCATATTTATATCCTTAGTAATCACTTAAATGTTTGTTGAATCAAATTCAATTAAGTTGAGTGTCCCTTCATTTGCTCTTTTGGGCATTTATCACATTCTAATTGATAGTTACTTGTCTAAATATCTTATTGATGGCAGAGTGGTATATGGGATAGAGTGTTGTAATTTCATTTTTGAAAAATTAGGTTTTAATTCCACTTCTGACACTTAAAAATTGCAAGCATGAGCAAGTCTGTAGACCTTTCATGACTTCTGGACATGAACTTCAGTTTCTTCATTTATAAAATAGGAATAATAACACTTATAGTGCCTATCATGTTGTAAATTCCCATTCAAATGATGAATATAAATCACTATATAAATATCAGCTATTTATCCCAAATAATTAAGATGTCCTAATGGTAAATAACTATGTCTATTTGTCTTTGTTTCCCTAGCATCAACAGTGTTTTGTACAAATTAGGCAATTAATACAAATTAACTGAATGAAATCCCAGAACTCTAGTGCTGAAAAGGATCTTAGAAATCATTGGTTATGATTTTTCATTTTACATATAAGAAAGCTGTGACCCATAGTAATTAAACAATTTACCCAAGGTCATATAATTTGCCTAGTTAATTAGTGAGACAAAAGGGACATGATAATCATAGTGTCATAAAATTAGAGTTGGAGGGACCTCATAGGAAAACACTCTCATTCTAACAAAAAAAAATTCTTCAATTTTTCCTCATCCTTATTTTATAGCCTGTATGTAAGCATGAGGACTGTCTAACCCTCCTCTTTAGCTCTTAAAACATTTTTTCTTTCTTCAGGACCAAATACAAATACCATCCTTTCCCATGAAGCTTTCTCTGATTCAGTTAAGTGAATTCCTTCCTTCAATTTTCGCCAAATACTCTGTCAATATCTCATCTTCGTTCTTATCACATTCTACTTTTTATCATGCTTAATTCACCTGTGTTATCTCCCTGTTGATTTATAATTGTTCTTTGAGGTGAGGAAACTGAGTTTAGGGAATTTTAAAATGTGCCTTGGCCAAGATCACAAGGGTAGCTAGTATCAGAGACAATTTGAATCCAGGGATTCTGATGCAGACCAAGTGTTCTTTCCTCTGTACTTCTCTCTCTTCAGAAACTATAGAAAGGTTTTTCATTATTTCTAATGAAATGTGTTGAAGATAGCTAGGTGGTACAATGGATAGAGTACCAGGCTTAAAGGAAAGAAGGGTCATCTTCCCAAGTTAAAATCTGGCCTCAAACACATATTAGCCATGTGACCTTCAGCCAGCCACTTAACCCTGTTTGCCTTAGTTTCCATATCTGTCAAATGGGCTGTAAAACAGCAAATCACTCCCGTATCTCTACCAAAAAAAAAATCCTAAATAAGGTCACAGATTTGAACATGACTGAAAAAATGACTGAACAGCAGCAACAATATGTTGAAATTTGCCTTACAAGCCTGAGAGCACCATATAAATGTCAGGGGCTATGAGGTAGTAGTTGTAAAAAAGCCTCAATCAAATCTAATTCACACATAAGTCAAAACATCTTGTTCATAATGTCATTTGTCCTCTTTAAGAAGGAAGGATGCAATAAGCCCATATGGTTAAGAATTTCATAAATGGTTATAAAATATAACTTTTCTAGAATGGTGAGATTGCTCCTTTATATACAAATATGTGCTTATTAGAAAGCGAATTAACTTTTCTCAAATTCACATCATTGAGGTCTGTAACAAAATGAAATATTTTATTTCTCACCAGTCATCAATTTGAAAACAAAAGAAGCCTCTGTGGCCATGTCTTTAAACCACTGGGTACTTTGTGTTTGTCCAGGGTATCCCAATTACAGGATTACACAGGCTAAATATGTTCATGCTGACTTACAAGGAAAATGGGACTCAGTTGGTGACATTTAAACAACTGGAGTTTCTGAAGTGTGATGAAGTAGTCTAGTGATCTCACAACTGGGCTGAAGCTGAACTGCAGCTAGTACAGTTTACAGAATAAAACAGGATGTGCATGGAAGGAAGCAGGCGTGATGATTGGATTGCAATTGTCAGATCTACTGGCACTCATAAGTAGAAAATTGGTTTACATGCATCCTATTGCTTTTTGGAGTCCTTCAAAAGGAGCACATCCTCCTCCTCTGGAGGGATTTATAATACAGTGGATACATTTTAAAACCTTTAATTTTATTTTTTATTTACTTTTATTAGCTAATTCTTGAGACAGACAATTCAAAATATTTCTTAGGGAATTATCAGAAAGAAGGATGTACTCACACCATGTGTATCTACCATTCCAGTTCTCAAAATAATAACAACAAAATTGTAGAAATCATAGAATTTAATTTAGAATCAAATCATTAATAGTTTGAAATGATAATTGTTTTGGATACCATGAAAAAATAAAACCAGAGATAGAGAAAATGATATTTTATATAGTTATATATATACATATATGTATATATGTATATGTACATATATATATATTTATATAATGATTGACCTTTGATGACTCTGGATGAGAGAATGAGGTTGACTTTGTCAAGTGTCTTCTAGCTTTCATTTATTGGTCCTAGGGAATCTGTCAATGGAGGTCAAGCAAATAACTTTCCCTTCTAAAAAACAACCAGTCAAATGCTTAAAGACTGATCCTGTCCAACAAAAGCTTCCTAAGCTTTATTTTGCATCCTGAATTCTTTCAACTGATCCTTGTTTGATTCTGTTTCAAATCTCCTGACCATTGGGATGCCCTCCAGGAACCTTCCTAAAATGCAGCTCTATGAATTGGACTCAATATTCCTAATGCCACTTGGTCAGAGTAAAGTTCAATCTCACTTCACATGTGTAGTGCCATTTTCAGCTTTAGAAGTCATATTTTAGGAAGGTTACTGATAAATCAGAATATTTAAAGAAAAAAAGCAACAGAATAGGTCCTGGGTATGAAGAAAACAATACAAGAATCATTTAAAAGAATTGATGATGTTAAGTTTAGAGAAAAGATTTAGGGGTGATGAGACTTCTTAACTATTTGGAAGCTGTAATATAGAAAACTAAATAAACTTATTCTTTGGATCCAGAGGAAATAACTATAACTGAAGAATTATAATTTACATTAATATACATTCAGTTTCAATAATATAAAGAATTTCCTAGTGATCATTATCCATAATGAGTTACTTTCACTGATGAGTTCCCAATACTATAGATATTCAAATTGAAGCAGAATAATCATTTGTTAGTGAAATTATAAATAGCATTCAGGTTTTAGGATTGGAATAGACCACTAAAAAAGGTTAAAACCCAGTATGCTATGACTTATAGAGCTGACTTTACTTTTAGTATAGAATTCTATATTTGTTCCTATTTACTTCCATCTTATTAGGTTTGTCTCTTCTTCCTAATTTGTTTTGATTATTGATTCTAATTTATGCCATCCAACATCTTCATAACACATTATTCTACTATATCCATGTTTTCTTATAAGTCAGTGGAATAGGATCAAGAATCTAGCACTGTAGCATGAAAAAAGCTCTCTTCAGACATCTGGTACTCAATAACTCGGTCTGTTTTTCAACCAATTCTAAACCTAATTAGCTATATATCCACAAATGTGTGAAAAGAGCCTTTGTCCAGTACCCCACTAAAATCCATAAGTGCTATTGCTAGTCTTCCCATTATCTACTAATTTTATAATTAGAAAATGGGATCCCAAATTAAGAGAACTCTCACTTAATTTGAAAACTACAGCTAATTAAACTTCTTTAGTTTATATACTTTATATATTCATGAAGATGAAGATGGATGCCAGAGTTGCACATCTTTGTCATCTACTCATCTAAATACTTCTACTATTACTTGTTTTCTATATAACATTTTTGTCTATTTCTTGATAAATGACTCTTTGATAATAGCATATAGTGGAACAATATTTTATCAGTTATTTTCAGTTTACTTTTACTTTATATTCTTGGAACTGTTTTTAAAACAATTGTTGTTGAGGTTAAATACTGACCTTTTTGTGCCGAGAAAATTAAACTCCCTGGAAGGTCAAAGAAAACAATTCACTAAATGCCAGCTGCAGGGAAAATGCCCACATAAAATGACTGCTCCCTTCCTGGTATTAAAATATGTAATTTCCTAGTATTCCTTGAAGTATAAAGACTCTCACCCATTCTCATTGTCTCCAAAGACTCCAGCAGTGATAGGGCTGGGATCCAAATGGGTCTTCTATCGTGAAATGACTCCCTCATTTTAATAATCAAGTTTCTGTTCTGTGACTGTGATTATATACACAAAATGATATAACAAAACTAATTTGAATGATATAGTTGAAAATGTCATCTTCTACCTCAACTAGTTATGACTACTGTGCTTTTGTATTGTGGTCAGAAGCCTCATCTCTTAACAGCAAGATTCAAACTACTGACTTCCATTTGCAATATATTATGTGTCTCTTAGAGCCACCAAAATATTTTACAGATTATAAATCTTTCTTTATGTACATATGCACATTTCTCTGAAAGCTTTATGTTCCTAAAAATTAATTTAAATCAGAAATTGTTCCCATTTTTCTTATTTTAGTATTATCTGTGGCTAACTTCCTCCACTTGTATTAAATAGCATAAATAAGGCCCAAAACTACCCATGCCTAAGATATGACATGGCAATAAGTTAAACAATTTAGGAAGGTATGTTATCTTAAGAGAATCAATTCACAATGTAGTCAAGTAAAATAAGAATGAATTTTTTACTTTACTTTTAAATCATGATATTTAATTTTCTACTTTGAAGGTCATATAAATTCAAATCTGTGGAATCTTAGAGGAAAAGCAATCATAGATGAGTAGATGACAAAGTTTATAACATTTCAATGCCATGAAACCTAAGATATTGGATTTATTCTCCTGTCTCTCCTGGAGAAAATTAAATCCTAATCCTAATTATTTATAATGTAGTTCTCTCTCTCTCTCTCTCTCTCTCTCTCTCTCTCTCTCTCTCTCTCTCTCTCTCTCTCTCTCTCTCTATATATATATATATATATATATATATATATATATATATATATATATATCTGTCTCTCTGTCTTTCTGTGAGTGTGTCTCTCTCTCACACACATACTATATTAGTAGAACATTGTAAGACCCATATGCAAAAAACAGATTATTTGCAAATGAAGTATCAAGTTCCCAAATTCACATATAACATATACCCCTAGTCAGAGAAAACCTTAAAATAAAATTGAAAAACAAATTGATATAAGAGAAATTCTGTAGTTTAAAGACCACAATTTTGAAAATATGTTTACTTACTATTGGGCCTGCTGATGAATCTAATTGTCTCAAGTCTCTCCTCATTTTAGCCATTCAGCCACTAACATGATGTTGCTAAGGTACAAGTCTTAAGTCATTCACACCACCACTTGCACCACCACTAAGTAAATTCCCATGGTTTCATGTTGCCTCCAGAAACAAATATAAGATGCCCTTTGTAGGCTGGCCCCTTCCTAACTTTCTAGTTTTCCTGTACCTTTCTCCCCAATACATATTCTTAGATCAAATGACTCTGATTCCCTGACTATTCCCTGAATAAGACACTCCATCTCTTAGCTCCTGGCATTTTCTCTGTCTGTCCCTCATGTCCCTCATGCCATGTCCATCCTCAGACCTTACTACTAACCTCTCTTGCTTTCCTTTAGTCCCAAATAGTATCCCAACTTCTGCAGAAAACCTTCCTTAGAGCCCCTCTTAATTCTAGTGCTTTTCCTCTGGTAATTCTATTTATCTTGTGTATGGCTCATTTTGTATATTTTTCCTTACAGATTGTATCCTACACTAAAATATAAGCCACTGAGGATAGGAACTGGTTTTTGACTCTTTTTGTATCATCAGCACTTAGCACAATACCTACACATAATGGAAACTTAGTAAATGTTTATTGATTGAATAATTAAAAGGTTTTCATAATCTAATTTTTATTTGAACCTAATTGTCATCTAATTATTTTTCTGCTCATTAATTTTTAGTTCACAATGATTTTTTTTTATTCTTAATATTTTTAACCTTGTTCATACTTAAGGCTTGTATTAAAACTTTTTCTTAACTTGGTCAATTTCTTTCAGGTTCTTTGAAAATGTCCTAGTTTCAGCACAGGAAACTTTATTATCAAAAAATGAGACCTATTTTTCATACTTACCTGGTAGAATAGTAGGATTGCTTTATAGCAATGTTTATTTGTGTTCTATACATCTTATTTTTTTCTATGATTTGAAGTTTTTACTCTCACAGTATGGATCTGAATATCAGACTCATTTTTTACCCCAAATTGAACTTAAAACTAAAGTGTGCAGATTAAGAGTTATTTCTCAGTATGTCACTAACATATTCTCCCCTCCCTTCTAGGATTTGGCCTGTATTCAGATAGATAAAAAGTTCTTTTTGGAAACTCAATAAGAAAAGCAGATGATCGAAAGATTATTATTTTTTTGAAAATATTATCAAAGGCTTTCTATTTGATATGTGATGGTACTTGCTTAGAATAAATTAAATGAATGAGTTTCTACTGAGAGGGATTGCTGAGGAATTCTTGTCTCATTAGAGCAAATTGAAATTGGTCAGTGGTTGCCGATTCCATTTTAAGAGGATCACCAAGAGGTTAACGCCAGAGTACAGGTGTGATGTATTTCTTTAAGGGGTTGAATAAATGTGGTAAAGCTGGAAAAACCTTTTTAGAGAAGTGGGAGAAATTCAATCCTGAAGTAGATGAGTTGAGCCCCACTAAGAAAAAGGATATAAATGTTATATCTCTGTTAGATTTCAGTTCCTTGGTCATTAAAAAAAAAGTTATTTGTGAAATGTGAACAAACACCATCTTTGTCACCACGAATTTCTTGTCATTTTGGTTTGTGTACTATGTGAGGTAAATAACACTGAATAATTAAATCATTTAAAATATTTTCTATATATGATGCATAAATAATTCTCAGAAGGCAAAAAATTCAAATTTTAAAATTGAGAGGAAATTTACATTCAACAAAAAGGAAATTAGAATTATCATTAAACCCTAGTTTATTGTTATTTCTGCATTTGCCTCCATGTTCTTCACTTCTTTCCTCATTCTTTTTACCATCACCTATCAACTTTGATGACAATCCTATTTCACCTTCATTCATAACTTCAGTTTCTGGCTCATACTGTAGTAGCCCCCTTTTAATTCCCAATCTATATTCTTGGAAACTACAGCTTCTGTGCTGATGATAATCCCAAGATACCATTTTCACAATTTCTTTATATCCTTCACCTCCACTTCTGATTTAGCTACTAGCAAGTATAGTCACACTTTAGACCTGATTATCATTTGTAAATATTCTTCCTTTACAATCGTAGTCTTTAATAATCACTTTTTCAGAATATTTTGAAACTGTGTTTTGACTGGGTATACAACAGATTTCTTCTATCTAACCATTATTATGAAATCCTTTGATTTATCTCCAGTAGATTCCCCAGAGTAATACATATTCCAAATAATTCTCATTGTCTACAAGTTCTCAAACCTGTTTCTACTCTCTTACTCTCAATAGATCATTTAATGCTACTTAAGATCAAGACCATTTTGTGTTGTTTCCATATATCCTTCAGCCACTTCTCAAAATTTTACATTTCTGTATTTAGCTCATTCTCCTTTTCTCAAGTCAGAAAATAAAAAGGATTTCCCTTGTCCTTTCAAAGCTAAATTCTCTACCTTCAACTTTGATTCTATCCCTTTTTATCTTTTCCAGAAACTAACACAATATTATTTTCTTTTTTATTTTTTTCTCTTCATTCTTTCTCTCCTTTTTTCCTTGCTTCCTTCCTTTCTTTCTTTTTCTCTCTCCATCTGTTCTCTCCTCCAACACTGGATCCCACCTCATTTTCTTCTTGACTCCTACTTATCCTAAAATCAACCATCCCTCCTCTCTATTACCCCATCCAACCATTTCCATTTATCTGCCATTTATTTCTTTCTCCCCTCTGCCCACATTCCAGAAAGAAATCAATATTCACGGCCCTAAACATTTTCATTACTTTGCAATCTGACTTCTGTTCTCAAAATACCCAGTGATGAATATAATTCCTTCTCTATATTTTCATAGTATTGGGTTTCCATTTCTATTACAATATTTTGCTTAGAATTATAGATATTCATGCATAAAGCTTATTTCCATTGATAAAATATAAGTGCCTTGAGGATAAGCCATGTCTTGCTTACTTTGTATCCCTAGTGCTTTGTACATAATTAGTGTTCAAGAGTTTTGGGGAATTTTATTGAATTGTAGTTCTAATTACATCTCTTGTTTCATCTTCATATGTTTAAAATAATTGTAAATAAACTGCTCTTCTTTCATCCCTACTGCCATTGAGGTCACGGAATTAGTTGTTTAAATGGAAAACAAATTCATGTTATATTGATTTTTTAATTCTCTTATAAAATGCTATATTTTAGACATTTCCCTCTGAGTTCTAGGGGAAAATACTAAATCTTAACAATTGATTATTTATCTATATAAAGGTCATCCTTCCTCTTGTTATTATTTTTTTTTACCTAACACTTATATTTGACAAAAATTACAAAGCTTCATAGTATATGTAAATTTTAAGAAGTTTTTTTTTTTTCCACTTAAGATGCTGGATTAATATTTAGTATTAGACAATTATATTAATAAGGACAACTTTTGAGGTACTAATACCATTTTGAGTTTAATTTTGCTCATATCCTACTAGGACATATTCAACATATATAGGACTGCTTGCCATCTAGGGGAGGGGGTGGAGGGTGGAAGGGAAAAATGGGAACAGAAGTGAGTGCAAGGGATAATGTTGTAAAAAAAATTACTCTGGCATGGATTCTGTCAATAAAAAGTTACTATAATAAAAAAAATAAAATAAAATAAAAAATTTTGTTCATATCCCCTATTTTAAGGAGAATTTGATAAAAGGGAATATGAATGGATGAATATAAACCAGTTATCAGCACTAACAAATCAGTTAAAATAAAAATGATCTCTTAATAGTAGTCATCATGTTACCAGTTATCAGTGAAGAAATTTTTTCTTCATGGGCTAAGGAACAGATGTACCAACAAAACAAATATCTTACAATATGTATATGACTATTTCATGTTGAAAAAGTATATAAAATTTATGCAAATCAGTTATAACTACATAAGCTTTAAGTTTGTATAAACAGCTGACCTATATAACATAGTTATATAGGTTTTCAACAACATGGATTTCAACATAAATATATAATATTTAGGTTCTTAAATGGATCTTTCATTAGTGCTGGAATGAATTGAATGAAAAGGTATCCAAGTTGTATTTAAAGGTATTGTTGCCCAGCAACAATTATAAAATTGATAGAATTTGCCAAAAGTGGATCTAACAATAGCAATCTTTTTTCTTCCTTTTTAATGCTCATTTTCCATCTTGGAGAAGATACTGAAATCTTTTGATAATAGTCAGTAGATGCCCAGGAGTCTTTACTCCCGTGTGCCAACTTAGTGATACACTGGATATGTTCAAGATCTCATTCTTCTCATTTTGCCAACATAACACTATCTACCAAATTACTATCCCATTCTCAAGAGGTCTTGCTCTCTATTAGTTAAGTTAGGAAGCAATCAAATCAAAGTTATTATTAATTAATCAGTTTAAATTACATGTCATATGATGAAAATAGTACTGTGCCAGGGGTCAAGAGGCCTTATTTTGACATTAACTTAATTGTGTGACCTTGGATAGATCATTTTATATTTTCAGGATTCATTTTCTTATCTATAAATGAAGTTGGATTAAGCTTTCTTCCAGCCTATTTTAGAAATATTTGCATTTTGATAGTGAAACTATTAAAACTTGCAAAGCATTAAATTCAAAGGAATGAATCCCATATATTAAAAAAGAGAGAGATTATTATGTAGTGTGATGGGAAGAATAGAGCTGACGATTCTGGACACAGTAATTTAATACCTAGTTCTAACATTTAGTAGCTGTGTAATTTGGGGTATGGCCTCATTTTGCTCATTGATAAGACAGAACTAATAATGCTTATACCACTTATTCCATAGAGCTGTGGTGAGAAAAGTTCTCTTTATATTTTAGGGTCCTATAGAAACATCAAATTCTGCTATTGTTCTACTCATGGGCTATAGGCCAATTTTTAAATCTTACTCTGTTCTACATAAAAAATCAATTGTTGTCCCTAAATTATACCCTAATGACATGAAAGAATGAATATACATTCCCCAGATAGTTAATATTGCCAACAATTCAAGAATGACTCCCAGGCAGTAAAGGCAAAAGATCATTCTAACTCATCAATACTGCATGCATCCAAAGGCCCCCACATCTTATAGGATATAGTTCCAGAAACAGTATCATTGTGGAGAATAGAGCCAATAGGAAATTAATAAATGGGATTATTAAATGTAAAACTGTTGAATCAATCACCTGTCCTGATTGACTAGTGCCTTAAATGGTCCACAACATCTAAGCAAGTTCAAGCCATGCTTTATTTCCAAGCTATCTTATGGGAATATCATATGATTTATTCCTCTCTCTTCCAGGTATAGGACTATAATCAATTTAATGTTATGGAAAGGTATAGATATATCAGTATACTCCTCTATGTTTTCATTCACTATCATTTGCCAAAAATTTTTAAACCACTATACCCTTTCCTTCATCCATTCCCCTAGTTATGTATTCTCCCTCCTTTAGAGGGAGTCAGTTCCATTAGGGCAAAAACTGGCTTCACTGTTGTTCTTGTAGCTCTAGGGCATAATGAATACTTAATAATTTTTAATTCATAAATTGAATTTACACATGCATTCTTAAAGGTAAATATTTGTTTTTAAACAACTATTTTTGATTACTAATAAAATTACTAAAAAAAAATACTAGCAAAATCCCAATTTTGGCATGTTAATGTGGGGAAGGATGAAAGAAGGTACTATTTTTCTTAATATAATGGGCCCTGATTCACATAATTCAAGGAAATTTATATATTTTTTTTTATAAAACTGATATGGATCAGGAAGTTTCACAGGTAGAAAGAGTTTTGCCTTTAAAGTGAGAATAGATCCTCTTAACTAACTATATCTCATTCAAGATGTGCAAAACATTGGTAAGAGTAGGGATGTCTAGATTGATATTCTTTCCTCTGGTTGGGTACATATGTGTACATGTGTTTGTGCCCCTCTCTGTGTGTGTATTGGTTCTCAGATTCAGGAGGGTTTTTTCCTCTTTAAAAATCTTTTGGAGGATTTATTTTCATCTTCTGCCTGCCTGTTTTGTGAAGTCTGTTTATTAAATTACAAAGCGCTCTTGAAACATATTCAACTTTCCCAGAGATGTCTTCTGTGTCCTGACTCCAGGGCGGCTGTGAAAGTGTAAATATTCAGTGCCTGCTGGGCTCTGTGTTCTGACAGCATTTGGGGGGAGCAGGTTCATGCCCAGCTTGGCCACTGCCACCTGTGTGTTCCAATTCCACCCCATAAATATCTCAGGCTAGGTCTTGGGGAACAGTGTCCTAACATTGACTCTCCTCAGATGGACAGTGTTCATTAACATGCTATCAGTGGGAATGATTCCAGGTTAGACTCAGTAGTACAAAGAACCCACTGTAAGTCAGATCTGTCCAAGATACAGTCACATTATGTATGAATTTCCTGTTCAAGATGACTATTAATCAAACCAGATGACCCATTTTCTTTAAATAAGCTCAACGTTTCTATAAAGCCTACATTTAGGACTTGGCATGAAGTCATTCTCCAAGAACAGTAATGCATCATGCCTTGAGGAGAGAGAAATAATAGTCTGTTCTGTAAAATGAAATGATCTTTAATATAGTACCATAACACAACTTCCTCTTGGTTTATGTCAGGGTAGAGTCCAACTCTTTTCCTTTAGGAAAAAAAACACTGTACCTGTTTTGTTCAGATAGAAAGAACAGTGCTTAGAGCTATGTTCCCCTTCCTGGCTTAATTCTAATTCTGGGGGAAAGAAAGGGACAAACTGACAACTTTTAGAGGTGTCAGATTTGACTACCCCAGTATGAAACAATTAGACAAAAGATTTCCACAGAAATTTAATATAGTTCCAATTCAATTCATCATGCACATGGGTAAACTCCTACTAAATGTAAAACACACAAACAAAAATCACAAAGATAAGACATATAATTTATTATCCATTTAAGGGAAATGGCACAGAACTATTTTAGGTTACAATGGGAGCTAGGTACAAAGATCCATGGAAAGTCTTCCAAAGGAAAGATATTTTCTTTTTTTTTTCTTTTTTTAATTTTTATTTCTTTTTTATTATAATAACTTTTTATTGACAGAACCCATGCCAGGGTAATTTTTTTACAACATTATCCCTTGCACTCACTTCTGTTCTAATTTTTCCCTTCTACCCTCCATCCCCTCCCCTAGATGGCAAGCAGTCCTATATATGTTGAATATGTCGTAGTATATCCTAGATACAATATATGTGTGCAGAAGCAAACAGTTTTCTTGTTGCACAGGAAGAATTGGATTCAGAAGGTAAAACTATCCTGGGAAGAAAAACCAAAATGCAAACAGTTTACATTCATTTCCCAGTGTTTTTTTTCTTTGGGTGTAGCTGCTTCTGTCCATCATTGATCAATTGAAACTGAATTAGGTCTCTTTGTCAAAGAAATCCACTTCCATCAGATTACATCCTCATACAGTATCGTTGTTGACGTATATAATGATCTCTTGGTTCTGCTCATTTCACTTAGCATCAGTTCATGTCTCTCCAAGCCTCTCTGTATTAATCCTGCTGGTCATTTCTTACAGAACAATAATATTCTATAACATTCATATACCACAATTTACCCAACCATTCTCCAATTGATGGGCATCCATTCATTTTCCAGTTTCTAGCCACTACAAACAGGGCTGCCACAAACATTTTGGCACATACAGGTCCCTTTCCCTTCTTTAGTATCTCCTTGGTGTATAAGCCCAGTAGTAGCACTGCTGGGTCAAAGGAGGAAAGATATTTTCCAATGTGGAAATGGAGTGATCATAATAGTCTTCACAGAGAAGGATCACTTGTCCTGAGAAGAATGGTTATGCTAGCAGAATGTATATAAATGGGAAAGCCTATTTCATATATAAGGAATGTCCTAAGCAAAGTCAGAAACATGGGAAAGAGTGGAAAATTCATATTGGAAAGTGAATCATCCAATTTGGCTGGGCAATGGAACTCAGGGAAAAGGGTCATTTGAAATCAATATGGAAAGAAGGGGATACATCTGTGTTGTAGATGGCCTTAAATTACAGTAGAAGGAGTCTAAACTGTAATTAATTGGTAATATGGAGCTTTTAAAGGGTCTTAAGCAAAGGAATGGCATGATCATTTCTGGACATCAGGGAGATAACTCCTAACAGTATGAAAGATGGATTGCAGGGAGATTGGAAATAAATGGGAAGTTTGATTATGAGGCTTCTGCAAAAGCCTAGGTTTGTAGTAAAGAAAGCTTGTCCTCGCATAATGATAGGGGGAATAGAAAGAAGGTGGAAGCAAGAGATTAATTCTTAAAGAAATATGTTAAGATCGTGTATTTTAAGATCAGCACGAGACAGGAATTCAGGTTAGGGGAAAATCGTCAGTCTTTATTCTCAGTGAAGAAGGATCGGAGGTGGAAGAGAATCGGCGATAGCAATGTGTGCAGCTGAGTCAAGAAGCTAGCTCGACCAGCAGCCACACAACCAGCAGCTCGGAGTCTCGAACCCAGCCCAATCTCTCCCCACTTGTCTTCCTCGCTCTCTCTCTGCCTCCACCCCCCAAAATCGTCATTTCCTATACAACACATCAGGACTTGCACGGAGAGTGGGCAGGGACCATTCTTTATCCAATCATGTATATTAATAGAGTATAGCCCAATTACTATCTAGCCTCATGTACTTGGGACCTCAGTGCATCAGCTCAAACCTCAGCCCATTACAGAAATACAATCAGAAGGATTTAATAACATATGGGTGGGAGAAAGAAAAGTCAAAGTTTTCAATCTCAGAATTAATTTATCAATATTGGACATTATATGTATTATTTCGACATATTATACATTCATTCCATCTCCTGATATGTAAATACAAACATCTTTTCAAATAAACTGGGAACTGGCCCACCCACCTTGATTTAGATACCTCATCATAGATTATTCTATCTTTCAACATGGCTGCCAACTTCTGACAGCTTGAATAATGATTAATTATAATTAAAACCACTTTTTCAGATGAATTTTTCAGTTGGCAGAGAAGAGTCTTTCAAGGTACAAAACTAGTCAGGCAGTTTTTGGTTTGACATTTAATTTATTTTCTCCATAAGAACAAATGCTACCTAATTGTTCCCTTTTTTACTGAAAATCTTGCTACATTAGATCATGTCACTGAAAGCAGAGTCAATGTTTCATAAACTTTCAGGCTCAAGGCTATTGTAAAGCAAATAAGGTTTTCCACAGACTGGTTTCCCTTCATAACAAGCTTCATGTAGAACAAGGTTTTAGTATCTGGAAAAAAGGGACTTTACACTCATAAACTAGGCACTATAGGACTTCCTAAAGGTAGTGGGAAAGTATTGCTGCCTACAAGGAATCAGGGGTGGTCTTGTTTTCTTATAAAGCAATGTGACCTTCTGTTTGTACCTCGACCCTAGTCACTCGAGCCTTTTATTGATTTCCCTCTGATCATTCAGTTCAGTTCATGTTCACAAGTTGAGAACAGCTGAAGCTGCCTTGCAGTGATTGGCAGAGACCACAGGTGAAAAGCCAAAATGCAACTAGTAAGAAAACTCTAAGCTATTATCAGCTGACAGAGATGCACAGATTGTCTCAAGTGAAAAATACATGTTACCATCTATTGACCCATTCTATATAGTGTCTCATAGAATGTCAGATAAAATGTGGTCCCATCAATACTACTGAATAAAAATAGCGGATACTCATCCAACCAGCCATGATTCTGGTAGGAAATTTATTTTTCTGCTATGTGGGTGCAATGCATTTAAATAGAATTTGGATAGGAAAAACAGAGTTCGCTTGGAAATGACACTGTCATGCCCTAAGGATTCAAAGTAAAGATACTAATGTAGAGACAGAATTTCAATCCTCCAGACAAATTCCTGCCCTCAGGCAAAAGTTTGTCAGGTTAAACCATGTTCTCTTTGGATAAATTTTTGAAGTTAAAACTTATAAATGGGCTAGGATTCAACTGAAAACTTTTCAACAAAATAGTAAATAAACATTTGAAGAAAGCTATGAGAGTCCCCAAGGAAACAATTCACCAAATTTATTGTTTCTATTTTGTATAGATGTATAAATTCTTTATAAAGGATGACAAAACATGAATAAGAGAATCTTAGAATAGGAAATCATGGATAAGCAGGAGAGTGCTCACTGATCTTTCAAAGTATTAAATATTAATTAACCCTCTTCTTCCTCTTGCAAATCTATGTGTTCTGCTACTTAAAAGGTTCTGCTTGTTACATTGAAATATATGTATATGTACATATTGTAAATCTATATACACACTTATTATATGTGTATGTGAAATTATAAATGATTTCTATCTCTATCCTGTTTTCTTCCAAGATGTTAAATATACACATATTGAAGTAAAGAATTAAGAATATTGCAGTTAAATATGACTTTTCAATACTTAGTGCCATTCAAACCATCCACGTGAAATCAAAGGATAATGCCTATAATTTATAAGCACACTCTTTGTCTTTAATAATTCTCCATTTAGATAAGAGAGCTTGCCTAGAAAAGAACTACTGCAAAGGGAGGATAAAATATTTGACATAGGGTCAGAAAATACCATCATTGCTAGGTGAAAACCTAGCTTACTGTATGTTCAGTTAGTGTGTTGAGTAATTGGGAATACTATAAAGAAAGAAACTTCACATGTACGGGCTTGTATGTGCATCTGTAAGTGTAAGCGCATATACTTTACATACCAGCAGAATATGTACATGGGGACAGGAATTTGTATCTCAGTGGGTGGCCAGCTATATGTAGTCTGTTCCTTTTTGACCATTAGCCAATATAACTGGGCAGTCAGAGGTTTTCAATTGGAAAGAACTAAATTATCCCTGTCTCCAAAAGGCATTTCCTCTATGAGAAATATGGCATTTTCTTTCTATTCCCCAAACAGTGATTCCACTGGGTCTTGCTTGTGTCTCCAAAATTGTATTTTATCTCCTGAAGGAGCCTAATTTCAGTTTCCCCCTTTCTGCTCCATAATTATCCTGGTTTATGGATAATAATCATGCCAATAGAGCTTTTCACCCCATAAACCAAAAGTCTTCTACTCCCTTTAATTAGCATAGCACAATTGGAGTACATAAAGCCAAAGAGAAAATCTTCTAATGAGGTCTGATAAAGACTTTGAAAGTCATATGTGTATATGTTCATGTGTGTGTGTGTGTGTGTGTGTGTGTGTGTATGTGTAAGCCTGGAAAACATGTATTCTCCAAGGGTCACCCTCATAAAGAAAATTCTAGTTCTAGTGAATATTTACTACTCCAGAAATGGTTTTAAGTGTGACAGAGATTTCTTTACATTAAGCAAACGTTGACTGTGGCTCACCCTCAATTAAAACTCCAAATATTGTTTTGTTTTGCTTTGGGCAAGGAAGAAGGAGAAGAAAAAAACTTTAACATTCAAGGGGCAGACAAATAGCTTTTTCTAAACAAACAAAGACTAATTGTGCTCATAAATGTAGGGTGCTCATAATTTAAGAGCAATGGTTTATATTCTGGGTAGATCTTATAAACAGGGCAGGCTGGTCAAGGCTATGGTTAGGTCCAATAAAAGGACCTGACTCAACAGACAAGGCCAGCAATTGTTCTGTTGTGTATTTTGGAAACTTTGGCCAAGTTTACATTTCTAGCCAATGTTTCGCTCCTTATGTTTATGGCAGCACAAAGGAGCAAGCTCTGGGAATTTCTCAAAAGGAAGTCCTAGTAGCAAGCATTGTCACTGACAATGAATATGGAGAAAGGGGAAAAGAAAAAGCAACATATGGAAAGGAAAACATGAGCGTTGCTATGAAGCTCAACATCTGATTCTTATTGTCTTGGCATTATACTCTGAAACAGGACTCATGTAGACCTCAAAATGGGAAATGTTTTCAAAGCACATATTGATATGTAGAAATGACGAATTAGAACTTCAGGTGGAGAGGGTTCCATTTCATCTCCTATTTATCCAGGTATTCTAATAGAATACTATCTAATTGTTCAAATGATTTTTGAGTTTCTATAGTTTCTGTATTTGTGTGCATTTCTAAAATTTAGTATTCAGTCAAGATCCATTGGGCCCTCAAAACTATTCTACTCTAATTAATAAAAATAAAAGCTAATAGGAACAAATCATTCTTTCATAGTTGTTAGAAAATATTTTACTTAGTTATTTTAGTTAAGTGGACATCTATAAGCTTGCCACAAATAGAGTTGACATTTGGAAAATCATATGTTTTACAAATATAAGTTTTTCAATGGAGATGGAAAGGGAAAGAAAAGGCAAAATTTTATAGCCTATAATTTTGCTTTTAATTTGTTCCCTTTTAATTTATCTCACAGCAGTCTTCTCCTTTCTTTCAGCTCTCCCTTCCACTTACTGTTTCCTGGTTGCCCAGAGCTTTGCAATGTAGAGCTCCTTCCAGGCCTTCCCTACTGGACAGTTCCACATGCTCTGGACTTTCCTCAACTTCAAAATTGGCGTTTCTTATTTCTAACCTATTTAGAGCCCTACTGTATGACTGAGCACATCGTTTGATAATTTGCACCAACTTGTTAATAATTCACCATGGCTTATTGCCTTAGTCTTCACTGCCTTAACCCAAAAGAATGAATAATGGGAATACGTCAAATACCATGACAAGCCAGTGGGAAGGAAATTTCTGGACAGAAGAACTGTTGCTTAGTTTTCAAATTGAACCACATCAGTAGTTGCATAGTCCATTTATTCTTAGAAGAGTCTTAGGTTGGGAATGACTTAAACTTCTATATACTTTTAAATGAATATGTTGTGCTTAATCATTATTCGGTTGTGTCTGACTCTTTGGGACCTCATTTGGGATTTTCTTGGCAAAGACACTGAAGTACTTTCCCATTTCCTTCTCCAGATCATTTTACAGATGAGAAAATTGAGGCAAATAGGGTTAGATAACTTGCCTGGAGTCACCCAGCTCATAAGTATCTGAGGCTAGATTTGAATTCAGATCTTCCATACTCGATGCTCAGTACTCTGTGTACTTTGCCAACTGTCCTTGGACAGTATATGCATGGTTATACACAATCCATTTGAATCATTGAGCCCCAGGAACATCAATATGGTAAAGCCTCATTAACACAGTATTACAAAGTAATTAGGGCAAAGACTAAACTGAAGTTCACCTTTTGGGAAGTAAACCTTGTCTTGTAGTGAAAATCAATGGGATTTTAAAAATATGACAGCAGGAATGTTTTAAATACTTAAAAGAACAACATTTTCAATCAACTTTTGGCATTGTGAAACAATTTACAAAGTTTCCAACTAGACATATTTTGTTAGCTGTCAGACTAAGTTATTATATGTACTCAAAAATAATAAAACAGTATTTCTTTTTAAATAGATCACAATTCAGACTGGCCTTCAGTGTTGGCGCTAAATAAACACTTGATTGATTTTACTGACAACAGCCGGTATAACACTATGACTCTTTGAAAAGTGACAAAGAACCGAGCATTAACTTATGTTGTGAACCTGGATGTCAGATAGTAAGATTACAAAGCATTATACTTCATAAATTTATCAATAATAATTTAACTCTGCATTTTAAGACCTAAAGACCAGCCCAGATACTGGGTAAATAATTTAGGACCTATTCATTGATAGCTGTTTATATTCATGCGAATATATATAATTTCCAGAATCAAGAATGCAATCCACTCCCCATTTGAATCTTTTGGTAACAGGAACTTGTTTTTGGTAAACAAGTCTTGTTTATCTTCCTTGCTCTGCCAGCTCCCAGCATCATTCATATCACATATTAGATACTTCTTATAAAATATCTGATTGATGATGGATGGATGGATGGATAGATGGATGAATATGGATATTATCCAGAACAAGATGCCCGAAGTAGACACAGTCTTATGAAATTAGATTCAAAAACTGCCTTACCCCCTTAACCTACTGTATAAATCGATGAACCTATTCACTGTATTTTTCTTTACTTTTATCAAATGGAATAATAATATTTTATAAGAAAAACTCTTAGTGCAATGCCCAACACACAGAAGGCACTATGTAAATGTTTATTATCTTATTGTCCTTACTCCAAGATGAGCTCTCTATCCATTGTTGATGCTAACCCTGTTTCTTTAAATGTATAAATATCATTTCTTCTTCATTATGCCAGTCTCTTAACTATACCTAAATCCCCCATTTTTAACTATTTCTTCTAAAGAAGTACCTGAACAAAGTTATTCTTCATCTTGCTACTTGGCTCACATGACCCTTCCAGCTGTATAAACAAGCAGCCAAATGAGGTATCATGGAAAACCTTCCATAGACAACAACTACTGTAAACAGTGGTGAAGGGAAATGAATGAGTTGCTGATATGTACCAACAGCTGGTCGCAGCCCAAAAGAAAACACCCCACTTCTGGTTTTTGATTGCAGAAGGTTTGACATACTGTCAGCTTATTCTTTTTCCAGCCATTGTCTACTCATCTTCCTTGGTGTCCTCCCAGAAAGTACCACCTGGTATAGAGATAAAACGAAGGAGTCTTTTGTTAATTCAAATGGGTTGCAGATGACAGCTTAGCCAAAGTTGTCACTTGGGGATAAAAATGTATGTTCTTTAGAAAAGTATAGAACCTCCATCTTTAGCACCTGGAATCTTTCCACAGTGAAGAAACAGATTTAGCTGAAATTAACATATACAGATGCCCTAGTTTGTTTTGGGTTTTTTTAGGAGGTGTCTCTAAATAAATTCATTTGCTACCTGGAGGTATATAGCTCTCAGCTATAAATTGTTGTAATTGTTCTTGTTTATAAGTCTACAGTGTTTGCTTAAATACATCTCTTTCCTGACATAGAAACGACAGATGCCATTATGTTTTATACTTAAGCACATGCTCCTATTTGGAGCAATTGAGTTCTCTTGGATTACTGAAACAGAAATGAAGCTTCTCCTACTGCTAGACGGTTGCTGTTATGGAGGATCATGTACTCATGCATCTAAAGCAGAAGGAAATATTAAAGGTCGTCTAGTCCAGAGATTCTTAAACTGTGGATCATGTAATTAATTGTGGAGGTCATGACATTATGATTTATTTTCAGCAAATGTTTGATTTATATACCTATTTTATATGCTTATATACCTGGAGTCACATAAACATTTCTCAGGCAAAACAGGATCCTAAGTGGAAAAACTTTGAGAAGCCTTAATTTAGTTCAAATCTTTTATTTTGCAAATGAGGAAATTGAGTCCTTGATTTGCCTTGTGTCCCATAAGTAGTAAATGATAGAGGGGAAATTTGGTCCCAAATCTCCACCGACTCCAGTAATTTTCCCACTGTATCAGCCAATATTTGCTAAGTGAAATTATTAATAGCCTGAGAATCTCTACTAGAAGAAAATATTTAAAGTCCTAAATCCAAATTCCCTTCGTCAGCTCTTTAGGGG
This sequence comes from Sarcophilus harrisii, assembly GCF_902635505.1. Taxonomy (NCBI): domain Eukaryota; kingdom Metazoa; phylum Chordata; class Mammalia; order Dasyuromorphia; family Dasyuridae; genus Sarcophilus; species Sarcophilus harrisii. The sequence continues at coordinate 405,210,666 of NC_045426.1, forward strand.
TCTAGTATGTATAATCTCACCACAGTCCCCCATCCCCACAACATGCACACTGGACCTATATCCAGATTTTAGCAATGACTGAAAAGATTATATGGTCTCTAGTATCCTTATAAAGTTTTGATATCAGAGTTATATTTATCTGCAATGAAGAATAGATTTAATACCAGCAAAATCTGTAGAAAATCTGATTTTAAGACTGTATACTAGTTTCAGTTTTCACCTTGAAGCCTGCTCTTCAAAAGTCAAAGACATTTTATTTCACCTAAGTTGCATAAATAATATTTGTTCTTTCAGAAATCTTGTCAAAACTCCCTCTCCAAGTTCACCCCAAAAAAAGTTTACCATGAGCTAATTTCCTTATCTTACCTTTACAAATAATAGCTCATAATGATTAAACATTTTCAAAATACTTTTTTCACAACCATCCCATGAGGTAAGTTCATTCAAATATGAAATTTAAAGGTTGGTCTAGATAATCTGGAAACTTTAAGATGATCCTTCTCTAACTAGCTATTCACAGAAGTGAAATCAGCAAGTTTTGAGGATGGCGAAATAAAGAAGGGATCTTACAAAGCTTATAATGATATTGTAATGGTTTTAATCTCACAAAGGTTATAATGATACCCATGAATATGTCAAAGACATTTCAAAATGCTGTGGAAAGAATATTAGATATTTTATATGATTGTACCATGTATAAGATTGCTTGCCATGTCATGGAAGGGAGACAGAAGGAAGGGAGGGAAAAAGAGATAGAATGTGGAAAGCAAATTTTTTTTAGTTTTAAAACTTTGTTTTAACATGTAATTGGGGAAAAATAAAATATTATATTATTTTTTAAAGAATATTAGATAAAAAATCACAGAACCGTGGTTCAAATCCTGTTTCTGCTACTTGTGCTCTGTATGATTTTGGCAATTGATTTCTGCTTTTTAGATCTTGGTTTCTTCATTTGTTAAAAAATAAAAATTTTTAAAAAAAGAAGAAGATTGTACTAGGTAAGCTCTCAAGTACCTTCCAATATTAAATCTGTGATCATATGATCTAAATAGTTTCATCTGTTTTGGATAGTTTACATGGAATGTGGCCTGGAAACAAGGAAAAGAATAGCTTTGAATATTCTTTCCAAGAATAAGATTCTAAAATATTTCCAGTAGAAATCTGAGTAGATAGACTATATAATTTTTATGATATATAAGATAGTGTTTCTTTTAAGGTCCAATTCAAATGCTATCTTTTCCACAAACATTCAAGAAGCACTTTTGGTGTGGAAAACATTGTGCTAACCCCTGGAGACTGAGAGATAAAGCCTTTCAAGTGGATTGAAAGAAATTATTATTTCTCTCTTGTTTTTGTTTGCCCTTCCTTCTGGAATAGGAACATGACATCAGGGAGATGATGCCATGACATGAGAGTAAATTGGATTTAAGTGAGGAAGGGCGGGGCAAGGCAAATTTCCTTTCCCCTCCAGAGTCATTTGAGTCCAGTGGCTAGATATAAATCAGAAGGAGATGGCCCTGGATACAGTGAGAGAGGCCTTGCGTTTTTAAGCTAAAATCTTCAACAAGTCTCAATTTGATTGAATCCACACCTATTCAGTGATGAAGGCTAAATAGAAACTGAGGTTTAAAAAAAAAAGGCCTCTTTTTCCTAGTCAAAAAAAACTCTAAATAAATAATCTTTTTTTGTTTTGGCCAGAAATCCTGAGAGTCTTCCCCTCCCATATTTTTTTCTCTTACACTAATAACCAATTAATGTGGGGGTAGGGGAATTTAGGGTTTATTTATTGTTGCTATTACTTTTTCCTTAGTATTTTCCTCATTCAAAGTCCAGCCTTTCAAGTAATTTCTGACTCTGCTCAAAGAATTTACCTCACCCAGACCAACAAATGGATGGTCACCAAATGATCATCATTTTATTAATTATCCATTGACTATAATTAATAAAAATGATTACTGATTATACCTGCCTCAGTTTCCTCATCTGTAAAATGGGGATAATAATAACACCTATCTAGCAGAATTATTTTGAGGCTCAAATAAGATAATTGTAAAACTCTTAGCATAGTACCTTTCACATAACATGTTTTCTATAATTATTAGCTATTATCATCATCATCATAATTATTATTATAAGCATGTCTGATTAGTACAAGCATAGTACTAGAGAATGTGTGAGATATTATATCATAGTTGAAAAATTACTTAAACTTAAGTCAAAAGATATGAGTTCAAATCTTCATGCTGCTTCTTTGGCTGTATCTCATAGGTTTTGATATATTGTCTTATTATTGTCATTCTCTTGAATGAAATTATGTATTGTTTCTATGATTTGTTGTTTGACCCAGTCTTTCTTTAGAATTAGATTATTTAATTTCCAATTGGTTTTTAGTCTATCTTTTCATGTCCCTTTCTTGAATATAATTTTACTGCGTTGTGGTCTGAAAAGGAAGCATTTACTGAAATTCTGCCTTTCTGCACTTGATTGTGAGGTTTTTATGCCTTAATATATGGTCAATTTTTGTGTAGATGCCATGTACTACCTTGAAAAAGCTGTATACCTTTATCCAGAGGTCTATCATAGGTAGGTTTTCTAGGATCCTCTTAACCTCCCTAGTTTCTTTCTTGTTAATTTTGTGATTAGATTTGTTTGATTTAGAGAAGCAAAGGTTGAAGTCCCCCATTACAATAGTTTTGCTGTCTATTTCTTCCTGTAACTGGCTTAAAATCTTTTCTGGGAATTTGCCTGCTTTACCATATAGTGCATACACATTTAACATCATTACTACTTCATTATTTACGGTACATTTTATCAAGATGCACTTTTTTGTTATCTCTTTTTAATAAAATCTATTTTTAATTCTACTTTCTCTGAAATCAGAATTGCTACCTCTGCTTTTTTTTTTTTAATTTCTGCTAAAGCATAATAAATTCTATTCCAGCTTTTTACCTTTACTCTATATGTGTCTCTTTGTGTCAAATGCATTTCATTTTTTAATTCACTCTGTTCTTTGCTTTCATTTTATGGGAGAATTCATTCCATTCACATTAACAGTTATGATAATCAGCTGTGTATTTTCCTGTGTCCTGTTTTCTCCCCTGTATATACATTTGTTCTCTTTGGTCATGTTTTTTTTTATCCATGCTACCTACTACCTTCTATCATCCCTTCTTCCCTTCGCTAATCTTTTTCCCTAGTGTTTCTGCCCTTCTTTCTATCCTGCCCCTCCTTTTTCTTTTCTTCTTTCTCCTCCTACTTCTTTATAGAATGAGATATTTTTATACCCAACTAAATGATTAAGTTATTCCCTCTTAGAGCCAAATCCTCCAAAAAACTTCTCATTAACATTCAAGTCTGTGCTAGTGATTTTTACTTTTACTTTACTCCTTAAACCCCTACCCCAACTAACTTCCATCTTGGATTGTAATATCATGATACATAATTAAACTCATTCTGTCATTGTGCCTAAAGAGTTGTGTCAATCTCCAACACTTTAGTTTTCCACAATAGAGTGTTAATCCTTTGAGACTAGGGGCTATTTTTGGTTTTGTATTTTTGTTTCTTGCACAGTGCTAGGCACAGAGGGAGTGCTTGATAAATTCTATTTCATCTATTCATTTATCTTAGGGACTTTGATTTCACCACTACCTTATGATTCCTGTTCTACTAAACTGCCTTTAAGCCACTTTTGGACCCCATCACCTTGCCTGGCACATACTAGGTACTTAACAAATGTTTAGTGACTATCAATAATAATAACTAATTTATATGATGCTTTAAAATTTGCAAAATATTTTCCTCAACCCTCTAAAGTAGGCAGTACAAATATTCTTTTTCCTCTTTTATAAATGAGGAAATTGAGTCAGAGAGAGGCCTGGTGGCTGGATCAGGGTCATATAACTAGTAAATGTTACGATTCATTTTCAAGTTTTTAGGCAGTAAGGCTAATGTTCTTTACATCACACCATACTACAAGCATTTCAAATATTAGAATCACTTCAAAACCATCACACTTCCTTATAAGCACTATATTATTCTTCTAAACAAGCCTTACTAAAATAGTGAAAACTGCAGCAGCTGAATTATCAACTACAGCAGGAACAGTTTATTCTGTCAACAGAAGCAGCTAAGACATCATTACCCTAAGAATAGTCCTTTAACTCGATTACTATCACAGAATGAGAACACCCTTGGTATGATTTTATTTAAATATCTCTAGAGGGAAGGATTGTCTAATCTTATAATGCTTGAGAATAAGCATTACAGAGAAAGAGTCTGAAGCACTGGGGCAGGTTGTAGGAGAAGGTGGAGTGGTGGTATTGGCATCCTCAATAGTGTTTGTACTGCATAGCTAGCACCTTCTGCTCTCTCCTAATGTAACTGTCTTTTTCTCATAATTTCACATGTTATTATACAGAAAAAAGGAAAGAGAAAAGGAGGAAGAGTTTTGACAGAAGGACAAGGAGAGAGAAAAGAAGGAATGGTTTTGACAGAAGGACAAGGAGACAAAAAAAGAGGAAGGGTTTTGATAGAAGAAAAAGGAGAACAAAAAGAAGGGTTTTGATCCCAAAGAATCATCTCTCTTCTTTCCTACCTCCCCTTTTCTTCTATTATTGCCAATGTTTTTTTGTTTTGTTCTGTTTTTTAATGGAACTAAATTTTCACTGATAACATTGCTTCATCTAAGATCATCTTTTCAAGGAACCATTTTAATAATGTTTGGCAAGAAATGTCTGTAGAATTCTGTAGAAAGTCTCTGGAGAGAGAAATTAGAACTGAAATGACAAACCTTATAGAAAATATACTTTTTTCCCCTTTAGTAGGGATGAGGGTGGAGTAAGAATGGGGTTGGCTCCTAAGACTTTTAGACACATACTAAACAAATTACTGGCATTTGAACAGCTCAATGGAGTTGTACTCTCTGCAGTAGAGTTTGAATGCTTGATAACTGAGTTTAAGAAGCCCTCGGTGTCTGATGTCTTACCCTTCCAAAGCGATCTTCAGAATCTTTCTAAGACAATTCAAATGGAAGCAATTCAGTTTCCTGGTATGGCACCATTGTACTGTCCAGGTTTCACAAGCATATATAACAATGAGGTCAGCACAGAAAAGCTCTGTGGACAGTTTGGGAGTCAATATATCTCCTCTCTTGAGATGCTTGATGCCAGTTCCAAAGATCTTGTGAGGAAGAGAGCCATCTACACCCAGAGAGAGGACTGTAGGAACTGAATGTGGACCACAACATAGCATTTTCACTCTTTTAACATGTAATTTAATTCCTCTCCTCTCACACTATTTTATGGAGAACTCACACAGGACAAGCGCTCACAAAATGGTCAGAAAAAGTGATATAAGGAGCTTGTTCCAGATCTCTTAAGAACTTTAGAATTGATTATATAATATAGGAGACTGGCATAGCACCGCCCAGTATAGCATGCTCTCATTAATGAGAGTGCTTTGCAATATGAGCAAAGCAGAATTGAATTAGCTCAGAAGAAATGTGAGATGTGCAAAGTTAGGTGATCCACTCCAAATGTTCTCCCTACTGCCAACCTGTGGCAAGCCATTCTGAGCTTATATTGATCTGAACAGCCACAGTTGGACACATTAACTTGACTCTAACATAGTGATATTATTTTGGTTCTCTTTGTGAACAAAGAACAACACTCAAACAAACCAATTATTAATAAATTATAGCACAGCAGTGCATCAGTTGTTTCAGAACCATGCAGTAGTGATTTCCACAGACATTCATGATAATTTGATGTCATTTGCTGCCTTGAAGAAATGTGATATCAGGCATAAACACTTTTTAAAAGAATACCTTAAAAATGTATGTAGTCCATTGCTATGAATTTGGTTTTTGACAGCCAGTTGTTTAAATTTTGGTATCTCTACTTCCCACTTCAATCTAAAAAGGGAGCCGTATTATGTTTGTTATTTGATGCTGTTTGACAACAGGGTATCTATCACCTGCCAGAATCTTAGAATGGTCCTGGTATCCCTCATGATATGTGTACATATTAAATTGGCCGGGAACTTCCCCCTTGTGAGCTCCCTGAGTCAGAGCTACTGTATCCATATTTAAATATGTTGTTTGTAAAGTTTTTCTATACTTGTGAATTGTTTTCTGAGTATGCATCTTGTATATATAATGAGACTATAAACCAGAGGTATCAAAGTACACAGTTGGCAACACTTCTGAGTTGTGCAGTAGTTGGGAAATATTTAACAAAATAAATTTTTAAAAAATTGAACATAATGTTAATGTATCATTTTCTAAGTCAATATGCAGCAAATAAGGATTCCAATGTAAAGATTTGTATTTAAATTTAATGCTGAAAGCTACCTGTGGATTTGGTCTATATTTTTCCTTCTTTTGCTACCCATAGCATCTAGCAGGGTGCAGGTGCATAATGTATGCCCGATATATGGTCCTTGATTTTTAGTGCTTAATCTTGGATAAACTACAGAATAAGAAAGTTCTAAATTATTGAGGTTTATTGACATGGAAGAAGAGGTGATGATTTTATTCTGGAGATGGGGGATGGATGCTAAGAGTCAAGAATTTTATCAACCTTCGCAAATGTCTCAAAATCAGGAAATCCTGATGTGTTCATGTGTATCCTGTGACAGACACACAAGCACACATGATGGCATCTATACTTCTTGCTTCTCCCGATGAAGTGCATCCGAGTCTCTCATCTCATGTCTGGTTTTCATCCCATCTCTTACAGCTTTTTCTTGCATGATTTCTTCACTCAACCCTATTCTAATTTCCTATTCAGTTATAACCATGTGGATGAGGAGTGCCAAAAAGGAAAACCCACATCACTGGGGGAAAAAGAAAACCTGACATGGAAATGACCACTCTGGACTTGATCCTCAAGGATTAGGACTAGAGGAAGGAAAATACAAGATCATTACACTTCTTGATGTTCTCCATTACTAGTTTCACTTTCTTTGGTTTGACTTAAAAGGCTTCTCATTTGTTTTTGCCAAATTCCTTAAATGAAAAATGTTCAACAGACTTCTGACTGCCTGCAGCCCAACATTAACTTCATACTGAAAGAATAGCCACCCAGCTCTAGATCCCAAGGTCGACACAATTTGACATCTCTTTGTTGTTTGGGCCAAACTTGGTATTTCACTAGTATAGGGAACTCCCACAGAGAAAACTCCCTCTATCCATGCTCATTGGCAGTCTGCAACTTAGTTTTCCCAGAGAGATTATAACTTGATAGATTCACAACACTAATATATGTCAGAGGCAGGACTTGAAGTCAGATTGGCCTGAACAGAATACTACTTCTCTATACATTAAACCAGCTTATTTTTCTTAATTTGGAATTTTTGCAGGAAGGATTCTCAAAAAGATAAAAAAAAAAAATCTTATAATTGTTAGGCTAATGTGATCATTATCATCATCATCATTATTATTAGGTGACAGTGCCAGGCCTGGAAGCAAGAAAACTCAGCTTCCTGAATTCAAATATGGTTTCAGACACTTACTAACTGTGTGATCCTGAGCAAGTCTCTTAACTATTGGCCACAGTTTCCTCATATATCAAATGAGCTGGAAAATTTAGTATCTTTGCCAAGAAAACCCCAAATAGAGTCATGGAAAAGCAGACATAACTTAAGGGACTCAACAACAATAGCAAAACATTTATACAGTGATTGATGATTTGCAAAACATTTTACATGTTATCTCACTTAATCCTCAAAATAATCCCTCAAGGCCATTCCATAAACATTTTTTAAGCAACCACTGAATCATGTAAATATTCCAAATTTAACCTTCAACAACAATTCAAAGGGATAGAAAAGGCATGCTTAAAGAGCAAAGCTATTTTTGGATTTGTTCTGCTTGTTTTAATTTCCTCTTCTTCACTAATTCCAGGCTGCAGGTTTGTACCACTTATATCTATCACTGAATCCACTGATGAAAGCAATTGGAATAAACCTCTTTCATAAGTGTTCCATTAAGTAATCAACCTAATTTCCTCCTCTGTATATGAGTGTGAATGTTGTGTGTGTGTGTGTGTGTGTGTGTGTGTGTGTGTGTGTGCGTGCGTGTTGGGAGAGGTTGGAATTAGGGACTGGGACAAATCCAACTAAATACACTGATACCTAAATACAAATCTGTGTGTGTTTAGGTGATAACAAAGTCAATGCTTTCTACTTGGTGCAATTTCCAACAAACCAAGAGTTTCTGTGTTACAGAATTATCAATCCTATACATCTAATGTGAAATTCCCACTTTATACCTTCCTGTGAGTTAAGGCATTGAAGGCAGTAATCCAAATGAATCTGTTTCTTTCATTTAAAATACACACACATATCAAAAATAAAGATTTATTTATTTAGTTGTTTTTTTTTACTAAGTGAAAGAGGATATTCTTTGCTTCAATCACTATCTAACTTTTATCACTGAATGGGCAACCTCAGTCAAAACTGAGACCTGTTGAAGACCTTAGCTTAAAAAGTCCAAGGTCTCCTACTGCATCCGGAGCCATCTCCAGTCATCCTGATCTATATCTGGCCCCTGGACCTAGATGGCTCTGGAGGGGAAAATGAATTAGGTGACCTTGCACAGCCCTCCCTCAATTAAATCATGTTCACTTGCATGTCATGGAATCAACTCCCTGATGTCATGGTCCTCTTCAAGAACAAAGGACAAACATCAACAAACATTTATTGAAATAATGAGTAAGAAAAAAATGAGAATGATCTCTAAGAGATGAAATTTCTATGTGTTTTTTAATACCAAAGAGACTTTGGAATAGTACATAGGAGATAGAAACTGGAACCATAATTTCCTTGGTATAAAGGAAAGCCAGAGGAGGAAATCCCTCTGTCAATGTAGATTGGCCCTTTCTCTACCACTTATAATCAGTTACCTAGAACAGTGAAAAGTTTAATTACTTGCCTAGATATTTAGCCAATATTGTTTTAGGAGTTATATTCGAACCCAAATCTCTCTGACTTTCAGACTGACTCTTTGACCCCTCTGCCAGGATGTTTTACATGATATCAGGCATGCACAATGCTTATATGTCTATTCTGGGTTGTGTAGGTTTTGATCAATGTATATGATTTATGCAATTACTAAAGTAAGAGTACTTTGATTCAATTGCTCCTGTAATAAATATTTAGAAAATGTAATAGTTATTTCAGCATTCAAAAATAATTTTCAAGTATTTTTCATCTGAACATATTTGATAAAAGAAAAACAGTCTACTGAAAAACATTATGGAAATGTGATTATAAAATAAAGAAATTTATTTTTTGAGTGTTATAAAGTATTAGTTTTACTTTATAATCTTATCCTGTATAGAACCTGATACTAAGAAAAGATTTCTCAATTTCAAAACATAATTTCTTTGTCCTTCTATCCCTACCATGTTACATAAGCTCCTCTAGGGCAGGAATTGTTTCTTTTTTTATACTTAACATATGAATCAGTAAATATTGATCTTAACTGATCATTACTTTGTACATTGAAATTTTAGTTTTGATCCTTGAGTTGATCATTAATCTCTGAGGAATGGGACATAAGACAGATAAATTTTGATGGGTGACCCAAAGTTAGGAACATTACATGTTTTCCGGGGGGGGGGGGGGGGGGGGGGGAGGGAAGGGCACCAAAGTGGGATGCCCCAGAAAGCATGATAGTACTAAGGGCTAAAAATGTTGATAAATAGTAAGACCGGGATGGTAAAAGCAGTTTTAAGAAATGATGAAAACAAAGTTCATTTGCTTTTTTCTTGATTGTACATAGACTATTCCTAATACATATGAAGATCATAGGAAATTGCAATATTCCGGTAAAAGGAACACTAAACTGCAGATCAGAATACCTGAGCTCCAAGGCCATTCTGACCACTAATTAATTATATTTCTTGGATAATTTACCTGAATTCTCTGGACCTTAATTTCTTTCTCTACAAAAAGAGAGCATTGAACTCTTTATATGTTTATTAGGCATTAAATGAAAGCACCTGCCTATGAGTTTTATCTTCTTTAGAAAATAGAAACTATGTTTACAACTAAGACATGGGAAAGAAAAGATAACATATAATAGTGAATCTCATTCAAAATAGGATTATCAAAGCTGTTCAAGAGCTTTGTATATTATAGGAAAAGAAAAATTCGAAGGAAACATCCTTGTGGTCCAAATTCATAACAGAATAGATAGGTGGAACATCATATTCAAGGAGTACAAGATGTATCTCTAGGATAAGTAAAAGCCAACAATCTTCACTGTGATCCCATTGTTAGGGGCCAAACCCTAGGCAATCATTTTTCACAAGGAAGACCAGTTCTGTGAAATGGAGCTGGGTCATAACAAATCCATCATCCCTAATGGGAAAATAGCTCAAAGTTCTGTCTCTGCTAATAGTCTGAGGGGAGGAGAGGAGCAATTAGTAGCCTCCAACTACAGAACACATAAAGACTAATTTCATATAAATAAACTTGGCAAAATTCAACAGAGTGTCATGAAGAATTTATAAATCATTATTGGTATCAAAAACAGCCTGAACTCTTTTAGCTGATTTTACCATATGTCTAAAAACTGGAAACACAAAAAGAGTTGCCTAATTTTTTAAAATCATCTAATAATTATGATCTCCCAGTTGTTATGATTGCTGGGGTCACATTTTATTCTGTATTAACTTGAACATGAAATAAATTATAAATCTAAGTTCTCTCTATCTTTGTTTCTGTTTCTGTCTCTGTCTCTCTGTTTTTGTATCTCCATTTCTGTCCCTGTGTCTGTCTCTCTCTGTCTGTCTCTCTCTCTCTGTAAATTGAGAAATGTCTAAAAGAAAATAAAAGCGCAGGATCAAAATTTTCACTTATTCAGTCTCAGTGCCACTGATTCCTTATAAACCCTTAGCTGATGAACTTCCCAATCTTTTTTGCCAGATTAAGCTCTGAACAAAAAAACAAGAAAATAATAGCAAAATATAGACAATCCATGAATAATACTCTGTTCCTTTTGTCCATGACAGTCTTATTTTTCTAGCTAAGAAGGCAAACTGGATCAAAAGTTTTAAAAGTACCTCCACACACAGAATTTAATATGAGGGAAAATACACGTAGCTCAATATAAAAACAAAACAAAATTTAAAAACTGTATCTCTCCTTTGCTTTGGATCTCACCTTAAATATCTAGGTCAAGAAGTCTTAATATTTCTGACTTACAAGACTGATATCCCATTTCATATCTGTTGACATTTGCACTATATGATAGAAAACCTACCATGAGTTAACAATTAAGGGCCTCTGATCATTATAGTAGTTTCCAAACTTCCTATCTTATAATATGAGAGTAGTTATACATTGAAGATAGTATAAGGAAATTTTTTTTAAATCATTAAAGGTAATAGGTCTGGTTCCAATCTTTTCTCCAATACTTACCATTTCCTCTATTCTTGAACTCAAAAGAGAAGACTGGCCAAAGGTGGAGAATTGACCAACCCAACTATGCCGGTCACTCTGTGACAGTAATATAATGAGACAATATATTTCACCCATCTCAGCAGATAACAAAGGAAATTGATTTAATATCTCTTAAGAAAATGAAAGATAGTACTATAAGTTGGGCAAGATGCCCTAAAGAACAAAGATCGTGATCTTTAAAAATGATTTAGAAGAACTATCAAGGAATTAAGTGGGGAAAAAATACTTAAAATAGAAATTAGAACATTTAAAAAAATAAATCTGCAAATCTAACCAGAGGCTAAAGAACTTAAACAAAAGACAAAGTCATTTTCCATATCAAAAGATTCTTTGAAAAAGAAAATGACAGAAATGAAACACAGAAAAGAAGGAATATAATGGAAAATCATATTTAAAACCACTATTGGAACAAATAAGAAAAGTAATATGCATAAAGAAGGTATGTGGAGTATAATCCAAGGATGATACATTTTCTAGAAAAGGGGGAGGGGAAAGAGATCAAGGTTCTCTGATCAGCAGAAGTTGAATTCTAGGAAAAATTGACAAGTCCAGATGCACAGGTCTGTAACATGTAAATCTCGCTGAGAATATAAGCATTGCAAGTGTGTCTTGCTGTGTGACTCAGGGGATTCAGAAGGGAATGAGATTCTTAAAGCATCAGCTGTCTGGAGATAGTCCTGGACTATTATTAGTTTGATTTCTGGCTTCTTTCTTCATCTTCCTCTGTGAAATGACATTCACAGATGACACTGATGACCTATTTTACAATGCAGTTTTTTTTTTTCTGACCATCACCTAAGCATGCTCACTTTATATTCATAAAAATAATTGGAAAACCTTTTTCAAAGGTAATGTGTATATATATGCCAAGAAAATTAATAACTCAGGCACATACTCATTTCTCCAAGAGAGGCAGGGTATTCCTCAATTTGGTGTATTTAGTATGGCTGCTACCTCAAAATGGGAGGCCTCTGGATTGAATCTGTTGTTGAGGCAATGCTTGAGACATGAGCACACATAAATAACAAGGCCAGCTCGAGTGGGGAGGTTCTGCTAATTGTTAAAATCTGTTCTAATGGTGTGTTGCCATTAGCTGGCAGACATAGCAGATATTACTCAGACTTTTTTTCTTCTTTCACAACAGAGATTTTGCCAAATTTCTTAAATCAAGAGGAAGGAAAGAAATATAGATTGTTCAAATATAATGAAATATGTGTGTGTATCTATGTATAATTACACATATGCATATGTATAGCTATATAAGTCCATACACATATGTATATGTATATCCACATGTAGATTATACATATTTTTATAATATGCACATACAGAGAGAGAGACAGAGACAAAGGAAGACTTCCAGGTGTAAATTAGCCTTTTAAATCGTATTAATCTCTAGGATTATTGCATTATTTTCAAAAATATAATTCTGGGGAATGTGGACCAATGGAAATGTTAAAAAAAATGTTTTTTTTAAAGTAAAATTTAGCTTGTAGTTGAAATCTAACACAATTTGCCAGTAGTTATTGATACCCCATGATACACATTCCATCTGCATGATGATATGACTTTGCATGCTCTCACACAGCTGTGATGTAGTGGATATTGGAAACTAGTAATCAATGCAAAATGAAAAAAGGGTTCATGTCCCATCTCTGACACTATTGTGAGTGTGGCCCTAAACAATCATTTAACCTTTCCAGTACTCAAGAAATCTCTCTAAGTGGCAGAGAAGGTGACAATTAGCATTAGCAAGGGAGTTTCCTCACTTACAGTTCCATCCCTATACGTGTTCTTAACAAACAACACCTAGTGTCCCCACAAAAGGTTTTTTAGCTCAGACCTAGATGCAGAACTTATTCAATACCATATGTATTTACAAAGAAGCTTTCTGAGTTCGTTTTCTCATTCAGTTTGAAAATTTCTCTGTTCCACCTGCACACTTCTTGCCAAGAATTTTTCCTTTAGCTGGCAAGTCTTGAGTCTCATAGGGATTTTCATTTGCAAGACTGCTGAGTAATTGAAGAACCTTTCCAAACTCAGATCTCTAAGAAGATTTGTTTTCATTGTCAGATGTGGTATCTTAGAGATCCTATGGATTATCTATATTTATTATACTTCCTTTAATCCTTGAGAAGCAGCTGGTATAGTGGTTGAAAGGTAAGCCTTCTTAAATCAGATTGACTTGCATTCTGTTACTGTGTAACTGTGGGTAAATCTTTTAATACTTCAGGCACTAAAGGGGCAGATGAGTCCCTAATCTGTATCAAAGGAGGGAATTTGCACACTGGGAGTTTCCTACATAAACAAAATGAACGTGTACAAATGGTCTTTAAACTTAACTTCCCTTGAAAAATTCAAAAATTTTTTGCATCAAGAATCTTTAAGAAAACCGACTTTGTCAATTAATAGCATTCTGGATTTTAAGGAAAGACAAAGTCATTAACAAGATAAAGAAAACAAATGAAAACAAATTTTAACATGCTTCAGGCATTATTATGAAGGATTTAAAAGGAAGAAAATACAAGAAACAAATGTATGAGAAAGCTCAACAAACCTCATAGAAACAATATAGAAAGCACAGGAATTAATTATACCAATTCATTAGAAAAGGCAGAAAGAATAATCAGAGGATAGATTTGCTAAGCAAGATTATTCAAAAGCCTTAAAGGGGAATAAGAATGATAAACTCCCTAAAGCTGAAAATCTGGTCAAATTATGAAGGAGGAATAAAAAGAAGCAGAAAAAAAATCTCATGAAGACTAAAAACACAAAGAAAAGCCAAATCAAGAAGAGATGGATTTTAAAAAGGATACCTGGAATCATAGAATAATTATTTGATACAGCTGAAACTGATCTTAACTATGATCTCATCACAGATGATGAAATCAAAAAGCCCAGGAAAGGAAGTGATTGATCTAAGATCATGTGGCAAGGAAATTACAAAAATACAATATAGCTCTTCCTTTCACTAGACATTCAATTCACGGCTATTCTCAGATTATAACATAGGTATTCTGGAAATCAGTATGACAATTACAGGCCCTTAGTTGTGAATAAATGACATCATGGTTCTCAATGGAATGCCCTTTTCACTACAGCACCAAGCTACCAGAAATTATTATTATGTAAGCTAAGAGGAAAAACAATGTTCTTTTTCTGTGTAAAGTAAAGGATCAGTTGATTCAAACACTCATCCACTCAAGGCATTCTGCTTAGGGTAATTCACAAGATACTACATTCTGACAGCTTAACAGGTGTGAAAGCCTCTTGAATCAATCAGTTAAAGACTTTAGACTCTGTGGCAGTCATTGATCAATTTACATCTGCCAGTGGGAGTGAGGGTCAGAGTACCTCTACAGCATGCACTCCATAAAGAAGTGCAGGGTCTTGGAAAATGTTTTCAAGTATCTACTAAATATATCCTACATGCAGAAACTATAGTAGACAACAGAGAATTAAATATCTATTTCTGATGGGAATCAGAGCAACATGTTGGGGGAAAAACCACAACTATATGAATACCAGAATTTTAAGGCAAATTCTAAGGCCCATGCATATTGAATCTCTCACATATCCCAATCAAATAGTAAAGCTGTCAAAGAAACCACAACCAAAGATTGTGATAGCAAGATTTGTAATAATGATAACTAAAACTTAGAAGTTTGATTCAAATAAAGAGGGGAAAATGTTATTTCTTTAAACTTTTTGTGCTCTTTAGTAGAATGTGTACCCTTTGGCCCAACTTGAACTCTTACTGTTGTGTTTGGAACAACCTTGGTTCATGGTCTGGAGATAAATCAGACAAATAACTACTGAAAAGAGTTTAAGTGGAATGAATGTTTGAGGGTAGAGTTCTCTGGACCCTAACTGAACCCTGAATTCTTCAGAAGAATATCAAGTAACAACCTACTTAACCACTGAAACACAAGGTAGAAATGTTGCATAATCAAAAATAAAGTACTCAGTGGCCATAGAATCCCATTTCTAAAAGCTCCATGGCCACAACTTGCTGGCCTGCTCCCATATCTTTTACTTGTAGCTAGAGGCCAAAAAGACACAATATTCTCTCCTTCTGATCGCTTTATTCAGGCATCTTTGATATTTCCAATAGAATCCTTCCAAAGTGATTCATAGAAGAGTCAAGAAATGTGATGAAGCCAAAGGGATATGTCCTTTCTCAAATTGATTTCCTTCTTTTAAAACTGTCTGAAATCCCATAAAAGACCTTGAGAGAGCAAATAGATTCAAGACCCCATTAGTAACCAAAGGGATATTCCATTCTCAAATTTATCTCCTCCTTTAAAAACTGTCTGAAATCCCATAAAAGACCTTTGAGAGATCAAGAAGATTCCCTTTGAAATAGTATTTTGGAGAATAATTTGATACATTGCACACAAAAATTCTCTAAATTTTTTCATTCTTAATCATTCTAAGTGCAATTGCCTTATCTCCATTATATTTTGTATAAGTTTATTTCTTTAAATCACTATCTCCTATTTTAGAATATAAATCCCTCAAAAACATGGACAGGAAAAAATGACCTCCTGAATACGGAGCTATCAAAGACTAAGGCTTAATAATAAATGTAATTTAATGATGATGGGTATATAAGATGGCAGGGAAATTGTCTTTCTTTAGTACCTGTAAATACTCTGGTTCTAAAACTCTCTAGAATTCTCATGAGACTTTCCACACAGGACAAGTCCCATATGGCTCCAGCTCATCTTGTCACTACTTCCAGTCTCCCCTGGGCCTTAATAGTATCAGCAGTGACAGCTTCGTGCTTATTGTCTCTCTTAAACATGGTCATGCCTTTCTTTTCTTATCCCATATGTTTAATATTTGGGATGGAACAGGATGTTTAAAGTTATGGAGTTGTATGTTTGTTTTCTTGAGAAAGCACAGATGCATCAACATATGCAGTCACAGAGCTTTTAATTTCCTCACATTACAAAGTGCCCAGCACAAGATGCATGTCTACAGCAATTACTAGTATCTTTCATAGTATGAAAAGGTCTAATATTAGATGGTCACATCATATTACTGCTTGTAATCAGAATTACTGACTACAGGCAATGGGAACAACAGAAAAGGAAGAATTTACATATTCTAAATCTAAAGCTGTTGTCCTGCAATCCTGAGAGCATAAGTGCAGCCAAGCAGAGATTCTTAGAGAACAAAAATTTTACTCTTCATCTGATACATTTTACAATTACTTTTGTACTCAAAGGAAATTATTTAAGGATGAAATATGGTTTTTAATCAAATATACATGAACCGGCATGGTAGTATGATCTCCCTGAAATTAAATTATTTAAAAAAACTTGCAAAAGTAAAATATAAGTGGAAATATAAAGACAAGTTCATTAAACTCTTAGCTTTGGAAATAATATATAAATGCAAAGACAGTTATTTTCTAATATTCGTTTCCACATCTGAGTTTATAGATAATGCTCCAGTGTCTGCTTTCCCCTAAAACTTCCATAAGTATGACTATCTCATAAAGACATTATCTGGGAATTTAGAAAATCAGTAGGCAACTGAATACACTTCATAATTAACCAACTTAATACAAAGCAGGGGACAGGAAGACCTATACACAGAGACAATTAAAAGAAAAGAAGTTTGTTAGTTCACTAAAATTTATACAGCTGCACAGGTCATAGAGACTTTGAGAACCAGGGAAAAGACAGTGTTGAATATTTCTCAAGACCTGTGTGCTCTCTTGTAGCACTGACACTGACCTAATTTAGGGCACCAACCCTAATTTAGCTCTTGGTTGCAACATAGGCAGTTCTACTATAGACTTCTAAAAGATCTCCCCAACTTTCCCACCTAAAAATTCATTCTTCATATTACTACCAAATGTGAAAAATGATTGTTTTCATGTTACATTAATAATCAATTTTATATACTCTCGAGGACATTTTGGACTTTCTCCAAAAATTCACCCCACCCATATCATTTTCTAGGTAGAATTCTTTTTCTAATCCCATCAACTTGGATAGGAATGAATGGAGAATAGATCTTTTGTATAAATTTCTGGAGGTGCTGATATTTCAAAGTTACATTCCCAGGTCCTCAATTGACAAAATCTACCTATCATTATAATATTCATTCTCTCATTAATTATTAGCCAAATGGAGTTAATTTTTCACCCTCAGGAGTACTCCCTATTCCAAATGTATTTAAACAGTTAGTAACCTCCACATGGAGTTTTTGGTCACAAGAAAAATCACTGGCCATTAATTTATTATTTGTTAGCCTAATTCATAAATAGATTATTAATTACCCCAAAATTCTGTTTCCTGGATGTTTCATTCATCTCACAAAACATTATATCTTATGCATCCATCTATCTGTGTATATACATTCATACATTCATATATATGGTATATATGTATGTATACATATATAAACACACGTCTGTATGCGTGTATATATATATATATATATATATATATATATATATATATTTCAAAATACAGACACAGACACCCACATATTCTTTCTCCTGTCTTAATGGAACATCTCTTAAAACAAAGAATTTTCTTAAAAGTTCAGCAGAACTAACCTACATATCAGCCAAGTCTAACAACATATGCCATGTTTTACAACCGTGGCATCTACCTCTTTAATGAAGGAAGCAAACTTTATTCTCTTATATCCTAAGATATGTTTCTTTCTGTACACGAGTATTGTTAGAACCTATGGCACTAGAAGTAAATGATTAAGAAAATAATTATTTTTCAATCTATTTTCTTTCTAGGAATAGAAAGTATAAGTTCTAGCATTGAGGAATAGGAATAATACCTATTTGTAAGCTAGTAACATTATGTGCAGCTTTTACTTATAGTTATCATTTCACTTAAAGGTTATCATTTTTCAGGAGATATGAACTGATCCCTGGAATATACAATTCTTTGTAGTAATGGTATTAAACACAATTTTCTATTATATTTTATATCCATCAGGCAACAGAATTAGCAAAGGAAACATTTTATTGCTTATGTTATTTGGAAGAAGTTGAAGGCATTATGGTAGGAAGTTTAACTTATTTTTTAGAGTTTAAGCAAAGCTTTGACATTCTGTAGAGAGAATGGGGAATAGCAGACAGCCGCCCAAGTGTTGCTCTGGTATGCATGAAATATGGAAAGTGCTAGAAGAAGGTCTCCAGTGAATTGAACAGGTCCTTTCTAAAGGATTTATGGAAGACTTATACAATAACTCAACAGAATGAAAAGGTATGGAGAGACTGCCATCTGTCCTGGTAGAGGAATTGTTCACATCAAAGAATGCTAAATGAGAAATATTCAATTTCACCATGAAATCCCATTAATTTACTTGTGAAGCAATAGTGATTATATATTTTTTCATTTTTTTCAACTTTTCACCAATTTTTTATTTTTTACCTAAAATCCTTCTAAGATGATATGATACTTTTTGTACTCCCCAGCCCTCTGTTGATGATACAACAAAAAGTGAATTATTCCAAGTCATCTTCCTGAAGAGTATCTTAGTGTTTAGGAACAAAACCCACAGTGTTCTGTAATTATTATATTGTTAAATGGATTTTTGTTGCTATTCAACAAAAATAATTGTAAGTTCTTAATTTTGTTTTATTTTTTTGGACAAGTCAATTGACAAAAGAATAAAACACTTTTCTAAGTGAAACAGAATAAAGTTGGTCAAGAAATAAAATTGTTTCTAAGAAAGCATTTTGGAGCATAAAATAAATGGTTATACAAAAAAACATAATTTCTGATTTCCTTCACAAATCAATATATTTCAAGATATTCCTCTACTTTGTTTTTTTTTTAATTTGTTAAGCTGTGCATTTTGTAACCATTTTAAAGGTTGTTGGTTTATTTGTTTTAATGGAAATAATGTTTCCTTCTGATACTTTAGAAGAAAACACCGAAGGATCGCCCCTTCTTCTGACTTGAACAGATAATAATTTCTTCCTCTGGTTATCTAGTAGCCAATTAAATCATTGCACATCATCATAAATACAAAGTCCTCAGAATAAAACTGACCCACACTTTTTTTCCTAGAATATCATGTAATAACAGAGGCTATCCTGATGGTTGTTATGAAATCAGAGAAACAAGTGTCATATCCAAATTCTGCTACTTACTAGCTGTTAGACAGCACTTGTCTTCTCTGGAACTCAGTTTCTCCATCTGTAAAATGAAAGTGTTGGAGTAAATGAATTCTAAGATCCTTTTTGAGCAGAAATGTGGTGAAGTGAGTAGAGTACCAGGCCTGGAAAAACTTCCTTAGTTCAAATCTATTGCTAGCTATGTAACTCTGGGCAAGTCACTTAATCCCATTTGCCTCAATTTCCTCATCTGTAAAATGAACTAGAGAAAGAAATGGCAATCCACTAGAGTATCTTGGCCAAGAAAATCCAAATGTGGTCACAAAGACTTGGACACACCTGGAAATGACTCAACAGCTACAAAGATTCCTTCCAATTTCAAATTCCATGAGATATGTATGTATGTATGTATATGTGTGTGCATATATATTTATTTGGTTTAGATTTGATAGCTCGAGCTTGTGATGATCATCTTGTAGTTAACAGTGTGGAATGTTGTTGTTTTTTTTAATAGTTAATACTAAAAGTGCCTTGTTTCACTGTTCAGTCATCTCAGTAATATCTGCCTCTTCATGACCCATTTTGGTTTTCTTGGCAGAGATATTAGAGTGGTTTACCATTTCCTTCTCCAGCTCATTTTACAGATGAGGAATTTAGGCAGACAGGGCTAAGTGACTTGGCCAGGTTCATATAACTAGTAAGTGTCTGAGGTCACATTTGAAATCAGAAAAAATGAAAATTCCTACTTTAGACCTGGCACTCTATCCACTGTACCACTTCGCTGCCCACTGAAAATGCCTATGTAGTATTTAATCAAAAAATGCCCACTTTTTCACTATCCCTCTATTCTGAGTTTTGAAATAGTCTCTGCTCCTTGATAACCTTTTTTGGGTATTTTTTTAATTAAAGCTTTTTTTATTTGAAAAATATATACATGGATAATTTTTTGACATAAACCCCTACAAAACACTATCTTCTGATTTTTTTTCCCCTCCCTTCCCCTTGGCAAGTGATTCAGTATATGTTAAACATGTGCAATTCCTCTGTACATATTTCCACAAGAAAAATCAGCTCCAAAAGGGAAGAAATTGAGAAAGAAAATAAAATTCAAGCAAACAACAGAGTGAAAAGCAGTTCCCACAGTCCTCTCTCTGGGTGCAGATGGCTTTCTTCATACAAAACCATTGAAATTGGTCTGAATCACCTCATTGTTGACAAAAGCCAGGTGGATTATAACTGATCATTACATAATTTTGTTTTTGCTGTATACAATGATCTCCTGGTTCTGCTCATTTCACTCCGCATCAGTTTATGTAAGTCTCTCCAGACCTCTCTGAAATCATCCTCCTGATCATTTCTTATAGAACAATAATATTCCATAACATTTATATAGCATAACTTATTCAGCCATTCTCCTATTGATGGGCATACAAGCCCAGTAGAGATACTGTTGGCTCAAAGGGTATACACAATTTAACAGCCATTTGGGCATAGTTCCAAATTGCTTTCCAGAATGGTTGAATCAATTTACAACTTCACCAATAATGTATCAGTGTCCTAGGTTTCCCACATCCCTGCTAACATTAATCATTTGATAACCTTCTTTGAACATACTAATTGAAATAAGGATTTAAACCCTCCAAAAAAATTATCAAACAAAGAAACAAGTAGAAGAATTAAAATCTAATCTAGACTGGAAGATAATAATTTTGCAAAAGGATAAGATCTGATCATTTAAAAGATGAGCCCATTTAATCTCTATCAACAATCACAACCAACTGCAATCCAATTAGGCCCTGCTTTTCTATAACATTGAATATATCACTGGATAGTTTCCAAATGAGTAACTGCTGTATTTTATTTTTTATTTTTTAGACTGCTGAGAAAATACAAAAATCAACTTTTGTATTTATGTTTACAAGTTTTTCCCAAAGGCAATTAAGAGTTATAGATAGATAGATAGATAGATAGATAGATTTTGCCAGAGGGAAATAAAGCTGAAAATTGTAAACTTGTGAAGAGCATGATTTTTGTTTGATGGTGATGGAAAAAAAGAGGGATGGTTAAGGAAGCCTCTAAATCATTTGATATCATGTTACATGACCTCATCCCTTAACCCCCTTTGACTCAATTTCTTCATCTATAAAATGATCTGGAGAAGGAAATGTATTGACCTTGCAATCAGAGAAACAAATTTAAATGCCATGTCTGACATCAGTTCTGTGATCATGGGCAAGTCACATTACCTCTCTGAGCCTCAGTGTCTCCATTTGTAAAATGAAGTTAATAATACCAATAATAACTAGGCTCACAAGTTTTTTTGTATGGCTTAAACAAGATAGTGTATATAGTTTTATAAATTTTAAATCACTATAGAAATGACTAATAAAAATAATAATTTTTTCAGGGTCTCCCTGCAATGCCATATTCCACAAAAGGATTATTATTTAACATTGAAAGAAGTATGAATTAAATTATGAAAACATAAATCAAGAATACATTACAGAAAGTACATTTTAGTATTAGAGCTATAACTTTGTATCTCCTGCCATTTTGGTAACCACCAAAGGAGACCATTGGAGAGCATATTCATGTTAATTAATGTTGGCAAACAATGGCTATTCTGTCAGAATCCTGACATTGTTCCATATTCTCCCTAGAGGGAGGGATGGACTAGAGTATTCTCAGGAAGCACCCAATCAGGATCTGAGTCAGCCTCAAAAAACTGAAGTAACCTAAGGAAACAGATAATATTTATAATAGTCACATTCCCTTTTAGCTTTTCCTGTTTCTGTTTGTTGAAACCATCTTTTTTATACAGTTTGTTCATTTGTTTTCCCAAGTAGTTTTATTTGAAAATAGAATAGTACAAAAGGGGAAATTAGCAGTAGAAAGTTTAAAAGTCAATGAACAAATAACTAAAAGAATGACAGTGGCTTATTTTATGTATTTACTCTGAAGAAAGTCTTTCTCATTAATTATTGACCTTTTAAACATTTTAAATTTAATGAAGATTTCTTTTTGTTATTTGAATATTAAGTCAATGAGATATAGTATGTTTTACTGCAAACTGAAAACAGATAAAGTATTTATTTGCTGGAATATAAATTCAATATTCTACCATGTACTGCATTTTAAAATATTTAAGTATTGGATTTTTCCCCAAGTCTATTAGGGAGGAAATGAGCACTTAAGTATTATTTGACAATTTAAGATGGAAAACAATTAGGGATCCATTTAAGTATGCTGAAAAGGGTTGAAAATTATGGATTGTAATCCTGTATATAAAAATCTATTTGCTACTTCTTTTTTAGACATCCTTTATTGCTGGCTCATTTCCTTAGCTTTGAAAGGCTATCAGTGAGCTCTCAAGAATATGGTATGTAAAGAGCTATCTGTCTCCTTTGCACAACTGTCAAGAAAAGGCAAGTTCTGGTGATCACAAGTGATGGATGAATCAGTGCAGAACAAATAAAAGTGTCGACTTCTTTTTAGGTAACTGGACTTGAAGCAAAGTAATCTTAATGGCTCCATAAAGTATGTTTCAATATATTTATAGTCACTTTCCACTTATCTGGGCTTGAGCAGGTAATCACTAGCGTGGATAACTCCAAACAGCATATATCCATGAACACAAACACAGACACATACATATATCTATATAAATATAGATATTTATACATGTCTCTGTGTAGATGTATATATATGCATATAATTATACATATAGATATAATTTGAAATGCATTATGTAAGTTGCTGAAGATTTTCTTTTTTCTTTATCTTTTATTTAGGGTGATACTAAATCTACTTCACAGTACCTCATTAGTTGTAGATAATTCACAGAGCCAAAAATAAAGTTGATTATAAAAGTTCATCTTTTTATCAACATGATTAATTTTGTTTCCTTCAAGGATTTCCTATAGCATTTCTAGCTTGGAGCAAAAGTAGAAGAAATATAAGGAATACTGGTAAAATGTTTCTTCTGATTCAAGATTCAAGAACAGATAATATCATATGATGATGTTTCAAAGAGTCAAACTTCCTCTTGTAAAAGGATTTACTGTTAGCAAGAGGAAAATTTCATAATTTTAACACTATTTCAACTATAACATGATTCATATCTTGAACTAGACTTTTGTAGAGTACTATGTGTTTTGCCCCATCCTAAGAACTGTCTCAATAAAACCAAAATTGTAAATTATCTGCCCCTATTAGCCTGACATTTTGCTTTAGAGAAATCAAAATATCATTAGATTTCTTTTGGTTGCTGTTCAGTCATTTCAGTCGTGTCTAACTTTTGTGACCCCATTTACTTTCTTGTCAAAGTTACTGGAGTGGCTTGCCATTTCCTTCTCTAGCTCATTTTATAAATAAGGAAATAGAGGCAAAAAGGGTTAAGTGATTTGGCCAGAGTCACACAACTAGGAAGTTTCCAAAGCCAGATTTGAACTTGGGAAAAGTAGCCTTCCTGATCACAGGCCCAGTACTCTAATCACTTGAATTAGATTAGTACTCTAATCTAATCTAATCCACGTAGCTACCCAGATCTTTTTATCACAAGACAAACTAATAAAAGAGCTTATATTTTTCCTCATAACAGGCTTATTCACTGAATTTTTGTATATTTCTGCTTGAGCACAGATTCCAGGACATTCAAGAACTAGGAAATTAAATTAGCACAAAAGGAACATCATATTCTAAAAAATTCAGACTATTTGTAGATAGTTTTGCCCCAAGATTATGAACAAGGTATCAAGACAGGGCTCAGAATGACTTCCTGGAGAAATCAAAAGACAAACCTTGGGAATGGGAAGGATCTTTTTAGGAACTAGGTTATAGACATTAGTTAAATGAGGTTAATCTTGACATTCTGGGTTTTTTGCATCCTTTTCAAATCCTCTCTACCCAAATGCCAGATTTCAGGAGTATGATCTAGGTAGGAGCTCACCAGATCTAGAATTATAATCAGAGTTAATCCAGAATCATTCTTGAGGGAACAATTTCAGCACTTCTTCTTGATAAGAAAATTCAAGACAGGAATCTAGGTTAAAGAGAAAGCAAACCCTCAAAATATTTGTTAACAATGCCCATTAGGACCTATTATAACATTATTTTGGAGGCCATTTCATGGTTCTGTCTAATAGGTAAAACTACATTATCACATTAAATTTCTTTCATTCCTTCAATAATTAAACCCTTCTTGATAGGGTCCAAGCTGGACCTGCCTTATATCAATTTCTGCTTCAAAGTAGACATTGTTATAAGAAGGTTTTTAGTGTACTTACATTATCTGAAACTGGTTTAAAAAAATTTTTTTTTGAAATACAACACAAGCCAAAAAGATTCTTGAAAATGTATTTTCCTCTACAAGTAAGTTTTTATAGTTCTGATTTTAAAAAATAAAACTAAAAGCTCAGATTTTAGCTAAGAAAAGAAACTTTACTTTTTATGGCAATAGTTCTCTGTCTAGAGGAGCTATAATGGAAAGCATCTTGTACAAAAGCTTTAGTAATCAGAGAACAAAAATGCAGAGTTGCTTTGTAAATTCTGACTTGGGAAGGTCACTCTAATGTAAATATGCCTTCCCAGACTATAAACAGCAGCGGTTTGAAAACAAGAGCTTGTATAAAATAGCCAGTTATCTTGTTGAGGAAAAAATGTGTTTAAATGAGCATGTGTGCATGAAACTTCCAGTTTGGAATAGAAAATATTGAGTCCATACTGTAATTACTAGAGATTTAGATTTTCCAGAAAAGTTGAAGCCTGAGAAAAATTCTGTTTCTTAACTCAACTCAACTCCTCACCCAAAGGATGCAGAGAAAAAAATTTTTTTGAAAAAATTGAAATATAAGTAATAGTATTTTTATCTCCTCCATTCATATAAATAAAATCACTTTGTTAGTTTTAGGGACATTAAAAAAATGATGTATCTTAACTTGATTTGTTATTAAGATCTCTGCATCAACTTAATATTCAAAAATAGTTAAAACTGCCTACGTGTTTTTACATATCTTCTTGTATTTCATTCTCATACATCCATCAGTAAAATAGGTGGGGCAGGAATTTGCTGTTTTTAACTGAATTAACCAACATTGGACAGGTTATGCATTACCAAAGATCACATTCATAAATGACAGAACTTGTGAGTAAATAAATACTAGGTCTGACTTTTAGGTCATAGGATTCCATGCAAGAATCTGTCTTAATTGAAATGGACCGATTTTGATTATGTTTCATGTAATAAAATCAAAAGTGTAATATTCTTATAAATAATTTAATAATAAAACTCTACTTTTTCAAATCTAATCACAGGCATTTACTAGCTCTGTGACCCTGAGTTAATCACTTTGCCTCTAAAAAGAAACATACGGTTATTTTTTGTTAAAATTGTATTAGAAATTCCTGAATGCTAAGAAATCTTAGTATTTCTGGGGCTCAACTAGCTAGAAGAAAGAGACAAAACTTGGAAACAGAAGTTATCCAAAGACCAAATTATAATAGAACTTTGAGTAGTCACCATTTACAAGTTATACACATATTTTGCAAAATTCCAAACAACATTTCTGGGTCAAATAAAGAAAATGCTGAGTCCTTGACAACATTTCAAAGGACCATTCGTTTTAAATCTTCGCAATACTACTTGTGTTGTAATCCAATTGTCAATTTAATTTCAACCTTTGAATCTTAGATTCAAGAAATTTTCTATAGACTATGTAGCAAGAAATTCTTCCCATATTTTGAATGATGTTTCCTTTTACTTCCTTCTCTACTTGTAAGCAAAAATACATTTAGATTCTCAAAGAGTATACATTTCTATCCGTGCCACTTATTTTTTTAACAAAGTAAAAAATGTACAGTACATATTTCAATGTAATAATACTTATTGAAGAAATTGACTATAGAATTTTCAGAGACTTCTTCAGTTAAACCAAAAATAATATCCATCAAGTAAAAGATTTTTATATTTCTCTTTACTATAAAATTCTCAGCTATCATGTCTTGAAGGACTTTTGCTTTGATTTTTGGGATTCACAGAGAGATCGTTCTTTGTATGCCCCCCTTGAATTTCACTACTGTTTTATTCTTTTCATTCCTTTCTTCTGGTTGCTTCTTGAAGACAGCAGCTGTAACATGAGAAACTTTTACATGTTTTATAACTTTCATTCTCCTCTAGATTTTTGGAGAGGGTCCAACTTCGTGATATCACTAAGAAGCAACTTTAGGCCTCCAACAGTGACATATGGATATTTATCCATTCCGATGTCCCATGCTGCTTTCATATTACTTGCACTGTCAGCCAGCAAAGCAAATAATTTATCACTCCCTCACTTTCACATATTTTACAGCTGGAATATCCTGTGATGTTGCTGTTCTCTCCTGTTATAATTCTATGAAAACTGGTTTAAATTTTTTTTATAAAATTCATAAATTGGAACTTAAATATTACCTGGTACAGGAGTCCTTAACTTTTTGTGTGTGTTATGGACCCTTCTGATATCATGGTAATGTCTGTGGACTTCTCAGAATAATGTTTTTAATTGCATAAAACAAAAATACATAATTTCCAAGGCTACCAATTATATTAAAATTTTTATTGTTCCATTGTTTTCTGTTTATTTGACATTTCATGACCCTATTTGAGGTTTTCTTGGCAGAAATACAGGAGTGATTTCCCATTTCCTTGTCTAGCTCATTTTATAAATGAGGAAACTGAGGCAAATAGGGTTAAGTGACTTACCCACGTCATACAGCTTTAATGTGTGAGGCCAAATTTGAAGTTACAAATATGAGTCTTCCTGATTCCAAGACCAACACTGTCCAATGTACCTGTCTCCTTATATAAAATAAATATGAAAAAGATAAGTTTACAAACTCCAGATTAGAAATTCCTGACCTAATCCAACCTAAGAATTTCATCAAGAAACTGAAAACCACACAGGTTAAAAGATTTGCCAGAAGTCACACATGGCACACAGTGGCAAAGCTGGCATTTTAATACAGACCCTTTGGTACCAAATGTAATTCTCTTTTTACAAGACCATCCTCCCTCACTTTCTCACCTATACATTTGTTTATTCATCCAAAAGCATTCTAAGACATACTGCTTTATTTCTTCCTTAACCAGATTATCTCATACTAGAAAAGGTTTTTTTCTGATGAATATAAGACAAAATAATGTTATATCAAAAGATCCACAATATCCTCATGTTGCATACTGACTCCAGGACCAATGCAGATCAGTATTATTTCAGTAGATGCTCTTCATGAGTTGTTGTGGCCAATAATATCATCATTACTACCACCATTACCACCATTGCCATCATCATCATCAAGAAACATTATTATATGCCAGTTACTATATTAAATACCAGAGAGAAAATTAAAGGCAAAAAAAAAAACTTCCTATGTTCCCAAGAAGTTTATAGTCTAATGGGGAAGATAATACTTTCTGTATTATCTGAATGATACATGTACACATTGAATAAAGTGTAAATGGGAGCTAATCTCAGAGATAAAGCACTGACAAGTAGAAGGGGATCTTGAAAATAGTCTTATAAAAAGGGGGGTTTGAATTGTAAATTGAAAGAATTCAGAGAAGACTAGGAATGAAAGCATGAAAATAGAACAGTAAGAGAATGGAAAAGTTCATACTCACCAGATGGAGTGGGAAGTGAAGTGTAAGAAGACTAGTCAGCTTTCTGATAATGCACCTCTCTAAATTTAGCCTTTGGACTACAGACATGGAGAATATCACCAAGTCCATAGTAAAAAACTTTTCCAGGTAGATAGACTCATCACTTTCACTCTATTGACATAATACTTGAGAACCTAGGGCCACCTCCATACACCAAGACATCAGAGTAGAGGACAATGGTTTTGGTCATTTAAACATTTCCTGCCAGTTTGTATTTTCAATTTTTGACAATTTTTCAAGAGAAATGTATTGTCACAATTGTATTTCAAAAGAATGTATTGTTGTCACCAAAGCCTTGTCATTTTTATTTTTTCTCTATTCTTCAGATTTTATTTCTTTATAAGTAAAGCCTTTAAGAATTCTTGTGTATAGTTTTTGCACTATTTGGTTACTTGGGTATGACCAATTCAACTAAAATTTGTAGTAAGTACTTATTGCCTTGGGGGACAAAAACAAAAAAAATTGTCCCATAGTATGCTCTATTATGGAAATGTCATTGATGTGCTCACTTCCTCCACCATGATGACCAGAATTCATATAATCTGTTAATTCCATGCAACTCTCAAATATATCACCTTCCATTGGAAGTTCACCCCTTGTATTAAGGCTCTTGTTCTAGATTTCTTGACATCATGTGGATATCAAAGGAGCACATAGGGCCCATTGATTGAGATTACATGACAGGTCTATTTTTTTCTAGTCAAAGATTTCTCTCTGATAATATCATTTCTAATAAGTTTTCTGTAATTCTTCATTAACACATATATAGGTATAATGTGAAATTGATGTGTGATCCTTTAGAGGCAGAAAGTG
This sequence comes from Sarcophilus harrisii, assembly GCF_902635505.1. NCBI lineage: Eukaryota > Metazoa > Chordata > Mammalia > Dasyuromorphia > Dasyuridae > Sarcophilus > Sarcophilus harrisii. The sequence goes on from NC_045426.1 coordinate 405,239,747, forward strand.
GCAGAGTAGACAAAGCACTGGCATACGGTCAGGAAGACCTGATTTCAAATCTGGCCTCAGATATTTAGTGGCTCTTTGACTTAACTGTTTTCTGTCTTAGCTTCCTGAAATGTAAAAGACATAATAATAATGGTACCTACTTCACAGGGTTGTTATGGTGATGAAATAAGGTATCATTTGTAAAACCTTTATTTATCATAATACTTTGCTCACTGTAGGCACTTAAATGCTTCTTCCTTTCCTCCTTCTCTTACATATTAGGATAATGCCAGTGAGGCAAAAAGTAGCAATAGAAGGATGATGTCTTCTGGACAGAAAAAAACTGAAAAGAATTACTTTGTACCTCCATTATGGGCCTCACTAATAATCATAAAGGACTTTTTCATTTCTGCATAGCCTTTTCATACAAGCCAGTATTTTTTTGATTGTCCTAAAAATATTTGTTGGTACATATTCCATTTGATGTTAGATAAAATAACTTTTTTATTCAAAATAACTTTCAGGTTGAAAATTACATGAAAAGTTGGTCTCATTTATCTAAAGGAGGAAAATAAAATTGCAGTTTAAAAGCTACCTTAAAATAAACACTCATATAGTGATAGTTTGTATGAATTTAGTAAGAATTTTCCTTCAGAGTGAATTATCCAAAATGTTTCTAGCCCTTTCATGGATTAAACTGGGTTGCAGATTTTGCAACAAAACATCATTACAAATAATTTAATTGTGATTTACATGCTATAAAAATATGTAAATATCACCAAAACATATGTTTTGTTTTCTAAATTATATTCTCTACCAAAGTAGGAGGCTCTTGGAGTAGCATAAATGGAAAGAGATGATATTATTGTAGCTCTCTTGAAACATTCTAAATTCAGATAAATTTAAATTTTTACTCCTTAATAATGAAATATACCACATTGGATTCTCAAAGCCATCTTTCTAACTTAAAAAGCTTTTACACTTGCTTTACACATACATACATACATATATATATATCTATATGTAGATATATATATTTACTGAGTACTTCAAACAAGCCAACTACCAAATCATCTGCTGGAGTTTAGGCTCTAAAGTAGAATTTCTTCACCTTGCTTATGTCATATGGCCCTTCAGCAGGCTGATGAAGCTTATTGACTTTCTCAGAATATTAAGAATTGCTAAATTTCAATTAAAAGTTCATGAAAATTAAAATGCTAATTTTTCCTCATCCAAGATCACAGACCTCCAGAAATTTCTCCATAGACTAGTGAACTCCAGTTTTGTTTCTTTTTATAATAATTTTTTTATTGACAGAACCCATGCCAGGGTAATTTTTTACAACATTATCCCTTGCACTCACTTCTGTTCCGATTTTTCTCCTCCCTCCCTCCACCTCCTCCCCCAGATGGCAAACAGTCCTATATATGTTAAAGATGTCCCAGTATTTCCTCGATACAATATATGTGTGCAGAACCAAACAGTTCTCTTGTTGCACAGGGAGAATTGGATTCAGAAGGTAAAAATAACCCGGGAAGAAAAACCAAAATGCAAACAGTTTACATTCATTTCCCAGTGTTCTTTCTTTGGGTGTAGCTGCTTCTGTCCATCATTGATCAATTGAAACTGAATTAGGTCTCTTTGTCAAAGAAATCCACTTCCATCAGAGTACATCTTCATACAGTATCATTGTTGACGTATATAATGATCTCCTGGTTCTGCTCATTTCACTTAGCATCAGTTCATGTAAGTCTCTCCAAGCCTCTCCGTATTCATCTGCTGGTCATTTCTTACAGAACAATAATATTCCATAACATTCATATACCACAATTTACCCAACCATTCTCCAATTGATGGGCATCCATTCAATTTGAAATTTCTAGCCACTACAAAAAGGGCTGCCACAAACATTTTGGCACATACAGGTCCCTTTCCCTTCTTTAGTATCTCCTTGGGGTATAAGCCCAGTAGTAGCACTGTTGGATCAAAGGGTATGCATAATTTGATAACTTTTTGGGCATAATTCCAGATTGCTCTCCAGAATGGTTAGATTGTTCACAACTCCACCAACAATGCATCAGTGTCCCAGGTTTCCCGCATCCCCTCCAATATTCATCATTCTTTTTTCCTGTCATCTTAACCAATCTGACAGGTGTGTAGTGGTATCTCAGAGTTGTCTTAACTTGCATTTCTCTGATCAATAGTGATTTAGAACACTTTTTCATATGAGTGGTAATAGTTTCAATTTCATCATCTGAAAATTGTCTGTTCATATAGTTTGACCATTTATCAATTGGAGAAGAACTCCAGTTTTTAAAAATATATATACTAAAATATACTAAAATTTAAAAACTCATCAGGAAAAAAGGAAAACGCAATAATTTCCTGGAATTTTCTAGACTGCTGATCTCTAGCAATGTTCTTTAGTATCTGTATAAGGCTAGAGAAAAATTGTTTATCTTCTCAGATCTTTACTTGTCTCATCTGCAAAATGGGCACAGCTATTCCTGCTTTGCCTACTTCACTCAACTGTTGTAAGGACAAAAGGAGAAAATATATGTGAAAGTCTAAGACCTTCATGTCTCTTCTAGCTCTATGAACCTATGAAAATACTTGGAAAACTATGGGGCATTATAGTCATGTTACTTCTTTTAAAACCTATGTCCTATTTATTACTTTTGTCTTTGCCTACAATAACTTCTGAAGGTAAAAAAAAATCGTAATATGACCCTTCTTATGATTGAACTCTGTAACCAAGAAATACAATTAAGTAAAAATACCCAATTCAAAGACTCTAGTAATCACTCACTAGTCTGCCATGAGAGGTATGTTTTATTATACGTTCTTCAAGTCCATAATAATGGTTTTTAATCTTTCAGAAACTGAATTTTTCAAGAGATCTTTTCATTTACATTGTTTTAGTTAATATATATGTATGTGTGTATGTATATATGTACATATATAGTTCTTTTGTTTCTGTTTGTTTTAATGTTTTATTTACTCCATTAAAAAATTATACAAATCTGAATTCTTCATTTTGTTATTTCTTACTACATAATATTATTCCATTACATCCAACTGCCATGAGGTTCCCCCTCAGCTATTTTTTAATTGTTCCAGACAACCAATGAACAAACATGTATTAAATTCTTACAATTAGAACTGTGCTAAGAGGTTGTGATGCAAATATAAAAGTATCTGCCCTCAAGGAGCTTACTTAAACTCGCTTCATTTCGGTACTTTGCTACCAGTAAGAGTTCAACTATTACTTCTGCTCTGTTTCAAAGTAGCTATGATTTCCTCAATACAGAGATGTTCTCTATCAACTTATGGTCTTCACGAGATACTATGACCAAAAGAAATTGTTTCCTAATGGTTAATCTTCAGGTAATGAGCCTTTCTGAATAGCTACACAGATTCTTCAACAACTGAGACAGAGATACTTCAGATCACTACTAAAAACCTTTCTAACTTGATAAGGTCTGCTAGAACACATACTTCACTAGCTTTATCCACATCACTACATGGAATTACAATAGGCATTTAGTGGTTAGTAAGCTATCATACCATCGTTTTTTTCATCACTTTAGTTCTTTCAAACAAATAGCAATCTGTTCCAAATACAATAGGCTGAACCCCTTCTTCTATCCACCAAAGACTATAGAATGAGAAACCAGAGACTGAGATTTTTGCTGGGACCAGCAGTACACTTTAGATTTACTGGCCAAAGTCTCCAGGTCTCACCTGCTTTCTCTCCACTCCTATGTGTATTGAGTAGTGATATTGAAAGACTGCTATGAATTCTACCACAGAGCCAATGCCAGAAGAATTCCATCTGCCAAGCACGAGAGCCAAGAGAGCTATTACTGAGCTACTGAATTTGTAACAGAATGTTCCCCACAATCACACGATAGCATGATCTCATTCAGAATACGAATCCCTTTGCTGTGTATATTATAAATACTAGGAAAAAGGAAACCCATCTGAAGATGGAACTGCACTGTGTCCTCTGGATATACTTATGTTATCCCCATCAATACTCTAAGTGTGTAGAAAGAACGTAGGAAGGAGAATCATTCCCTTGACACAAGATTTAGAAATCTAAATCCCACACACAGTAAATATATTTCTTTCCTCAATGGCCCCGTTCAACATGTGCAGGTCCCTAAAGGGTATTGTTAAGTGTTCTCTTTTTCAAGATGAATTGAGCACAGGCAGGCAAGCGAGAGGTTTCAGAAACTTAACAGCTGTTAAAATGTCAAACCTAAGAGTCTAGGCTTGCTGGGCTCTCCTGAGATTGCCATGAGTTGTCTCACCTGCCTAAGAAAAACATAACATCAAATGCAGTTCTCTTCAGCAAACAATTAGGGTACTCAAAAGTCTTATAACAGTAGTTTCTGAATGTGAAATTGGTTAAAGATTTAGTTTTCATTTTGCCCAAGTATAAGGAGAGTAAACAACTTTTCATCTCATGAGTAATTAAAAATAGTATTGTGTGTGTCCAAAGAAATAAGAGAAGTATATGCTAGACCATGGATTGAGAATGGCTAAGTATTCTGCACAAAGGAATTTATTTATTCTGTTTCTTAAATTTGAGAATTATGCTAGAAAACAGGTAAATTTTATGAGATATAGTATAATTAAAAGGAAGATTCACCATTTTAGAAGTAGATTAATTAACAAGGTTAATATTCCACAGTATGACTTCAATAGATATAGGCAACTTTAACTGGAGAATTAACTGACTGCAGAAATCATTAAAAGAAAAATATATCAGAAGCAAGGCAGGTCATTAAGACTTAATTTATATCCTAAGATCTATGAGTATGAGCTAGACTATTTATCTCATTTCCCTTCCAATAAAATTGAAGTTTCTTGAGAATAGGGATAAATTTATTTATTTCTCTTTATTTTTAATGCCTTGAACATAATAGTGCTTAATTAATTGTTTTTATTGTGGAATTATAACAGAATCACAATCTGACAAATGTATTAAGACATTTTCTAAATGCTTTCATGTCTGCTATGTTGCTTGCATGGATTGTATTTGTTGTTGTTGCAAGACTACCTTATATGTCCCTCTTTTGTTGTTTAGGTTTGGGTTTAAATAATAAATTGTTTTGGATTGCAACAGGAGCTCTTTTATTTTTTTTGAAAATAGAAAATTTTGGAATTTTTTTGAAATTTTCTGATTTCTTGTAGCTAGAAAATAATCATGAATTAGTCAAAGTTCTGTTTCTTCATGAGTAAAATTGTTTCTCCTGGTTGTTCATAAAATTTGTTGTTAAACAATGAAATTCTGACATTTAACCAAAATATAATTAGGATTTTTTTTTAATGGGTCTTGCTTTTCCTGGTGGTAATCTCTAGATTTAGTCAATTAGTACTTTGTAATCTATGTTCAAAAATTCTGAGTAATTTCCTTGTGCCATCCCTTGCAGTATATTGTCTACTTTTTTTAAATTGTTTTTTCTGTGATAATTTTTTCTGTGTATTTTGATTTTAAGATCAATCATTTGGGTTTATGTTGCATATACATGTTATTTCAAAACTGTCTTTTGTTTCTTTTCTTTCAACTTTCTTCCACTTGTGCTTTTTTTTAAAAAAAAAATACCAACTCTGTCGGTCTTTTTAGTATCTCTTCTACTTTGGAAAAATTCTCCATGTTGTATTCCAGTTGTCTACATTGTTATTGTTCCCCATTGTTTCTGCTTTGTGAACTCTGATTTCTGTTTTAATCCCAGTGAGGATGGGGTTCACTCTAGGTCTAAGTTGTGGGGAAAGGATTCACTTCATTTAGACCCTGAGATACATGCCTGTGAGGTTTTTACACATAGTATGAAGGGTGAAGTGAAGGTAGAAAGGAGAAGAGGGAACTCATAGGTTCATAAATTCATAAATCTAGAGCTAGGTCTGTTGCCTTATTTTGTTGATAAGGAATTAAACCTGAAGAAGGCCAGGGCAGTTGATAGATTTGTGATCTGTCCCTATATATCTGTGATTTATTTTTAGTTAAAGGCAAAGTCCCATAAATACCAATGTCCTTAGAGGTTGCTTTAAAAGATTTAGATTAAGTATACATGACCAGATAAATATTAGATATGATTGAAAGATTACTTTGGGAAAGAAAAACATTTTCCCATCATTGACCCATTAATTTCAAGAAGAAAGAGACCCAGAACTTACCTAATCCATTCTCATCATTTTATATGAGGAAGCTAAGATCCAAAGGCTAGAAAAGGAAATGGCAAAGCACTCTAGTATCTCTGCAAAGAAAGCCCCAAATTGGGTCACAAAGAGTCAGACATGACTGAAATAACTGAAAAACAAGATCTAAAGGCTTCCTCTTACAGAGATAGAAGAGACAAGATTTGAGGCTAATGCCAAACCCAGTGCTCTTTACATTATACATTTCCTCTATAACCATCAAGCTTCTATTTAGCTGCCTTGTCATAGAATGAAAGCAACTTTTCCCAAAAAAATTTTAGTACTAATAGGTATTATCAAGCCAAAAAGGTTTCAGAGATGTGCCTGGCAATATTAATGATATTTGGCTATAAACTGCATGCCTGTATTCCAAAATAAAAAGACTAGTTAAGTTAAAAAAAATTCATCCCCAGAAGGAGTTTTAAGTTCCACGATGCTATATTATGATCATGCTTTTGTCTTTTAATGCTATAGATCCAACTTTAGTCACTATAGATTTGGTCACATTTCCTTCTTTTGAGATATGACAGATCAAGCAGAAAATAACTATTCTGCTATTTATTCATCTTTTCCCTTGTTGGAAAGACAACAGTGTTCCCTTTCTTTTTGAAAATTTGGCCTTATGTCCTGAATATTCAAGTTTTGGGTAGTAGCCTATGTCAATGTTGGAAATGGGAAGAACAAATTGGCCAAAAAACATAATCTGGACCAACTAAGATTTATTGAGTTTGTCAACAGGAGAGTCTCGTCCAAAGAGGCAAAGACTTCCTGAATGAACTGTACACACAATTTATAGAGGTTTTAGGGAGTGAGGAACTGGGTAAAGGATGGAACAAAAGTTGATTCGTGGAATTCTCAGATGGAAGATTGCGCAGTGGGATACCATGAAATATCCTAGTTTTGGTTACTTGCAAACATTAGTGGGAGAATCCAGGCATATATGTATGAACAAAATGAAGTGACTCTCAGAATGAAGTAGCCCTGGATCCATACTTACTCTTAAATATGTTGACTTAAAATTTATGAACATTCAGTCACCTAATTAACCAGTAAAAGATGAATCAGAGGCCAGTTTTTCCCTTTGTTACAAAGTAATAAATTTTCTTTTCAAACTAATAATATAAATTAAAGGTTTTGATTTGTCAATGATAGTATTGTCAGTGGTAGTGATCTTTTTTTAAAAAAAAAATCACTTTAAGATTATTCTTTTAAATACCTCAAATAGGTATGGATGTGAAAGTTCCTTAAAAGTATATGATGTTATAAAAATGTTGACTATCATTGAATACTTGAAATGCATCCCTGTTAGGATTTAAAGTGAAAAAAATTCTAGATTTTCCTGGCCCCACCAGTATAAAAATAATTTACCAATCTACCAGTGATTTGAATGTAATATACTTAAAATTAGGTTCAGGAAAGGTATAAATTCCCAATCTGCCACTGGTCTGCAGCTGGGTTTAGGTCATCATAAATGAAGTGTTGGTTTGTTTATTTTTAAACCAAAGACTAAGCGCATATGTTTCCTAAAGCAGAAATTACTATAGAATTTAATACAATTTGCACTTTGAAAGAGGTCTTAGAAAGTTCATTTTCTTTAGGGTATTTTATTATTTGCCTTCACTCATGGGAAAATCCCTTAGTTATGCTAATTCGGTTCCTGACTTCCTAAAATCCTCTTTTAGAAACAAGAGAATTAATAGTTACAGAGCACACTTCCCAGATTATAGCAAATACATATTCCTACTCAGAAATCTTTTGAATATCCATCAATTCTGCATTCTTAGTAAAATTTTCTCATACATGTATTATTTTGTTGACCTTTAAAGAATCAAAAATATATATTTCTTCCAGTATTTAGGAAAGCAGATTGTCATAATACTCAAGAATTATTTCTCCTAATACTTTGAAATTTCCAGATATATCTTATTTAATTCAATAGAAATATTCTTGAATAAAGCATGTGATTTTAATTTGATCAAACCAAGGAAGATTCCTATTTAAAAGAACCCCATGGTTTATTTGTTGTTAATAAATACTCAAAACACAGTTGATACATTTATTGAATTTGAATCTTTATATTTTAAAAAATAAGAAATGTTAGTAAATCTGTTAATAATATCTTCATTATTCTTCCTTCACATATCTCACAAATTGATTTGTGTAGCAAACAATCACTGGATAAATTGCCCTCTGAGTTATTTGTCCCATTTTCTTGAAAGAATTGAGATAAGAAGTGAATTAGAAATTTCTCATTCTCTAATCCTCATTTTTCCGTTGCCTATTATTTAAACCACAATCCTATTATGTTAATCCTTCTAGTATAGCACATTGCTCACATTCAGTTCCTACTAAATCATAACTATATATAAATAATATCCTACGTAATATTACCTTGACTAGCATCATTTCAAAATAATGTCATAAGAACTTTTTAACTAAATCTAATTATATCAGCATAAAATCCTGCTATATAGCATTCAGTCAATTTTACCATTATAATATTATTCTTATGTAACTAATGGCCCCCTCATAACATTATATTACTTCACATTGTGTTTTTAAGGAACTATGTAATAACATTATTTCATTGGTAGAGTTTTCTTATCCAAAAATTACCTATGTTAATGAAATCACAGGTCAAATTCCTATCCCTTAATAACAATATTGTTGTTCATTTATTTCAGTTTTGTCCAACTCTTCATGATCCCATTTGGGGTTTTCTTGACAGACAGTGGAGTAGTTTACTATTTCTTTCTCCATATCATTTTACAGATAAGGAAACTGAGGCAAACAGGGTAAAGTGACTTGCCCAAAGTCACAAAACTAGTAAGTGTCTGAGATCAGAGTTGAATTTAGAAAGATGAGTCTTCTTGACTTCAGGTGCAGCTTTCCATCTACTGTGCCACCTAACTGCCCAATAATAGTATTAGGTAGGGATACTTGATATGGATATATGTTTTCAAAATATAATTAACTCGCTAACTGATGAATCTAGAATTTCATTATTCTAAATACTCCCTTCACTAATGCAGGTTTCAGTTCCCTCTTGACTTAGTAAATGTACTAATGCTTTAAAAAATTAGTAGTAAGGCTTCGTTGATGGCCCTTTCTGAATCAGGCTGACCCTCAGATAACAGATATAGTCCATTACAAGGCTAGAGCATGGTATAATGAAAAGAGCTCCGGCTGTTAGATTTTTTGTTTTTGAAGGCAATCAGGTTATATGACTTAGTGTCACATAGCTAATAAGTGTCTGAGGCCATATTTGAATTCAAGTCTTCCTGATGTTAAGGCTGGTGCTCTATCCACTGTGCCACCTAGCTGCATCCGAGCCCTGACTATTTAAAAGAGTCAGATCAACTGGGTACAAATTTTCCCTCTGTCATTTACTATCTGTGTGATTTTGAATAAGTCACTTAACTTTTCTCAACTTCAGGTTCCTCCTTCGAAAAATGAGGGAGATGACATTTGGTGTCTTCTAAAAGTTTATTCCTCAATACTATATAAACTATTTGGAAAAAATAGGGAGTGAAAGACTTCTACCAAACTCCTTTTATGATACAGTCATGGTACTGATATCTAAACCAGGTAGGATGAAAACAGAGAAAGAAAATTATAGACCAATCTCCCTAATGAATATTGATGCAAAAATTTTAAACAAAATATTAGCAAAGCAATCTGTATCTGTAGATAATCATCCCCAGGATAATAAAAGTTTATTCCTTGTGTAAAGCTAGGAATCACAATTTTAGGCAACTGATATTCAAAGCTTTCCCAGTTAAGTAGAACTAGCTAGAGTTTCAGACCTGCAAGCACATCTTTTGAGGACCTCTGGTCTTTTCCCAATACAATGAGACATTAACATTGATTTTCCCAGAAGTTCTGAAATATTCCACTTGACTGACAGACTGCTGGTTCTTTAGATGAGTCAAATCATTTGATTATTTCCCTCTACTTTAATCTTAGGTTGATTGAGCGGTACATGAAGTACAAAATGCAACCCCAGCAAAGAAAAATTACCAAAAAATAATAATAATAATAATAGATCTTTTGTAAAAAAAAAAAAAAAAAAAAAAGGCAAGCAATCAGCCATGGTGTTTAAGATGGCAGAATGTCTTTGTTCTCCATCTTATGAAAGCTGCTTCCTTTTAAAGGTAAACTCAATGTTAATTATTAGTATACTCAGGGAAGAGACAGACACATGATAGGAGATCATTGTTGTTACTATTGTTCAATTGTGTCTGAATCTTTGCAACTGTGGATCATACTTCACAAAGAAAACCTTTGTGTTTTTTTGGTAAAGATACTAAAGCATTTTTCCATTTCCTGCTCCAGGTCATTTTACAGATGAAGAAACTTAGGCAAACAGAATTAAGTGACTTGCCCAGAGTCACACAGCTAGTAAGTGTCTAAGGCCAGATTTGAACTTAGGATGAGTCTTTCTAAGTTTCCAGTCCTAGCACTCTATCCAATGAGCCAAGGAAGGAAGGAAGGAAAGGAGGAAGAGAAAGAAACAAGGAGGAAAGGAAGGGGGAAGGAAGAAAGGAAGGGAAGGAAGGGGGAAGGAAGAAAGGAAGGGAATGAAGGAGAGAGGAAGGAAGGAGGGAGAAAGGAAGGAAGGAGAGCTGGAGGAAGAAATGAAGAAAGGAAGGAAGGAAGGAAGGAAGGAAGGAAGGAAGGAAGGAAGGAAGGAAGGAAGGAAGGAAGAGAAGGAAGGAAAGAAGAAAGGAAGGTACTAGTTCATATTAACTTTCCAGTGTTTCTTGAATTCTTCATTTTGTTCATAATTTACTTAAAACACTCTTTCATTATAGTCATCTATCATAATTACTTCAGTCATTCTACAGTTGTAGGATCATAATGTCATAGATTTAAAACTCAAAGGAATCTTAGTAGCCATTTCGTCTAATACTCTAACTTCACAAATGAAAAACCTAATGCCTATTGAATTTAAATAATTTGCTCGTTTCAAAGATAGCAAGTATCTGAGGCATATTGAAACTCAGATCCTCTAAATTCAGTGTTCTGTCCATTGTACCATTCAGTCTGTTTCCAATCACTTGGATAGATAGATAGATAGATGGATGGATAGATCTAGATATGGCTATAGATATATTTTATAAAATACTTCCCCCCTTTATTTTGTTTTGTTTTTCCCCTCCTCTGAGTTTGCTACATATTTGGGCGGAAGAGAATGAATAGTTTCGTGACTTTTCTCACAAAATTTCAAACTGTCTTCCCAAACTGGACCCATTCATAGCTCTCCCAACAGGATAATAGTGGCCCTGTTTCCCATACAGTGCTTTCAATATTGATTTTTTTTTGTATTTACCATCTTTACCACTTTGAGGCATAAAAGGAAATAAATACCAACTACTGAATCTGGAATTGGGTCTTGAATTTGAATGCCAGCTCTGCTTCTTATTATTGGTGTAACTGTGGGCAGGAAATTAATCAATGTGTATTAAGCACCTATGTGTCAAGCATTGTGTTCTGTAATGAGTTTAATAAATTGCTTAATCTTCTGGGGCTTCATCTCATCTACAAAATGAGGAGGTTGGACTAAACCCAAGCTCTACCCAACTACAGCCATTGATGTAAAACTCTAGCAGTCCACATAGGTTCCACTGAGGCTTAAATGAGATTAAAATACAATTAGGAAATATTTAACAAAATAAGTAACAACACAACATTGATAATGTTAATTTATGGTTTTTTAAATCCATATGAGACTGTAGGGTTCAGTTTCTATTTGAATTTGATATCACTTGCTTAGATGATTACTGCCTTAGATCACTAATTTTCTTTCTGCCTGTAAATCTATAGTGTATGTGTTTTGTTTAGATTGTGGTCCTTAAAGTTAAAGATTATAAAGAATTCTGTCTTGTAGATAAATAAAGCTTTATTCATTAGTACTCTCCATTACATTCTATCACTTTTACCTAATCATATTACCTTTTTAAGAACAGCCATAGTTCTTCATGGCCACCATAAAGTCTTCTATTCTGAATCCATAGTGAAGAAAAAGTAAATTTCACTTTATAATGGTCTTTTACACTCTAATCTCTGTGGAAGATTAAACTTGTATGAGGTCACAAAACTTTCCCTGCACACCAATTCTCTTATTAGAAATGATTCATTTTAGAGTAAAGTGTTGTCCTTTACTACCCTCAAGATCTTGTCTTTATAGCAGACAGCAAATGATTTTCATGTGCTACACATACTTATTCTAATAGGAATACAATTTTCTTCAACACAATTGATTCTTTTTTTATGAGTATGAGAGTTACCCAATCTGTGTATCATCTATGGCAAAGATACAATCTTAAACTGTTTTTTAACTTGTAGCAGCTGACTTTTGATCTGTCTCCATGTTCCATCGTACATGAAATTTTAATATCAGCCTACCCAAAATATAAATAAACCTCCTTATGAAAAAAATCATGTTGTTTACAAAAATGATGACACCTGGCATTTATATGACACTCTGTAGGGCCTACAAACTGTTTTTTGAAGTTAGTATATGTAATCTTCCCAATAATTTTTGAGGGAAACAGGGCAGGTGTTAATTTCTGCTTCACAGATAAGGGATTCAGCTCAGAGAGCGCCAATATCTTACCAAACAGTCATAGATGAAAGAGCAGAATTTTGACTACAGAATTTCTGATTTCAATTTAGTGTTCTGTTCTTAATACCACAACTGCATTCTTAAATACAACTTTAAAAAATTGTTATTTTGTGGAATGATCAGGCAACAAATATTTATTAAACATTTATTGGAAGCTAAGTAACAGGATAACTGGTGATGATACAAAGAAAGGCAAAAATGAATGTGCTCATATTTTATTCCTCATTATTATGATATATTGAATATCCATCACCCTAAGAGTTTGAGTAATGACATGTATTGATTCCTTCTTTGTGACTCCATATAAATCTTTAGCTTGCATAACATTTGGACCAATGGATTAATAAAGAAGCATGTCCCCACATCACAGCTCTCAGCTACCCCTTAATCTAATAGTTGTTTCATGTTCTTTTTCAGACTCCGACCTGAGCATGCGCACACTCAGCACCCCCAGCCCAGCCCTCATCTGTCCACAGAACTTGCATGGATTTCAAAATGGAAGAGGTTCATCCACCTCATCTTCCTCCATCACAGGGGAGACAGTGGCCATGGTCCACTCTCCCCCTCCAACCCGCCTCACCCACCCTCTCATCCGGCTAGCCTCTAAACAGCAGAAAGAACAGGCTCACATTGACCGCCTCCCAGACCACTCTATGATCCAGATATTTTCCTTCCTGCCTACCAACCAGCTGTGCCGCTGTGCTCGTGTGTGCCGCAGATGGTACAACCTTGCGTGGGATCCTCGGCTCTGGAGGACTATTCGTTTGACTGGTGAGACCATCAATGTGGACCGGGCACTCAAAGTATTAACCAGAAGACTTTGTCAAGACACACCCAATGTATGTCTCATGTTGGAGACGGTGACTGTTAGTGGCTGCAGGCGGCTCACAGACAGAGGACTTTATACCATTGCCCAGTGCTGCCCAGAGCTGAGGCGGCTAGAGGTTTCAGGCTGTTACAACATCTCCAATGAAGCTGTTTTTGATGTGGTATCCCTCTGTCCCAACTTGGAGCACCTGGATGTGTCAGGTAACTGAAAATAACACTAAAACTTGATAGCATCTGCTATGGGAAGTGCTCAGACAGATCTTCCTAAATGTACCCTAAAAAGTACATTCTCCAGATACTACAACCATCCCGGGACAGATGGTTGAAGGAAAAAATGGATGGAAAATGAGGCTTACTTTCTGAGATAGTCAGCCTAAACATAGCAGTGGAATATAGAAGGGAACATCTCTGAGGACAGAGACTTTCACTTTTTGTTTTTGACTTGATATCTCCATACCCCACGTCTTTGCCATAGACATGGCACATATTGGGTATTTTTCAATGGTTATTGATTGGTTCATTGATAGTGACACCTGCACAAGCAATTCTTTTTCACTAAACAGCTATCAATTTCTCTTAAGAAACAGATTATAATCCAAGTTTATTACTATTTCCCCTCAATAAGTTTTTCCCTTCCCAATTATTTGAAAATATTTATAGGTAGAGGCAGACATAAACCTACTGATAACTGATAAAACTGATAACTCCTAAGATCATCATCATAATCATCATCATTATTATCATTTTGCTGAGGAAATTGGGGTTTAGTGACTTGCCCAGGGTCACACAGCTAGGAAGTATTAAGTATCTGAGATCAGATTTGAACTCAGGTCAATCCTGACTTCAGGGCTGGTGCTCTATCTACTGCTCCACCTAACTCCCCCTAAGATCATTATTTTCAATAAGAAAACTTTTCATTTTGTTCCCTGACAATAAAGCCATAGTACCTGACCACAGATTCTCAAAGAACATATTCACCATAACATGTTATTTTCTACTAATGTGTGGATGTGATGTGGGTAAAGTGTGCATATTCATATTCATGCTCTCTTAGAGAAGAATATTAACAGTAATTGAAATTTTGGCTCATTTGGAAACAGGTTTAAATATTTCTTTCTTTGAGTTTTATAAGCAAAAATGTATTTAATAACAAAGACATCTAAATCAGTGAACTTATTACTAGATCCTAAAGGAAGTAGTTCTGTTAGAGGAAGTGTCCAATTTCTCTAAGACTGGAATTCTCATGGGGCTTTGCAAGACCGTGAAGATGCTATATATTAAGGTAGGTGGGAGAACTGGAAGAAAGTAGGTTTGTCAGGAAGGAGCTGAACATTCAGTAGCAAGACAAATGAAAAAGACATAACTTTTAGCATAGACATCCAGTACCAGGTAATAATATAACTAAGTCATGAAGAATGTGTTCTTGAAAATAATCTTGTCATTGATACAGTATGAGCACAACTTGAAAAAAACAGGTATAAGTTATAGAGGCAGGTCTATTTTTGTTTAACATTAAACTAGTTTAAAATGAGCTGGCTTGCATGAGAAGGATAGTGAGCTCCCCATAACTGAGGTTTTTAGGCACACCATTTTTGGAGATGTTATTTAGAGATCAGAAGATCATAGAATCACAGATTTAAATTTGGATTTAAAATTTTTTTAATATTTAAATTTAAATCTGGTCCAAATCACCTAATGTGCAGATGAGAAACTGGCTTAGAGAACTCAAATGACTTGCCTAGGTTAACATAGCCAGTATGTATCAGAGGTAAAACTCGAACCCAGATCTTTATACTAACAAGTTAAGTTGTCTATCCAGTTCTTCATGTTTATTGGGCTTTATTATATTTGAGTGAGAGTTAGATTAAGTCCCTTCAAATTCTAATATTCTATTTGTAGAACCTAGTAGGCAGCTAGGTGGAATGGTGAGTAGAGCCCTGGACCTGGAGTCAAGATTTGAATTTAAATTCAGTCTCAGATACTTATTAGATATGTGACTGGGCAAATAATTAATTCCTTTAATCTCTGTTCATCTTTGCTCATTTATAAAATGGGAATAATAATTCAACCAATCTCCCACAGTAACTGTAAAGATCAAATAAAATAACATTTTTAAAGATCTTTGTAAACCTTATAAGTGCTACCTATTGTTGTTACTACTAAATTATTACTAGTATTAGTCCCAAAATTGCTGTGAAGATCAAATGAAATAACCTTAGTCTTAAATAAATGCTAACTACTGGTGCTACTACTTCTACTAGTAGAAGTAGTAGTAGTAGTAGTAGTAGTAGTAGTAGTAGTAGTGTGTATTCAGTAATTTCATTCAAATCCTATTTCTCATGATCCCATTGGGGATTTCTTGACAAAGATACTGGAGTTGTTTGCCATTTCCTTCTCCAGCTCATTTTACAGATAAGAAACTGAGAAAAACAGGATTAAGTGACCTGCTCAGGATCACATAGCAGCAGCAAGAGTGGTAGCAACAATAGCAATAATAATACTAATCCCAAGATTGTTGTTAGGCTCTTAATATGAGCCTAGCACATAGTAAGCACTGTATAAATGTCTGTTACTGTTACAGGAGCCACCTGCTAGTGGCTGCTGCGGATCTAATTCTGACCAGCAGAATAGATCCCTTCATGTGAAAGAATGATAAAAATACAAGGAGACTGAGAGGCAGTTACTTTCTCTGACCTCTCTCCTCTTCCCTCTTGCCTCTGATTTATTTTATTCCCAAACCACAAGCAACATCTGCATCAGTAAAAACTGATTTACAATTCCTTCAAATGTGTTATGATTCACAGCTGTAGGGGCTTTCTGAAAACAGACCTGTCCCTTAATGGTGCAGTCCCCTTTAATGCTTTACAAGACGAGCTTTCTGGGTTTCACACTTAGTGTGAAACATGTCCTTAACATGTTACCATAGTACTACTACTATTACTACTACTACAACCATTACTACTATTTACTATTATTTTGACAACTATATACTGTTACTACCAAACTATTACTACTATACTATTACCACTGATGCTGTTATAACTGCTGCTGCTGCTACACAATTCCACAGTTGTTTACATGCACACAGATTTGCAGAGGACATTGTAATATTCCGCTCTAAAATATAATGTCTCTGGGAGCAGGTTTCTTGGGGGGCTTCTGGAGGCAGCCTTCCTTTCAGTTCAGTGTAATCACCCCAAATGCATCCAGGTATTAAAGTCCAAATCCTTCACTTGGGGCTTGACTGGTTTTTCTTAGAGGCCTTCTGTAGTCTTGGTTCCGAGAGCTTAAGCTGCCTTCTCTGGCTTCTGAATCTCCCGGAGTCAATCCTGGTTGAGACTCCTAACTCCTCCTCCAAGACTTTCTAGTGGATTTCTCTTCTTTGGCCCTGAGAGCTCCTCCTTATATATGCTCTCTTAAAGTTGTGAATCTTGTGGAATTATATTAAGAACTAAGTACATGTAAATTAGAGAATCATGATCTCATCAATTCCACTGACTTGGCACCTTATAAGAATCCTAATAGACATGAACTGAGGATACTGGCAAACCTGAAACTCTTTGCCTTTGACCCTTCCTTTGAGAGAAAAGTAGTAAACTGTATTTGCTACTAAGGGGAAGGGGAAGGGCCAATGATAATCTGAAGCAGAGGATGCAACCTTTAGTCTGCATTATTTTATATTCACTATTCCTCTTCCCTTCATCCTTACTCCACTATGAGCAGCTAAATACTCCAGCAGAACACTTTCTCAAAAATCCCTTTCAGTGTTATGTACAACTGTAATTCAAATGTTCCTCTACTGTTTATGAGAATAGACTTAAATATCACCAGCCATGCAAATTTTTCAAATGCTAATAATCAAGTGCTTCAGTTCTGGTGTGAAAAATAAACCAATGAAGTAGAAAAGTTTATTTCAAACAGTTAGGAAGGCCCAGCAGTGCTCATGCATTTCAAAGTCTATCCAGAGATAAAGATTAAAGCCCAGAGGACTTACTGGGCACCAGAGGCTGATCCCTCAAGACTAACTCAGTCTTTTCTTCATCTCATTCATATCCTAGGCATGAGATAAATGGTTTGGAGACTGATATCAGCAAGATATGTTAAGGATTTTATTGTAATTGAAAAGTATGGATGGCATCTTGAGGGATTTAAGAGACAGAATAAAGACAAAAATCATTTTGATTGGTAAACAAATATAGAGGTTTGTGAGTGTTTTCTGTGACTAATACCATTAACAAAATCTAAGGAGATATCTGATTCCTTCAGTTTGCTTTTTCCTTAGAAGTAATGCATCTGCTTTTTTTTTTTAAACCTATGATAGTGACAGATCATTCTTTTACTCAGTTTCTTTTCCTGGCACCTGAAGATCTAGTTACTCTCCTGGCTCATTTGGCTTCATGGCGGGGCCACATCAACTGCATTTTTTTCTGAGTACTGAATGTTTAGTTAGTCATGATTGGGAAGAAAACCATTTGCATTGACAAAGTAGCAACATAAATACTTGTGAAGATTTCTCTCAGAAGCTCTGGAAGAAGAAAAGCTCTGAAAACAGAGACAGAATGATGCAGTGGGATGAATGTTATACTATAAAGCAGGGCTTCTTAAACTTCTTGCTCTCAAGACTCCTTTTCACCTGATAAATTTGTACATGACCCCAGGCACAGGTATATAAAATAGGTATATAAATCAAACATTTACTGATAATAAATCCTAACTTCAGGATCTTCACATGAAGTGGGATCACGAACCACAGTTTAAGAAGCTGGGAATAGGACCTGGGTTGTAGTCCCATATCTACTACCACTACAAACTCTAATCTTGAACAATCTGTTTAACTTCTCTAGACCTTTTTAATTCATTTGTTGGAGGGCTGAACTAAGCCTCTTGGTCCCTTTCAGTTTGAAAGTTCCCTGATTTTTCATGTTGTTCTCCCTACAGTTTTTATATGTACATGTGTGTGTATATATATATATATATACACACACATAAACTCACATATGTGTATATATACACACATATCTATACATACATATATATTGTATACATATAAAAATTTATAAGATATGTGTATGTATATAATAGATGGTTCATCCTGGAAGTCATGTCTCCATTTAAAGATGCTTCCAATCTGACCTTCAGAGAGACGCCAAAAGATGCCGGGGGAGAGGGAGACTAAAATTCTGGCACAGAGTACTAACCCTTGGTTGAGCTAGGGAAAGCACATTCCTAACTGGCTAATTATTTCTTGGCAGCCCTGCCACCAGATGCTTAAACCATTACCTGGCAGCCTCCTCAAGGCCTCCAAAGACTGTTGCTGGTGTCTCCACTTTATATATTGTCAGCTCTGGGGGAATCTGGAAACCCAATAAAAGTATAATAGAGGTTTCTTTAGCTTACAGGTACCCTTAGGTTTGGGACCAGTGTTCTGCAGAAATGGACCTTCCAAACTCAATTTATGATGAGTTGTCTGATTTGAGATCAATGTTCTTTCCCATTGTAAGCATTATCCTCTTTGAGGTATAACAATACTTATTAATAATATCAATCTATCAATAAACACATTAATCACTTACTGTGTGGTGGCATTTTGCTCAATGCTAAAGATACAAAAAGAGGGAAAACTCTTATGGAGTTTTCATTCTAATGGGGGAAACAACACACATACACAAATATATACAATGTAAGCCCTATATACTATAAAAAGAAAATAATTAACAGAAGGAAATCATAAGTTAATGGCTAAATTGCACACCCATTTTAAAGACATATCATGAAAATACCATGTAAAACTACTATAATTAAAAGTTAGAGTGTCTAGGTAGCACAGTGAAGAAAATATTGGAGTTAGAGTCAGGAAGACCTGAATTGAAATTTTGTACTAGCTGTATGCCCTGAGCAAGTCATCTGCTCATAATCTCAGTTTCTTTATCTGTAAAATGAAAAGAATAATAGTAACTATTCCACAGAGTAATAACACATTATTTTATATGTAAAGTGCTTTGCAACACTGAAGTTTTTTTAAAATGCTAGCTATCATTATATCTGGAGATTCCCTCTTTACCTTAGTAAATTGTGGTCCTAAGTGTAAAGGAAAGTCACCTGATGGCTGACCCTTTTGTACTGAGCTTCCTTAAACTTAGCTAGCCTCACGGAGACACAGTCTGGTATTGACCATATTTGGGTTTTTCCCTTTTAGTGGGATTGTCAGAGCTTCCATTTTGCCTTTATAACCTTGGTAAACAAGATTTGCTATGCTTTGATGAATAATAATAGCATTTATCTAACACCTACAATGTGCTAGATACTACACTAAGAGTTTTATAAATAATATCTTATTTGTAACAACCCTTTACAACAATCTCCATTTTAAAGTTTAAGAAAATGAGGTAAACAGAAATTTGCCCAGAGTCACATATCTAATAAGTATCTGAGATCAGATATAAATTCAACATTTCCTGAGTCCAGGTCCAGCATTCTATCTACTACATCACCAGACACCTCTAAATAAGATAAAGCAGGACATTAGTGGAGGATTTTACAGTTTAATACACATTACTGGTAATTCCAAGGGGAAGTCTGGTCTCAAAATCAGGAGGAACCCAATTCAAGTCTCAACTATGATACCTATTGGCTGTTGAATCCTATAATCACATCTCTTAGCATAGTGCTTGGCACATAATCAGTGCATGGCTGATCAATTAATTGGACAAGTCACTTAAGAGGAAGTTTATTCTCATAAAGTTCCCTATATGAATGAAATCACAACTATGGTAAAAAAAAATATTTTAGTAAGAATTATTCTGTGTTGGTGATATATATAGAGAGAGATATAGATATAAAGATATATTCTTCCAATAAGATGATCTTCAGATTAAAAAAAAATAGTTAAGAGCTATCTTAAAATCTGTAAAGGTTCAGGTTATAATCTTGCCTCAGATACTTATTGCCTAGGAAAACAAAGAGCAAGTCATGCAGATCCTTTGAGGTTCAGTTTCCTTATTTGTAAAATGGTAAAATGAGATTCTTGTGGCAATCCAGTAGAATAATGCATTTAAATGATTCTGTAAATTTTAAGGCCAAGTAGAAATGGCACCTAATGTCATAATTTTGCCTAGATCTGTGATTTCATTGATGTAGGGGAACTCCTTATGTGGAAATTATCTGTGTCTCAAAGAGCATCTCCTAGAACATTGAGAAGTTCAAACATATCATGATCATAATATCAATATAGGCAGAACTTGAATCTTTGCCATCCTGAGTCTTTAAGGTTGTCTGTTATTATCCCCATTTTATATATAAAGAATTTAAGGAAGACAGATTCAGTGATTTACCCATAATTATTTAAATAGTAAATATCTGAGGTTGAATTTGACCTAAGAGTTCTATCCACTATACCAACTAGCTGCCTCTACTATACAAACTGCCATTCATTACATAAGCTACCTCTCATATTATTATCACTTTTTTTTGTCAATTCAAGAAAATTTAAAGTTAGATTTGATGTCCACTTTGTTTTACTTAGATTTGAA
The DNA here is from genome assembly GCF_902635505.1 of Sarcophilus harrisii. Classification (NCBI taxonomy): domain Eukaryota; kingdom Metazoa; phylum Chordata; class Mammalia; order Dasyuromorphia; family Dasyuridae; genus Sarcophilus; species Sarcophilus harrisii. The sequence continues at coordinate 405,260,918 of NC_045426.1, forward strand.
TTTTTAATAGTCTCAAATCACAGGATTATGTGTGATTCAGGAAATTGTCCTATTCAGGAAATTGAATCTCTAAAACAGAAAATAGTATGCTGTCCCATTTGTGAAAGATTCTGGCAGATATTCCTAATAATTGAGGCTGTTAGATGATTCAATAGATAGAGTGCTAGTCCTAGAGTCAGGATAACTTAAATTCAAATATGACATCAGACACTTATAAGCTGTAAACAAGTTAAGTATTTTCAGTTTATTCATCTGTAAAATGGGGATAATAATAGAACTTATCATAACTACAGTTGTTGTGAGAATCAAATAAGATAATAATTGTAAAGCACTTAGCACAGTGCCTCGCATAAGTACTATATAAATGTGATGATGATGATGATGATGATACCCTTAAAGTCATTAGTCATGCTTTATAGCAAGATCCTCTTTGCATTCTTAAGGAGGAAATAGGTCTCCACTAATGACAGGAAGCTGAATTCAATAATATTTTTGCAGCAACTTTAATAGAAATAAACCATGAATCAATAATGGAACAAAACCTCACTAATTTGTTCAACCTAAATATAAATACTGCTTTTCCCACCACCAACTCCCTCCCAGCCTATAATGTGAGCAAAGCTGGTTCTTTTTTGTTTTGTTTCCAAATGGATACCTAGTGAATCCATTTGAACCAGAACTGAACCTATTTATTTTTCTCAAACTATTATATAGAAATAAGTTCAGAATAACATTGTATTCACTGTACTCAATAAATATCTCATTCACTTTGAACTCCTGTTTTTCATATAGAGATATGTGTTTCTCCCACCAAATACTGTGGCCTTCCTTAAGTGTACAGATTGATATTTTACTGCAGATGGGGATAGTAGAAGAAGAAAGAAAATCAAAGCTCATATTGAGAGCTAAGGCCAAAGCTCCTCTTTAGGTAATACAGAGAAATGTCATCCTTGTCTTATTTCTAGCACACACTAGAGGCCTCTATTTAGATAAAATGTGTGTGCTCCATCCCCATTGCAACCTTCCCAGCCCCACCCCAGCTTCCAGTAGGTGTAGTACAACAGCCTAAAGGAAAGATAAGGTTTCAAGCTGTGCTCTTAGGACTCTAAATGCAAAAATGATATGGGATCATTAGAGGGAGGCTAGGAGCCTTTAATGTTTGAAATATTTCCATTCTTACAGCATGGGTAGTTTACATGGATGACTATTTTTTTAACCTCCTCACTCATGGGCAGGAGGAAGTCCTGTGATAATCTTCTGAGTAATCAGTCCCCCAGGAAGTGGGAGGAAAGCCCTTCAGAGTGTTCACATTGCTCAGAAATTCTGAAGGGCTATGCCCTGACCTTGGAGACTTGCAGAGGCAGGAGAGGTAAGGTAGATATCCAAGAGAACTGCATGATAACAGAGGGGAATAAATGTGAATAAAAGTTTTATAGTCTATAAAAGATTATAAAACTGAAGAGGTGAGGAGAATATGAAAATTTTTGAAGGGTTTAGGGTTTGAGGGTTTTGTGTGGGGTTTTTGGTTTGTTTTTTTTTTGTTTTTGTTTTTGTTTTTTGTTTTTTTTTTTGGAAGGAGAAATAAGTTGGAGTTGAGAGATACTGGTTGCTAAGAAAATGTTACATGTTTTAGGTACATACTAGTTATAAACTGCTCGCCCTTTGGATACCCAAAATATTACAGTATAAAATAGAGGAATATAAAAGCAAGTTTTCTTTTTACTTGCTATAAGTAAGATTCTATCTTTATCCTTTCTGTCTTACTAACATGGGAAGGAGCTATGATTTCATCAGCACAGAGAACTCCTGTTATGGGATCTCTCTCCACCAATGCAGATCTCAACCCCATATATAATAACAACACCTTATTTCTATCATGCCTTAATGTTTGCAAAATACTTTGTATTCATTCTTATAAGGGGCTAGGCAGGGATATTACACCCATTTTTTTCATCTGAAGAAACTGAGGCTCAGAACTATTAAAGAACTTGTCCTGGATTGCTCAGTACTAAGTGTCAGAATCCTTTTTTGAACCCGGGTCTCTTCACTCAAAGACAGTCCCATATAATATCGTGCTTTCTACACACTTCAAATGTTTAGTTTTTTATTGAACAGAGGAGATTAATGGAGAATTACTCTAACTCATCTATGCACTAGATTAGTATTTTGGTTTCATCCTTCTCTGAAGCACAGTGACTGAGGAAATTGGACTTGGAGATTTGGTAGACATTTACTAGCTGTATTAAGTGTGATCCTGAACATATGATTTAACCTCTCTGTACCTCAGTTTCCTCATCTGTTAAAAAAAAAAGGGGGGGTTGAGGGTATTAGAATTGGTGGCTTTAACATTCCTTCTAGCTCTAGGTCTTAGTCTCTGACCTTTATGAGAACAGGAAGTATCCATATATGTAGGTCAGCTATATACCATTGTATTAAATGTACTAATCATAATTAAATAAGATGTGGAGCCCTTATAACCAGGTAGGTCACGATTACTTTAAATATCATAAGTACTTCTGCTCCATCTCTTGAATTAAAAACTGAAACCATAAAGAAGACTACAACTGGCATTTGTAATAGTCTGCATTGTTGGAGAGAAGAGGTAGACATCCTTTCATCCCCCCCCCCCACACACACACACACACACACTACCAAACTGTCAGTGATAGAATAGTGTCATTGGGGAGAAACACTGTATCCGTTTGACGTGTGTGCATATATGTGTGTAATTTCTCTCTCTCTCTGAATAGGATGCTCTAAAGTCACTTGCATCAGTCTGACTCGGGAAGCCTCTATCAAGCTGTCTCCTTTACACGGCAAACAGATTTCCATCCGTTACTTGGATATGACAGACTGCTTCGTGCTGGAGGACGAGGGTCTGCACACGATCGCGGCGCACTGCACCCAGCTGACACACCTCTACCTGCGGCGCTGCGTCCGCATCACCGACGAGGGCCTCCGCTACCTGATGATCTACTGCGGCTCCATCAAGGAGCTGAGCGTCAGCGACTGCCGCTTTGTCAGCGACTTTGGCCTGCGGGAGATCGCCAAGCTCGAGTCCCGCCTGCGCTATCTCAGCATCGCGCACTGCGGCCGGGTCACGGATGTGGGCATCCGTTACATCGCCAAGTACTGCGGCAAACTGCGCTACCTCAACGCGCGGGGCTGCGAGGGCATCACGGACCACGGGGTGGAGTACCTGGCCAAAAACTGCACAAAACTCAAGTCCCTGGACATCGGGAAGTGCCCCTTGGTGTCGGACACTGGCCTGGAGTGCCTGGCCCTTAACTGCTTCAATCTGAAGCGCCTGAGCCTCAAGTCCTGCGAGAGCATCACGGGGCAGGGTCTCCAGATCGTAGCCGCCAACTGCTTCGACCTGCAGATGCTGAATGTGCAGGACTGTGAGGTGTCCGTGGAGGCCCTGCGCTTTGTGAAACGCCATTGCAAGCGCTGTATTATAGAACACACCAACCCCGCCTTCTTTTGAGTGGACAGCCTCTGTCTATGATCTCTTTTTATAAAAATCAAAAACAAAACAAAACACACAACAAAAAAAAATTTGTTTTTTTTTTAACCAAAAAAATGTTAAAGACAGTACATGTAAGCACATGCCACTCTCATTTGCAATAGCTGTTTGTTCTTTTGGGGTTTTTTTGTTTTTTATGCTTTGAAGCTCATGGGAATCAGCTTTTGATTATTTGTTATGATCTACACAAAGAAAACAAAAATAAGCCTGTTTCTATTGTAGCTGTTACTTTCTTGTTTCTGGCTGGGTTCTTGTAGGTAATCTTTCAGAGGGCCTCAGCAGGCCAGTCCTACTGCTACTGGGAATCCCCAAGAAAGCACTGATCTAAGATGCTCCCAAGACTGCCTGCATTTGGCACAAAGGCCCAAACTCCACACTTATTTGGAGTAAAACACATTCCTCAGTCCGATAAACTAATGTGAATGCCACAAACTATCTTGAGAAATGGGTCAGTAGCACTTTACAAAGTGCTTTCCAAACTTTTCTTTGTAGATTAATTACTCCCCACAAGCATTCTGGGTCTCTGTGCTCATGCCCATTTTAGAATAATGGAAATGAGAAAAATTGTGTTGTTGTTATTGTTGTTATAAACCTAATGTGATTTTCCCTTAGTCACCCAGGAAGCCTTCCTCCTCCAAATGAATGTCTCCCTTTTTTTTTCTTTATGCACTGAGCCATTTTGCCAACCTATTCCAGGAAGGATATTCTAAGGTGCTAGTCTCAGTGTCAGTTTTCTAATTGTCTCTCTCCCTCATCTGAGTGATCTCAATGTGTGCTCCTGGAACCTATTTCATATTATTACCATGCTCTGTTGTTCGTAATGCTCTATGAGCATGATTAACAGGCAGCACTGACAGGGCGGGGTCTATATATCTGAGGATGAGATTAGAGAAATCAGTTTCAGACAGATGCTGAGCTGAGATCTTTTAGTCTTTCATTGGTATAAAAGAAAGTCATCCTTCCAAAGCCTTTGCTAACAGGGGGAAATACCCTTGAAATTTTTAATTAAGAAGTGATGCCCAAAAGACACACCCTTTCACTCTACAAAATATTTTTTTTTCCTTTTCCTCAGTGCACATGTGGCAGGCACATCTGTACTCCAGCTGTGAGAGAACTAACCAGATTTCCCTTTTGTCATTCAGACTTCTGTTTTTCTTTTTCATTTATTTGTTCCTTTATGCACCCATACTTCATTGAATGTATGAAATCTTTTTGAGGTTGAACCCTTAAATGCCTAATTGTGCACAGTGTCACCTTGTGTGCATATTTCCATAGTTCTATGCATATTCCACTTCAAAGGATGAGTAGTTAACTTCCACATTTGTAATGGTGCGCTCTATGGATATGGCATGCATATAAACAAGGAAACACATCAGTGAGATTTAGACTCTGACCCACCAACCATGTCAACCATTCTTTAGAAATAAATACATACCTATGCACACGTGATTTCTAAACAGGAAGTTACCGTTTTATAGTGGAGTGAGTTTTTGGCAGTTCAATTTGCATAAAATCAATAAGCCAGGGGGGAAAATTCCATTGCCTTTCTATTTGAAGTTCATTCCTTGATTCCAACTAGCATGTGAGTTTTTAAATGCTCCTTCACAGCTCCCCACCCTTAATCATTCACTTCTAAAAATTGTTCTACTTCCACCCAAAAGGAATGGCATCCAAATCAGGGCCTCTAGACCTCCAAGCCAAGCATGCTAAATCTGTTTGCAGAGCAAGGCCTGTACAATGATTGACAATGGCTTCGAGTCAGAGGCCCCTGTGCTGTACATGTGTTGGGAAGTAGGAGCTGAAATAGGGAATCATCTGCCCAGTCTGGTTCTCATAATGAAACAGTAGCTTGCTTTCCAGACAACATCATTAGCATCATTGACGTAGCATTCAAAACCGTGTACTAAGAGGGAAAAAATGCATGATCTGGCTGGAAATACCACTTAGAAACACTCACACGGCTTATAAACGTATACATGACCTGAAGCAGCATTCTACATGCAATCTGTGTCCCTTGACTGAGGTTTATTTGTGAGTCACAGAGAACGTTCCCTCATACTGGGCGAAATGATCTCCCAGGTGAGTTTAAGATTCCCTAGCAGACCCTTATGTGCCAGAGACCACTGGCTACTCGGTGGCTCCAAATATTAAAAACCTTATCTTCCTGCCGTTTAATAAGTGTCAAATTTACTGCTTTCTGCATATCTGACAAGGTCAACTCTTTACAGTGAGTGTACAGCATATCTTTGCTTTATCCAGTTTCTAACTTTTCCCCCAGACTTCTCTTCATGATGTTCCATAGGGAGTTCAAGAAGTTTGAATGTTTGGAGGAGGTAATTGGAAATTGAGTTTAGCAAGTTTTAAGAGACCAACCAAATGGCCTTATTAGCAAATTTGACTGTTTTAACATGTTGCTTCCTTCCTGGCTATGCTAAATTGAATGCTCTTCTTTAAAAATTTCTAATGTTGGAATCATTGCGTGCTGTATGATTCTCTAGAAAGCCATTAATTTACTACCATCGAGAAATAAAGCAATATGTCAGTAATCATCTCAGCCTCACTTTTTGCCCTCCTAACTACAGAAGGAAAAATGGAATCAATCAAAGTTGTCTCTCAGACTGAGCCCAGCCTGAGTCAATTCAATGATGGGAGCCAGGAACAGAGATGGTCCCTCTGATGCCTGCAGTGTATGGTTTTGTCATTTCCCTTGGCTCAATGATGTTGGCTTCAAATTAACAGGTAAATGGAAAAGCATTCACTTCACAGGTAGTGAATTCATGCTTTCCTATTTGTTCCAACCTTTGAAGGAGCCTTCAAAATTGTTATGCTTAGCGTCCGTTGCTATAAATAAAGACAGAGGGCCTCAGACCATGATTATATAGGGTACAAAATCAAAAGAGTTAGAAGAAGCCTGGAAAAACCTAAGGTGGCAGTTTTTTAAGTCACAAAGCTCCATGAGACCCAAGAAATCAATTTTAGAGGAGGAAAAAGTAATATATGAGGAGCAAACTTGATCTTAAACAAGCACAAAGGATACAAGAGTGATAGCTTTTAAGATGTTTTAGATGCCCTTCACCTCCTTTTCAACCAATAAAACTTAAAAAAAAAAAGCCTTAAATTCAAAAAGACCAGTAATATTACTTTTCTCACACTGTTAATTTGACACCACACTTCTCTCCCTCAATTTCTGCCCGGGTCCCAAAGAGATAAAGAGGTAAAGAGAAAAATGATCACTTCAGAGGTTCAGGCATTCATACTCAGACCTATGTTCAAAACTTTAAAGGAACCTTCAAAAAGGTTTTTATCCAAAAAGCACCCTGCATGATACCCAGTTTAAAGCCACTGCTTTCCTTTCTTGTTTATTACTTGAAACGATTGTACATTTTGACAGGGGAAAAAAGCAGTGGAGCAGAACCACTTACCTTCCTTTGATTAGCATCCAAATCCCCATGTTAAAGCCAAACTGAGGCATTCTCTCAATAAGTGGCAATCGTGATTAGTGAGGGGAAAAAAATAAAACTACTGATTTGGAAAAATGCTGAACAGGCAAAATGGGAAGAAAAGAGACTAAAAGAAGAGTTTCAAGAATCAAGAGAAAATTGAAGTGAAAATAGTCATACAAAAAATAAATGAGATTAAACATCCTTGTTCATTGCCATCTTGGACCTTCACCATTCACATTTCTCCAAGTGTATTATCTGATATATCTCAGCATCCAAATTTTGGTCCAGGTAAGGGTTTTTGTTTTTTGCTTTGCTTAGGATAAAAATGGCTTTGACTTAATTAGCTAACCCATCGGAGTTAACAGACCAGTAGGCTAGACAGGCCAAACCCCCAGTCTACTACTACTCTTATATTGTGTTCACAATTAGTCATTGCATAAAATGCTTGAGACCTCACCCACAACTTTCTCTGATCATTTGATTAGTTTTTTGGGGAAAAAAATGTGAATATCCTTGGACTAAAGAAATTTCTCTATTACAGTTAGCCTACACATATCCAACTACTTCAGTACTACAGAAAACTATTCAAACAAAATAACAAACAGAATAGTGCCTTGCGAGCTTGTTAAGAAAATTTATCTTTCTTTTACCATAGCAACATAGTGTACTTGATACTCAGAACCTCAACACCTTTGATTCAATTTAATTCTAATATCCCATCTATTTAAAATAATCTTTTCTTCTAATGAAAATGAAGCTCCAGGAAACATTCTAAGATGATAAACCCTCAGTGGAACTCCCCAAAGTTTCTTTGTGAAACTTTCAAAATTGTTGTTAAATTGTTTCAGTCATGACTGACTCTTTGTCATGTCACAACCTATTTGGGTTGTTGTTTGTTTGCTTTTTTTGAGGGGGTCAAAGATACCACAGTATTTTGCCATTTCCCTCTTGCCTGCCTGCCTGCCTGCCTGCCTTCCTTCCTTCCTCCCCCCACATCTCTTTTCCTTTCTCTCTTTCTGACATAAACCTATTTACATACGACTTTAAAGTTTATCTGTCCTCATTTTAGTGACAAGTAAACAGAGGAAGTAAAGTTATTTGCAACAGGGTCATATAGGTTGTAAATAGCAGTGTCAAGATTCAAACCCAGGAGAGAGGGAGGAAGGAAAAGGGGAAGGAAGGAAAGAAAGAAGGAATGAAGGAAGGAACAAAGGAAGGAAGGAAAAAGGAAAAGGAGGAAGAAAGAAAGAGAAAGAAATCAGGAAAAAAAGAAAGAAAAAGAAAACATTTGTTAAATGAGTGTATTTTGTGGGAAGGATGCAAATGTGAATTTATATGGCAGTTCTGATAAATCCAGGAAACAAACAATGAAACCTCTTAGGGGTTAATTTAGGTTATTTGAAACTACTTTGGTAACTTTACTGAGAAAGTCTGAAAGATCAATTCCCACTTGATTAAACTTCTCAAATTAGACCACCAATCCTAATCTTGTTTAAAACCAAAACAATTTCTAGTGGTTTTAGATTAGCTTTAAATTGGTGTACTACCTTCCACCACTTCCCCCACCTTCCCCAATTCCATTCTCCTTCCTTCCAAATGATGTTGGTTTGGTATTAAACAATATAAATAAATTCTAATTTTTTCCTTTAAAGGTAGCTAAATTTTATTTTAAATTTAGATTTTAAACAAACATGGCCTTTTTAGTTTTGGAGGAAGCAGATAAGGGGACAGTTACTAAGCCTGATAAATGGCCCTATGAATTTTATCACAAAGACTTTTCCTTCTGAGATAGGAACCAGAGTAAAAATAATTACCTTTATGCAATTTTGCATTTTTCATGGTTTCAGAACAACTTAAAAAAGGCCTTGACTCTTCAACCGGAAAAAGCTTCATTTTGACTCCCTGCCCAAACCACCCCCCACCCAAGCCCAAGAAATATTTGACTTTTTGGCTCCCTATATACCCTACTATGCAGCCTCCTAGACCTGTTCAAGCTAAATAAGTCTCCCTGTCTTCTTTGTACAGCTCAAGAAACTTCAAGCTGTTTCCCGCGTTCTCCACATAATCAAACAGCCATATCTTTGATTTATAATCTATTTTATCTCTATTAGTGGAGCTCATTCAATAAAGATTTTCCATTAGCTAGTCTAAGGGTAAGGTTCCAATTGGCTCTACTTTCCCCAACTTCAGCCATCTCAAACACCAAAGCAGCTGAGGGTTGCTGACCTGGAGGGGTTCTGTTTAAAAAAAAAAAAAAAAATCCCTTTTTAATAATGACCTCTCACTCTCATAATGAAAAATAGGAATTCAGGCCCAGGATATCCAAGCTGGCATTGTTCCTTCTTTGATATAGCTGCCTCAAGACTCACTGTGTGTTTCTTTTAAAAACAGCAGCCACTTGCAGGGGATGGGCAAAGTAAGCACTGGCACAGAAGGGGGCACAGGCTTCCCTCTTTTTAAATATGTGCTTAATCTCAAGACCATGTGGCCAAATGTGGGCAGTGGCCCTTGAACCTTGAAAGGTGCTTTGGGAAAGCCAGCTCTGCTTTTTTTTTTCCCCATCTTTCCTCCATTCTTGACCATTAAGCTTGTCTGTTTCTCTTGGTTCTCCAGTGTTCCTTGTGCACCTATAACAACATCAGCACTCCAGCACTGGAATTGCATTGGCACAAATATCCTGGGACTGGGGGCCTCTCACTTCACAGCCAATAATTTATCCTGGCCAAGTTACGGAGCAACCTTTCTTATCTGATTTTCTGAAACGTGCATCACATCTGAGGAGCAGCAGCTCGATCTTAAAATTCCTCTGGAGGACTTTGCTACTAAATATTTAAACTTTGGGGCAGCTAGAATCAGAGTATAGGCATTCAGAGACTTGGAATAAAAGTTTATTGGTGGACTGTACAGATAACTCAAAGATATTGCCCCCAAAAAAGTAATTTTAATGTTTTATTAGTGTTTCTTGATTTTTAAGTACTCAGTAAGAATTCATAAATAGCAATTATATTCTAGACTGTATATACAAAATCAACGATCAGCAGGATCTACTCTCAAGGAGCACATGCTCTACTAGGGGATGTAATAATTTATACATATAAGTATAAGCAGTAAATTACAAAGGAAATATAAGGAAATTGAAAGGGACAGACATCCCTACTAAGTAGAGGGATCAAAAAAGAAAACCTCATGAAGATGCATCAGTTGAGCTTTTAAGAGAGTTAAAAATTCCAAGAAGCAGAGATGAAAATAAATACATTCCCAAAATGGGATACAGCACAAAGAAGGGAGATGGAATCAGCTTTAAAGAAGCAAGTCGCATCTTCTTTCTTAAATATTTTCCTAGAGGACAGGTAAATTCTAATTCATCTTGTTTGATTTTTTTTTTTTATTTTCTTGTGCAGTCATTTCAGTTGTGTCTCCCTATGAAAAAATGCTGGAGTGTAAATTCCTTCTTCAGTTCATTTTACAGATGAGGAAACTGAGGTAAACAGGCTTAGGTGACTTGCCCAGGGTGACACAACTATGACATCAGATTTGAACTCATGAAAATGAATCTTTGTGACTTCAGGCTTGTCACTCCATCCACCTGAGCCACTTAACTGTGCAGAAATACTTTGACTTTAGTAAAATGTATATTTCAGTGTCTCTGCATTTACACCCACATAATGCTTTAGAGCTTAGAGAAGTGGACATAGTTCTGTAGAGTATTTACTGAAATTTATATGAACACTGAATCATTGCATACATTTCTTATCTGGAGTGGTCTAAAGTCCCAATTGCCTAAGGAAAACATCTGATTCAGACTTTATAGCTGCAATGAATTTGTGTGGTAAATAAGAATGTTTTCTGAATTTTTTTTTGTGATGCTGGTGAAGTGACAGAAATTCTGATTAATGCTGCTCCCAGCCCCAATTTTTAATAGATGAGATCCCAAGTATTATTTCATCTTAGATGTATCATGAAGCATACTTTTTAATTGTAAATACCCCTTTGCCTCTCTTCTCAGTGTTGTTATAAATGTTTCTTCATCAACCAGGACTTCTTTCTCAGCCTACATTTCAGTTCCTTTCCATCATTTAAAAATCATTGAATTTAGGGGTTTAAATTTTTGTTCCTGATGGAATATAGGAATACTCATGATTATTTAGCAGGGATTGTTTAATCTGTCACTAAAATATTCTTACTTAAATAAAGACCTTTGACTAATATAAATGAGCACGGAAAAAGAAAAAGGGAAGAAATCAGCACAGGAAGCAGAAATCTAAGCAAATAATTGTAATATATAGTACTTATGTTACTTTTCAGGTTTTAAAAATATCTTACAAACATCCTCATATGATACCCACAATAATCAAAAGGTCTTACACTCTGTTTTATATATGAAGACTGAAGCCCAGAGCAATGATTTTTCCATTCTCAAATAGCCAAGCACAGCCTAATTCAGAATTGTTGTAAGGAGAATGAATGCTCTTAAACATAATTGAAATATGAGTCCAAATATGATTTCTGCGGGGAAAGAGAACTTTACCAGTTTGGGGCTTGTCCACATATCAATATAAAATCTTTTGACGTTTTTACTTGATATCTAAATCTTAGAGTGCTCACTTAGAAAAGTAGGAATAAAGGAAGGGAATTGGAGGATATTAAATATTGCACCATGATAATTCCATAGTCATGTGATTTGTCTATTATCTAAGGTTTGTCAATGAACTAAAATCTAGAGAGATCTCAGAAATAAAACTTATTAGGAAGTTTAACACAGAAACATGACCATTAAAAGAGAAAGGGAAATTCAGCCTCTGAAACTCCCCTGCAGAAAACAAACATGGGGAAATCAAGTTCGTATTGGTTAGAATTAAAGAGATAGCAGTGACTTCTAGAAAGAAATATGTCAAATTAAATAAATGGCCTCTGGGAGAAACTAGATGTTTGACCTAGATCCCCTCTCACTCAAATCTTAAGCACACTTCCATCTGGCCTTTTTCATTCCTTCTGGTTTCTGAGCTGGCTAATTTATTTATCCAATCTGTACAAGAGGTTCTTCTATGGTATCAGCAAGGAGACCCAGCATTTTAAATATCAATATCTTCAAATATCAATATAGTCTCTTGAACTTCACCAGCCCTTAAAAGCTACGCTTTTCACTTTCCAAAAACTCTTTAGGACCTCCATACTTAAAAAAGCTAAGAAGCTGGTAGAAGATCCTGAAGTCATCTCTACCTTCTCCAGCAAAGATTCTAACACTTCCTTCACTCTCTACAAGTCACCATAACCCATTTCCTTGGTAGCCCCAGAGGTGATCAGGGATAAGAAACAGCTGTTTGAAAAGCTACCAGGACCACCCACAGTCCTCCCTTTGTGGCTTCCAACCCTGAAATAAGACCTAAATATTTAATTATTTGATTTTAAAAGACAATAAAATTAGCCTAGAATATAAGAAGTGAAGAATCTAGATTTCATCAAATGAGAAAAATCCATGAAAAGAGCTGGCTGCAAAATTTGCTTCAGAAAAGTCAATGAGAGTAGAAAGAACTTCATCTAAAGGCAAATTAAGAGTTTCTGGGGTTGGAGCCATCAAAAACTTTAAAGAAACCTTCTATAGCTGCAAGTTGGAGTAATAAAAAGAATGACTATTGCCAATCCAGGAATCAGGAGCAAAGGTAAGACTTCAAAAGAGCTCAGAAACATTAAGAGTTCCAAAGGGGATAAAAAAAGATACCTAGAAGATCCTTGCAAAATGACTTGAAACCCAGAGGAATAATCCTTGATGAAGGCACTGGCAGTATCAACTTTTGTATCAGACACTAATACCAGCCTCAGGTTGGGAAGTCTCTAAAAGAACTAAGAAATTTGCAGAGAGTCAAAGGGAATCTTAGTCTCCCTAGGAATTTAGATAAATAAGCAAGTAAGATTGAAGCTGTCTGAATTCAGGGAGTGGTGGGGTGGAGGGGGGATGCTCAGAAGATAAGAAAATACTAAATCAACCTCTCCCAGCTCAAACAGAAAAAGCAAGAATTAGGAATTAAGATTTTGGTGTCTTTATCACTTCGTAGTTTCCTCACAGTGGATAGAGTACAGCCCAGAAATCAGGAAGATTCAAGTTCAAATCCAGCCTCAGACACTTACTAGTTATGTGACTCTGGAAAGTTACTTAATCCTGCTTGCCCTCAAGTTTCCTCATCTGTAAAAAGAACTGGAGAAGGAAATGATAAACCACTCCATTATCTTTCTCAAGAAAACCCCATGTTGGGGTTGCAAAGAATCAGTCCCGACTAAAAAATGATTAACAAAAAAGTTTTTTAAAAAATGCTTCCAAAGGTTGTATGTTGATCTCAGGAACCACAGTAGATTGAAACCTGTATCTTTTACTGAAAAGTGACCAGGATAAATCTGGTTTAGGATTTAAAGGAATAGAAACAAAGTCAGATATATCTTTAAGTAAACTATAGCGGACATTCCATTGGCAGCATGCAAATCACTAGTGGTAGATTCCCTCACACAAAAAGATGCAAGGAAACCTACCCTCCATACGCTTGAGCTTAGAGTGGTTCTGTTTCTTGGTCTTCTCCATACTGGTTTGTGGATGCACATCATTTGATAGAATGTCTGAACAAGTTGTGGTATATGATTTTGATGGAATACTTTTTTTAAAAAACGAGGATAGACTTGCATGAAAAAAAAATGAAGCAAAATGAACAGAACCACGAGAATATTGTATGTAGTCATAGCAATATCATTTTAAGATTGAGATAGAGAAAAGCCTTTTTACAAACGTGTCATTCTAAGGTAAGCAGACTCCTGCTATCTTTGAATACACAAATCACTAGGATTGATAGAATCCCTTTTATGAAAAGGATACCACTTGCTGAACTCAGGTCATTGAAGCTATTTCTATCTGCTTTTCCTTATCTCCTGCCTCCCTTCACCACCTTGCATACCCAGAAAAAAAAAAAAAAAAAAAAAAAAAGCAATGATCGAGCTAAGCTCTCTGATTTACAAGTATGAGAAAGGACAAGATAAGGCAGCAGATCAATGACTTTTTATAGATGATATTGATGACTTTATGTGTATAAAATAGAAGATATTAAATCCTGGATACCATTCCACAAGAGCTTTTAGTGGTATGGAAAAATGTGGCATTTAGTGAAATGGCAGATAGTCAATGTGACATTTTGTTTAGCTTTACAGACAATGGAAACACATGAATTTCTTTGAATATAGAAGTCTTAATATTTAAAGAACATTTTCCTTTTTTAACAATCCTGTGAGGTAAGTAATGAAAATGTTATGCCCATTTTATGAGGAAAGAAACTGAGGTTTATTAAAGGAAATAGTTGTCTAGGGTTTCACTGATAGTAAATGACAGGTCTTTTGATTTTCTTATACCATATAGCCCTCTTTCTACTGCCTTGATAGCTGAAGAAAATGTTGAATGTTGTTTCTCCTCTTGTTTTCACTTAAAATCCCCCCTCTCCCAAATTCTCCTTGCCTGTCTGTCCAAAAAAAAAAGTAAAAGTATAAAGATATTCTAGTGATACTAGAATTGAGATGAGAAATAAATCTATTTGCTGAGCTAATATGATTGAAATGCCTTAAATGAAATGCCAAAGGGGATAAATAACTATCCGAAGAAGGATACAGCTTTAGCCTATCTTTAATTGATTGCTATGACCTAAAATGAAGGCATTTATTGATGACATCCAAAAAACCATCCACATGCCAAACAAAATATTGCTTTTATTTAAGTCACAATGAAACCTGTATTTTGTACCAGTTTGAAAAATCCCAAGGCAACTTTGTTCTAGAAAACAGAACAACCATAAGTCCTAAGCCCTAGATAACCAGGATCAGCTGGTATTCTAGGAAAGGAAAATACATGTTGCTCTTCAGTGATTCCTTTCTAGTTGAGCAGCAGACCATGAGATGCAAGACTGCAGTTCCACTGGTATATGCTTTGGGGATATTTGGCCCCAGTTGAAGGTTCCCTCCTCCAAATGTTACTTATGAGGTAGTACATTTTTATGTGCCCCATAATTTGGGGTGGGGAGATAAATAGAAAATCTTTGTCAATATCAAAGGTGTTAATAGTAATAATTTACATTTATATAGCACTTAGAAGTTTACTAAGTACATTTCCTCATGAAATTTTATGAGATAGCCAATAAAGTATTTTTATCCCATTTAGGACTGAAAAAGTCCTTCACAGAATTGGATGAGCCTGTTAAGGATGAGAGCAATAGGTTCTTTTGTTTGTTATGTTTAAGGCTCTGTGGCTTAACTGGAGATAATCAAGGAAGCATGGATAAGGTGTCAGGTCAATAAGGAAAGGATACTAAAACAGCAGAAAAAAAGGCTAAACTCTCCCACTGCATCTGAGGACTATTGCTAGTTTCTGTCCTGCCAATGGACTGGGCTCACTCTAGGGCAGAAAATGAGGCTGATGCCTTTGCACAGTTCTGCCTCACTTAAATCCAATTCATTTGCAAGTCAAGACACTACCCTCCAGATGTCATTGGTTTTCTTTGAGAAAGAAGGATGAATATCATCAATAACAACAACTAAAGCAGCCTATGTAGCTTCCTTTTCTCTCTATTAGCAGCTAATCCTCCATACTGGGGCCAGAGCAGATGTATCCAAAGTGTACATAATGAAGGGTAAGTCATCAATACAAACAGTCATGTTACCAAGGAACCTCAGACATGATGGTCTTGTGATAGAAGGCTTCTAGAACTCACTGCATGGTGCAAGCCCTCACTGAGCCTCCTAAGCTTCATTAGAGTAGCTTCAGTACTTCAGAAGTACCTAAATGTTTTATAGGGAAGGAAAGAATCCTGCTCAGGCAAGTTGGTTGGCTGTCATTCCAGTGGTTTCAAGCATAAAAAGTTCTAGATATGAGGAACTATAGGAAAAGAATAGAACAAGAAGGAATGTGTTGTAGGTAGAAATATAAGTCATAATTAAGTCATAGACTATGGAAGAATTAGACCTAAAATTTTGGAATTAACTGTTTATTAATTAATTAATTGTGTTTTTCTGACCACTAATAACCCCCATTTTATAAATGATGAAAATGACGAGAGGCTATAATTTTCCATTGTCACACATAGAGGTTCAAAGCCAAGAATCAAACAGAACTACTTGGAGTACAAATTCAGTTCCCTTTCCCCTAAATTGCAGTCAATGAAACAGTTATAACAAACTCATTAAGTTTAGGAAGACAAAGGTTTCTTAATTTTATTTTTTATTTTATTTTGCCAGGGTTTTCAAGTTGCATAAATTTAGAAGGAATGAATAGAGTACAGCAAAATATGAATGATGAACTATATGTGTTCAAGATCCCACATGGTGCATAACCTTGTAAAGGAAGTGGCCACTCAGAGAGAGTAAAGGGACAGTAGATGGGCAAAGGATTGGTAATGTCAGGAGACCTAGAAGGAAAGTTCATGGTCCATTGCATGGCCCAGCTGTGGAGGACATGGAGAAGATGGAGAGGGGATGAAATGAGTTCATCCCAAATCCGTGAGATGACAGATCTATTAAAACTCATGTTATAAAGTCATGTCATAATGATGGAGCAAAAGACATGTCCCTGGAAGTAACCCAGTATCTTAAGTGGGCCCCAGTGAGGAGCAAGCTGACCCTATGGAGTAATCTTGTACAGAGTTATCCTGTACTGACATTCACTACTAATTTCTGTAAACCAGAGGTTGTTATAGTCAACTCCCAAGCTATCTTGTATAAACAGGATGACCACAACTACTGAATTATTGATGTACATAATTACCATAGTTAACTGTTGCTCTGTTCCTAATAATAGGACCCACCCTTTCCCCTAGTTAATTCATTGGGAACTTTGCCCACTTTATGTATTATAATAAAGCTTTGCCATTTGACATATGAAGATGGTTTGAGCCTGTGAATTCATTCCGAACAATTGTCCAACTTTATGACTTGTACCTCATGGCTTAGCATGCATCTATTCCAAAGTTTCTTAACCTCAGGCCTTGTGAATTTGATTTTTGAGATATAGAGATAAAGATATTGAATAACTATGTATGTTGATGAGAACCAATTACTGAGGAGAGTCAGAATTCTTTTCTCTTATGGAAACCTTTCACAGGGCTCAAAAATTTACCCCATTTATACCATCTCATCCAGGTGGAATTGCTGCCTCTCCTCCCCACCCCCAAGCTAGCAAACTTTACAAAGAATTTAATCTGAGGTGAATTCTGTTCCACTGTGTTCCACCCCACAAGATCTGAGTATAAGTGCTCCCCTCTTTGTCTAAATGGCTCTAGGCAGGGGTAATCTAAGAGATGAGTCTCTTGGTCCAAGACTGAGTTCCCCCAGTCTCTCATAGGAATAGATCCACCTCTCATTATAATATTCATTCTTTTTATCAGTTGTTAATTAATCAGACTTGATTGCCACCATCAGGAACAACCACTCTTCTAAAAGCATATAAACATTGAGTGGATTCCATGACCCCTTTTGTTAATTATCCATTTGCATGACTAATGCAGTGATTAATTACCCAGAAATTGTCTCTCCATCTTTTTATATGTCACACAATATAAATGGCTTTCATCATAATCCAATACATCTTATTTTGTGCATTTTTCAATGCATTATCCTAAAAAAGAAAAGGTCCTTAGATTTTACTACTCTATTGAAGTTCATTTAAAAAGTTCACAACAAAATTAAGAACACATGATCTGTGAACATATGACCAACCCTCAAATTTTGTAGATGGGAAACTGAGAGTCCATTGAGTTAGTTACTTGCATGAAGCTAAAGTTTGAAGCCTCCTAGTTCCTATATTTAAAAATAGTAGAGGGATAATTAGGTGACACAATAGATAGAGGGCCAGGCCTAGAGTCATGAAGACCTCAGTTAAAATCTGGCCTCAAACACTTAACACTTACTAGCTTTGTGACCTGGGCACAATTCACTTAACCCCAGTTGCCTTGGGTGAAAGAAAAATAGTGGAAATATTTAGCATAAGCCAAAGGATAAGCATCTAACTTCATTCTTGGATTTTTGCCTTCATCTGTCCTTTATATAGTTCCATGTCATGAAGAATTATATTTTCTCTGTCCATCAATTATCATTCTTTAAGTTATTTCAGATTGCCAGCCAGTTGCATCAGTTGTAGCTTTTAACCTTTTATTGTAGACTTTATATTTTGTTTAGTCATTTATTCTATTGGAATTCTTATATGATAAAGTCACTTAATCTCAGTTCCCTTATCTATAAAATGAGAGAGTTGAAATCCCCTTAGGCCTCAGATCTGTTATCCTGTAATCCTTACTTTCTTTTTGTTTTACTTTAAATTTTAACTTAAAATTAAGTATTTAAAATTGTAGCAAATGTTTTAATTTAAATTTCAATGTACCTTTTCATTTTAATTTAAATATTTGATTGTTTTTATGGGGACTAGGAAATACATTGACAAGATATGCCCTTCGTCTCAGGGGCTTTTAAGTACTTCTCAATACAAAACTATCCAAATAACAAAATGGAGAACTATTTTATCTCCATAAATTCTTAAACCATTACAAAATAAAAATTAAAAACTAGATGTAAAGCAATTTCATCTTTCTCCATGATCTAAGAATCCAACAAAGTAAAAACTCAATGATTCAAATGTTATGAAATAAGAATAATCCCTAACCCCTAATACTCAATTCCCCTTCCCTGTGACCCACTAAGCTCCAGGTATCCTAGATACACAAAATTGCCCACACAGTTGAAACAGCCAACTCTATATTCTGATTCTGTCCCCTCCCCACTTAGCACTCAGTGCAATGGATTTTTTAAAAAGGCAGAAATTTGCTTAAGCTGCCACAGTATTGCGTTAGTGCTCTGTTACAAAACAGAAATCAGGCTAAGACAGAAGGAATAAAAGGATCATATTCATGCTTGCAACACTGTCCACTCCTCGCAAATCACTTAGGGCAGAGAATAAAGTTTGTGAACTGTGAATTACCTAGAGCAGGATGGGGTTGAGTTGCCTTTGAGATCCAATTTTCAGGGAAATTGCCATCAAAGGAAAAGGAGCCAGAAAGTGAGAAAAGGAAAAAATAAGGGTGATCAGGGACTGAAATGATCTCACGTGAAGGAAATTCAAAAACCTTTAGCCTAAGCAAATAATCCAAAAAAAATCACTAATAATACAAGAAAATATGATTTCCATATCAAGTAAAAGAGTTCAGGCATATATGAATAAATAGTGCAAGACAAAGAAAAATAAATCAATTATTTAATATTTTTTAATCAATACTTGGGAATTGATGTATTGCCAAGAGTACATGAAATCAGAGCAAGATGTTCCTGAATGATTTAAAAGATAAAAAGAAAGAAAAGAAAAGAAAGTGGGAAAAATAGAATTTATGGCAAGTGCAGCAGAAATAATTGACAGATTAGAAAAATAAAACAAATCTACAGGGTAGGTCTTACCAAAGAAAGGATGGATAACTTATTGGGAATGCAAATACATTGATGTACTAGATAACATAAAAAAAGAGAAACAAAGAGCAATAACATTAAAAGAAAACATAAAAGAAAACCAAAATACATTGCTCTACAGGATTATAGGTCTCCCAGAAGACCAGGATAGGTCAAAAAAAACCTGAACACCATAATGCAAGAAATTTTACAAGAAAACTTTGTCAAAATTCTAAACACAGAAAATAAAGTTGCAATTAAGAGAATCCATAATCAGCTCCAGAAAAGAAAAGAAAATCAAAGCCCTAGGCTATAACCTCAAAGAAAATAATGGTTAAATTAAACAGTTCTTCTGATAAATAATTTCTGTAAGCAAACAGGAAAAAAAATCTTAATACAAAGGAAAGTAAATTTCAATTAGTATAAGACTATTCTTCACCCACCAGAAAATATAAGAGGGAATGGAATAATACATGCCTAAGGGAGGTGAAGATCAAGATGCAGCATGAGATGATCTACTCTACAAATTAGAGCATAACTATAAATGAAAAAACAATGAACTTTCAATTTAAAAAGAAAAAGAAGTCTTCAAAACATTCCCAGAAAGAAAATCCAACCTAAAAAGGTTATTTGCTTATCACACGTCACACACAAATAGAAATATAAGAAGAGTAAGTAAATTTGGCAACCAAGGACATAACTTCAAAATGACAACAGAAGTACTGTTACAATATTTCTTTCTAAATGTGCACAGGGAAAGTTGTACATTTAGAAATGTTGGAGAACCAGATCTGAAACATCATGGAATAAATCTTACAACATCCAACCTACAGATGGGAAACAATATTTTTATGGGATTAATTTACAAAATTAGAGGTCATATAAAAGGGTAAAAGGGAGGAGGAAGAGAAAGGAGAAGGTGTGTTGTCCCCTTATTAAATCAAATACTAACAATTAAGCAAAAATAACTCCTGTACTATCTCAAGTTATTAATAAAAGAAGAAAATATGACAAAAAGAAGGAGAAGGAGGCAGAGGGAGAAATTAGAAAGGGAGCAAAGGGGAAACTTCATTTTAATGGTGAGGTGATTACCACTCATAGATGCTCCCATGGAAAAGAGAGGTAATTTATAATGAAAGATGGGAACCTTAGAATAGGTATGATCCCCTGAGTTTTGGTTCTTAGAAAGACCACTCATGCTGTCTCAGGAGAATGGGGAACAGAGCTCCTGGAGGCACCTGATACCCAGAAGAGTTGAAGTATAGAGTCTCAGAGAAGATTTCTAGACAAAAGAGGGAAAAAATGATCAAGGGGGAGCAAAGATAATGTCAATAATGAACTTCACAATAGAAGATATGGGAAAAGTCCTACAGTGGGGCAACATTCTCTAACCTGCAGAAATTAATATTTCTGAGAATGAGGTATATGAGAAAATAAAAGGGAAGAGGAAACAAAAACAACCAAGCAAAACTAAATATTTATGTGTGATCTTAAAATAGGTAAATCAAAGGTAATTTCATGAAGAATAAAGAGACTAAAAGGACTAAATAAGTTTTTAAAAAGCTATAAAAGGGAGCTATAAAAGTCTAGAATAAAAAAAGGAAGTAAAATAATGTAGAGAATGAGAGAAAAAATGTTTTTAAGGAAAAGTACAAAAAATGAATTTTTTAAAGATAATGAAAAAACTAGTTGAAGGGGAAGAGAAATAGAGGAAGTATATTTAACTTCTTAATTAAGAAGAAGAAAAGAGATAACTACATAAAGGCAAGAAAGAAAAAGGAATTAATGTTCAAAATTACAAATCCAAGGAAAAGGGACACAAACGGGAGTAGGATTGTGGGGAAGGGATAGAGAAGAAATGGGACTCAGAACACCTTAAAATGAGTTAAGGAATATAAAGAAATTTAATACTGTATTTGTAGCAGAAGAAATACAAATCTTAATTGTTTGGGTGGGGGGAGAAAGATTACAAAAAAATGGAAAAAATAATAAATCTAACTCTCAACTTTAAAAGCAAATGGAGTAAACAGTCCAATAAAACAAACAAAAAGTGATATATTGGATAAGAAAACAGCATTCCATAACCTGTTTCATAAAGATGGCTTTGTTGATTTTGTTCCCTGAACCCCTCATTCTTAGAAATATCAATTTCTGCAGGTTAGAGAATATTGCCCCATTTGTAGGACTCTTCCTATATCCTCTATTGAGCAGTTCATTATTGACATTACCTATGCTCCCCCTTTGATAATTTTTTTCCTCATTTGCCTAGAAATCTTCTCTAAGACTATATACTTCAACTTTTCTGAGTATTAGGTGTCTCCAGGAGCTTAATATTGTCCCATTCTCTTAAAAAACAGACATACAAAAATTAAAATTGAGAGACTAAAAAAAAAATTTGCTATTCCTCAAGTGAATATAAAAATGCAAGAGTTGTAATCATGTTTTCTGAAAAAATAAAAACAAAACATAAAAAGAGATAAACAAGGAAACTTCATTATACTAAATGAAACTATAGATAACAAAATCATATCTGTAGTAAACATACAGGTTCCAAATGTCTTGAAATCTAAATTTATAAAAGAAATGGGGGAAAGCTATACCACTACATACATTAACAAACAAAAAAAAGAGAAAGAATTAATGAATTGGATATATATTTTAAATTAAAATGTAAATCTTTTAAAAATCTTCACAGTACAAAAGCTGCTAAAACTTAGAAGAGAAATGATAAATAACTCAAAAATATTTTTTTCTTGAATAGACTAATAAAATTGTTAAACTTTTAGTCAATCTGATTAAAATGAAGACAGAAAATCAAATTTAAAAATAGCAAATGATCAAGGTGTTAGAGTGTCATGTTCATGGAACAGCCAGGAGGCTAATGTCACTGGTATCATGTTGAGGAATAAAATATAAAAAAGATTAAAAAGGTAGTGGGGCTCAGTTATGAAGGCCTTGAATGCCAAAAAGAACATTGTTGTATTTGTTCCTGGCAGCAATAAGAAAACCACTAGAGTTAATCAAGTAAGGGAGTGACATGATCAGACAGAATTTTTTTTAAAAATCATTTTAGTAGCTGAATAGAGAATGGTAGACGTGGTACTAAATATACTCTCTTCGCATGCTGATCCTTTTTCTCTAAAAACACAGCTACTACCTTAGTTCAGGTCCTCATCACCTTTTGTCTAGATTACTACAACAGCTTCCTCATGGGCTTTCTTATCTCATGTCTGTCCTACCTTTAGTCTATCCCCCACATAGCAGCCAAAATAATTTTCCTTAAGCACAGAGTGGACTATGTCATTGTTCTATTCAACAAATTTTAGTAATTTTCCTTTGTCTTTAAAATTAATTATAAACTCTCCTGTTTAGCTTTTTAATCCTTTCACCACCTTGATACCAACCTTTTTTCTGTAGAGGATGATGGAAACCAGATTGCAATAGACTGAGGGAAGTGTGAACATAATTTCTGGCCTCCGAATATGGTTTAGGATTAGAATGCAACCTTTAGGGGAAGAAACGAAACAGGAGCTAGTATACAATACAAATATAATGGAAAAAGTGAGTAGAATTTTAGGATAATTTTCAAAATTCTCTATCTTTCTCAGTGTCTTTTCCTGGTAAACAAAGGAGAAGAATCTTCTTGAATCTTCTCTCTTATTCTCAAGGAGGGCAAAGCATTATATATCACAATCGGTAAATTCTAAATTAGATTTTTCTGGATAATTCATCCTTTGAATATCCGAGGGACATCTGAGTAATTGATTTTTTTTTTTATTTCCAAGTTTCTAGAAGACCATATGGTGATTCTGTTGTGGTCCAAAATTAGATAAGCAAATAACAAGGAGGAAATGACTTAAACTTTAGGAGTTGACCCTTAAGTCTCTTTTTTCCAAATGGAAGGGCTACTAATGCTCAGAAAGATTAAATAACTCACCTAAAGTCACTTAATTCACAGCAGAAAATAAACTTCCAATACAATATGCTTTCCATCAACCTTATTATGTAATCACCAACTGATATATAAATAACAATTTATCAATATTTCCTAAGTATTACTGTGTTCATAGCAATAGTATACAAACTATAAAGAAACAATATACAATTTGATCCTAACGAGGACAAATAATAAATCCTGTGAGATAATCACATATAGTTGAAACCATATCATTCAAAATTGTAATTATGTGAAGTACAAGAATTTGTTCCAGCCCAATAGAAAATATACAGCCTGAATCTGAATAATATAACCACTTGATGGAATTCATTATTTGTACTAATTGGGACTTGATGATGTTAGAAGAATTCATCACTGTTCATTCATTTCAGACACATCCAACTCATTGTGGCTCTATTTGGTGTTGGTTTGCCATTTACTTCTCATTTTACAGATGAGAAAACTGAGGCAAATGGGGTTTTTATTTGCCTAAAGTCATATGGCTAGTAAGTCTGAGGTAAATTTGAATTCAGGTTTTCTTGACTCTAAGTCCAGTGCTCTACCCCCTTCATCATCTAGCCACTCTTGGAAGAATTACTATTACAAATAACAATAATGAAAAGATGTATGGTGAAAATATATAGGCCACCACATATTACCAACAACTATTTGCTCATAAACAATTCAATAATAATAAAAATAATAGCATGTTACTAAAGATTATTTGCTCAGAACATAACAAGTTAGTGCTTTTCATATCTTATCTCATTTGATCATCACAACAACTTGTTGACTAAGTACTATTATTATTCCCATTTTTCAGATGAGAAAATTGAAACAGAGGTGTTAAATGACTTTCTTAAAGCTATATAGCTACTAAGTATGTGAGAAAGGATTTTAACTTGGATCTTCCCAACGCCTGGTCTAGTACTCTCCTCATTGCAAAAGCCAATTGCCTACAAAAGCAGTAAAATCATTGGGACCAGGTGTGATTTATTACAAATAGGGATTAAATTTCTCAGAAAATCCCAAAGTGTCCAAAGGACTTCTCTTAATAACTTAACTTTTTAATTGGTTTTTGGCATCTGATATATGTTCCCTCCATGGCCTGCTCACCCAAGGAACTGAGGGGGGTGCAGTGACAGAATTTTCTGAGTGGACTAAAAACTTTGGCCCCAACTTTTTTCTACATTTATATCTCTTTGAATGAATCATGGACACACTATATTTTCTGTCATCCCTTAAAAGAGAAAAATCTATTTTCTTGTGGTGTGAGATACTCTGATAGGAGCCAAATTGGTCTATCTATATGCACTGACTCTCAATGAAGGCTGCTATCATGTTGGTTCACTTGACTACAGCATTATACTGCCAATGATATTGCCCAATTCCTCCAGGTACATGCTCCTCAATTTTTCCTACCATACCTCTTCTGGCAAATTATTCAGCAAAGACTTCAGGATATATTGGATTGGGTAGGGGGAAGAGTGTGCTATCTATCATCAAAAAGATATCTCCTTCACCATAAATCCAATTCACTCAAGAAGCATGATTAGCATCCCTACAGCTGGGACCAAATATTTATTAAATGTAAAGGAAGACATAAAAGAAAGAGAAAACAGAGTTTAACCTTTAAAAAGTATATACTCTATTTAGAATATAAGCCCGGGGAACTGGAAGTAGCAAAACAGGAAACTATTGTTAGACATTGCTGACCTATATTTAATTCTCTATTTTCTAATAGGTTCTTGAAGGAATGGAAATCAATGTAGGGAGAGCTACAGATATTTTACTCAAATAGGAAAATATTGACATCATGGAACTATCACTGAAAATTAATAACTTAGTCCTTATGATAGGGCTATAGCTATGGAAGAATATAGTGTTGTTTAATTATTTCAGTCATGTATTTCTCTTCATGACCCAATTTGGGGTCTTCTTGGCAAAGATTCTGAAGTGGTTTGACACATTTTTTTCTCCAGCTCATTTTACAGATGGGGAAACTGAGGCAAGCAGGGTCAAGTGGGTTGCCCAGAGTTATACAGCTAATAAGTGCCTAAAACCACATTTCAATTCAGTTCTTCTTGACTTCAGACTTGGCGCTCTCTACCACTCCATAAAGATGCTGTGCTCTATGAGCAAAGCAGAATTGAATTAGCCCAGAAGTGTGAGATAAGCAAAATTAGAGAAGCTACCCCAAATGTTCATAGGGACTCTGTGTGTGATCTGCAGCAGCATCCCGAGCTCATATGGGTCTGATCAGCCACAGTTGGACATACTATAACTCGACTCTAACACAGGGATGTAATTGTTGTCCTCTTTAAGAACAAAAGATAACAACCTTCTAGCTTCCATTGGAAGAATAAAATTTTTTCAATAGGAACAAATTAAATAATATAGGCAGTGAAAGAACATTATTTCTTAATATATGAATAGTTCTTCAAAAGATGAACTAGAAGAAGAAATGTAGTATAGGGAATTGGGGGCATAATTTTGGGAGAGGGATGATTAGTAGAGCCTCTAACCAATTGGATAAATCATCCCAACAATAAATTTGATGAGATTACAATTTATATACCATTATGTCCTTCCCATCTCCTCATCCTAGAAATAATGTGATGTGGGCCTAATAATCTAGTGTTTGACATACCCAAAGCCCCCAGCTTTGGGGATAAAAACTCACTATTTGACAAAAACTGCTGGGAAAATTGGAAATTAATATGGCAGAAAATAAGCATTAACTCACATCTAACAACCTATATTAATGTAAGATCGAAATGGTTTCATGATTTAGACAGAGTGATACTATAAGCAAATTAGAAGAACAAAGGATAGTTTACCTCTCAGATATGTGGAGAAGGAAGAAATTTGGGCCATAGAAGAACTTGAGTACATTATTGAATGCAAAATGGATAATTTTGATTACATTAAATTAAAAAGTTTTTATACAAGCAAAACCGATGCAGACAAAATTAGAAGAGAAGCAATAAACTAGGGGAAAATTTATATTCAAGGGTTCTGATAAAGGCCTCATTTCTAAACTATATAGAGAATTGACTCAAATTTATAATAATTCAAGCCATTCTCCAGTTGATAAATGGTCAAAGGATATACCTAGGCAATTTTCAGATGAAGAAATTAAAACCATTTCTAATCATATGAAAAAGTGTTCTAAATCATTATTGATCAGAGAAATGCAAATTAAGACAACTCTGAGATACCACTACACAGCTCTCAGATGGGCTAAATGACAAGAAAAAATAATGATGATTGTTGGAGGGGATGTGGAAAAACTGGGACACTGATACATTGTTGGTGGAGTTGTGAACTGATTCAAACATTCTGGAAGAACAATTTGGAACTAGCCCAAAGGGCTATCAAACTGTCCATATCCTTTGACCCAACAATGTTTCTACTGGGTTTGTTTCCTAAAGAGATCATAAAGGAGCAAAAGGTTCTTACACATGCAAAAATGTTTGTGGCAGCCCTTTTTGTAGTAGCAAAAAACTGGAAACTGAGTGGATGCCCATCAATTGGAGAATGGCTGAATAAGTTGTGGTATATGAATGTTATGGAATATTATTGTTCGGTAAGAAATGACCAACAGGATGATTTCAGAGAGGCCTGGAAAGACTTACATGAACTGATGCTGAGTGAAATGAGCAGGACCAGGAGATTATTGTACACGGCAACAGCAAGATTATACACAATGATCAAATCTGATGAATGTGGCTCTCGTCAATAATAAGGTGATTCAGACCAGTTCCAATGCTCTTGTGATGAAGAAAGCCATCTGCACTCAGAAAGAGTACAATAGGAACTGTTGTCCACAGCATACAATTTTCACTCTTTTTGTTGTTTTTTATTTGCATTTCATTTTCTTTCTTATTTTTTTTGATCTGATTTTTCTTGTGCAGCATGATTAATTGTGGAAATATGTATAGAGGAATTGCACATGTTTAACATATATTGGATCACTTGCCACCTGGGGAAGAGGGTGGTAAGAAGGGAGAGAAAAAATTAGAACACAGGGTTTTGTAGGGGTGAATGTCAAAAATTATCCATGTATATATTTTGAAAATAAAAAGCTTTAATTTAAAAATAAAAGAAGTGATACGGGCCTTTGTCAGAACAGGAAACATTTCATACATCTCTGATAGTGCCTTTGCCCTTGCTAAAAGAGGTATGTGATGATGATCCCAAAATACCCTTGCTCATGTTCAGTTGAACCTAGGAGAAGCTGAAGTAGCTCTCCCATCCCCTTCTAAAACATATACCAATCTGCATACTTTTGCCTTTTCTAATGGAAATTGTTTACTGCCGTCTATAAAAGCAGCACAGGGAGTTTGAAGTCTGTCTGGCCACACTCAACTGCTTGTTTTCTTGATGTACTAATAAAATACTTTGACCTTTATAATGCTAATCATCCAAGTATGTGAAATTTTATTATCACAAAATGTTGGGCACCCACAACCTAAGAATGCATTAGTATCTGTGTTTGTATGTAGTCTGTTTTTTTTTGTTTTGTTTTCCAGAAAATCACTTAAAAAAAAAAACACAAAAAAATACCTTTACCACTGTAATTTTCAAGGCCATGGGAATTTGACATCATGCCAAAAATATATTTTTTTAAATAATTCTTAAGTGCTTAATATTATGTCAAGTTTATTGAAAGTCTTTCTCCAGTGTGTTTTTATAGAAAGTATTTATCCTCATGTTGGGAAGGAGAGGAGAAATTGTTATGAATAACAAAATGTAACCTAGGAAAGGTTAAAAATGACTTTGCTGAAAGTCACAATGTCTCTCTAGTGGAACTATTGTGAAATATATGATTTACAACTAACCACAAGTTGGGGGGGGGGAGTGAGGTTTTTTGGTTATTATATCATTTTTTCCCTATCAATTTACTGGTAAATCACTGATTTACCAGTATTAGTGGAACAAAATCATAGCATTGTTTAGTTTGGAAGAGATGGTATAAGCACCACTTATTTTAATGGAAGGGTCAGAGAGTAATCAATTAGTTAGCAAAGACTCCCTACCAAATGTGGGTGTAAAAAGAGTGGTGCAATGTATGAGAAAAATGAATAAGAGTTACATAGGATGGGCAGGCAGAAGACCAACTAGCACTGGTATAGCAACTAATTAGAAGCATTATTCACTGATTTGCAGGTGTTATCAACTCGGCTAATTAATGGTATGGATTGAAATTTAATTGAATCAACAAAC
Organism: Sarcophilus harrisii; assembly: GCF_902635505.1. Classification (NCBI taxonomy): domain Eukaryota; kingdom Metazoa; phylum Chordata; class Mammalia; order Dasyuromorphia; family Dasyuridae; genus Sarcophilus; species Sarcophilus harrisii. The sequence continues at coordinate 405,289,500 of NC_045426.1, forward strand.
TTTTTTTTATGTGCCTATTTGTAAATCTCTCACCACAAAGAATTGGACTTTTATCCTCTATCACATCCCAGTTGGAATAAGCTTTATCAATCCAAACTATATTAGTAATATTGTAATTGTCAAATAAAGTCAGACCAAATCCCAAAGAGCAATGAGGTAAATCATTTCTGACCCTGAGATTCTTGGTCAAAATAAAATATCCATTGCTGGAATGTTATAGCTCAGGCAAGAAAATATAAAGAACCTAAAACTCTAACTTTCCTATCTGGGTTTTTTAACCAAATATCTACGACACCTCTTTTGTTTTGTTTTGAAAATGACTTCTTCAATGTCCAAGACTTCAGGACTTTTTTTTGCTCAGTCAACCAGAAAAGTCGTCAAGGCTGGGCTAACAATTCTGATTTCAGATTCAGGGAGTAAGCAATATTTCTTATCTCAAGAACCAGCTTTCTGATAGATCACTTTCATATATCTTAGTCTACTTCTAATACCTCCTAATTTACACAGCAATCTCTCAGATATATGGGACCAATTTCACAACTTCTGAATTATTTCTTCCTAAACTATGTATAAACAACTTAAAGGGGGAAAAGATATGAACATGGACTAAGTTTATTCTTACTGACACCAGAAAAATGTTTTTGAGCTTCAGAATAAAGGTACCTGAAATTATAAACGGACTCTCATACCCAGTAGGCAATTATAATCACTTCTACCTCCAACATAGCCCAGAAACATGGAGATAGAAGAAGAGTGAAGTGACAGGTGACTTACTACATTATTAACAGAGCTGTGTACACATTCTTATCAGCTGTTAATGTCACAAGAGAGCTTTGGATTAAATGAGGAACTACAACTAGGTCCCAATTAGTGCAAATAATAAATCCCATAAAGTTGTTGTAGTATCAGAATTCTCATTCCATAGTTCCAATGAGCAGTAACCAGTTACTCACTTTACACAATTACAACTTTGAAAATTCTGAATTATAATGCATACAACCATTTCAAGAGATTCATTATATTCACTAATTGAGACTCAAGTGAATAAAGTACATAGATAAAAGCAGTATAGCATAGTAAGAGTGGATAGACTTTGGAGTCAGGAAAATCTGAATCCAGAACTTATCTCTAACACTAGTAACACTAATTACTAGTTGCTAGTTTTTGTTTTTGTTTTTTTGTAATTTCTACCTTCCATATATCTCAAGCAACCCCCTAACATTAATCTACTAACACTTCAAAGCATTGTCATCTCCTAAAACTACATTATAAAGCAGCAGTCATCAAAACCATTTGGTTCTGGCTAAAAAAATAAGAGTGGTGGATCAGTGGAATAGATTAGGTACACAAGACACAATAGTCAATGACTCCAATGACTACTGTTTGATAAACCCGAAAAGCCAACTTCTTGGATAAGAACTCATCATTTGACAAAAATTGCTTGGAAAACTGGAAAATAGTATGGCAGAAACTAGGCACTGACCCAGAATTACTACCAAGATAAAGTTGAAATGGGTTCATGATTTAGACATAAAGGGTAGTACTATAAGCAAATCAGGAGAACAAATGATAGTTTACCGGTTAGATCTTGGGAGAAGAAAAGAACTTATGGCCAAAAAAAGAACTAACGAACATTATGTAATGCAAAATGGATAACTTCAATTACATCATCTTAAAAAGGTTTTGCACAAACAAAACCAATGCAGCCAAGATTAGAAGAAGATTATAAAACTGGAAAATATTTTATACAGCCAGTATTTCTGATAAAGGCTTCATTTCTAAAATATATAGAAAACTGAGTCAAATTTATAAGAATACAAGACAGTCTTCAGTTAAAAAATGGTTAAAGGATATGAATAATTTTCAGATGACAAAATTAAAGCCACCTATAGTAATATGAAAAAATGCTCTCAGTTACTATTGATGAGAGAAAGGCAAATTATTTTTTTTTTTTTTGAGAAAGGCAAATTAAAACAACTCTGAGGTACCACCTCATAGCTATCATATTGGTTAAGGTAACAGGTAAAGATAATGATAAACGTGGAGCAATCTGGGTAAACTGGAACTCTAATGCATTGTTGATGGAGTTATGAATTGATCTAGTCATTCTGAAGAGCAATTTGGAACTATAACCACAGAGCTATCAAATTGTGCATATATATCCTTTGATCCAGTAGTGTCACTAATGGGTCTATAACTCAAAGAGATCTTAAAAGAGGGGGAAAAAAGACCCAAATGTGCAAAGAAATGTTTGTAGAAGCTCTTTTTGTAGCAGCAATGAATTAGAAATTGAGTGAATGCCCATCATTTGGGGAATGGCTAGATAAGTTATAGTATATAAATGTATGAAATATTATTATTCTAAAAGAAATTATGAGAAGCCTGTAAAGACTTACATGATCTGATGCTGAGTGAAGAAAGCAGAACTAGGAGAACCTTGTACATAGTAACAGCAAGATTATATGATAATCAACTATGGCAGATTTAGCTCTTCTCAGCAATGGTGATCCAAGACAATACCAAAAGATTTGGGTGGAAAATGCTATCTGTATCCAGAGGGAGAACTATGGAGATCAAATGCAAATTGAAGTCTACTATTTTCACCATTTTTTTTCTTTCTCGTGGTTTTTCCCTTTTGTTCTCATTTTTCTTTCAGAACATGACAAATATGGAAATATTTAAAATGAATGTACATGTACAACTTATATCAGATTACTTGCTGTCTTGGTGAGGGGAAAGATAAAGGAGAGAGGGAGAAAAACATTGCAACTCAAAATCTTATAAAAATGAATGTTAAAAATTACTTGTACATGAAATTGAAAAAATAAAATACTATTAACAAAATAAATAATATAAATGGTTGTCAGCCGTCATTGGCAGAAAGGATCCCATACTGGCCGATTTTCTTAACAATCAAACCATCAACCTTTACATTTTTGCACAGCAAACACGTGGATTATTGGGACCTATTTGGCTCCCTACAAAAATTAAAATTCATAAAAATTAATTGTTGTACAATGAAAATAAAATTCAAAGCAATGACCTTAATAATATGAAACACAGGGATTTCTGAAATTTTTCCCCTACCCTGAAGAAGACTATCATAAGCTATGCTGAAGTAGATCACTTCATCCTTCACCTCATTCTGACTTTCAGTGTTATTAACTATATTCACAAGGGGAACATAAAATTATGGGAATAAGTAGATTGAGATGGAAAGAGGTTCTCACCAATGCTTGAAATCCAAGAAAATTATTGTATTTTACTTTGTCTGTCTTATGTAGAAATTTTCCCCTTGATTATAAGTTCCCAGATCATAAATAAATTCAAACTATACTTGAGTGTCTCTCGTCTGAGACAAAAAAAAAAAAAAAAAAAAAAAAACCAGAGTCAAAAAAAAGGCTATTCTATTCTATCATGGGAAAAGATAGTGAGTCTTCACCCAAGATCTTTTTAAATTTTTGTTCTCAGTATATGGTATTCTATTAAAAATTACTGAGAATCTGTCCAAAGAGTTTTTACTTATGTGGGTTATATTTATAGATATTTGCCATATTAGAAATAAAAATTAATTCAGAATTTATAGACCCTCTGAATAGGTTCTAAGAGACCCCCCAGGATTTTCTGGACCACACTTTGAGAATCACTGCTCTAAAACTATGATCCTATAATTCTAGCATTCTCTATTTTTTATTGATTTCTCTCATATGGATTACTTGAAAGTCAATGCAACAACAAACAGAATACAAGCAAAGCTATGAATACAGCATAAATAGACTTTATTTAAATCTACATGTATATCAGTGGTTCTCAACCTAGTTTTTGCTCATTGTGTAAGAAATCATGACACCGCACAGAAAAATCTCATGAATGCTTAAAATTGTTAGTATAAATTACTACCACTCACAGCATTGCTTTTGAAAAATACTATTATATAAACACTTTATCATCTCAAATAACTAGGTTACCATAGAGTTCAATTGATTCTGTTGTTAGGAACAATGATGAATGGAGATCTGGGAACACTGTGGAAATAACTGACTTCTGTGAGAAACTACTTCTCATGACTGGAAAAGTTACTTCATAGTCTTTCACTGATCTTTCGTTTGTTGTAAATTCCCCAGCCCTTCTCAGTACATAATTCCATCCTACTTAATATTTGATTACTTGCTTAACATTGAGAAAAAGGTCCAAGATACAATCTCAATCCCAGAATTAGTCTGTTCTGAATAGTAAGCCTTCATCCTTGCCAAACTATATATCCAAATGACATTTGCTATGTGCCAGGATCTAAAGATGGACACATGATCTATATCATATCTACAAAGGAAAACTCTTTATCTCAAATTTTAGACTGTTTGAAAATTTGTGCCTATGGCCATACCTAAGGCAGAGCAACCAGAGCTTTGCTATTTGCAGAAACAACTCAAATTAGCAATAAATTAACAAAAATAGTTAAAAGTTAAAAGTAGAAAGCTCCCAGATAATAGGCAAGAATAATTTCCCTTCTCACATCTCTTTTCACCCTGCCCATGGGACATCAGGCAATTATTTCACAATGTGGTGTATTAACTCCTATATCACTCTCTTCATAAGCTCATGTCTCCTCTCTCTCTTCAAGGATTGCATCTTTTGTAATACATGTTGAGTAAAAGTTTGTAATAGTTATCCCAGGAAACAAAAGCTCTCATTATGCTTACATACTAGATTTTTTTCTAACCAAATTTCAAGTTCTAGTTTTCCAACTAATATAACATGAGAAAGAAGCAGTTCTCTGAAATAGTTTTTAATATGAGTGATCACTTTTATTAATAGCTCACTTTTAAATATGGGCTTTGGGGATTTAATTTATTGAGAAACATTTAATAACCCAATTTTTATCTTTAATCAACCTTTGTTTCTTTTCTTTTCTTTTTTTTTTTTTTTTTTTTTTTTTTTTTTTTTTTTTTTTGTTTTGGTTAAGGGGCAATCAAGGTTAAGTGATTTTCTGCTTTCCATAACACTGATATAAAAGTGGATAGATTTCTGCATCTTTCCATAGACAAAAGTATTCTTAGAGACAAATTTGAAAGTCATAGGTATACATTCAAAGTAGTTGCACGTGACTAAAAAGTTATTCCAAGCTCTTGAGAAAAAGTTCATGATAGAACAAATTATTTAAGCAAGAGTTGTCAGTGAAAGTTACTGAAAGACCCTAAATTATTAAAACATAGATTTAAAACTAAAAAGCGTTTAGAAGTCAATTGTGCCAAACTCCTAATTTTATAAATGAGGAAATTAAGGTCCAGAAAAGGGAGGCAACTCCTAATATTATTACTAAAATCAGATTGAGAAGGAATAATTGCAATCTGAATTATTTAGATTGTTCTAAAGCTTCCCTTCTTATTTATCTTATGTCTTAGACTACCTTTGAGTACACCTCTTAGGTGAATTAGATGTAATTCTTTAGACAACAGGAAAACAAGTATCTTGTTCTACACTGATGACATGCTTTTAAATTTCTCTAAGTCATAAGATGTAGTTAGGTAGATTTGTTTCTACAGAGATAAAGTTTGGTATGTAGTATAGAAAAAAAAAATTATTTGCCATTTAAAAACATTCACCCAACCTACCATTGTGACTTAATCATAATCCCCACAATATGATGCAATCTTTCTTTTTTATTGTTCCTCTCACACAATGCTCCATTTTCCATCTCCATGCCTTTATACTAGCTCTTTGACTGCTATATCCTCCACTTGGAATTCTCCTGGAATTTCCACAAAAAAAAAAGCTCATGGACATGTTCAGCCATTTTTCAGTTGTGTCTGACTTTGTGACCCCATTTGGAGCATTCTTGGTAAAGATACTGGAGTAGTTTGCCATTTTCTTCCCAGGATCATATTATAGATGAAGAACTAAGGCAAGCAGGGTTAAGTGACTTGCCCAGAATCACATAATCAGTAAGTACCTGAGGCCAAATTTGAATTTAGGAAGAGGAGTCATCCTGAATTCAAGCTGACACTCCATCCATCATGCTGCCCTCATGGACATACAAGATTTTATTATCCTTACTATAATTAATATTTATCATTATATAATAAAAATTTAAATAACTCTTTTAGATTTGTATTGTGTTTTATAAATCTTATTTCATTTGATCTTCACAACAATCATATGAGGTGCTTTTATTATCTCCATTTTTCAAGACAGCTCCTCATTCCTTCTCCCTGGTTCCTAGTACCATTCTCATTAAATCCCTTACATCTCTTTCACATCTGTATTGTATATAGAAACATATATATATAATATATATATATTATATGCATAATATATATATTATATATATATGTGTGTGTGTGTGTGTGTGTGTATGTGTGCCTAATCATATGTAAGTATAGACATATACCTATGTATCTCCTTCAGTGAAATAAAAACTCTTAAGGACATTGACTGTTTTAATTTTTTCTTTGTATCCCCAATACTCAGTTTGGTGCTTGGCTAACAATAGTTATTTAATGATTGCTCTTTTATCAGTTTATTGACAGCAAATCACAGGTGCAGAAACTCAGCATAAATTAAGTGCAAGTCATTCTATTTGTAAAACATCCTAATTTTTTTCAGGTGTAAAATGTCCAACACAAAATTTTTGTTTTATAGGTCAGGAAATTCAAAATCATAATTAATGTCATTTCAATTGCTAGATAGTTTCATACTTCTATTTTTAAATGAGCTCTTTTCTGATGAAATATTTTACTGCCCTATTTTATGATATATTTATGAAATTATGTATTGTTTTCACTGAAGCAGAGGCCCATCTCTTTAACAGTAGGATTTTATAAGGAATGGTATATGGCCATGGATCATGGCAAATTTCAATCTTCTGAAGATTCTAGGTACATGGAAACTGAGTGGTGCCAATCAGTTGGAGAATAAATTATGCTATATTAATGTTATAGAATATTATTGTTTTATAAGAAATGATCAGCAGGATGATTTCAGAGAGGCCTGGACTTACATGAATTGATGCAAAATGAAATAAGCAGAACCAAGAGATCATTATACATGGCAACATCAAGAATATAAAATGATCAATTCTGATGGATATGACTTTTCAATAAAGAGATGATAGAGGCCAGTTCCAATGATCTTGTGATGAAGAGAGCCATCTATACCCAGAGAGAGACTGTGGGAACTGAGTGTGGATCACAACATAGCATTTTCATTCTTTTTTGTTATTTGCTTGCATTTTGTTTTCTTGCTAATTTTTTTCCTTTTTTATACGATTTTTCTTGTGCAACACAATAATTATACAAATATGTATACATATATTGTATTTAACATATTTTTATTAAAGCTTTTTATTTACAAAACATATGCATGTGTAATTTTTTCAACATTGACCCTTGCAAAATCTTTTATTCCAAATTTTTCACCTCCTTCCCCCCACCCCCTCTCCTAGTTGGCAGGTAGTCCAATACATATTAAATATGTTAAAATATATGTTAAATCCAATATATGTATCTATGTTTATACAGTTATCTTGCTGCACAAGAAAAATCAGATCAAGAAAGAAGAGAAAGAAAAACTGAGAAAGAAAACAAAATGCAAGCAAATAACAACAGAGAGAGTGAGAATGCTATGTTGTGGTCCACAATTAGTTCCCATGGTTCTCTCTCTGGGTGTGTATGTCTTTCTTCATCCCTGAACAAATGGAACTGGTTTAAATCATCTCATTGTTGAAGAGAGCCACGTCCATCAGAATTGATTGTTGTATAGTCTTCTTGTTGCTGTGTACAATGTTCTCCTGGTTCTGCTCATTTCACTCATCATCAGTTCATGTAGATCTCTCAAGGCCTCTCTGAAATCACCCTGCTGGTTGTTTCTTATAGAACAGTAATATTCCATAAGATTCATTTTCCATAATTTATTCAGCCATTCTCCAATTGATGGGCATCCATTCAGTTTCCAGTTCCTTCCCACTACAAAAGGGCTGACACAAACATTTTTGCACATGTGGGTCCCTTTCCCTCCTTTAAAATATCTTTGAGATAAAATCCTAGTAGAAACACTGCTGGATTAATGGGTATGCACAGTTTGATACTTTTTGAGCATAGAATATATATTTTAAAATGTTTAACATATACCAGATTACTTGCCATCTAGATGAAAGGGTTAGGAAGGGAGGGAAAATTTGTGTTTTTTTGTTTGTTTGTTTTTGTTTTAATTATTTTTTTTTATTTAATAGCCTTTTATTTACAGGTTATATGCATGAGTAACTTTACAGCGTTAACAATTGCCAAACCTCTTGTTCCAATTTTTCACCTCTTACCCCCCACCCCCTCCCCTAGATGTCAGGATGACCAGTAGATGTTAAATACATTAAAATATAAATTAGATACACAATAAGTATACATGACCAAAACGTTATTTTGCTGTATAAAAAGAATCAGACTCTGAAATATTGTACAATTAGCTTGTGAAGGAAATCAAAAATGCAGGTGGGCATAAATATAGGTATTGGGAATTCAATGTAATGGTTTTTAGTCATCTCCCAGAGTTTTTCTCTGGTAGCTAGTTCAGTTCATTACTGTTCCATTGGAAATGATTTGGTTGATCTGTTGCTGAGGATGGCCAGGTCCATCAGAACTGGTCATCATATAATATTGTTGTTGTTTTTTTTTTTTTTTTTTTAATTTTTTTTATTTAATAGCCTTTTATTTACAGGATATATACATGGGTAACTTTACAGCATTAACAATTGCCAAACCTCTTGTTCCAATTTTTCACCTCTTACCCCCCCACCCCCTCCCCTAAATGGCAGGATGACCAGTAGATGTTAAAATATATTAAAATATAACTTAGATACACAATAATTATACATGACCAAAACATTATTTTGCTGTACAAAAAGAATCAGACTCTGAATTATTGTACAATTAGCTTGTGAAGGAAATCAAAAATGCAGGTGTGCATAAATATAGGGATTGGAATTCAATGTAATGGTTTTTAGTCATCTCCCAGAGTTCTTTTTCTGGGTATAGCTAGTTCAGTTCATTACTGCTCCATTAGAAATGATTTGGTTGATCTCGTTGCTGAGGATGGCCTGATCCATCAGAACTGGTCATCATATAGTATTGTTGTTGAAGTATATAATGATCTCCTGGTCCTGCTCATTTCACTCAGCATCAGTTCGTGTAAGTCTCTCCAGGCCTTTCTGAAATCATCCTGTTGGTCATTTCTTACAGAACAGTAATATTCCATAATATTCATATACCACAATTTATTCAGCCATTCTCCAACTGATGGACATCCATTCAGTTTCCAGTTTCCGGGCCACTACAAGAGGGCTGCCACAAACATTCGTGCACATACAGGTCCCTTTCCCTTCTTTATAATCTCTTTGGGATATAAGCCCAGTAGTAACACTGCTGGATCAAAGGGTATGCACAGTTTGATAACTTTTTGAGCATAGTTCCAAACTACTCTCCAAAATGGTTGGATTCGTTCACAACTCCACCAACAATGCATCAATGTCCCAGTTTTCCCACATCCCCTCCAACAATCATCATTATTTTTCCTGTCATCCTAGCCAAACTTGACAGGTGTGTAGTGGTATCTTAGAGTTGTCTTAATTTGCATTTCTCTGATTAATAATGACTTGGAGCATCTTTTCATATGACTAGAAATAGTTTCAATTTCTTCATCTGAGAATTGTCTGTTCATATCCTTTGACCATTTTTCAATTGGAGAATGGCTTGATTTTTTATAAATTAGAGTTAATTCTCTATATATTTTGGAAATGAGGCCTTTATCAGAACCTTTGACTGTAAAAATATTTTCCCAGCTTATGGCTTCCCTTCTAATCTTGTCTGCATTAGTTTTGTTTGTACAAAAACTTTTTAGTTTGGTATAATCGAAATTTTCTATTTTGTTATCAGTAATGATGGGAGGGAAAAATTTGAAACACAAGGTTTTGCAAGGGTTAGTTTTGAAAAATTATCCATGCATATGTTCTGAAAACAAAAAGCTGTAATAAAAAAGGCTTCTAGGTATAGATAACAAAAATAACTATGGAGAATATGCATGGTAAGGATAAGCAGGCTGCAGTATAAAAATAATATTGGCTTGTTAGCAAGGAATATAAAAAGATATTATGGAAGTTATATGTGACCAGAAAAAAAGGCCAAGTAGCAAAAACGAAAGACCATTGATGTACAATTCAAGTGATACAATCATACACTAAAATACTAAAGAAATGGGAGGGAAACCTCCAGTATGTTGAACATAAATCTGTGGAGGAGACAATATGGACAAAATTTTACAGCTTGAGAAATCATGGATCAGTTCATCTCATTTTGGGGCATGTATCATTTCCCTTTAGAAACATGAAAAGACAAGTTAATTTTATAAGTTGCTTCAAATATTTTAGTAAGTCTACATATAGTCATATATATGTATATATAAAATACTGTGATTCTAAATTACAACAAATTATTCCAAGATTAACTGGTCTTGGTTCTTTGCTCCATAACTCTTTATACATGGATTATTGTGTTCCTAAGAAGAAGACTATAGCTTGAAGCAATATTGTAAGTCAAGTGCTTCCCCTCCCTCTACAGCTAAATTTGAAATGTTCTCAGCTGGATCAGTATCTTCAGAAAGAGGCTATTTTTAAAAATCTGTATTTTTTTTTTTTTAGAATAAGTTGAACCAGATAACTCAAAATTTCCCTTTCAGTTTTCTAGAGTCAACTAGAGTATCAGGACCATGATAGGCAGAAGAAAAATAGAAAAAGAAATAGATACTCAGACTTTAGCTCATAAAGTATATAAAACTCATCAATGCAACCTTGTCTGTGATTTAATCTGGAGGCTTCAAGTAGCTTAGGAACTAGATATGGAGATACCATTCACAGCAGTACTACTCCAGGACAAGCTAAAATCACAGAAGAAAAATTTACTTCTTGAATTCTTGAAGCCACAGTCAGCCTTGTCCCTAGCTTACAGGGGAAACTCTGCTATAGTCGAATCCAGTCTGAGAAGAGAGGATTGAAAAAACAGATGCTTTGCTGTTGGATCACGGGACGACAGGCCCCACTTCCATGTTCTTGTACTGGATTCTGAACAACTCCTGCCAGTAATGTCCTTTACATCTTTTATCTGCCAGCCATCCAGCCGCCAGGCAGCATGCATTTGGTTTTTGGATATGCTGCAGAAGGAAATTGTTACAGGTGCTGAACTGCTTCTCTAAGATCGCAGCCTGACTGGGTGGTATTTGGCCTCTCAGTAAGGGATTTGTGAATTATAAACATCCCTGGAGAACTAAGCACTGCAATATCACTTCATTCTCTTGACATGTGTTCCCTAATGTCTCAAGGAAAAACAGATGAGGGCATAATGACAAAGGTGATCTGAACAACACACGTTTGTATGCCAGCTTATATTTTAGCAGAATAATATCCCCATTAAATTATTTTGGTATCATTTCTGAGATAGAAGGAAACTTAAAAGTGTTTAGAATTAGGAAAATCTTTTTTAACTTTTTAAAATTATTATTATTATAGCTTTTTATTTATAAAACATATGCATGGGTAATTTTTCAACATTGACCCTTGCAAAACCTTCTGTTCCAGCTTTTCTCCTCCTTCCCCACAATCCCTCCACTAGATGGCAGGTAGTCCCATACATGTTAAATATGTTAAAGTATATCTTAAATACAATATATGTATACATATTTATACAGTTATCTTCCTGCACAAGAAAAATCGGATTTAGAAAGAAGGTAAAAATAACCTGAGAAGGAAATCAAAAATGCAAGCAAACAACAACAGAAAGTGTAGAAATGCTATGTACACACTCATTTCTTGGTGTTTTTTCTCTGGGTGTAGCTGGTTCTCTTCACTACTGAACAAATGGAACTGATTTGGTTCATCTCATTGTTGAAGAGAACCACATCCATCAGAATTGATCATCATACAGTATCGTTGTTGAAGTACATAATGATCTCCTGGTCCTGTTCATTTCACTTAGCATGGGTTCACATAAGTCTCTCCAGCCTTTCTGAAATCATCCTGCTGGTCATTTCTTACAGAACAATAATATTCCATAACATTCATATACCACAGTTTACCCAACCATTCTCCAATTGATGGACATCCATTCATTTTCCAGCTTCTAGCCACTACAAACAGAGCCACCACAAACATTTTGGCACATACAGGTCCCTTTCCCTTCTTTAAGATCTCTTTGGGAGATAAGCCCAGTAGTAACACTGCTGGATCAAAGGGTATGCAGAGTTTGATAACTTTTTGAGCATAGTTCCAAATCGCTCTCCAGAATTGAGAAATCATGGATCAGATCATCTCATTTTTGGTCATGTATCATTTCCCTTTAGAAATATGAAAAGACAGGTTAATTTTGTAAACTTGGATTCATTCACAGTTTCACCAATAATGCATCATGTTTTCCCAGTTTTCCCACATCCCCTCCAACATTTGTCATTATCTTTTCCTGTCATCCTAGCCAATCTGACAGGTGTGTAGTGTTATCTCAGAGTTGTCTTAATTTGCATTTCTCTGATTAATAATGATTTGGAGTACCTTTTCATATGACTAGAAATGAACTAGGAAAAATCTTAAAGATTTTTCCCCTATAGATAAACTCATGGGCATTCTTATATTTTTATCATTGGTATTGTTATTAATAGCTAGAATTTACCATAATCCTTTTAGCTCTTCATTGTGCCTTGCATATATTATCTCATCTGAGCCACACAACAATTCTGTAAATTAAAATGATTGTTCCCATTTTACAGATGAGGAAACAAAGGCAGGCATAGATAAAATATCTTTCTGGGATCACATAGCTAATAAGTTTTTGAAGCAGATTTTGAATTCAGATCCATTATTCTGTAAACCAAACCACCTAGGTGCCTCTAAATTTTTTTTTCTTATTTTTAGCACAGTAGTGGTTTTGTTTCATAACGGGGATGTAAATATTTATGCATCCAAAGATGATGTTGCTAGTAACATTCAATCTCTATTATCATCCTCAGAATATGGTGCAGACAGCCCAAATCCAAATATTTCCATACTGTCCTGCCAATGACCAGCATTCTCCAGGAATAATAGATAATACAGTGTCTGGATTCATTCTGTTCTAATTCACTGCTAAGTAGAAACAGATAGTTGGGTTGCATTACACTGTTATACATTGGTAAAGTTTCCCCCAAGGCAGAAATTTACCATGCATGTACCCTATCCTTACAGTGAAGGCAGTAGAAGCTTTAATCATAAATAGAATGCACAAATCCCACTCATAAATATTAAACTGATCTGTTAATGAAATCATGTCCCTTTAACCTTATCTGTGTTGAACTTTTCTCTGAAAATCAAAGTTAGGGTCACCCTGTTAGCTATTTTTAATGCATTTTATAAACATTCCCATGACATCTCTGTTTTATATCTCCTATATGAAAACCCATATTTACTAGAAAGCTCTATTAGAAAAGACTACCCACTATACAAAAAACATTTACCTTTAAAGAGTAATCTTCCCTAGTGAGCTTTTTAAATGATTATATTTATACATAATGTTTCAAGAACAGATTAAATGTGAAAACAGTGAAAATAGAAAGAATAATTTAAAAGCTCTGACATTTTATGCATTAAAATCAATTTACTTAAGTTTAGTTAGAGAGCAAATTTAATTGTTTGTGCCACTTTTCACTACTCAGTTTACAATATATCAATTAAAAATAAGTATACTTTTAAGTCAAAGAATCTCAGCATTCAAAGAAGCCCAGGGAGACATGTAGCTCAACCAAGTAAATAAATAGGAATCCATTCTAACACACTAGAAACTGTGTAGAACTTCTTAAACTTTTTCCACTTATGATTCCTTTTTGCCTGAGAATTTTTTACGTGACACCATCTCAAATCTCAGCCGAGGTGTTTCTGGCAACATTTGTGTATGCACAGTGCAAAGTGTGCATGTTGTGTGTTCAGAACCAAGGCTGCAGTGAATTTACAGGATGCAACACAAGCAAATACTGCCAGAAACACCTCATATTCAATACATGTTTGATTTTGAATTAATTTTTGGTTGTTGCATTTTACTGTTGCCAAATTTTTTCACAAGTCCATTCAATTACGTGACTCTATATGGGGTAGGAACCTAGAGTTTAAGAAGCTTTAGCCTAGTGGAAAGAACATTAGAGTTAGTTGCAGGAGTCTTGTTTTAAATCCTAGCCCGGTTACTCATATGACTCTGGATAAATCATTTTACCTCTCTGGGCCTCAATATCCCCACTGGGAAAAAAAAAAAGGAGATTGGGCTGGCTAATACCCAAGGTTCTTTCGGTTTTAAATCTGTGATCCAATAACACACAATATATATTAGACCAGCTTTGTTTACAAGCCTCCAGAAACAGAGACAGTCGATTTCACTAGTGGACACTTTTATTTGTAAAAAGGATTTTCTTTATATCAAGCACAAAGCAGAAATAAGGTCAGTCTACAAGTTTGTAATTTGGGGAATTAAGGGGATTGATAGCCAGTCACAGTTAAAAGAGTCCTTAATTAATTAACTAAATAAAATCTAACACCCTCCCCGCCATGAAATATAAATTTCTCTACAAGCTACTTGACAAGTTGTAAGACAGCCTCTGGTGATGTGGAATTGACTCTGGAGCAGCCTATTTATGGATATATATGACTATAGGAACTTTTCATTCCTATACTAGGCCAAAATCTATATTCCCATAACTTTCATCCAATTGTCTTTGCTCTGAACCCAAATACAATTTGCTCATTCTTCTACATAAGAATCTTTAAAGTAGTAAAAGAAAGGAAATATGTATCCCCCAATTCTTCTCCAGACTAATTTAGACATCTAATAATAGCACCTCATCTAATCTAGCACCTCATAAACCATACTATTGATTCTCTCACTACCTTGATCACCTTCTCTATATATGTCAGATTATAAAAGAAAACCCTTTCTAAAAAGTGGATTTTAATGTCCACCTGGCTACAAAAATATTTGTAGCAGCCCTTTTAGTAATGGCAAGGAATTGGAAACTCAATGGATGCCCATCAATTGGGGAATAGCTGAAAAAATATGGTATATGAATTTAATGGAATATTATTATTTTATTTAAAAAAATAATGAGTAGGCTGATTACAGAAAAGCCTGGAAAGACTTACATGAACTGATGCTTAGTGAATCAAGCAGAACCAAGAGTACATTGTACACAGTAACAGTAAGATTATGTGATGATCAACTGAAGGGCTTGAATCTTTTCAACAATTCAGTGATTCAAGGCAATTCCAGTAGACTTGAGATGGAAAATACCACCTTCATCCAGAAAAATAACTATGGAGACTGAATATAGATCAAAGTACAGTATTTTCATCTTTTTTTAAATTTGTTTTCTCATGGTTTTTTTCCCTTTTGATCAGATTTTTCTTGACAAATATAGAAATATGTTTTAAACTATAACAAACTTTATTGCCTTGGGAAGGAAGGAGATGGGGGAAGGAGAAAGAAAAATTTGGAACATGGGGTCTTACATAAATGAGTGTTGAAAGCTATCTTTATCCATATTTGGAAAAACAAAATATTATTAAATATTTTTAATGTCCATCTGGCATGATGATAGTAAAGAAGCTGATGAGAGTAGAATACTCATCTTTTAAAAATGAACTTAATGGCATGTAATAGATACTTAATACTCATTTATTGAATGAATAAATGTAATTCTCTAATTTCAAAACCTGGGCCTAATTCAAACTGGTTATATGATAGTTTGGATCCAAAACTAGAATGAAATGAAATATGTGAAGTCCATCTAACAGTTAACAATTTAACAGCAAAAAGTTTACTTAAACAAAACAAGGAAAAAGCATTCAAAATACGAAAAGGCTATTCATCCATGATATGAATTCAGCTCAATGTAAACTTTTGATGTTAGTCACATTACTTATCTGTGATTAGAGGCTGGAAGAAGGAGCTCCAGTCCTCGGTGTCCTGGTGCTTTTGAACTCAGGTAAGCAGGAAATTTCCACAATGGCAAAAGTCTTAGGCCCCTAAACCAATTAAATCTCCAGCACAGTTTTAATACCCTTTTAAGGAAACAATGGTCTAACTTGTAGGAGTGGGAAGAGAAATTTAGGAATATTATTCCCATCATACCTGAAGAGACATTTTGAGACAAATTAGGTCAATAACTTCCTCTTTCTATTCAGTCAATAAATTGAAAAGCATTTAAGTTCTTCCTACTTTGCCAGGTAATGTGCTAAGCTCTGTGGATACAAAGGAAAGCAAAAACAGTCCCTTCCTTCAAGAACCTTACAATTTAATTGGGGAGAGGATGAGAAAGTACAACACACCAACAATTATGTAGAAAGAAGATACATACAAAATAATTCATAGATAATCTCAGAGGGAAAACACTAATATTTTAAAAGGACCAAGAAAGGCTTCTTACAAAAAGTGGAGTTTTAGTTAAGTTGTGAAGGAAGTCAGGTAGGTAGAGAAGGAGAGGGAGAGAGTTCCAGACATGAAGAACAGCTCATGAAAATGCAGTCAGAATGTCTTCTGCATTGAATAGCAAAGAAGTAAGTGTCACTGGATCAGAGATAGTAAACACAGTAAAGTATAAGAAAACTGAAAAGGTAGTTAGAGACAGCTTTTGAAGTTCATTCAAAACCAAGGGGAAGATCTTATAGTATTGCTCCTGGAAGTAAGAAGTAGATTATATATTTTAAAAGTGGAAGGCTGATGTGTTCAGACCTATATTTTAGAAAGCATTTAGATAGCTGAGTGGAGGATGGAGTACAATGGGGAAAGGTTCAATATTTCTTAGAGGGAGAAGGATAAAATACATTTTTGAGAGGATATGAATGAATTCTGAAATGTCTGTGTCCCCATAACTTTTATTTATTTATTTATTTTTGCTGGGGCAATTGGGGTTAAGTGCCTTGCCCAGGATCACACAAATAGGAAGTATTAAATGTCTGAAGCCAGATTGGAACTCAGGTCATCCTGACTTAGGTCTAGTGCTCTATCCACTACACCAACTAACTGCTCCCAACTTTTAAATTTTAAGGAGTAATGCTTCTAGTTTCCAAAACATATGTGACCTTTCAATTAGAGTAAGAGGAAATACCATGGATTCTGGGGAGAAAAGACTATCCAGCTCATACTCATCATGCACTTCTCAGTTGCCCTTCAGGTAATCCTCAATTACAGCTCTTCAAAGATTGTATTTTTCCATGGCTTATAGTTATATGAAGTTGTCCCAAAAAAGGATATTTAAAAATAGGCCATTGTTTCAGAGAAAAGTTTAAGGTCACCTTTACAGTTTGCCAAAGGCAAATTTGTTTTGCTCCTGATCTGAGCCCAGCTTATTATTTATTTGATGTGTCTAAGAAAATGTATAGTGTTGGATGAGCTCTATATGTTGTCCTTCTGAAGAAATATCAGAGTGAGGATTATACTTCCCTTCATCCCAGATTAATATGTTTAATTTGTATGTGCTTTGTGTTTATTTATCTGTGTAAATGTTTATCAGAGGCAGCTATATCATACAATGGAGAAAGTGCTGGTCCTGGAGTCAAAAAGACCTGAATTCAAATCTGATCTCAGACACTTACTAGCTGAACAAATAACTTCTTTTTGCCTTAGTTTCCTCACCTGAAAATAAGGATGATAATAATAGCAACCTACCTCTCAGGGTTTTTTGTGAAGATTAAATGAGATATATTTTCAAAGAACTTACTACAGTGCTTGGCATATAGTAGGTGCTTTATAAATGCTTATTTCATTCTCCAATAAAATATCTACTTTTGAGGATAAAAATTGCTCTATTTTTGCCTTTGTATTCCTAGCATCTAAGACAGTGTCAGGCACACAGTAAATGCTTAATAAATTTCTGCTGAAATGGAGTGAATGGAATGGAATTCTTAAATTTCCATCTAATCCCTCACATGGTCAATCAATACTTAGTTCCTCTGGAGACTCAAGATACTCCTTAATAAAACCTCCCTGAATACATTAGGCATACAACTGGCAAAATGACCGCACATTTTTCCTCTCCTGAGTCTACCTTATGTTGCAGCTAAACCAACCTTGTACATGGTATTTGATCTCCTACCTTTGCACATGAATCTCCCACCATCTTTCCTCATCCATCTCATAGAAACCTTAGTTTCTGTCAAAACACAATTCAGATATGACTTTTACAGGTGGGAGTCCTTTCTTCCTTCTCACAGTTTCTACCCTGCCACCTCTGAAACAATTTTGTATTTAATGGGTATATATTTTGTCATTTGTGTGATAGGTGTTGTTTCCCCCAATAGAATGTAAGCTCCTTGAGCACAGGAACTCCTACTTCCTATATTCCCAGTGTCCGATATATTAGCAGAGACTGATATTAGCAGAGACTATAATGTTTGATAAATCTAATTGAATAGGAGGAAAACATTAATAATTTGTCTTCCAGAAGGGGAGTAGGAGACTGTAATCACAGCCTTTGGTTTAGTGGATGATTCTTTTACAACAGCATATGATTCTTCTCATGCCCAGAGTCAAGTTCTTTGGGAAAAAGAGCAATACCGGCTAACTAGTGCCCACAGGATCACTCCTTGTTTATTCAGAAGATTTAGATCTGTTTGCTTATCCTATTCTTTGAGGGCTGGATACCTCCCAGAAGCACTGCTCTGACTTATGGTTAGAAATTCCTCATGGTTCAAAGAGTAATGTCCAAATATCAAACTGAATCCATTCAGCACCAGTTTAGAAATTCTCTTATTTTGAAGTCTCTAGTTTTCTCTCAAAATTATTTTGTCTCTCATGCAAATTAATAGAAGGTAGAAAAAGGTACCTGAACAAAAATTGAACTTCAAGCCTGATTGAAAGCTTGCTTTTAATATACACTAAATTGCTATTCTATAAAACAGACACAGCTTCATAATCTCCCACCATCCTATTAAATGTTTTTAAATTTTTATTTATATTTTTTCTTTTAGTTACACAGTGAAACCAATTTCATGAATTTTATCTCTCCAAAGAGAGTTTTTGAACTGACTTCCCATTTAGGTGCAATTTCTTTATATCTTCTGACTTCATTCATAGTGATAAGATGAATGGGTGTGTGATGAGCTCTCTAATACTGTATCAAATTCCTGGTTATTATACAGAGATTGCTTTCAAATAGCACCAGTGTTTTAATAATGTTCTGCAAATGGTCTAAAACTACATGAATCTTATCACTTGCCTTTCTTTCCTTCACCATTACCTTGGAAGTGGACAAGGATTACTGAGAGCTGATGATTCCATTTTGTGGAATACCATGGCCAAAAGTAATTATCATTTGTTGCCAATTGCTGTTGATAACATGTGTATAAGGCTATTCCTCAGATAATCACTGCTCAGGCTATCACCAGGCTTATATTCAAAGACTCTGCATCTTGGTAGAACCTGGAAGAACAGACATTCAGTTGGCAGAGCTTTTGAGAACCCAAGAACATCATGCCAGAGAGAAAAAGAGCCTGAATTTTCAAAAGGTTCCATTTGAAACCTGGAGCTAGTAGTGTTCAATGTGAGCTCAACTTGGCAGACGATAGTGTTCCATTCATGTCTAGCCTTAGGTTATCGCTCTTTTCTAAGTAACTGCAGCCTGCTGTATGTGTATGTGTATATTAGTAGCTACTAATGACAACTCCCTTCCCATCAACCCCATCCACACACACATACACACAAAAAAGAAAAGTGTCTCTGTTTTAGGAAATATGAAGCTGTGATACTGATGATATGATCAAGGACCTAACCATTCCAGCTGAAAAAGCTTGAATTAGCACAGTAAGTGAGGAAAAAAACATTTTTACTCTAAATAGGGGGAAAAAAATTTCAATTGCAGCATTTACTAGACTTGGAGAGGAAATGGATGTTAGCTTCATGATACAAAGAACTACATTACATAAGGCAAGCACCCAAAATTTTCAGCCTGGTTTCCATCATATTGCACCCAAGGAAGGGACATAGACATACCAGAGATAGCCTATATTGGATACAGATGTCATGAGAGTAGCAAGTTTGTTCTGTGATACTGCCAAGCAATACCAGCTGCTTTTAAAATCATGAGCAAATAGAGTTAAGGTAGGACACGCGAAAAGATTCTTATTGAGAGTGATTTCTACAAACTTTACTATTCCCAAAGGAAAGCAAAAGCACATTTATTTAATCAGCAGACTTGCCAATTAGATTTCTCTTTGTTTTTGCTTTGTTTTTTCTCCTCAATCTGTGAATGCCATTATTGAGGCATGAAAAATGTCAAAAGGCCAAATATCATGTATAATTCTTTGTCTACATGCAGTAGGTGAATTAAAATACTAAGGCAAATATTCAAATAGTTTGAGGAAAACACATTTTAAAGACACTTAACTAAGTGTTATAGATAAAAATTTGAATATTTTATTAAATTTTTTAAACCTAATTATCTGTTTCATTGCCTTAAATATCTAGTCATGTTCAATATATACCTATATAAATATACATATGTGCATATATACACATATATATCTCATTCTATATTCAAAATCTTTCACCCCTTTATCAGGAGGTAGGTAATATATTTCATCATTAGTCTTCTGGAGATCTGTTTGGTCATTAAGAGCATCAGAATTCCCAAATTTTGCAGTATGTTTCAGAAGCAGCAGCACTGGAACTCAGGTTTTCCTAATTCTGAGGTCAGCTGTCCATCCATGTTACCACTCTCTACTATGTTTATGATTTTAATAAAAGAAAATTAAAAGGACAATGAATACTGAAACAAAAGATACCTGAACCAAAAGTTGGGAAGAAGAAAGAACTCCAGAGTTGGAGTCAGAAGATCCGGTTCTGAATTCTTATTATTACCTGTGTGATCTTGAGTAATTCACATAATCTCATCTAAAAATGAATGGATTAAACTGATCTCTATCTTATTTTAGAGATCAAAATTTTAACTTTTTCTTGTACTGTGAATTGCAGTGTTCCCCTTCCACAGGAGATAGACAAGGGTGTTTGAGAGCCTTAATCAGACTGCTTATAGTCAATTATTGATCATCATCATTACTACCCTTTCCTTGAGTACTGCCACTCAAAATTGGTGTGATTTAGGAGAGCAATTTTTGGTTCCAAATGATGTGTTTAGGGTTCAGCACCAAATGATGAGATTGTAGGCACCAAAAGTTGGGGTTTGGTCATATAAAAAATTTACAACAGCCATTTTCTTTGGCAAAAGGAAGGTTTATTTAGGAAAGACAAAATGAAAAGATACAATACTAGGAATGGTAAATATGAAATAGAGTTGGGAAAGTATATAGTTAGCAAGGAAAGTGAATTTTGCAGTTAATGGTAGAAAAGACAAGTTCCCTAATAAAGGCCACAATTAATCAGGAGAAAGGGAACACTCCATAAGACTGAAGTATGCCTTTAGCTCGCAGGGAGAATAGCAAGAGAGATTTCACATCCTAAAAAAGTTAGTTAGCTATACGGAGAAAGAATAGAGAAATGGTAAGGGAGGAGAAAGACATCATGAGGCAGAGTGTCATAGAGGACATAAATCAAAGGGGCTCAGCGAAGATGATGTGAGCCATGGATGGATTTATAGGGGAAATTTAATCTCAGAGATTTGACATTACTCCAATTTCTGACCAGATATAGCAAGGTGGGGCTACCCATGACCTCCACTGAGTGTGGGACTATGAGCTAAACTGATCTCCATCAGTGCCCTTCCCTGCTTGCCTCAGGGAGCAATTCCTTCAATACTGCAGTCTTTCTCTGCCAGTCACATCTAGTTAACTCAGGCTTATCAGCACCAGAGAATACAAAAGGAGAGAATGCATCATACAGTACTTATACACAAGTTATAATGAAAATTTTCTTGAGCCTAATCATCTCCATCAAATGAAATAATACACACACATTTGCCTTCGCAAACCTTAAAGTGGAGTATAAATGCTAGCCAGCATTATTTACGAATCATGCAGACTTTTATTTTAATGGTTATTGACTGAATTCATTGTTACTTATCTCCAAATTATTATAATTTACAGGATATTTTAGTTCTAGGGACACAGTTGAAATCTGGGAACACACTAGAAAACCTAAGATATGTGGGTCTAGGTACAGAAGACATAAAACAGGCAACATAAGTTGTCAACAATATGTGATTAAGAGAGACTGAATAATAGATGTCAAGATGTTCAAAGAAAAAGGTTGCCAATGCATCCTATTAGTAAAGTCAGATGTCTGAGTGGAGTTGGTCTTGGAATCAAGAAGATTTAGATTTCAATCCTAACTGCAACATGTGGATTGTGTAATCAGTTTCTTTCTTTTTCTTTTTCTTTTTTTTGAATTTTCAATTCAGTATTTGTTTTCTCCATAATATTTTATTTTTCCAATTACATATAAAAATACTTTTCAACATTCATATCTATAAAATATTGAGTTCCATATTTTTCTCCCTCCCTCCCTTACTTTCCCTTCCCAAGACAGCTGTGAAATCTGATATAGATAATACATATACAATCATTTTAATATATTCCCATATTACTCGTGTTGTAAAGGAAAAATTAGAATAAAAGGGGAAAACTATGAGAAAGAAAAAATAAACAAACAAACCAAAAAGGTGAAAATGGTATGCTTCAATCTGCATTCAGTCTCCACAGTTCTCTCTGGTTGTGGGTGAATGGCATTTTCCATCCCACTTATTTAAAATGATCAGTTTCTTTCAAGACCTAGCTCAAGCCTCACATTCTATAAGTTGTCTTTTTTGGTTCCTTCCATACACAACTGGTAGAACCTTCCCCTGTAATATTATCTCCCAGCTACTCTGTATGTACCTTGCATGTATCTATATATCTAAGGAGTTTGGTCAGATATCAGACACCAAGATTATCCCCAGCATCCTGGGTCATCACCAGGCCTCTTGACTCTTGTCCTGCCACTGGATTTTAATGACTTTAGTAGAGAGAATGAAGCTGATAACTTTATCAATTCTGCATCATTTAAATCCAATTCATATGGAAGTCAAGACATCACCTCTTGATGTCAATGAGCCTCTTAGAAAATGAAAGATTAACAACAAACATGTGACCTTCTCCATTTAGAATGTAGGCTGTTTGAGCTTAAGAGCAATTTTTGTCTTTCTTCTTATTCCAATGCTTAACATATGTTAAGAACTTAATGAATGCTTGTTAATAGATTAAGACTCATTTGGTTTTTTGATTGATTTAATTGATAACCACACACAAGCCTCCTCTCTGATCCTCACTTTCCTCATTTGTAAAATTAAGGATAAAATACATAAAATATTTTAGAAGGATATAATGAGACTTAAATAAAATAGGTAAAACACTTTCCAAATTAAAAATGCCATGTGAATTGCATAGTTATTATTAATAAAGAATATTTCCTGAAAACATAATTTTATCCCTTATGGTTATTTATCCATGTGGTCACCAAACTTTTCTGAGCCTCAATTTCCATATTTGCAAAATAAAATCTCTTCCCTTTCTAAATCTCATGATTTCAGGATGTAATCAGTGCCTTAAATCACAAAATAAGTTTTTCTGTGAGGGAAAAAAAATCTTGTATCATCTATGGATTTATTTTCATAGGACTATTTCCTCAAAAGCTTTGTTGAAAGAGAGATAATCCTAATAATGTCACTATAGTTCAGTGATTTTTATGGTCAATGATTCAGTACCACTCTTAATTTTAATATACCAATTATAACAAGGTAAGAATCAGGCTTGATCAATAACAGAGAAACTGCAGAAAGCTTGTTTCTGCTCTAGCCCTGTACTCAATATGCAGTGAGTACTTCATAAATATTTCTTCTTGTTGTGGCTGAACTAAGCTGCCCCTTGGATTTGAGCATCACAGAAGAAATGATATTATAACAAGATGCCAATGAACACAGTGAGTTTTAGAAATCCTAGCATGCAAGTGGGCAATAAAAGACCAGATGTGAAACTGCATCTGCTTCTAAACCACTGAGATAAATACAGCAGGAATAATCATCATTCATTTCTTTCCAGTTTAAGACAGGGCAGTAATATCTCAGAGATAATTAAAACATTGGTTGGTGCAACAGATGTGGAATTCATGGTTTAAAAGCCCTGCCAGCTCCATTTTCCCAAGTTGTCATTCCCTTCTTATCCTAAATCTTTCTTCCAAATGCACTCAAGATGTGAAGCAAACAATTTAGAAGTAAAAAGGTAACATTAATGTGGAAAAGAGACCTATTCTGGGTTAATTGTTCCAGACCTGATGTGACCAACCCAAGCACTTGTTATCTAGGGACATGAGAAACAAAAGTCTACAATCTGCTCCCAGCTCTTTTTCAGTTATCTTAAGGGAAATTCCTGTCTCTGCTTCAGTTTCTCCATTCCTGTCATGTGTATCACCATGAGATTAGGGATCACAGCGATATCAGGTCCCTGCTTGGACCTGCCACACAATCTGTCCTTTGTTTAACAAAATGGTATAACCTTAGTTCTTGACCAAAAATTCTCCTTTGAAAAAAAATACATTCGCTTAGGAAGCTTGGTAGCCCTCTAGGACCCAGCTTCATAAGCTGTGATTTGCAACTCCATATGGGAGTCTTGTAACTGAATGTGGGGGTTGCAAAATTATGATCTATTGTCAGTAAATATTTGGTTTGTATACATATTTTAATATACCTATATACTCAGGATCATGTAAAAATTTCTCAGGTGAAAAGGGATCACAAGTAAAAAAAATTTGAAACCCTACTTTAGGCTATACCATCGAAGCTCATTCTCAAGAAGATGTTAGTATAGATTTTTACAAGGTGCTCTGGAAGAGGTGGATAGATCATAAATTGTTTTGCTGTTTCTGCTCAATCTGCATTAGTTCATACAAATCCTATAACAGAAACATTGTAAAATGAACAATTTTGAAAGACTTAACAACTCTTATCAACAAAGCAATCAATCATGACGCCAGGGCTGATGACACCTCCTGACAGAGAGGTGATAGGCTCAATGAAGAATGAGACTCACATTTATAGACATGACAAAATGTAGGAATTTGTTTTGTTTGATTGTAATTATTTACTACAAGATTTTCACTCTTTAGGGAAGAGAGGAAGGAGGGAAATGAGAGAGAAAATAAATGCTTATAAATGGGGGGAAGGGAGATGAAAAAATTTAAAGATGTGAAAAGATAATACAATGCAATTTTATCTTATAAACCTAGAACTCAATGTAATTCCCCTCTTCTAGACCTCAAGTATTCTTTGAAGTTTATTATTATATGGTAATCCAATTGATCATGCATAAGCTTTTTAAAATGAACAAAAGAAGAACAAAACTTCTCTACTTTGCAGAACATATTTGTGAGTTCTTTCATATTTTGTCCCCCTCCTTATTATTTCCTTTTAAAAGAAATGTTATGATAAGTGCTCACTTAATATAAATTAGTTGAGTGAGTGGCATTCTATAAATTTTTCTGCCTCACAAATTATACAAAAATTAACTAACCATTTTCAGAATCAGGCTGTCTGCTTAAATTCCATCACTAAAATAACCATAATATCATTATATTTCTCCTTCATTTTTTTAAAAAAGTAATTTTTTACTAAGTTCAAATGGCAGATTATTCTATATCAGAAAGGATCTTCACATCTATCTTTTATTTTATTGCAATAAGTATTTATTTTTAATACACATTGCTTCATGGATCATGTTGGGAGAGAAAAATCAGAGCAAAAGGGAAAACCATGGGAAAGATTAAAAAGAAAAAGAAAAAAGAAATGAACATAGCATATGTGATTTATATTCAGTCTCTTTAGATCTTTTTAAGGATGCAGATGGCATTTTTCTATCCAAAGTCTTTTGAGATTGCTTCAGATCACTGAACTGCTGAGAACTAGTCCTTTCATAGTTGATCATCACACATTCTTGCTGTTATTGTTGTCCACTGTGCTCCGGGTTCTATTTGTGTCACTCAAAATCAGTTCATGTAAATCTTTCCAGGCCTTTCTATGATCATCATTTTTTATAAAACAATAATATTCCATTACCTTCATGTACCACAGCTTGTTTAGCCATTCCCCACTTAATGGGCATCCACTCCTTTTTTGAGTCTTTGCTAGCACAAGAAGAGCTGCTACAAACATTTTTGCACATGTGGGAAATTTTTCCTCCTTTGTGATTTCTTTGGGATACAGGAACTGCTGGGTCAAAGGGTATTCCCAGTTTTATAGCCCTTTGGGAATATTTCCAGATTGCTTTCCAGAATGGTTGAATCATTTCACAACTCCACCAACAATGCATTAGTGTCCCAGTTTTGCTACTCTCCATTTTGCTAGTAATTTACTATATTAAGTTTATCTCAAATTCAACTACAAAATAGTTCAACAAAAAAAGAATTAGGCAGAATAGGAGATAGAGAACTGGATCCTAAAACTGGAATGAGGTACAGCATTTGCCTAATACATCAGCATATATTCCCAGATCTTTCTCATTTCTTGACTTAGCACCCTTTTTATTATGTGATCTCAGTGATTAGGAAATAGATGTAGAAGACCTCAGATATTGAGGAACTCTGGAGAAATATATTTGAAGCAAAAATACTTACAGCAGGGTGTTAACTCAGTGTGATTGATGAGATAATGGTTCTCTAGTTCACATATTCTTGGTATGGTGATGTAATGGTTCTACAGTTGGCACATGCTCAGTGTGCTGTAGTGATATAATTGTACTAAGGTATATAAGGACTGAGAGGACTTGAAATAAGCAGACTTGAGGAAGACTCCAATGAGAGTGTGCTTGAGCTCGATCTCAGACTCCAGGCTCCAGACTCCTCAAGAAAGCTAGCCGGGACATTACAGCAGCCCTTTTTGTAGTAGATGCTCATCAATTGCAATCATTATATGACATTTTAAGGGGAGACAGTGCTTTAAACTCACCACTCCAGCTTACAAAAGAAGCTCAAAAGTCTCTGAGAGAAGTTGAAGTGGCTTTATCCAATGTGGTTGAAAGAATCACTCAAAAACCCTTGGAAATATCAGTTTTTGCTACTCAAGAGGCACCCACAGCAGTCCTTCATCAAAGAGACAGTGTGACAGAGTGGGTGAACCTCATGGCACAACCAGAACAAAGCCTTACTCCTTACCCAGTGCTTGCGAGCAGTACAATTATCTGGATCAAGACCTGACAAGATATACACCTTTTATACTACTGCACAAATTAATGTGTGCTGTGAAACCATCCCAGAGTGGCAAATTTTATTGGCCATGGCTCCAAATTTTATACATGGGTCTCCATTAAAGATAACTCCATTATTACATCATTGGCAATGGGTTCTTGAAGAAAAGGTATCTGAAGTTTCTCTTGAAGGACCAACTATCTTTACAGATGCATCCAAATATATTTGTGCTGTATACTCTCGTGACTTAACTATAGAGTAGTCAGAACTCCTTTTCAGTCCTCTCAGCCCTTATATATCTTAGTACAATTACATCACTGCATCTCACTGAGCATGTGCCAATGTAGAACCATTACATCACCATACTAAGTACTAAGTATATGTGAACTAGAGAACCATCATCTCATCAATCACACTGAGTTAACACCCTGATATAATATCTTTTCTTCAAGTATACTTTTCTCAGAGTTCCCCAATATCTGCGGTCTTCTATAGAAGAACAATATAAATTTTAGGACATAGGTTTTTGTGTATAATTGTGAAGAAGAGAATCTCAATGTGGAGTTATAATACTTTTTAGAGTTAAATGGAATCTTAGAGAAAGAACCTGCATGATGACGTTGAGTTCCATGGAGATTAAGATCCTTGCCCTGGGACACAAAAGTAATCAGCATTGGAGATGAGATTTAAAACTCATACCTTCCACTCTAATCACTGTTTTTCCCCTCACAATGCATTTCTACCAAGAGAAGAAAAAAAGGGGGGTATCTGAAAAATCCTCTTTTGTGATTATGTTTTATATAATATAGTATTGTTATAAGTGATCCAGAAAAAGTTATACAAAGCCCAAGGAAAATTTTTTTCTAATTTGTAAATAGTTCTATTGCATTAATATATGCTATCTATCTGCCATCCAACTGGGTGAACTTATTCATGGCAGTATTTGAATATATTTAACATAATTAGAAGTCATGTAGTTTAATTCCCAATTTAATATTAGAAAAAGCAAAAGTAGACAGAGCAAATCAAGGGAAAATCAATCTATGACTCTGGACCCATTTATTTTTACTAAGAGCATCAAAAGGCAGGGAAGAAAGGGAAAGTTGTTTGTGGTTTTTCTGAGTCCATGAGACAAGAGTTTACATGCAAATAAATAATTGGATGCTCAATGTAAACAATTGTCTGTGCTATCCAGTATTATAAAGGAAGTTTTAAAATTTTGCTGAAAGGAGAAGAGGCTTTTAAACACTGGCTCTTATTCTTATTTTGGATGGCTGACCTCAGGTTAGAAGATAGATTTCTGTGTTTTTCTTTACTTAAAATGTAAGTCTTCCTGACTTCACACAATAAATCATAACAATTTTGTATAAATCAAAGTTGTATAAAATTCTTGAAATATATACAGGTAGCATACTATTTAAAAAGAATAATAACTCTCATAGTTATGGAAACAAAGTTTACAAAATACATTTCTTGCAAGTTTATGGGAGTATTTTCCCTCTTTCATATAGTAGAAAATCCTGATATTCCAAGAGATTAAGTGACTTCTTTATTGTCAGATCTAAGTGACAGGGACAGAACTTAAATCTAGGTCTTGTACCGTCTATTTAAATTTGCCTATGCATTTAGAGGTGATGCTCTTGGTATCAATGTAGTTTCTGGAACTGGAAGATATTTCAACAATCAATCATCCCAGAATCCCAGGACTTTTGAATTGGAAAATATCTCAGTAGGTTGCCAAGGTTTAAGTGGATGCCTGCTTCTTGGTTATCATTAAATAAAGGTTCACCAATAACTTGTCAGAAATGTTGATCATAAGGATCATTTTGGCAAATAAGATTATTACTGAGAGTCCTTATCACTCCCAAATCCTGGCATTTTATTATTCTAGAAGCTCTAGAGTCATTCACTCTTTCCTTTACCAAAAGTGACCCCTTTTACTAGAGAGGTAGGCTCAGAAGTGAGCTCAGAAAGTTCAAAGTCCTACTCAAGTCACTTACATGAACTGTGATCTAGCAGAAATCACTTGATTTCTGTGAGCACAAGTTTTTTCCACTGTCCAACCTTTTCATTAATAAATGGAAACTTATTAGAAATTTAAAATTATTATTAATAATCAATGAACTTTTCAGTTAATAAACTGAGACCAAAAGAATAGAATTATCTTGTTAGAAATCATACATCTGAAGCAGCTTGGTAGCAGTAAATAGACAACTGAATCTGGTAACAAAGAGACAAAAGGTTTCAATCTAACCATTGATACTTAGTAGTACTGGAGCTACACTTGAGTCACTTAATTGAACCCAATCATAATTTTCCATTCTTAAATTAGGGATAATACCTTAAATTAGGCATAATTTTACCCCACTACAAGAACAATTGACTATCTACTATATAATACTCTTATCTCCACTTGTGTCTTTGTGAGCATATACTGACTGTGTGACTGACAGTGGGCAAGTCACTTAATCCACCAATGATGTGGGTAACTAAGGCTATAAAATACAAAGTTGTCAATCAGCATTGGTAAAGGGAGTTTCCTCGCTGAGCATACTGTATACCAATGAGATTACAAAGTCAGTCAAAAAATTAAAAAACAAAACCTATCTCATACAGTTATGATCAAGTCTCAAATGAGATGGAATAGGTAAATTTATTTTTTTCAACTTTAAAGTCCTACATGTCATGGAAAGAAAACCATTTTTATTATAATCTTGAGCAAACATCAGAGCCTTTTTTCCACATAGTATTACAAACCAAGACAAGAAGACATTAGTTAGTATAAAGAGAAGGAGGTCTTTATGGGTAAGTGGGCTTCTTAATATGAGCCATTTGTCACAGTTTAGAGTGCATAAAAATCACGTGGTCATGCTTGTCTCATAAATGGTCAATGACTAGCACTGAGGGAAGTTTATTTTGTTTAGTGGAGAAGATAGAGACTTTCTAACATGGCATTGGCTCAAAACTGAGCTGATTCTCTCTGTCTTTTGGTTGTACTTGCACAATAATTGGAGAGAAGAAAGGCAAAGCATTGGAAAATAATATGACTGCTCATTTATATTAAAATGAAAACATTCCAAAATTGAGTTCTGATGTCAGGAAGAGGAAAACATAATGCTTTTCTCCCCCTGCCATTACATACATAAAAGTCAAATATTTTTCTTAAGTAACAGAATTGGCTTCAAATCCAGGTCCTCTGGCTTCATAACCAGTGCTCTGTAAACTACGCAAGGGAATATTCTTTCATGTTGTCTAGTTTACGTTTGGATTTTACATATCAGATTGTTAAATTTCATATTTCAAAAAAGTATCATGTAGAGGGAACAGTGTGCTGTGCTGCAGTGGAGTGGAAAGAATGCTAGACTTAAAAGACAGACAATCTATTGTTCAATTGTCCCTGTGACCCTATTTGGGGTTCTCTTGACAAAGATGCTGGAGTAGTTTGCTATTTCCTTCTCAGTTCATTTACAGATGAAGAAACTGAGACAAACAGCGTTAAATGACTTGCTCAGGCTCACACAACTAGTAAGTATCTGAAGTCAGATTGAACTCTATGAGTTCAAGGACTCCATGACCTAGTACTATGCATTATAGTACTACCTAGCAGCCCCACCTAGCAGAATCCATGTCTTAGATTCAAATGTTGTTTCTGTTGCCTCTTTGACCTTGAGTAATCACTTAATAACTTCCATAGACTTTCTTCATTATTCTGTGAGAGATTCAGTCTCAGTGATCCATCCCTAAGGTTCCTTCCAGTTCTAAGTCCTATGAATCTAGTGGTAGTTTTAAAAAAATTTTTTTTAAGTAGGCCCTTTTTTCACATTGTTAACAATTCAATAAGAATGTAAAAAAAAAATCTGTTTCTTGGCTAGAAACTTTAGGAATGAAATAACTGCCTATCAGTTCATAGTGTTTCAAAAAGTCACTTAAATTTTAAAGACAATGCAATTTAAATTCAATTCACTTACTAGCCCTGTGTGACCGGTGGTGAATCATGACTGTGTACTTTTCTTTCCACATTTGTAAAATGAAGTTAGATTAGCTGTGCTCCAAGGCTCCCTCCAGTTCTATCATTCACTGACATTCTCTTTCAGAAAAATTTATTCCACACCTACTATGGACAGAACTCTGTGTTAGATGTTAAGGGATATATAAAGATATATTTTACATATTATACATATGAAATATATAAAGACATATATTTAAAGATATATGAAGCACAGCTCAATTTAGTTAAAGCTTATTCAACAATCATTTATTAAGCTCCTATGATGTCAGGCACTATGCTGAGCATTAGTGATACATAGGCTAAAATAAAACAGTTTGTTCTCCCCAGGAGTTTACTAGGAAAAGGGAGAGAGACCAAAATAGCAGAGGCGAAAATATGGTATTTGTATACTAGATCATACAGGACTTCTATCAAAATGGATCTCTGGATGACCATGAAAACTACACTGGCATGCCAAGATATCAATTTAGGTAATTCTACTGGGGCAAACTATAGCAGCCCTTTAGAAAATGAAGCTGAAGTCCATTTAAGATCATTTGAAATCCTAAATGAATCTTAATTTATACAACTGTTAGTATATCCAATCAGAACAATTTTGTTGTAATTCTGTTCTGAATATTTGATTAAAGCAACCATTAAGTCTAATGGTCATTTGTCATCTGGGCACAGCAGCTGAAGTTGACAGTAGACTTGTTTCCCTTTGCTCTACCATCTCCATGACAGTTTTAAGGTAACTGGCTGTAATTGAGCCCACTTGATCTTTCAATATGCTTCTATTTAATTTTTCAGAAACTCCAAACAAGAATGATAACTAAGAGCAAAAACCTCCAGACCAGGAGAAAAAAGAATAAAGTTAAATTATTGTATTTAAACTTCTTCTTGACCCTGGCCATCAGAAGTTTGATTTGAGACAATGACAGGGAGATGGCAATAAAGAAGTCAACTTAAATCAATAGGTGATATCTGTCATATGCAAGGTGTTTTGCTGAGTGAAATGAGAAAGAGGGGAAAAAATCCAAGGAAGAGCTAGTCTTTGCTTTCATAATAATGTTACCTCTCTGTGAGTATTTTTCTGGGCTCCTTCAGGAATGCCAAAGTTGACTCTCCTTTTGAAGGCAGAGGGAGTTCAACATGGGACAAAGGAGCTTTGGGATAGTTGGGAGACCATAGGACATCTCAGTGAAAATGTGATAAGCACTTAAAGACTGCAGAGACTTAAAATGGACAGCCTCCACAAATTATCTTACATCCCGAGGAAGAGATGGGCTCCAGAGAATCTTAGAGGCTTTATAAGAGTTCTCCAGCACAAGTTCAGTAGAGGGGGAAAAGTTACATTTGCCCTAAAGGAAACATAGCTCTCTATATTATATATGTAATTTTCTATGTCTACAAGCAGCAAATGTCTCTATCAGTGTTTTATCTTCAGGTCTGTTCATGGAGGAGAAAGTCAAGGAAGGCAGCTTAGATCATTTTCTTATAGAATGATAGGACTCTCTACCCTCTTTGACTAGATAGGATTGTAGAATTAAAAGGAAACTTAAGAGGCTATTAATTAATTGTTCATCAATTCAGCTTTCAATAAGAATTTATCAAGTGCCTTCTACATAAATGAAGAGCACTAGGTTAAGCATTGGAGGACAGATAGAGATTATGACACTTGGTCCCTGTTGTGGCCATCTTTAAAAGCTCAAAATATATGAGCCCTTTGATGTCAGAGGTGAGATGAATGAGACACGAGACTCATAGAGTGTGAAAAGAGCTCCAGTTTATTATGCCGTACAGCCTTGCTGATAGACATTTTTGCAAGCGTGATCAGCGCCTGAACAGTAGACAATCCCCAATCACCATTCAGAGAAGCAGCTCCTGGGCTTTGCATGGTATCTGTCAATGGGAGGAGAGCCAATCCACCAATTCAGCCACTCCCTCACAGATGAGAGACCCTGTTCAGACATCCCTGCTTACATAGCCACTGGCTGTGACCCTCCGCTTCCTTGGTCCCATGATCACAAATAAGTTTTCTGCTCTTTACTCCACAAGGGCATTTCTGCAATGTGGCAGAAAACTTACTGTGCACCAATTGAGGTGGCCTTTATGGTAGAATCCCATAATTTAGCAGGTCCCTATCCTCATGCTGATTGAGTCATGGGGCTCAAATCCCATCCATACTGAAAGCATGAGTCTTCTCCCTTATATCCCAACCTCTACTTGAATATGTCTCCTTGTGAAGAGCTCACTAATTTGAAAAGTAGCTAATTCTATTTTTTGGATAATTCTAATGATTTGGAATTTCTCCCTAATACTGAATTGAAATCTCCCATCCTATAACTTCTGCCCATTGATTTCAATTACACTTTATAAATAAACCTTCTTTCCACATAATAGGTTTTCAAATATTTGAAGGAAGATGTTTTCCCAAGTCTTTTTTTTTTTCTTTACTTTTCCCAGATTAAATATACATAAGTTTTCCAAACATTTCCCTCTCATTATATTCCATGGCATAAATGACTTCTTTTTATTATCTCAGAGAAAATGTGGTCCTAAAATGAGAGCACCTTCTGCCTCTTACCTACGGAGCACTGGAAAAATCACTTAACCTCTCTGGGTTAAGTGCTCCTCATTTGTGAAAATTTGCTGTTCTGAAAGGGAGCCTAATCTTTAGAGCATGTCCAGTTCCTTTTCTGGACCTGTCTGGTTCCTTTTCTTATGGCCATGAATAATGGAGGGATCTTATTCCCAATTCAGAGAAAACTCAGACATCCTCTGACCTTTTCGGGTCATGTTACTCTATGGTAGTGAAAAGTCTTTTAACTGGCTGCTGAGTTCTAGTCCAGTGTATTTATACAAAAAGTTCAAGCAGACAATTTCTCACTCTCCACTTTTAGGTTTTAAAGAGGAAGAATAGCTACAAAACTATGAGTGGGGGGAGGGCAGTAGCATTGGCTGCCTCATCTCCCCACCCTGTAAATACATAACATATCTTGTTTTGTTTCTTTCTTTCCTAATTTTAAACAAATAAACTGCCTGAGATGAATGTCTAAGCCACTGATGAGAACAAAATGTTTGTTAAGATAATTAGTGAGAATTGGAGTTCCACCAAAGCTATCCAAAGTCTCACTCATAACCAGAGTCCTGGGAACCACAGCCAAGTCAGGGGATGAGACCTTGAAGTACTCTTTAAGATTGACCTTGACTGAGCTCAGTAATGGACCAATCCAGGAGCTAAAATACACTGTTCTTAATAAGCAAGCAAGTGACTTGTTCATTGTTTAATACCATAGCCAAAAGTTAATTTGGTGAGAATTCCTTGAAGAAAGAAAAAAAAATATCTAGGTCTAGAAGGTATATTTCAACTACACATATTCCAAAGTTTCAGTACTTTTGCGCTTCAAGTATGAGCCTACCCTCCTCAAGGATCTTGTGTGTATATGCAGAAGGAAGATAAAAGAAAATGTTTTACACTCATTAGTTTATGTTTGAGCCCACTATCGAAAGGGACAAAGTATGTATAGGAATAGAGGGTGTTTTTTTGTCTGTTATAATTTTTCATCCTTTTGCAAAAAAACTAATTGATATTGACCAGTTAATCAATAATGAGGATACATCAATGGGTTAATGTTTATTGGGAAACATATCAGATGGCAGCTCATAAGTGACAATAGTAGATAATTCAGCCCTTCAGGATAATCCCAAAAATGCTATGAAAAGAAGTAGTAAACTGCCTTCTGAGGATCCAGCCTGCTAATGCAATTGGAATAATGAGCCCAGAGAAGATTCTATATTATGAGCCAATATTGAACAAGTTTATGGTGCTGTAGTAGGTACACCAGATGATGGTAGGTACCAAAATGTTGGGATTCAGTCATGTGAAGACTTCACAATGGTCATTATCATTGGCAAAAGATAGGTTTATTTAGGAGAAGGGGCTACAGACAAAATTATGGAATACAATAGATACCAGAAATGGTAAATATGAAATAGAATTTCTTTGTCAACTCACCATTCAGGATGTCTTCAATGATAGAAACTGTTGAAATTAAGAGACTGAACTTGCTTTTTGAGTTGTTATTTTTCCAGAAACACTAGACACAGAGCATGCAGGAGGACCCTAAATAGGTCAAGAATGAAGCCCCTCACCCTCAACTCATCTGACATAATTTGTTGTTTACATCCCAAGCTAAATCCTCTGTGTGTCCTTGGAAGGCAAGACAGGCACTAATCAGTCTGTTCCAGAATGGGAAAATCCTTGTGCAACTAAAGTCCTTTGCAGATAAGTAGACCTTTCTATCTTCATAGTTTAGTGTTTTCCAAGGGAAAAGGGTGCTTCTTTTGCCATCATCTTGTTCCTCCCCTTCAGGAGAGGTTTTTGTTCCTTTTGCAACCTTCACTGACTTTTCTCCTCCTATGCTACATCCTTTCTGATTCTTCTCCTTTTATTATACTGTCAAAAATATGCTCTTTGGATTCCACATGCAAATGTCTCTTGCAATAAACCTGGTTTTCATAGAAGTCTCTTGATGTTGTGATTGCCTATTGACAAGACAAATTACAAGCAGTTTACCATTTTCACTATCTTTCAGATTGCCACCCATTATCATCCATATAATGACAATAATCTGAGGGTGTATATGATGGCAAAGCCTGGAATGTGTAAGCAGTAAAAGGGAATAAAGCTGGTCAGTGTTCAATGTTTTTCTTTAGAGAAAAAAGTAAATAGACAAAGGACATCAATCTATGCTGTTGATCCTGACATTCTAGGAGTAATGCCTTTGAATTTAAGAAGGGGCCACCCAACTTTTTGTAAGGCTGGACACCTGCCTCTTTTGGAAGAAGAATTGTCTTTGTGTATGAAGAACAAACAAATAAATAGGGTCAATCCACTTTAAGTCAAACTTTCTCTGCTTAGGATATAAAGCTAGTAATGAAAATGCCCTTCAAGGTGAACTTCAGGAAAAATGGGCCCCTCAAATGCTCCTCATGTGGTAGAGAAGCAAAATGCCCTGGTTAAAGAATAGGAAGGACCACAGCATCAAGCACACAAAATCAACCATCCTTGAACAGAAAGCATTTAGGTCATTCCTTCCTCTCTGTGTACTAAACTTCACCTAAAAAACCTGTGACAGATTCTATATTGTGATAGTTATTTGCATTCTTATCTAATCTTTCTTATTAGCTCATACCCACCTCAGAGTGGGGCTGTATTATTTGTATTTGTTTGCCCTACAATAACTATAGTAGCACAGTAGAGCACACATAATAGTTCCTTAACAAATATTTGTTTGATTGAATTTGAGGAACTTTCAAAAATCTAATGTTGTAATTTGAATAGAATTTCTTTAAAAAAAAAAATAAAGAGGAAAGAAAAAGTAACATTTCCCAGAAGGGAATTGAAGTAGGGCCTTTATCTTTATTAGCACTATCCAAACAGGCAATAGTCATCCTGAAAAATCATCATCTGTTTTCACCTGCAGGCAACAGAGTGAATATCTTCTTTTAGTAAGACATTCTGCTTTCTTATTCAATAGCAATCTGCAGACTGATCTGGTTTCTATCAAAGGAAAAGGCATTAAAATGAACTTTTAATGAACAATGTAAAGCCCTTGGCAATCCAAGACGTCTTTTGTAATTCAGGTTTTTCTCTATTACAAGTACTTTTGGAAAGACAGTATTGACTGGTAAGTTACAGAGAAAGTTTAAATCAGGGGAAATGTCATGAGTCCAATTCAGTGTTATTTTAGATTATGTGTTGGGTCTTTTGTTGTTGGATTGGGTTTTTTCTTTTTTTTTTTTGGTTGGTTAGTTGATTTTTGTTTTTTGTTTTTTTAAGGGGGAGAGAGAAAAAGAAAAAAATAACTCCTGACTGGTTTGGAAGGTAAAGAGATTTCAGATTTCTGATTTACTATTAAAGCTCTTCTCAAAAGACTCCCTCTAGCAAACATTCTCTACTTTCTCAAGGCATAGTTAATGATACAATGAACTTCTCTGGAGCTCAGGGCTTCATAACTACAAGGCACATTTCAAAGCTGGAAAAGGACCTTATAAATTCTTAGTCTGCCTTATTTTAGAGACAAGGAAATAGAATACTGGAAATGTGTTCAAATTTATATTTAGTGACAGCAACAATACTAGAACCCAGATCTTCTGACTGAAAGAAATTCAGAATACCCAATCCACCTATATGAATATACCATATTCATACCAATTCAGGTACCCAATGTACCTAGATGTATATATATATATATATATATATATATATATATATATATCTACTACATATATACTACAAAAATTAATAATACATAGCTATATGCTTATGCCATTTACCAGTATTAAAAAGATGTAACATTTACAAAATGTAGTTTTAGAAAGGGTGATTCTGGTCAAGCTGTATGATGCTTTAGAGGTGGTCTTGAATTGTCTGTTAGATTTTAGATTAATAGACATTAATACATTTTAAGCTCTGACAGGCTTTATTCAGCTAGAAGAACTGAATGATGACCTAGTAATGAACTTGGGGTTATTTTCTGAGAGTCAGCCCAGTCCAGTTTAGAGAGGATCATTATGAGAAGGTTGGCCACCATTTAGATAGAATAATAAGTGACCTAAAATGCAATATGTAAGAGAATTCACTTGGTAAAATGTTTTCAATTCTTTAAAAGATGCGTAATTTCAATGCCAACTTAGATCACCTTAATAAAAGTTCCTGAATTGTTGTGACAAAAATAATACACTAAATGGTGGCCAACCTTTTGACACTGATCTTGATCCTCTCTAAACTGGACTGGGCTAACTCAAACAATAACCCCAGACTTTTTATAGATGTCACATACCTTTAATCCTAGTAAATGCTATAGCATACATCTATCTATTATTATTTTTTGTAATATATTATATATGGTATTTTCATCTGGGTGGATTGGATACTCTCAAAAAGAAGGAAAGAGTCATCTCTCTTTTTAAAGAAAATGCAGAGAACAAAAGGAATTCTATAAAGAAGCACTGATAATAAGTAGGGCAGCTTTAAAAGTTATATGTTAAACTTAAAATATATTTATATTTAACAAGACAAACTAATTTATATATATATGTATATATATATATATATATATATAGGTTAGGTTGTCTTGTTAAATATATATATATACATATATAGGTTAGTTTGTCTTGTTAAATATATATATATATATATACACACATACATATAGGTTAGTGTGTCTTGTTAAATATATATATATGATGAAGACTGGAGTTTTCATATGTAAATCTCTTTTTCTGTTCTCTTATATGTAGAAATGCCCATTTTATTTGGTGTTTCATTAGGCAGTTCTGAATAATGGTAGCTTTTCTTTCAATTTAAAATGTCAATAAAAGAGGTCTAGTGAACAAAAAGATGGAACACAAGTCCAGCTCAGTATTACTATTTCTAAAAGTTACTCAAAATGCTTGCTGGCTGAGCAGCCCTTCAGGCAAACATAGGTCCATATAAGGGGGTAAATCAGTTAACCTGATTGATTACCAAATTGATCCTTCATTTCTGTTAAAAACAATCCTTCCAGTAGCCTGACATAAAGAGAAGAGAAGAGAAGCATTCAGAGAACTGAGTCTCAGTTAAGAAAAAGTGAAAGATGAGAAAGAAATGGTCAGTCTTATATAGACCTCAGTTGCATGGCCCAAAGGCCATGGCACTTACATACTCCTAAATGGCAAAAGAAATTATTAGATTGATCAACAGTAAGCAAAAATCATGATTAAAATCCCGGGCCTCTTACTTCCAATACTTTTTCCCAACATTGATATGACTAGTATGAGTAGTAGATTAACCAAAGGGAGAGTTGCTTGATGCCCTGTGGAAAGCAAAGGAAAGTTTTCCTGTGTGTTAAAGAATTTGAGTATGAGTCCTTTTATATCCCTGTAAAATGAAATAAAAATAATAAGTCTAATTCCAGTCTTCTTTGTTTTTCATTTGAGTTATTTACAGCCTTTCAAATTCTTCCATGTTATATATAATCTTGGTCTCCCAAATATTCTGATCATACAATTCCTAGTTCTTAAAAGCCTTTTTTGGATGCCTATTGTCTGTGAAATTGAATTCAAGCTTCTTAACCTAGTATTTTAAGGACATGGACTATATGATTCTCACCCTCTGTGCCAGATTATATTATTATTTCTTTTCATATATTCTAAATTTTAGCCACATCAGACTACCCATGATCTCTCAAATATATCCATCAGTTTTCTGCCACCTTTTCCTTATTTAAAACATGCTACTTCCTTCTCCCTGCTTATTGAAATCCTCATTTGAAAGACCAATTTATATACTACCTTTGCCATTATTCTTTTCCTAATCCCCCAGTCAGAAAGTAAGTTCCTTCTTCTCTGAATTCTTAAATGTTTTGTTTGGAATGTTCTTGTGTGTGTATGTATATACACACATACAAACTTATGTATATATATGCATGTATATACAATGTGTGTGATGAGTGTTTGTGTGCATAATAGATTGTTAGAAAGGGAAGAGACGTCCCTTTCCCACCATATCATTTCATAGATGATAAAATTGAAAAACAAAAAGTTAAGTGTCTTACCCAAAATCACACAAACAAGTTAGTAGCAGAATACTGGTCTTCTGATACCCAACCTATATTTTCCATTATATAACACATGTTCCACTAATTATATAGTTATTTATGTAAACAGAATGTCAATCCAGTTTGGGGCCCTGGCATGGTGGAGCAGATTCACCATTGGGGACCTTCTTAATATTGTCTTTGGACTATTTTGTTTCTACACTGGGTTTTTCATTGATAATAGCAGAATTTGACTTATGTACCTCCCCAAAAGAGCCTTCAGATCCTGTGGAAGGAAGTAATTAATCAATCAAAAAGTATTTATTAAGCAGCTTTATTAAGACTGGCACTTTGTTAAGACTTTGGAATATTAAAAAAACAACAAAACAAAAGACAGTTCTGACCTCAAAGAGCTTACAGTCTAACTGAGGAGTTGTACAAACTCCTAACAAATATACACAAAGCAAGGTATATACAGGATACATGGAAAGTAAGAAAGGGAAGATACTAAAATTTAAGAGTTGCTGGGTATATTTCTCATTTTTAAAAAATGATATTTTAGTTGAGATTTAAGCAAAACTAGAGAGATCAGTAGTCAGAGCATTGCAAACAGGGGAGAAAGCCAGATAATGCCCAAAGCCAAAAGATGTAGTGTCTTGTGTGTAGAAAATCCAGGAGGACAGTGTCATTGGATTGAAGAATATGCATTGGACAATAGGGGCTCAGAAGACTGGGAAGGTAGGAGGGAACTAGGTTATAAGGTCTTTGAAGGTCAATTCACATTTTATATTTGTTCTTGGAAGCAAAAGGGAGCCACTGTGGTTTACTGAGAAGGACAGGTGGCACATTCAGCCCTGTGCTTTAGGAAATTACTTTTGTGACTGAACGGGGGATGGAATGGACCTGCAGCATCTGAACATAGAGCTAGTGGCCCAGGGTCTCTCCTATTTTTAACATCTCCTTCTTTGATATTTACCCCCCTTTTTTTTCCTTCTCTCTTATGAGAAATTTGAAAGAAAAGTCTGTATTCACTAGCTCTCTTTGCGAGCACAACGCTCACTTACTCTTTCCACTTAAAATTTTATTCTGAACGGGCATCCTCTTGTTAATAACATAAATATTTTACACTGTGGTTATTTGATGGTACTTGTCTCTGTTCCCCACTCAGACACTTCTTAGGTCAACCTTACACGATATACTCACTGTCCATACTAGGGGCTATCCCTTTCTCTACAAAATTATTACTATCCTGACTTTGCGGTGGAAGAAACTAAGATATTGTAGAAGTCACCCACCCATAGAGAATCTCTGGAGAGAGATACAAAGTACAGAACACAGAGAAGTGGGGCACTTCCCAGCAGGGTAATGCTTTGCTGTGGCAGCTACAAATAAATGGAATGGATCTCTAGGGACTGCGAAAAAGGTGATCAAGGAAATTACAAAGCAGATATGGCTCGTCCAGTGTCCTTTCCAGAGTAGGATAATGTGCTCTCAAGCGAGGATCTATCCAGGGCCCACCCCTCCCAGCGTTATAAACTTGAGCAGATTGTCATCCATATAGGTCCCCAAGGTCCCAAATCTAGCATCTCCGTAGTGTCTCACCTGAGCAATTGGGAATGCTAGTGGGCTTACTTTAAACTGAATTTACTGCTCATAAAAGATCTCCGGTGGCAGCTCTCCGGTACCATGAATCTCCATTCTGACATGGAACAATCATTGCTAACAATAAATGAGGAGATTCGGGTCCCTATGGCCCACTACGTTGTACACCTGTCAATGAAGGCAGACTGTGTGTGAGAGAGAAGAAAGAGAGAAGAGAGGAGACAAATGATGAATGTCTGAGGACCACTGTCGGAAGTGGACTGTACACACCACCTTCAAATTTTAAACCTCCTGCGGCACTGGAGTTGTTTAGGAAAACTGTTTTGCATAAACCCTACTGAATCCCAGGAGATCTCTTAAATCCACCTTCTGTCCCCCCCAAATGCCTAGCAGCACTTGGAGACCTGCTCAGAAATACCCTGGGGACTCATAAAGTCACTTCATCCCTCTGCTAGACTAGAAGCAGAGATTAGCACGGGAGGGGAAGCAGCCCAGTTTGCAGATGGAGGGATTGGGTATATCACCTTGGGCTGATGTAGTCCGACTCTCCTCACTTTGAATTCTGGAGCCCTGGCCTGAAAACACAATAAAACTCAGCAAAATGAGCTCAGCCCTCTAAATAGCCTGGCTGCAAGCAGGAAGAAATGAGGTGTGCACCACAAACCACATAAAACAATGAAAACAATTTAAAGACAAAATGTACAGGGAACGCAAGGAACGTTTCACAATATCAAAAGCATATGAGCGACTGCTGCTCTCTCCAGCTCTATGTAAAGCTTGGCTCTCCAGCTGCAAATGCCCCTGTTAGGAGGGGAGCCCTTCTTCTCCCACCGGCCTGGCTCATCAGCCACAAGGCTCCCGGCAGCCGGGCTAGCCCCTGTCCCTTCCACCTTCTGCCCCTCCACAGTCTCCAGTGATGTCCGTGTCAAGCAGAGAGGGGAGGAATCCAATATGAGGGGACTGTTGTCCGCCCACCGAGCTGTGAACTCTGTGCTTTGCTGTGGTGGGGCTTGGCTTTCCAGGGCTAATGAAGGTCTTTGTTGAACAAGAGCTCCATCTATGGGGAAGACACAAATGATACTGAAAGAGAGCTTGATGCACATGAGAGAATATTGATCATTGTAACTGTAGTCGGAGAATCGTAGAATAAAAGGGCCGGAAAAGACCCTAGAGATCATCCGGTTCAAGCAAGATAATATTCGAAATCTATTTTTACACATATGAAAAGAACTGGTCTCTGAAACTCCAATGTTCCAATGTCCCATTCTTGGAATTGAGCTCTTTCTTCTTGTCCAGCATCCCCCAGTGTCTGGAACCGGGGAGTTTGCTATCGTTTGGGGATCTGACCAACTTATAATAGAAGACAGGGGAGTCTCCTATTATTTGGGCATCTGACCAACTTATTCACCTAATATCAATTTAACGTATTTTGGAAATTTGGCATTTTTTTCTCTGAAGCAATGGGGATTAAGTAACTTGCCCAGGGTCACTCAGCTAGGAAGCATTAAGTATATGAGTCAGATTTGAATTCAGGTTCTCCTGTTGAGGGATGCTGCTCTATCCATTGCACCAACTAGCTGCCCCCAATTTGGCATTTTTTAAAGCAATGAAAGGACAATATTTAACCCAGAAGAACAGTTCTCTAATAGTCAATTTCAGATACTTTCCTACAGGAAAGTTTTCAATGGGTCAGTTTTGTTTTTGTTTTGTTTTGTTTTTTTACAGATTTACCAATTTTGGAAGCCAGTAGCCTACCACACCTAAGCAAAAAGCCAGCACCATATATATGACTGTGTATTTATAAATGAAACAGATTTTACAGCATTTTCACTAAAAATAGGAATTTCTACCTCAATAAATACAGAGTTATGGTTTTAGCAGTGGGCATATTCTATTGCCACTCTGCTCAAATTAGAAAAAAGAGGAATTTCGAAGTCTTTCAACAATATTTTATTCCTTATTACAGAAGAAATGAGCATTCATTGATTCATTCATCTATTCATCAAATATATTTTAAGGAAAAAACAAAATACTGCAAGATTTTGGGAAGAAACAAAGTTTAGATAAGACAGACAGTTTGATAGGAAGATAAGACACAATCATAGATAAGTAAAATTATATAGTGCAATATAAATATAGTAGCAAGAAGCAAAACAAAATATGTCCCAGAGGGAGGATTGCTATGAAACATCTTTTTTTGCCAATTTTCCAGATGATTGAGGATTCACCACATACCTTCGTGCTGTTATTGTTATTGTTGTTTTTGTTTTTACTTTAGCTGTTACAGATGGAAATTTTTTTAAAGGCATAAAACATATATACATATGCAGACTCTCAGGCAGGCAGATTTCCTGACTTAGTGAACAAAGTATTTCAAATAAAGAACATAATTTCTTGCTAATTTGAAAGCCTTCAGTTAATGTATGGTTCTAAACTATAGTGATTTCGATAAGATCTACTAAGGTGTACTGTAAAGTTTATTCCTGCACTAAATGGCTTTAATGAACCATACTTGTTGCTTTTATATATAGATATATATAATTTTTCATGCTGTTGCCTTCTCCTTCACTATCAATTATGCTTTTTTTTTTTTACTGATGTTTATTCTAACCTGTAGTAACTCCTCTCTTTTTTCCAATATAATGCTTCAGCAGCCTGCAAAATCAAGCTTTTTTGAACTCTGTAAACTGGACATGATTTTAAGGGTCAGGGTCTGAGTGAGAATGAGAGCTTTGAAAAGTTCTAAGCAAAGTTCATGGGTTTCAGTGCACAAACATCATGACATTTCTTTTGGCCATTAAGAGAACTGTTTTGTATACTTGTTGGTTCTTAGCTATGTTACTGAGTTTCATATAAACATGATGCTATTATAATTAAAATAGTACCTTTCAAGATACCTTGCATATTCCTAGCGTTTTCTTCTTTACTTTCAAAGCATATCCACAGTTTTTATTTATCTTTGATCTTTGAAATTTTATGAGGTCAGAAGAACCAACAGTATGATCTCCATTTTACAAATGAGTAAACAAATAAAGAAGGAGCATACTTCAGGGCATCCAAGGCATACTATAGGTTAGCTAAAGATTCCTAGGCCAATACATAAATGTAATGAAATTCTACAGAATTAATAGGTCACTTTATATCATGACTAGTAGTACTCCTCATCTATGAAATATTAAAAACTGTTAAGACTTTGAAAAGATTCTCAATATTACTTAAATTATATTGAGTGATGACACTAGGAATAGTGTACACAGTAAAATATTAAAAAGATCTAG
Organism: Sarcophilus harrisii; assembly: GCF_902635505.1. Classification (NCBI taxonomy): domain Eukaryota; kingdom Metazoa; phylum Chordata; class Mammalia; order Dasyuromorphia; family Dasyuridae; genus Sarcophilus; species Sarcophilus harrisii. The sequence continues at coordinate 405,334,159 of NC_045426.1, forward strand.
CAAATTCATATTAAATGAATAATGATTTAATATTTTTTCTTTTTAAATATGCCTTTGGCAAGCAATTATATAAAATAAGTTTTATGGGAGATCTTGATTTATTAGTTATGAAGCTTTGCCTCTGTGTATCTAGCTTGTCTCATAATGCCATCGAAGGAAAGAAAAGGAAAGGGAAATTTGAAGAAAAATTTAAGTTGATGAGAACAATTAACAGTGCCTGATATATGATAATAATATTCAATCACCATATAATGAATGAGGAATGTGACAGTATTGACTTAATTTATTCATTAATATACTAACTGTATGACCTTGGGCAATCATTTAACCTCAATGCTCTAGACAACTTTCTATGATCTTACAGAGAAGATGCCAGTGGCACTAGAATTAAGGGAATTCCACATTGGGTTTTCCCTCTATCAGTGAAATCACAGGTCTAGCCACAGGCTCTATGAAATGAAATGGTTCAGCTTGGTAACTTTCAAGTTCCATTCCAGTTTATCATGATTTTATTACAAGTCATTTCCCTAATCTTGGTCTCAGTTTCCCTGTGTGTAAAGTCCCTTCTAGATTGTAATCTATGATCCAATGAAAACAGTGCTCTGTGTGTGTGTGTGTGTGTGTGTGTGTATAAAATATATATGTGTGTATAGATTTATAGATAGTTGTTGTTCAGTAGTCTTTAGTCATGGCTGACTTTCTGTAACCTCATTGGGAGATGTTTTCTGATGTGTTCCAGGTACCACATCTTAGGAGGAAGACTGGCATGTTGGATAGCATACTGAGAAGGCTGACCAGGATGGGGAAAGCTTTGAAATCATGCTATATAAAGATATCTTGCTGAGGATACTTAACCTGGAAAATAGACAATCAGAGAGAAAAAGGCAACTCTAAAAAGTATTTGAAAGGCTATTATGTGTAAGAGACATTAGACTTGTCTTCCTGATTCCAAACCCAGTTCTATACTGGAAGCATTTGATGAAAATTATAAAGAGGCAAAATGTAAAGACTGTTTTTGAATAAGAATAGATATAGATAGATAGATAAGTGGATGGACGGTCAGATAGATAGATGGACAGATAAATAGATGGATAATATATAGAGAGATATATAGATAGATAAATGAACAAATAACTAGATAATTAGGTACATAGATGGATGGATGGATAGATAGATGATACAAGACTAGATGAATGCATGTATACATATATAGATAAATAGAAGGACAGCTATCTGGATAGCAGTGTGTGTGTGTATGTGTATATATGCATGTGTATACATATGTATGTGTGTATATATGTATATACATACATAAAAGTTATATTTCATTATATATCATAATATACTAATATATTATATATATTTATGAATATATAAAATTAATTAAAGTAAATCAGGGAGGTTATAAAGGTGCACTTGATCTTTGTTGAAAAAAAAATACAACCCATTTCTCTGAGACACAAAACTCAGAGAAGAAAAGGGTCTATCACCCCCATTCAATATGATAACGTCTCAGTATTGTGCCTACTTATTTCTATGTAGCCCAGTAGCTCCTTGCAAGAAAAATAAAAGGGGGAAGGAATGAAAAAAAAGTTCTCAGAATACTACATTGTCTGAGATAAAAGCTCCTCTGCCCATTTAGATAGTAATCAATAAGAATTATAGGCATTGGGCTGCCTATTTCATTCATGAAGTTAGCAGTCATTGCTGCTAGATTTTGTCTTCCTCATCCAGAGGACAAAAGTTTTAAACAGCTGTATTTTTATTTTATTTAGGCAAAATATAGTAGTCCAAAGCCAGCCTATAAAAATGATCCATGCAAATACTAAAGAGTATGGACCCAGCAACAACTGCCATCCCAGATCCCATCAGCCTTAGATCACCTAAGTATTCACAGCAGAATAAGGAATCAGCCCCGCCTCTTCCCTATCACTCAGTGCTGTGACTCAGTATCCCTCAGTTGACTACTTATAGAAATGGACTTCCCTTTTAGTCTATAGTAAAGATTTTTGCTTCATAAATATCAATATGCCTGGTAGCATTTGTAATACCAAGGGGGTGTAATTGCCTTTGTTGCCAATAAATCAAGGTTAACAGCAAGGCCCTTTTGTGTAATCACTGAGATTACTCATGTTCCATTTGAAAACGAGAGTTATTAAATCACAAACCATTTTTAATAGATTTCTGAAATGCTGTAGTTTCAAAGCACTACACTATATACTTGGAACACTAAAATGCCAGATTCTAATCTTGCCCCTTCATATGTTACCTGGAACATCTATCCATGATATTAGCTGCCTTGTAGAGGATTACCAAAAAATGTCTGATTTCAAACTTCATCCCAAAGGGATCTTAATTGTTTCCAATTTTGAGCAAGAAAACAACCAGTACTAGAAAACAGTTTCAATTAGAATTAATATTAAAATGTAAGAATCTCAAGAAATCGCAAGGCCCTATCTTTTCACCACACTTTAAAATGTCCATTTTCTCCTTCCCATTTTGGTAAATTTCATTTCTTAAACATCCCTAACCCTATCCTTCTTTATGATTCTTCTCCACAGGAACTCAAGGACTACCTGGAGTCCAACACAAATAGAAAAGAAGAAAAAATTGCCTAGACAAAATTGTGTTGTTAGTAAAATACCTTCAGTCTCCTTGTTCTTAGCTTTTATTTCCCCATTCTGAGTACTCTGAGTATACTAATGGTCCTTTTCCATCCCCCCAAAGAGTACTTAAAATTTTCTTTTACACTAAGGTGTAAATGACTGTAAACGGTTTCAAATGTTCTCTCTCTTAAAATGATTGTTGCATTTTAACTTGATTCAGAGCCTGAAAGGACCAAAGACTGAAGCTCTTCTACTAAAGTTATAGGTAATACCTTTCATATAAGATTTAGTCTTATCTATTCCTATAATGTTGGCCTTAATGTAGGAAATGAAAAAAATAGTACTATTTCCCTTAAATCTATGATTTGTTTTAAAATAAAATAACCCTCTTTCTCAGGGCTGAAGCAAGCTTCCAGCTATGGGAAGGAGGAGCATATGGGTGTGAGTGAGTGAAGGGTAATAGCTAAAAGCCAAATGACCTTTCTTGGGGGAAAAAGCCTCATGAATGGTTATTTTAGGAAGGGTGGGATTCTTATCTGAGCACTCAAACCTTGGGGTCATTCCACCCCTCTCTTTCTAGATCTTCTACCTGCAGTGGGACTTGCTGCTCTTATTTTAGGGATCAAGAGTTTACACACGTAAGCTAAATTTTTCTTTTGCATTGAGTAAAACACTAGACTCTAGATTCTTTCTGTACCCAGAGAAGAGAAGAGGAACCAAGCTTCTCACCAATTTTCTGATAACCCAGTCGCTGAGAATCTTACCCAGCAATACCAACTTTATTCCCAGATATGCAGTAACCAAGAAAGGTCTTCAGCTCTGCAAATTTCTGGAAGCTGCAAAATAGGGAAAAGCCACAATATGATGTTTCTACAGCCTGTTCTCTCCAAGCCCGGGGGTTTAATGTCATCTTATATCTGAAAGACCAGGACTGTCAATAATACCAGTTTCTGTTTCACAAAAGCTCTATTCTGTGGTGGGCAAGTTAGCCACCAAGAGGACAGAATTTCAGGGTTGAGGTTAAGAGCAAGTCTTTGTTTATTTAACCAACAATTCACATATACAATTTGATAATTGTATTGCCTCAAAATGTATTTTTGGTTTGACCAATGCACTTTTGCTTTCAAGTCTGTCTCTTTACCAGAGGTCACATCTTTGACAAATTTCTCACAATGCAAAGCACATTCCATTTTCAGTAAGGCAAGGTTCCCGTTTACAGAACCTGATTGTGGGGATTTATATGCAGGGATTATTCCGTTGCTGTGGAGCTGAATCTTAAAACAAATCTTTTCAACGTTCTTCCTTCTTTCTGTGTTTCCTTTCTTGCTTCCTTCTTTCCACTCTCTCTTTGTTTCTCTCTCTCTCTCTGTCTTTTTCTATATTTTTTGTCTCTCTTTATCTCTCTCTCTCTCTCTCTCTCTCTCTCTCTCTCTCTCTCTCTCTCTCTCTCTCTTCCTGGCTCTGTGTGTGTCTGTCTATCTGTCTATGTATATCTCTCTTTGTCTCTATCTCTCTGTCCCTGTGGGCTCATTCTCTAATTCTGTTTCATTTCTCCATCTTTTTTCTGTCTCCATCTGTTTTTATCTCTGTTTTTTGTTTCTGCGTGAGTCTCTCTCTGTCTCTATGTCTCTGTCTGTCTCTGTCTTTGTGTCTGTCTCTCTGTCCCTTTGTCTCTGTCTCTGCCTTTTCATTCTTTCTGTCTCATCTCTCCATCATTCTCTGTCTCTCTCACTCTTTCTCATTCTGTCTTTCTCTCTCTGTGTCTCCATCTCTACTTCTCTGTCTCTCGACTCTGTGTGTGTGTGTTTCATTTATGTCTGTGCAGAGCTGGAAATCTTTATATTTACTAGTCTGATGAGACAGCAGCAAGAGTTTAAACTTTAGAGGTGAAAAACTTGGGTTCAAGCCTTAACTCCACTACTTGTTACCTTGGTGAATTTGGGGAAGAACTTCAGCTCAGTCTGCTTCAGCTCCTTCCTCTGTAAAATGAAGTTTTTGGACTGGATGGTCTCAAAGACATCTTAAGGCCCTAACTTTCTGTAGCCTTTCGAATAATATTGTCTCTTTAACTCTTGCTTTGGATGGTTTATGAAGAGCCTGCCTAAAGTTTAGGAGGTAAAACAATAACACAAGGCCCTTGCTAGACCTTGAATGATATAAATCTATGATTGAAACAGGGACATAAATCTTATGTTAACATGTGCTTAATTTAAATTGGAGAGATGGAGCATTATGGCTGAACAATTATGGTTCAAGTAAATCCTACTTGAGTCTACAACACAACACAGTTCATGGACTTATAACAGTGTCTTCTATGGTGGATGCTACATAGCAGAGTAGTAAAGTCTGGCTTGGGAGGAAGCAATTACCTTCCATCTCTTTAATGACCTTAATGACCTTAACCAAGTAACTTACTTTGAAGAAATCAAAAGAATCCACAGCTTACATTTGCAGAGAAGCTTATGAAATAGCTTTCATATTTCATTTGTTCTTCATAAGAATCCTCTAAAGTTATTAGTACAAATATAGTTTTCTTCATTTCAATAACTGTTCACATTTATATAGATCTTTAAGGCTTGCCAGATGCTTTATGTGTTATTTTACTGGGTCTTCAGGTCAGTTTAGTGTTAAAAGTTATTCCCATTTTACAGATGAGAAAAACTGATGCTTAGAAAGTTTAACTTACTTGCTTAAGCATATGAGACAGGACTCAAACTCAGGTCCATTATGAGGCCTGCCTATGAGGACATAAGAGCAGAGGGGATGAGTGGGTGCTCAAGAATACACAAAAGAGTGACAGAGCCGTGGATGAGAATGTAAAACTTCTGACCACTTTCAGCCTTATTTCCAATGCACCATAGTAGCATTTACATGAGGCTTCATAAATGTTTGAGCACATAACTCATGTTTGTATAATACGGCACACTAGAGATTGCTGGATCTGGATACTTATTCAACAATCGATAGTGTGAGTTCCAATACAGTGTTGGATACAACTCACTATGATATCCTGCACAAATCATTTATCCTATATAAGCCTCCATTTCTTCATTGTAAAGTGACAAAAGCAATAGCCTTTACATTTCTGGGTTGTCATGCAAATGAGACAATATTTGTATGATATTATGTTTTTATATTATTATTTTTATCATTATCATTACTAACAACACCTTGAAGTAAATTTTAAAAAGTTTTTTCAGTTGTGTCTAATGCTTCTTGATCTCATTTGGGGTTTTCTTGGCAAAGATACTGCAGTGATTTGCCATTCCCTTCTGCAGTTCATTTTACAGAGGAGAAAACTGAGGCAACCGGGATTAAATGACTTGTCCAGAATCATACAGATAGTAAGTGTCTGGGGCCAGATTTGAATTCAGGAATATGAGTCTTCCTGACTCCAGACCCAGAACTCCATCTGCAGGGGGTACACCTTCTAATACAGTGATGATGAGATCCCCTTATTTTAGAGTGCTTTTGTTATAGCAATCTGTGTGGCCATGATTCTAAAGTCTTCTGGTCTTAGGGTTATCCTACAAACATTACTGGCTGTCACAGATAATCTGTTGGTCAATAATAAACAAGTTCCTGAAGCAATAGTGAATCAATCACCCCTCAAACCTATCTGTAAGCCATAAAATTAGCAAATAAGTAACAGAAGCTCTAACTTTTCCTATAAATTTGTCTTCTTGCCCTTGGTTCTTTGATAAATCTTTTTGGAACTTTGCCCACTTCAATTGGTGTTACAATCATAATAAACTTTGCTGGTCTGCAACCCCAGACTTTTGGGGTCTTCTTTTGAACCTCAGCACATGTACCATCTAGCTGATCCCACTAACAAACATTATTGCTCTCTTTTACAGATATGAAAGTTAAGACAGAGGGAATAAATGACTTCTCATGATAAAATAGTATTATTTTATTAATAATAAATAATAAAGTATTAAAATAGTATTAAAGTATTAACATATTAAAGTAAATAAGTATTAATAATAAGTATTAAGGTCAGGATCTGGGTCTTGACTCCAAATCTTTTCACTATATTTACTCTTTAATGTAAGTTATTCTTATTTCAGTTCTCTAACTAAGAAAGAGTTTGTTATTTCAAATGAGTTTTCTGCCTGGAGAGTGCATGGCCCCTGCTGCACTGCTGCATGCTCTAGCCTATAGGTTTTCTTCTGTTGCCCTTTGATAGCTTTGTTGTCACTGTGTATATTTGATCATTTAATCATTAATCTTCTATGAGTTTATCTTCAAGAGAAGAACTTGGGAAAATAAGTCCCAGCAGTTTTTTAGTGAACTCTGTGTTTAGGCAAGAGTCCAGACTAGAAGGGATGGTGACAATGTCCTTGGTGTTTAGAGGGAAGGAGACATCTCTTATCACACAGAAGCCAGCCCCCTTGGCTTATCTTGCAGGGGCATTGATAACTCTCTGAGGGGGTGTCTCAGCACCATCATTCTGCTCCTACTGGGGCCTTGATGAATCATTCCAGATTGGGTCATGCTGTGCACACAGCATTATTTTTGAGTAACAGGAGCAATTTGGAGAATGGGGAAAAAAAGGTTACTGTGACCCAGGGACTTAATGGGAAATAAAAAAGAAAGAGAAATGGAAAGTAGCAGGAAAGCAAACAAATAGCCCAAACAGCATGTCAATTGAAAGTGGTAAAATGTTCCATAAATATTCAATTTGATTAAACTTTGTTAAATTGAGATTTTCTCCAGAGAGGAGGAATATACAGGATTATATGTAAAAAAAAAAAAAAAAAAAAAAAAAAAAAATCTAACAATGAATATAGTCAGATAATTTGTATTATAATCTTTTTTTTTCAGATGCTTGTAACTCCATTTATTGTTCCCAATGCAAATATGCTCAGAGTACATTCTATGCATCAAGGAAATAAATACAAATATACTAAATAGGTTAATATTTTGAACTGAAATTTCCCATGCTAGTCTCAGCTGGGATGGATCAAAATAACAATTTCAAGAGGTGTCAATTAGGTTATTCATAAGAATGAGTTTCCTATAAAAATTAAGACAATAAAGTCACTATTAAAAAATAATAATGAAGAGAGGACCCTTAAACTCTGAAAATCCTTAAAGGAGAAAATCTCCTTCAACTCTGCCTCAATAAGGGACTCTGGCCCAGAGGGACAAACAGTTTCTTTGTTATCTGGGTGGGGTCGGCTCAGTCCTGAAACTCATTGAATTCAATTCAAATTCCAGCTCAAGCTGAAACCCAGCAAGGAGCCAAGTGGGACTCCACCCATGGGCCCCTTTCAGCTAAATCTCTCATGAGAGTATAATTGACTGGACAGGACTCTCATCTCAAAGTATCCAGCTATGAATGGGAGAATCCCAAATCCTTACATACCTTTTACAAACAAAGAAGGGGACAGAAGCAGGAAACTTCTTTACAGACCCATTTGGTTCTGTCAGGATTGGGGGAGGCTATAAATTCTTACTAAAAGCCAGAGTCAGGATGTCTGAATAAACAAAAGTAAAGATATCAATGAGGTATCCAGGATAGTCTTTATCTTTTGGAATATTTTAGAGGGATAGTGTCATAAATTTTTGAGGGCAGAAGGAATTAGGAGCCAAGAAGTTTGATCTCCCCTCATCTTGAGTCTCACATTGACAATTTATAACCTTAGAGCAAATGGTCCTCAGTTTTAATGGACCAGAGGGGGGTTATACAACTAAGGGGATTGAGGCAGAACAGTTAAGGAAACTGAGATAGAATAATTCAGGGAAACTCAGTCAGGACAATAAGGGAAACTAGTGTAGAGAAACTGAGGTAGAACAGTCCAAAGAGACTGTGGCATAACAGTTCTGTCTCAGAAGCTAGATGCTTTGAGATATCAGTTTTGGGGGCAACATGCCCCTAGCACAATCTCTCTCCCTCTCAAAAATCCAAATAAAATATTAAAAACTCTCAAATCTCTATCTTGCCTCAGTTTCTCCAGCATTACATGTGCTTGGGACCAATGGGCTTCTCTCCCTCCCTTCCTCTGTTCCTTCCCTCCTCCCTTCCTTCCTTCCCTTCCTCCCTCCCTCCCTTCCTCCTTCCTTCCTTTCCTTCTTAAAAAATGACCTCATTCTTGGGATCCTCAGAGTTGTGGAACTAAGCATACTTTACTCTTTGATCCCACAACATTGGCCTCTTGACTGTTCCATGATTGGGATATTTCATTTCTAAGCTCTGGGAATTTTTTGGGTCTTCCTATCATGAATGGACTGAGCTCTCTCCTCTACTCCTATTGAACTCCCTGGCTTCCTTCAAATCCTACCTTCTTACAGGAAGCCTTTTCCACTTCTTCTCAATTCCAATGTCTCTCCTCTGATATTATTTCCTACTCTGAGCAGACAGGTGGTGCGATGAATGGAGCACTGGGTTTGAAGTGAGGAGGACCTGAGTTTAAATCTGGCCTCAGACAAGTGATCCTGGGGAAATCATTTAACTCCAATTGCTTGACAAAAAAAAAAAAAAAAAAAAAAAATGGTATGTTCCTAAGAGGAAAATTCCTATTTCTCCTGTTTATAACTTGCTTTGTATATATCTGTTTGTACTTTTTCTTTCCCATTAGATTGAAAACCTCTTCAGGACAGGAATTGTCTTTTGTCTCCTTTTATATCCTCAGTGTTTAGCGTGATGGTAGTATATAGTAGGAACTTAATAAATGTTTGTTGAATTGAGTTTAATTGCTGTCTGTTTTCAACCTAGATGATTAGTAACTGGTGATTTTTCTAGCAGGTACACAAGGTATGATTGAAGGCTCATTTCTAAGGTCAAACTATAGACACCAATTTCCTGGAGGTCTATCAACTCCCCTTAATTAGCTCATTAAATCTTGTGTAACTACCTGATCCTCTTCCCTCAAATCTCTCCCCGCCTAAAACTATCAGTGACCTCACACTGCCAAACCCTCAGTCTGGTATTACTCTAATTATCAATCAACTTCACTCCCATTTAAATGTAAATGAAGCTGGAGAAAAATTTTTAAACCATTCTGATTGGGTCCACTACAAATTTATGCTATGTAATTTCAACTAGGTCTTCACACTGGCGATACAATCTTTTTTACTTCACTAATAGATTCACTATAACCCTCTTACCACAGCAGATTTTCCAAACCTTTTCATCTTTCCTCAATCTTCTCATTAGTTATTTACCACCCCCTACCATCTCAGCTGAAAATCTTGCCTCATATTTTATTGGAAAAAAAAATTGAGGCTGTCCACCAAGGGCTCCCTCATCTCCCTCCTTACTCATTTCAAATCACTCAGATACCTTCTCGTACACTTCAATACACCTATCTCACATAAAAAGGTGGCCCTTCTTCTTTTCTAATGGAAAACCTGCTACATGCACAAGTTATTCAACTCCATTTCATCTTCTCCAGAAGATTATTCCCTCTCCCCTTCCCAATCAAACTAATGTTCAAACTCTTCCCATCTACTGGCTACTGAATACCCTTTTACCTCTCTAATCTTATTACCAATTCCTTGGCTTCTAAAAATCAAGGGTGGCAGGGGCCTATATTGATAAATCTTTTCTGAGATGAATGGCCAACCCATTAGAAATAACTTGCTTGGTTTTAGTCCTGGTCTCCAGAATGTACTGAAATTCTTGGGATTTCTTCTTTCTCCAGCATCCATAGGGCTCCTCTTCTTAAATGGACAATTACTTCTGGTTTAGAAACTGGGACAATTCTCTAGCATCAAAACCTTGTCTATGTACTTCTGAATGGGATAAAATTCCCACTCACTCAACCTATGAGCCAGTTGTAAGTATGTTATATTGGCTATAGTCAAGAGAGGTGGCAGAGGTATCCTAATAGACTTCTACCCCTAACTCTACCATACATAGAGCTAAATGGTTGTTAGGGATGATTGAACTGATAAAACCTCAAAACAAGGAACTCTCAATAAATGGTTAAGTCCTTCAGATTTTTCTATTGGTGGATGATATTACCTGGATGTTTACCAAGCCCCAGAGTACTTCTTGAGTGAGATACATATTCACTCAGAACATTTTGGTCTAATAATCCACAAAGCAAGAGACAAGTAGAGGAATAATTATTATTTATTAGACTAGAATTTGCATTTTAATGGACATACCATTTATTCTCATCAATACATATATCTTGAAAAAACACTGCATACAATGAGTTGGGTTGATAATAGAATGGGGGAAATGGCTAGCCTAGATTGCCTTTTAATTCATATTTTTTAACACTAATATCTTGGTAAATAAAGCAACTCCAAAATTGAAAGACATAATATTATGGACATAAATTAGTAGCTTGGCAGTGGGTAAAGCATTGCCCTTGAAGTTAAGAAGACCCAGATTCAAATCCCACATCAGATACCTTATAAGCTTTGAGACTCATAGCAAATCATGTAGCCTCAATGAATAGCAATTTCCTTATTTATAAAAATAGGAATAATAATAGCATCTACATCACTGGGTTGTTGTGAAGCTCAAGTTATATACAAAAGTTCAAATTATATGGAAAGTACTTTGTGAACCTTTAAGGGTATAAAATATTAGTTACTATTAGAGACTGAATTTTGTAATTGTATTATAAATGTCTTGTATTTAAGAAAAATATTATTAAATTTATTTTCTGGGAGACATGATCAGGAAAGGATGTGGTTCAATTATGTAATAAGAGTGAATGATAAAAGATGATTATTCTTGAACACAGGTAACATATAAAATATTACTAATAGTTTCTAATTTCACATTATAGTCATTTCTTCATATACTCTTTGTTCGTGTTTTAGTATCCTTCCTTATAACACAGAAAAAACAATGACTGAATCTAACAATACTGTAATATTCTGCACCTATGTTAACTCCCCTCTCTATTAAGGAAAGGGAGGTCTGTTTCATCATTTGTTTTCTAAGACTGGTCATTGCAATTAAGAGAGTTTTGCTTTTGATTTTATTTGCATTTAGAATCATTCTCCAGATGTTAATTATCTTATTTTGCATTTAATGATATGTTGTCCCATGTTTAACTGATTTGCAATATTTACTATTTTACCATAAAAACACTCCATTTCATTTATACATCTATACATCACACACCATTCAGCCATTTCTTAATAGAAAAGTATCCCTTTTTTTATCTTTTTCTTTCTGTCTCTCTCTTTCTCTCTGTCGATCTGTCTCTCTCTGTCTCTCTGTCTCTCTCTGTCCCTGTTTCTCTGTCTGTCTCTGTCTCTGTCTCTCTGTGTGTCTCTGTCTCTCTCTCTCTTTCTCTCTTTCTTTCTCTCTCTCTCTCTCTCTCCCCCATCACAATTTTTTTTTTTTACTATGGATAATGAGCATATATAGAACTTTTCATTCTGTCTTTGACCTCCTTGCAACATGTGCTCAGTAGAATAATTGTGGGTCAAAGAAGTAAAACATTCACAAATATTTCCTTTATAATTCCAAATTGTTTTTCCTCAAGTATTTCCTAAAAATACTAAAAAAAAAAAGTATATTTTGATTTGCATTCAGACTCTATCAATTCCTTCTCTGGAAATGGATGGTAATTTTCATCATAAGTCTTTCAGTATTGTCTTGGATCATAAATTACTGAAAGGGGCTAAGTCATTCACAATCGATAATTCTAATATTGTGGTTATTGGATACAAAGTTCCCTTTGTTCTGCTCACTTTGCATCATTCATATAAATCTTACCAGGTTTTTCCAAAACTATCCTAAGCAGGGATATTTCCAAACAAACAAACAAAAACAAAAAATAAAATAAAATAATTTGCAACTACAACTCAGCTTTTCAATATGTCCCTGATGGATCAGGGCAGAGATCACAAAGGATATGCATGGATATTGGGAAGTATGTATAAGAAAACATTTCCCAGAAACTTCTGAATGCTATTCTTTACCTTTGCATAGTGCAAAAGAAATTAATTTAATTTAATTAGTCTTAGAGCTTGGGGAAGAAAGAAAGGACAGTTTCACAACCCGATGATTTTTCCTGATACTATGGCTCAAAGGTGGAAAAGAAAAAGCAAAACAACTGAAATCTGTGTTAACCTGTTCATGGACTGGGTTGTTGATATTGTTTGTCCTTTGTTCTCAAAGAGGACCATAACCTCAGGGAGGTTATGCCATGACATTAAGTGCATTGAATGTAAGTGAGGGAGGACTGTGTAAAATCACCTGCCTCACTTTCCCTTCTTGAGCTATCTAGGTCCAATGGCCAAATATAGATTAAAACGACTAGAGATGACTGTAGAAATCTTTGAGAGAGGGAAAAAACCTTAATTTGTGTTCAAAATAGGAGGAGAGAAAAGAATGGAAAATCTTGAAGGATTTAGCAGACTTGATTTATAGGATCACAATGATGCAAAAAGAGATTTCAATAGACTAGAATGAGAGACAAAATCTAATAAGACTGATAAAGATAAATGTAAAGTCTTGTATTTGTATTCAAAAAGCCCATGGCACAAGTACAAGATGAACTTGATATATCCTAGGTAATCATCCCTTTAAAAAAAAGATCCAAGGTTTTTGTAGGACTTTGAGAGGAGTGTGAGAAATTAGGTTTCCTCAGATATTGTCAAAATGGGATGGATTTACTGTGTGATTCAAGGAACTGGCTGAACAACAAAGTTCCTGACAAAGGGGAGCAGACTGAAAGCATCAGAGATGGAGTAGACCAAAGGTGAATGAAGGGTAAGAATCACATGTGGACAACTGACCAGAATACTCCTGTCATAGTAAGATCAAGCAGAGTTCTAGTCCAGTTTTTTTCTTTGATATCCTCTCAATATCTTGCTAAAGAAGTTCCCCCGAGTTTTTAAACTTGTCCAATTCTTTTCCTTTCTGTCACCTTTGACTATCTGGAGCAACAGTGAGAAGAAAAGGAAATCCACTCGTCAACAATAATACACTCTGTGATTAGAAAGCCTTGTTTTATTATTTGCTCAAGTTTCTCTGGACTATTATTAATATATTATTATAATCTTACTATATTATTAATAAATCACAAACAGATCTTTCCCCTATTCTCCCCAAAAGTTAGTGCCTTCTTTTTTTTATTATTTTTATTTTAATAGCCTTTTATTTACAAGTTATATGTATGGGTAACTTTACAGCATTGACAATTGCCAAACCTCTTGTTCCAATTTTTCCCCTTTTTCCCCCCACCCCCTTCCCCAGATGGCAGGATGACCAGTAGATGTTAAATATATTAAAGTATAAATTAGATACACAATAAGTATACATGACCAAACCGTTATTTTGCTGTACAAAAAGAATCGGACTCTGAAATATTGTACAATTAACCTGTGAAGGAAATCCAAAATGCAGGTGGGCAAAAATATAGGGATTGGGAATTCAAGGTAATGGTTCTTAGTTATCTCCCAGAGTTCTTTCACTGGGTATAGCTGGTTCAGTGCATTACTGCTCCATTGGACTTGATTTGGTTCATCTCATTGCTGAGGATGAGTGCCTTCTTTTAATAGTTACTAATGTTGTGCCACAGTTCCCTAATTGTCCTGCCTCAATTTCCCCAAATTGTCCTGCCTTGGTTTCCCTAATTGTCCTGCCTCAGTTTCCCTGGTTGTAAACCCCCTCTTTTCTGCTCATTAGAACTGAGATAATTAGAGCTGTGGATATTTGGCATTCCAGAAGTAAAATTCCAGATGTCCTATCTCAGATACCTAATTGGCATTGTTTATAATTCCAAGTTTCAGACTTCTTGGCTCTAGTTGGACACCTCCTTAACTCCCAATTTGTTAGAATTTATGGTCCTACACCCAACATGTCAGAATAGGATTGAAGCCCCTGCCTAAAGATTCCTACTCACCAGAGTTTGGACTCCACCCCTTGCCTTTGTTTAGCTACCTGAGCTTGGAGCTACTTGTGCATATATATGTCACTGAGAACTTACATTCGCTGCTGGATGCTTTGGACATCAGCTCTGGGGGCATCATGCCTCCAGCACAATCTCTCCCTCTCAGAAATCCAAATAAAATATTAAAAACTCTCTAATCTCTATCTTGCCTCAGTTTCTCCAGCATTACACTTTCTAACTAGCTTGTACTCATTTGTATTTATTCTGTATATATTTCTTAAGATACATGTTGTCTCCACTGGTAGAATGGAAGTTCCTTAAATGCAAAGATTCTTTCATTTTTAGCTATCTCCTTAGTTGATTAACAGATTGTTCTTTGCAATAGTAGGGAAGCCTGGGGGTAGTATTCATTATTAAATGCAGCTTTTAGTATTGTAACTAGCATGCAGTTAGTGGTATTGTCACAGATGATTAAAGGTTTATTTGGGGAGGGTTTTTCTTTCTATTGTTTATTTACTTTTGCTATTTCTCCTTTTCCAAGATATGAAAGTCTGTGAGACTCAAATGACCTCATAGGTCCCCTCCATTTCTATTTACATCATTTTGGAAAATGCAAGTGTCAAGACAAAGTTGTAGAAGTGACCTGTAGGCTTGACTTTGGAAATGTTGAGTTTTGAAAAATTCAATCTTTCTGCATACATCTATCTCTCTCTAAGAACATCTGAAAAATGTATATTCTCTGAGAGTTTATTCTTAGATCTGATCAATCTAGATATTATTAGTTATGAAGGATAGAAAAACTGAGGAAATAATCCATAAAATTCAGACTGAAAAATATTTCCATTTGCTATTGGAAAAAAATCAAATAAATCCCTGATAATTAAAGAAAAGGTAATCTTTTTTTTTTTTTTTTTTTAGTGGCCGTGGGGTGGGGAGGGAGGGAGGGAAGAAGGGAGAAAGAGAGACAGATAGAGACAGACAGAAACAGAGACAGAAAGACACACAGAGAGACAGACAAACAGAGATGGAGAGAGAGAGAGAGAGAGAGAGAGAGAGAGAGAGAGAGAGAGAGAGAGAGAAAGAAGAAGAAGAAGAAGAAGAAGAAGGAGGAGGAGGAAGAGGAGGAGGAGGAGGAGGAGGAGGAGGAGGAGGAGGAGGAGGAGGAGGAGGAGGAGGAAGGGAGGGAGAGGGAAGAAAAAAGGAGAGGTAGAGAGAGATTAGGAAAACCTCAAATCCTCTTGTTACAAGTTTTATCCCCAATTTACAGATAGTGACCTAAAAACTATTCAAGTCTCATTCAAGTCTGGAAACATAATATGCCGATGGTTATTGTCAGAAATAGATTTACTGAGTTCTCTTGAATAGAATTTTTAGAGAGTGAAAACATGTTTTCAATTATTCTGACCTCCAAGGTCAAATGTTTTAGAACATGATGTCACTTTTCACTAATAAAACACTAAACTTTTTCAGTTCTTGAGTTCATATCCTGAAATAACTCTAGTATTGTCCTAGTAACCTATGAGGTGCTAAATGACAGGAAAACTCTTTTACCATAATCAAAAACAATCAATACTAAGAGCAGTTTGGAACTAAATAAAGAGACAAATTTGATTATGACAATTAGTTAATCCATTAGTTCATATTATAAAAAAAAAAACAAGTTATACAAAACAATGACATAAAGCATCATCTAACTTTTCACATGTTAAAAGTTTAATTCAAAGATAATTTTGTAAGCATATAAGTACTAAACCTATCCAAATTCTGACTTTTTTAACATATAAGAAGAATGGAGTTTAGAATAATAGACTCTGAGAAAAGAATCTTAAAGGTCATGTAGTCAATGTGTCATAATAAAACAGTGTTGATAACTCCATTTTGCCATTATCTTGTCATTTTGTGAACTAAGTTTCAACTTCTTATAAGTCACCTGATTTTGAGAAACATAAGATTACTCTCTCCTCCCAATTCTGAAGGTCCCAATCCCATCAACAAGGAACAAGTTGATTTAATCTTTATATCCTATTTTTTATTCTCTTCAATTGTATAACTGTAAAAACTAAGATTTAAGGTCCTTATGCTGACTGAGAGCCTTGGACTCGATTTATTTATTATAATTGAATGCCTTGCTAAAAAATCATTTTCTGGATTAACTGGGTGTCTTTATTTCACTGTGTAATACATGTCACCAAACTAGAAGTCAGGGTACTAGGGGAAGGCCCCCAAGATGGCCATAACTTAAATCTAAGAAAGATGTGATTAGCTAATTAGAGCATGGGAAATTAGGTAATTTCTCTCTGTGTTTGACTCCAATTTAATCTCACCTATCCTTCACTAATTACAGTCTAATACTTGTCATCCCATGCATTTTTCTGCTGGCCTTCCCCTTTTGGGCACTCAAACTCAGAGACGTTATAACCCATACCTGATGACTTCTGTGGGGTGAAAGGTCATGAAGAAGTCCACTTTAGAGAAAAAATGAGAGAATGAATTACCTTTGAAGAAAAGTCTGTGGAAAAGACATTCCTAGGAGAATTAAAGAAGTGAACTGAGAGACTTCAAGTACTATCTTGGGGTGAAGGTCACTATTATTAGGAAAGATGAGCTGATTTCTGAGAAGAACTGAATCAATGGACTGTGATTTCAGAGTTTTGAAGCAGTCAGCAATTGTAACAGTGATGACAAGAATTCCAGTTTGTACCTTTCCTCTTGCTTTTTCAAAGCACGGAGGACTTTGGCCCTTACTTTCTTCATAATTAACACATTGTATAAATATTAAACTATGTTTTTATATTCTTTTTACTGTTGTTATATAGCTGCAACATCAAGTTTTTTTTTAAGCCTAGGATGTCAGAGTTAGATAGTGAGAGATGAGGTGGGGATTATAGGAAAAAAAGTTTCTCCATGATTTGGAGGGGATAGGAGGGAGAGAGCAGCTCAAAGTGAGTTAGTTAATTAGAGAGAATTTTCATTTTTGTCATTTTCTGAGTTAATTCTAGTTACATCTCCTTGATTGACTTTGAACTAAGTAAAAGAATTAATATGATAATGAGCCAAGAACAGTTTTGAGGGAACTGGGGAAAGGGTTTGGGGCAGAATGAATTGTTAGATGTATTTCTTTCTGAGATCACCTGAGAGATATTGTTTATACTTTACATCAGTTATAACCCACAAAGACTGCTACATGTGAAACAAATGTGGGTTATTGTTCACAGCCTGCATCACAACCATGTGCTTCAAAATGATTCCTTTTTGTAGCGACTTGTTCATGGAATTGTTGGAGGTAAGCTATTGTGAATCATTGAATTTTCTAGATTCTAAGTTGAAAAAACTATGCATTATTTTCTTGAGAATAAGAATTAGAGAACACTTTTCCTCACATCTCATAGAAATTTAAACACAAATTGTATAAAGCTACATTGAAATTTCCTATGAAGAACTTTAGGTAAATGGGCAAAATGAACTAAAATGATGTTTTTCTAAGAGAACCTCAAAACAGAACTTAAAAGTGAAAGGTTAGGGCTTCATGATTGAGCAAAGTGGCACAATGAATAGAGCACTGGGCCTGGAGTCTGGAGACCCTGAGTTCAAATCAGGATTCAAATATTTACTAGCTATGTGTAAATCTGAACAAGTAATTTAACCCCATTTGCCTCAAATATTTAAAAAATAAAGCATTGGAACTTAGTAACACTAAAAATCTCAACCATCTTAAACATTTCCATAGGAAAATCTATAGATTTAACAATATGCATTCATGTTATTCAAAGAAAAGTCCCTTAGAACTTTTTTTTTAGAATACTTATAGCCTATATTCTCTTATTTTTTGGTTACATTTCTGAAATTCTTGGTTCTCCCTGGTTTACCAGATCATAGTAAATGAGTTTATAAATTGGTTTATAATAGAGAAGCTAGTGGAGTTAGAAAAATTGGCAACAATGTAAAATGATCATTGGTAGTCTAAGACTAAAGAAGGAAATAGTACAAATTATAAAGATGTAAAAATTCAAAAAATATGGCAACTTAAGTACATTTAGTAACAGGGCACATACAACACAATAGCCCCTGAATAAATCATTCTGGTTTAACTGCCAGGAAGGTTATTTAGATGTCTTCCTTTTTTGAATCTAGTTCAGGGTGGTTCAGAGAAGAGAAATGAATTCTGGGACCTTTCTGCCCTAAAGGAATTGCCCTGGAGTTTTGTGAATTACCTCTGTAACAAAGGAAATAGCCTGAATTTCCAAGTGGAATTGCAACCTCACCAGCATGCAAGAGGAAGGACGCCAAGCTAGACTGCCAAGGTTGAGCTTCACTAAAAGAAAAGAGTTCATTATCGGCTGTTAGGCAGAGTCTGAATCTTGCTTAGTGAAATGGAGGCATGAGATTTTTGTTTTGACTCGTACTTTGTCACTTAGGAAAGCTAAAAGGGACTTTTTACTCCTCCACTTTCGATAAGTTGCAAGAATACGGACTTTCTTAGCATTACAGAGCAGTTATACCAGTGTTAGTGAGAGTAGAGGACTTTGTTTTACTTGTGTGTGTGTAAGTATATATATATATATATATATATATATATATATATATATATATAAAACAACTGTAATAATGCATATGTTGTGTATCTAAAACAATACATACAGTACAGAGGGGAAAGAAATTGAGAGAGAGAGTGCATACTTTTTTTTTAAATTAAAGCTTTTTATTTCCAAAATATATACATGGATAATTTTCAACATTCACTCCTATAAAACCTATGTTCTGATTTTTTTCCCTCCCTTCCCCCTCTCCCAGTCAGCAAGTGAGCCAATATATGTTAAATATGTGCAATTCTTATACACATATTTCCACAAATATCATACAGTGCTTACTTCTGTCAGGAGAAAAGTTAGAACATAAATACTGCAATTATATTTTAAATGCTTATATACTTGATTAGAATGTAGAAGACAGTAGCATTGGCAAGGGCTTAAAGCTAAATTGAGGCCAAAAAAGTGAAAGGAAAAGTCATCTGGTAGCATTAATATAGAGAAACAGGTCTACCTGGGAGTGTCCTCCAATGACCAGAAGAAATATTGTAGCCTATTGGAAAATTGAAAATTCAACCGAGTCAAGAGAAGGAAGGAATAGCTTTACGAGAGCGCCATCTTGTAGCTGACTCAAACCTTTTACTCTGAGTTATTCCAAACTCCTTTGACTCGATTTTAACTATGTGACTGTAGCCTTCCTTAATGTTCAAAATGGGAATTACAAATCCTAACAAACTGAATAGAGTAACAATAGCACAATGTAAAGATGATCCTCAGTCATTGAGAAAAAGTTAAATTATGTATAGTATATGGATATGCATATATATATATACTATACATAATTTAACATGATATACATATATTTGTGTGTATATTTGACAGAATCACAATGTCAGAATTGGAAAGAACCTCAGAACCCATCATCTAGTCTAATCCATTCCTTTTTTTTCTATATTTTTTACATTGTAAAATTTATTTGGTTTAAGTTTATTTGATTTAAGTGGAAGAATCATTTTCCTCCCCTAAAAGATTTTTTTTTCTTTTTTTATGAATGGATACTTAAAATGTGGTGTTAGAACACAAGTCTCCACATAAAGTAGTATCATGAGATTATCACCTCCCTTGGTTTAGATACTATACTCTTATACAAGAAGTTTAAGATTGCATTTATAATCTAGATTACTCTATCAGACTGTTGATACATGGATCTGCAATCCCTTAAACTCTTCAAGTCTTTTCCATAAGAACTGTTGTTAGCCAAGGCTTTCCCATTTTGAATGTGTAATTGACTTAATTTAATCTAAGTATAGGACTTTATATTCATCCTGATTAAATTTTGTCTTATTAGATTCAATTCATTATTTAAGCCTATCTAGTTCTATTTGAATCCTGTCATCTGAGATTATAGTTATCCCCCTCAGCAACAAGTCACTTACAAATTTGTTAAATGCGCTATTTTTCTTTAATTCAAGTTATTGATAAAATTATTGAAAAGCACACAGCTAAGGAATGGACTAGTAGGCTACTGTAATCCCATTCTCCACTGAAATTCTTTAGTCTTGAAAAAAAGACGACAAAATCAATAAAACTTAAATTGCTGAAATGCTTTCTATAATGTCTTAACTCTGGAGTTCTATAACCCCTAATTAAGGACATAGTTTTATATCTAAGAATGTAATAACAGCCAGTGCTATTCTTCCTTTTATAGCCTCTGAGAAATGTAAATGAATCAATATCATTTTCTATCAAATATATATGTCAGTTACATGTGCATATTTAGAAAATAAATATTTTCTAATTCATTGAAATAACTATTAAATAATAAGATCTTTATTCCTATGTTATAATCTTTGTGTATTGAAAGTGCAATTCCTCCTCCTTTAAGGCAGCTAAGTGGATAGAGTATTAGAATCAGGAAGACCAGAATTCAGATTTGACTTTAGACACTTACTACTTGTGGGACCCAAACCATCATTTAACTTCTGACTACCTCAGTTTTCTCATCTGTAAAATGAAGATAATATCACTTGCCTCCAAGAGTTGTTATGAGGATCAAATGAGTTAACATTTGTAAAACACTTAATGCAGTGCCTAAAACATAGTAGATGCTTAATAAATACTTAACACTTCCCAGTGGAATCTGAGCTAACATTGCACATGAATCCAAAGCAGGATAAAACAAAACAACTCTATGAGGCCTTTGATTTCTCTGTTAAATAAACACTCCAAGTTCAGCCTCCTAAGAAAGTATCACCTCAACAAAAAGGTAGACAGGAGATTATTCAGCCTTGGTTTGAAGACTTCCAATGACAAAGAACCTATTATCTCATGAAGTAACCCATTTCATTTATAAGAAGCATTGGAGTTTCACCAATTATCTGTATAAAATGTTTTATTTCTATAATACCAAAACTATTGGTTGAAAATGGAAGCATTCAAACAATTCACTAGTTTTATCTACATTCCACTAAATATATTTTTATTGAACTGAATGATTGTTTTTAAATATTTATGATATTACACACTCAAAACTAAAATCATAACCTACTTAATATAATTCAATTTAATTTAAATTTGATATTCCCCTCACACCACTCCCCAGACAGTACATAATATAGTAGAAAGAGCCATTTACCAGACCTAAGGAAACATGACTTCTATTTCTGACTTTTCCCTAACTTAATGACTTTTGGCAAGTCACTGTTTTTTTGTCTGGGACTGATTCCACATGTGTAAAATGATGAGGTAGGACTGGATAAACCCTAAGGTACCTATTGATTCTCATATTCTGTGCTCCTGAGCTCTGCGTGACAGACAATATCTGAAACCATGTTTTCCTGTGCTGGTAAGATAATGGAATTCCTGGTTTTGGAGGGATCAATTGACAGATCTAAGAATATAAGAAAGACAAAGGCAGAATTATTTCTTCATGAGATCAGGCACATGAAAATTTTAAGGGAAATAACATTTAAAGAACCCATCCAACTTCTATCAAAAGATAAATTTAAGGGTATGAGTGAGAAGCTCAAAGGCCTGACAATGTTGCTAGTTATGTAGTTAAAAGATTTAGAGGGTTATTGTGAAATACAAGTACAGTGTTTCCCTCCAGAAACAAAAATCTTTATCATCTCTTATGATTTTGCTTGTCCTGTGTTTAACACTCCTATGAAAAGCAGCCACAGCTGTCCACAATATGTAAAAATAGAGCTCAAAAAAATGAATAAAATAACATTAAGAGCTTGGCTGCTATCCACCAAAGCAAGGAAAAGGTCAAAGTTAAAAAAAAAATCAAACCCAACAACATTCTATCTCTCCACAGTGATTCTAACACCTCTCCACTCCTCTGGCTTGATAAATTGTGTTATATGATCATCAGTAGTTCCAAGACCTCCAGAAAAGTATCTGGAAAATAGAGTTTAAAAGTACACTTATATTCAGGTCCCTTTTCTTGTAAGCAGTGAAGAAAGTCTAATTTTTTTATCTAGAAAAGCTATGCTATGATCTTCAAAACTTATGTTTCTGGGGCACCTAAATGGCATGGTCAATAGAACACTGGCAGTGGTCAGGAGGATCTGACTTCATATCTGCCTCAAACACTTAACACTTCCTAGCTGTGGGACCCTGGACAAGTCACTTAACCCCAATTGCCTCAAAAACAAAACAAAACCTTCATCTCTGAAAATGGGGGAATAGCTGAAGGGAGATTTAAAGAACCATTGACTCAGTACAGCAAGATTCTGATCTGTTAATGAAGGGGAAAGGATGCAGAAATTATAGTTGTTTATTTTTTTATTTTATAAAAATTACTGTGCTATTTAATTTTATTAGAGAAATTTTTACATAATCATTGCAAATCTCAGAAAGTCCTTTAAGTGTGTGCAATTCATAGGGAATAATGCTAAAAACAGTACCTGCAATAGTTCCTTTGACAACTCTGACAACCCTGTTAACATAAAAGGTCTTTGTCATGCTTATTGTCTTAATTAAAACTCTTGTACACTTGTTTGATAGTGATCATGAGTTCCTGAACTGGTTAATTTTAGCATAAATCCTTAAAGGATAGCTTTTTCAAACTCTGGTACAACTGGAGAACCATTCTTTGGTATATCTACTCTCTTTTTTAAAAAATATTATTATAGCTTTTTATTTACAAGATATATGCATAGGTAATTTTTCAGCATTGACAATTGCAAAATCTTTTATTCCAATTTTTCCCCTCCTCTCTACCCCCTCCCCCAGGTGACAGGTAGACCAATAAGAATTGGACTTTGAAATAATGAACAATTAAGCTGTGAAGGAAATCAAAAATGCAAGCGGACAGAAACAGAGGGAATGGGAATTCTATGTAGTGGTTCACACTCGTTTCCCAGAGTTCTTTCACTGGGTATAGGTGGTTCTATTCATTATTGAACAAATGGAACTGATTTGGTTCATCTCATTGTTGAAGAGTCCTTCAGAATTAATCATCATATAGTTGTTGAAATATATAATGATCTCCTGGTTCTGCTCATTTCACTCAGCATCAGTTCATGTAACTCTCTCCAGGCCTTTCTGAAATCCTCCTGCTGGTCATTTCTTACAGATACCACAATTTATTCAGCCATTCTCCAACTGATGGGCATCCCCTCAGTTTCCAGTTTCTGGCCACTACAAAGAGGGCTGCCAGAAACATTCGTGCACATACAGGTCTCTTTCCCTTCTTTATGATCTCTTTGGGATATAAGCCCAGTAGGACCACTGCTGGGTCAAACGGTATGCACAGTTTGATAACTTTTTGAGCATAGTTACAAATTGTTCTCCAGA
This sequence comes from Sarcophilus harrisii, assembly GCF_902635505.1. Classification (NCBI taxonomy): domain Eukaryota; kingdom Metazoa; phylum Chordata; class Mammalia; order Dasyuromorphia; family Dasyuridae; genus Sarcophilus; species Sarcophilus harrisii. Next base: position 405,357,910 of record NC_045426.1, read on the forward strand.
ATGGCTGGATGTATTCACAATTCCACCAACAATGTATCAGTATCCTAGTTTTCCCACATCCCCTCCAACATTCATCATTATATTTTCTATCATCTTGTAATGCCAGAGAAACTGAGGCAGGAGAGAGATTAGAGAGCTTTTCAATATTTTATTAATTGGAGAGTATAATTGCCTGGACAGGACTCTCATCTCAAATTATCCAGTCAGATAGAGATAAAAATATACTGGGACCAAGAAAACCATGTTGGTCCCAGGGCTGGAATCCAGCAAGCAATAGAAGACACCCAGCTTCTTAAATACTCCCTTAAAACAAAGACCCAAGACTTCTGTCAGGATGGGGGGAGATCATAAATCCTAAAAGCCCAGAGACAGGATGTCTGAATACCCAGAGATAAAGATGTCAGTGAGGTATCTTGGAATATTTTAGAGGGATATTGTAAATTCTTGAGAACAGGGAAGGGTCAAGCAATCTGCTCTTCTTATTTATCTTGCTAGCAGTTTATAACCTTAGAGTAAACAGTTCCCAATCTTAATGGACCAGAGTGGGTTTTTATGACTAAGGGGATTTGACAGAACAGTTAAGGAAACTGAGACAAAGGAAACTAGTTTAGGGAAACCAAGTCAGAATAGTTAAAGAGAACTATGGCATAACAATCTTAGCCAATCTGACAGGTGTGTAATGGTAGCTCAGAGTTGTCTTAATTTGAATTTCTCTGATTAATAATGACTTGGAGCACCTTTTCATATGGCTAGAAATAGTTTCAATTTCTTCATCTGAAAACTGTCTGTTCATATCTTTTGGTCATTTATCAATTGGAGAATGGCTTGATTTCTTATAAATTAGAGTCAATTCTCTATATATTTTGGAAATGAGGCCTTTGTCAGAACCTTTGACTGTAAAAATGTTTTCCCACTTTATTACTTCCCTTCTAATCTTGTCTGCATTAATTTTGTTTGACAAAAGCTTTTCAGTTTGATATAATCAGAAATTTCTATTTTGTGATCAGTAATGGTCTCTAGTTCTTCTTTGGTCATAAAGTCCTTCCCCTTCCACAGGTCTGAGAGGTAAACTATCCTGTGTTCCTCTAATTTATTAATAATTTCATTCTTTATGCCTAGGTCATGAATCCATTTTGATCTTATCTTGGTGTACGGTGTTAAGTGTGTATCAATGCCTAGTTTCTGCCAAACTAGTTTCCAATTTTCCCAGCAGTTTTTGTCAAATAGTGAATTCTTATCCTGTAAAGTCCTATCTAGCTCCCTGGAGGCCGCAGGAACAGCTGGAGTCAGGATAAGTAAAAGTCCTTGGTTTTTAGAGGGAGAAGTGAAGGAGACAGACAAACTGCCACAGACTCACCACCAACCTTTTTCCTCCTCATCCTGCTGAAAAGTGAAGTTCTCTGGCCTCTCTCACCCCACCCCCAATCCTTACCTACAATTCTCTTAACCTCAAACATTGAGCCAGCATTAACTGAGAGAAGAGCAATTCCAAACATATGCTAATAGAGTCATTGTCTTATTTCTAATTGGTAATTAGCCTTAAGTGATCAGTTGTCTGATTCAATTGCACCTATTTCAGCCCTTTACATTATCCCAAAAGCTGGAGTCTTTGAGTTTGTCAAACACTAGATTATTAGTTGTTGACTATTTTGTCCTGTGAACCTAACCTATTCCACTGATCAACTAGTCTGTTTCTTAGCCAATACTAAGTAGTTTTAGTGACTGCTGTTTAATAATATAGTTTTAGATCTGATATAGCTACGCTACCTTCATTTGATTTTTTTTTCATTAGTTACCTTGAAAGTCTGGTATATCTACTCTCAAGAGATATTCGTCTATATAAAATATATAGAGTGCCATGTTTTGTGTGGTGATTTTTCAAAAAGAAACAAAGGGATACAAAAATCATAACAAAATAGAAAGAATGATGATAAGGATAGGTAAAACCCAGGATTTTCTCACTAATATCCAATAATGTTACTAATTTTTCTAGTTTCATTTAATATAGTATTACTTTACTAAAATAATTCTCTTGATTATTTTTTTTTGTTAAATCTCTAGAATTTTAAAAATAAACCTTATATCCTTGTAAATAGAGAAAACTGTACTTCCTTTTTGTCTATGTATAATAAATCAGGAAGACCTCATATAAAAGATAGGATTCCCTGTCTTATAGGAAGCTGGGAAAGCTAAGAGGCAGAAGTTGCCATGTACCAGCCAGCCCTTCATTCTGAAAACATCATTCTGAGACTGAATTCAAACACTAAAAGTACCTCCCACCCATATAACTTGTCCCTCTCATTGGAAGGCTCCTTATAAGGGGGCCCTTTAAGGCGGGCACCCAAGCAATCCATGTCACATTCTTCTCCAGCCTGCCCGCTGGACTTCACCAGAATTCTATGCAGAGTACTTACATCTCTTTAATTTTCATGTTCCTTTGATGTGTTCTTCTCCACTCCTTTTTTTCACATTGTTCTTATGGATGGCATTTGTAGCATTGTGTCAATAATATTAGAAGCAGTGGACATCTTGCTTTACTCCTGATCTTATTAAGAAAGTTTTTGAAATTTCTTTTTAAACTGATGATTTTGTATTTGGATATATGCTGTAGAACATATTAAGGAAAGTCCTTTTATTTATATTAGAGCTTGTTAGTACAAATATATGTAACTTTTATCCCAAGATTTTCCTGTTTTTATTTATACAAACTTTTTTTTTAGCATTAATATAATTATTTTAAAAGTTTTCCTAATGCTAAATCATACTTGTATTCCTAACATAAACATAGACACATGGAATATGGTTTTAATAAATGCCTATAGCCACTCTGCTATTTAATTTGGTATTTTTGCACTATTATTAAGCAGTGGTATGGAGCTATGGTTTTCTTTCTCTATTTCTCCTTAACTTCGGTATTAGCACCTTATCTATTTCATAAAATGAGTGCCTTAGCTCTCCTTAATTTGTGTAAACAATTAAAATATAATAAAATTTGTTTATTTTATTAATATTTGATAAAATTAAATAGTAAATCCATTCAGTTCTGGGTTGTTAATTTCTATTGTGAACTTTTTTTCTTGTATTTTTTTCCTCCCTTTGGAATTTTTTTTAAGATTTGCTTAATTTTTTTGCAATTGGATCACTTAGATAATTAAATTCCTGTTTGGTTCATTTGGATGTTCTATATTTTGGCAGCTATTAATTCATTTAATTTAGATTTTTCACTTTTGTTGGAATCTAATTGGATATTATAGTTTCTGATAATTTTTTTTATATCCCCTTTAGACTGAATCTAAGGTCTCTTTGCATTTGAGGCAGCTAAGTGATGTCATGAAAGAGTGCTGGGCTTAAAGTCAGAAAGACCAGAGTTCAATCTAGCCTCAGACACTTACTAGCTGTGTTAACCCTGACAAGTCACTTAAACATTGTATGTTTCAGTTTCCTCACCTATAAAATGGGCATAATACTTGCACCTAATTGTGAAAATCAAATGAAATAATAATTGTAAAATACTTAACACAGTGCCACATAACACCATATAAATGTTATTATTGTTGAAATAAATTATTTTTCTCTCTTTTTAAATAAAATTATTTAATAATTTACTAGTATCTAAAAATAAAAGCTATCTTTTTTTCATTGATTCAATAGTTACTTTGTTTTCAGTTTTACTTCTCTATTTGAAATTTTAAAAAAAAATTCTAGAATTTTTATTCTTTTTAAGAAATAGTTAATCCAAATACTAAAGTTTTTTTCTTTCTTTTATTAAGTGTTCTGAGGTTTAAATTCTCCTCTAAGGATTATTTTAGCTGAAGCCTATAAATATTAGTACATTATCTCTATTATCATACTATTTAATATAATTATTTATTATTTATTTGGGTATTTGAACCACTAGTTAAGATTATATTCATTAATCTCCATATAATTTTATCATTTATTCATAATTCCCCCATCAGTTATAATTTTGTTGAATAAAAGATGCATTTGTTATTTCTAACTTCCAAATTTTTTTTCTTACTGCAAGAGGCAGCACAGTATTGTGGACAAAGAACTAGCTTCAAAAGGGGAAGTCTTTGATTCAGCACCTGCTTCTGGGATATCATAGCTATGTGAACCTGAATGAGCAATTTAACTTCTGGGGGCTTTAGAACAAAATGTCTTAAATTATGGATTGTAACCCCACATGAAGTCAGAACTGAATGTGGAGGTTGTGAAATTGTGATTTATTATCAATAAATGCTGATAACAAATCACAATTTCACAACCTCCACATCCAGTTACGTGACTTTTCATTGATAAAGGAAGCAGGTTTCCTACCTGTATGTTCTTAAACCATGATCATTTTTTTTTTGTGACAATATCATTCAACCATGAAAAAAGTGGCAATATGTCTCCAAATTCCTATTTTATCTTCCCAAATATTTATCCTATTTTGTTTTTTAAATATTTTGTTCAGCTAGGTGGCACAGTGGATAGAGTACTGGAATCAGGAAGACTGGGGTTCAAATCTGGCTTCAGGTACTTACTAACTGTAGGACCCTTACTAACTGTAGGCAATAACCCCAATTGCCTCATAAAAGAAAAACAACGAATACTTCAGATAGGATCACCAAGACTCAGACACAATTGAAATCATTTGAAATCATCTAACAACAGCTCTATAATTTTGTAGTCTTTTGTTGGTTGATGTGTCTAAATCTAAAAGGAACATTGAAGTAACCTTGCATTATTGTCCCAAAACCTTGGTGATTTGCCAAATCTCTTTTTTTTCCCTTAAAGAACTCAGATGTCTTGTTATTCAGTGTTGATTTAGTTAGTATTGATATTGTTCCACTATCTCTAGTGCCTTATTTTTATTGTTGCTTTAATTAAATGACTGGCACTGCAATTTTTTTTGCACTCAGCTAATAAATTCTGCTACACACCTTATTTTAACTCCACATGTATTATTTTTGTTTAAAACATTTCTTGTGTCAACCTGATTGGTGATGTTTGCTTTTAATCCTTTCTGCCCTCCCCCCCCCAAACCTGTTTTATGGATGAGATTATACTATTAACATTCATAATTACATTGTTTGTTCTCCTTTACAAGAAATCCTGTTATACTTTCTTCTGGTCAGAAGAAAGAAAAGAAGAAGAAAGGGAACAGGGAATTGAGGAAAGGAAGACTAAAAGTCAGTACTAAATATCTGCAGTTTATTTTGTTTGGAATAATCTGATTCTAATCTCCTCCCTTACTTCTCCTTTCCTGATACACATAAAATCTTGAGTTTTAGCACCCTCCTGCCTCCCACCATTTTAAGAAAACATCTGCCCTTATTAATTATGTTTTATTTTACATAAGGCAATTTCCTCCTCAATTCTACAGCTGCCTCCTTCTTAACCTAATAGTTCTCTGTCCACTTAATTGTACTTTCTCAGCTATAGTCTCTTTCACTTTTCCTTGGTCAGCCAAAATAAGGGTATATTTCATATACTTTTGTTCCCCACTTGAATTGTGTATTTTAATGACCTCCCAACAGTGCCACCTTAATTTTAAGAATACAAAGTCCTTTCCTTCCCCTCTCCTCTCCTTGTCTAGAGCAGGATTTTTTAAACTTTTTGTTTTTTACTCTCAACGCCTTTTTACTCAAGAAATTTTTACTCCTTCCCAGGGATATAGATATATAATATAGGTATACAAATCAAATATTTGCTGATAATTAATCACAAAGAAATTTATTTTAAAATAATTCTTTGGTATAACATAATGTTTCCATTTATTAAAGACAAAAACAAATTTGCATACTACTGAGATGGATGCATTTGTTTATTTTTTACATAAAAAAATTAATTTTGGTGGAATATTTGATGCTTTTTACTCTTGCCAAATTTTTAGGAACCGCCACATTAAGTTGCAGGACTCCCTATGGGGTCCTGACCCACAGTTTAAGAAGAAAAAAAATAGCATTTTTTTTCTTAACACCCCAAAACAGAGATTGTACCTTTCTTTTTGATAAATGTTTTAAATCCCTACTATGTGTTGCACTAGGATTATAACAAAAATTTAAACACTGTAAGTTATTCAGACATGTTTAACCATTCTTTAGATTATTTTCTATTCCGTATTTGAATTTCAAAGACTCTACCTAACTGTTGTAATTCTCTTAAAAGAAGTATTTGAAAATCATTAATTCCTTTACCAGTAAATTTTTCTATTGGTCTCAATTTGGAAGATAAGTTGAATTCTCTTCATTTGCATATTCTTTCATTTCTTATACCCCCTTCTTTCTTTAATTTTTTCTCATTGTCTATTTGTCCTGCACATTTTTGTGTTTTGATAATCCATTAGACACCAGATTCTTGAGTTTTTTTTTTTAATAATTTGTATCCCACAGCTTAACCTAGCACTTTAGCTTATAGTTCTTGTAACCCATTTAAGGTTTTTTTGGTAGAATTGCTGGAGTGCTTTGCCATTTTCTTCTCTAGATCATTTTACAGATGAGAAAACTGAGGCAAACAGAATTAAGTGGCTTGTCAAGAGTCACATACCTAGGAAGTCACATACCTAGATTTGAACTCAGGAAGATGAATCTGAATCTTCCTAACACCAGTTCAGCTCTCTGCTGCCACATAGTAGAGCTAGCTACATAGTAGAGAGATGAAAATGATAGTTTACCAACACACACTTTTAATATTACATTTTCTTTTACCTGAAAAAAATGTTTTAATATTGTGAGTGCACTTACAACTAAGGTAAATTTTGGGTTTCTTTCCGTTGGCATAATGCACAGATTATTGATTTACCCTTTGTTCCTTAGCCCCTTTCCTTCTGCACAATTTTCTTTTATAGTTACCTGAAATATGGCAGACTTTTTATTTCATTGAATTTTTTGGTAAGTCAGCTTCTTTTTTTTTTTTTTTGATCTTCTAGATCAATTATCTTTGTAATGACCATGTGTGTTCTAATTTAGCTGCTTTTTGATTTTGCTCTAACATTTTTGATTGATTTTTATATTTTTTTTAATTTTTAAAATTTTCTTTAAAAAATATTCACTACTTTGTTAAAATTCATCAGCTTTTCTTCTAAATTATTCTTTTCCTTTTCCAAGTTTCCATTAAAAGCTCAAATGTGTTTTATCTCTTCCTGCAAACCATTACACTAGAACTTCTAGATTCTTGTGTCTCTTCTACTGCCTTATCTAGAATACTAGTTATAGTTATTGCAAAATTATTTTCTTCTTTTGGAAGTTAATCTTTGCATTTCTTTATTCTATGATGTTTGTTATATTAGAAGCTTTTATTTGCTTCCTCCTTTCCTCAGTCTACTCACCTTTTTCTTATCCATACTCTTGGCTTCCACTCCCATTCTCTCATTTAGTTTTTCTTCAAGATTTTCTTACTTTTCCCTCTTTCTGTTACTATTATTCTTTTTGTGTTTTGGTTTGGTTTTGTTATTTTTTTTTGCTGTTATTTATTTTCCTTGGCACATTTCTTTCATTTTGTGATAAGAAAGAACAGAGCTTAGTCACACCCCTTTACTTGGCTGTATTCTGAATTGTTGTTGTTTAGTCATTTCAATCATGTTTGAATCTTTGTGACCCCATTTGAGGTTTTCTTGGCAAAGCTATTAGGATGATTTGCTATTTCCTTCTATAATTCATTCTATAGGTGAAGAAACTGAAGCAAATGGGGTTAAGTGACTTGCCCAGAATCACATAGGTAGGATCTGACGCCAGATTTGAACTCTGGAAAAAGAGTGTTTCTGACTCTATCCAGTGAGCTAAGTAGCTCTGGAGTAGCCCCATCTAATTTTTTCCTTTTGGTTAGCAAATATCTTTACTATTTCTCAGTAGTGGAAAAAAAATGACTTCTATGTATTATGTGTTTTTTCAAATGAAATATGGAATCTTTGAAAATATAAGTCCTATCCTTATCTATATCGATGTCTATTTCTATGCCTATGTTTATCTATATCTCTGTCTATATTTATCTACCTATATCTATATCTATCTAGTCTATATGTATCTCTCTCTCTCTCTCTCTCTCTCTCTCTCTATATATATATATATATATATATATGCCATACTGTTTTCTTCTCCATTAATTATATATGTGTATATGATAGGGATGCCATGTCCACTTTGACAAATGATTTAAGCTAACGTTATTTTTAAAATATTTAATAAGTACTGACAAGCATAAACAAGTTCCATCTCTGATTTACAGCTACTGTGTGACTTTATATGAATTACTTACCTTTTAGTGCACTACTTCCTTCGTCTCTTATAAAAAGATGATATCTGAAAAATGTTTATTAAAAATTACACCTACCTCTCTCATCTATTTAGAGAATTACTGACATGTTGGAATTTTTCCTCTTTAATTTTAGAAAAAGATCATATGTCTTTCCAAAGTAAATATGAATCTGAGATGCAGTTTTTAAGTTCCCACTGTTCACACTGTATCTCCATTGCCGTGGGCTAACAGTATTTAGTGTCATTTAAATATGAACTGATCACATCATGCTAACTCAATCTTTCTGTGCTATCTTATCTTTTATATATTCTATTTTCTATTTCAAATAGATATTCAAATCAGATCAACAGATATTTATTAATTACTTTTCATGTCTAAGGCTCAATGCTGGGTGCTATGAAGGATACAGTGATCATCAAGACATAGTGCTTTTGAAGAAATGACAGTCTGAGGAAGAGATAAAAGAAGTACATTAATAATGATATAATAGTTTGGTTCCACATAAAGCCGAGGAACAATTGTCAAACTGAACTACTCGTTGATTAAAATTCCCAGAAAAATCTACTTAGCATTATTCTTTGGCATACATCCCATTTTCTATCATGTTTTAATATATACATATATCCAGTATATTTCTGGTTTATAAAGTTTTATTGTCTTAGTTCCATTAAAAACTGACAGTTAAGGAAGATTCACTATATTTACAATTGTAATAAAAAGGATTTGTATGTATATATAGAATAAATAATAAAATTTCCATTCATATCGTGTTTTACAATTCACAAAATGATTTCAAATAAATCATTTCATTCATTCATTTACTGAGATTTTCTCACATGTTATTTTGCATTAAACATCAAGAAAGACAAAAAAAGTAAATGATAGTCCCTACCCATAAGGTGTTTATACACCCTTGTAAGGTAGGCAAGGGAAATATAATTACTCCCATTTTGCAGATGAGAAAATTTGAGCTCAGAGAAGTTGGTATACTCAAAGCTACATTCCTGTGGAAGAATAGGACAATAGTTTAAGCTGTGATGATTAAAAACTTCCAAGAGACATTATTTCTGAGTAATTTAATCATTTTATTAATAAGGCCATCATGTTTAATTAATAAAAAAGATAGTCATTTGGTCATTTCTCGGAAAACAAAACAAAATAAAAAACCCCAATAGTAGTGGGTTCACAGTTTATATAACCTTCAAAGAGTAGGTATTCCTGAGGGGTGGCAATCAACTCTTTGTTAACAATTAATGAGAAAACTGATATACAATGAGAGACTAGATTATATTACAATAAGGCTTTGGGCGTACCTGACTTGGATCACCTAAATCTTGGTCAAAGAGACATCAATTTCCATATCATCTATCTGACAAAAGAGACAATCAAGCCTTTACCAGACCTGTCTGAGCAAACCAATGAGCAGGAATACATCCATTAACCCAAAGTCAGAATGTCTTTTACTGTCTGATTAGATCTTGGCCTGGATGAACCTTTCAGTGAGATTTTCCACACTGGTTGATTTTTGAATGAGAAAATAGAAAAAAGGAAAATCTTGGTTCTGATTCAACAATTAGTTATTAAATATGAGAGGATTAATTATTTCTCACAAGGTTTTCTGGCCCTTAATCTAATACTCTAAATGTAATAATAATCGGCATATAAATGGCATTTAAAATTTGCGAATGATGTTAGATGCCTTATATCTTTTCAACCTCACTAAGAAGCTGTGAGTTAAGTACTACAATATTAGCATCCTGACTTTACAGATGAGGAAACTCAGTTTAGAGGTTTAAGTGACTTGCCTATAGTCACAAAGCTATTAAGTGTCAGAGGTAATTTGAATTTCTTTTTCTGACTACAAGTACAGAAGTCTCAGAATGTGTTAAGTATCATAAAAGAGATTTAAACAAAGGATTTTGCAGATTCAGAGAAAGGCATTACTTCATGAAGAAGGTGACATTTTTAACTGGGTCGCAAAGTAGGAGTGATAATGACAGCAATCTAAATAAAGCAAATGACATCTGGGCAATAGCATGTGGCAAAGTTTGATGGAAGATATTTGTATGGTAAGAATAAAAGATAACGCAGGAGGGAAAAAATTAGATTAAATCAATGCAAAGAGAACCTTGAGGGCTAGCTAAGAGATTTGGACTTTATTCTATAGACAAACCACTGAAGCTTGCTTGTTTGTTGGGTTACATAAATTGATTGTTGGTTTTGTAAGAGAATACCACATCAAGCTTTGTTTCAGGAACACAGACCATTTGGATATTAAAAAAAATAATTCAAGTGGAAAGTAATGGAGCTCTGAACTGGGGTATAGTCAGTAGAAATTAAAATAAAGACATGAAACTTTTCTGAGATAGAAATGATAGAAGTTAAGAGCTACTTATTGTCTGGGGCAATAGAGAAAGAGACCTAAATGATTGTAGTTTTTTATTTCAGTGACTAGGAGAATAGTGGTGCCATTAAGAAAAATAAGACTCTTCAGAGGACTAGTTAGAAGGTGAGACAATGACTTTGTTAAAGATCTGTTAACTTAGAATAGCTAAAAGGACTTCTTGGTTGTGATACCTAATAGGAAGATAGAATTGTGGCATATGATTGTGATAATATACTATTTGTGCTTTAAGAAATGATGAGCTCAGTGATTTTAGAGAAAAAAATGGAAGGACTTGCATGAAACAATGAAGAGTGAAATGACCATAACCAAGAAAACATTATATATAGAAATAGCAATATTGTTTTAAGAACAACTTTGAGCAAATGAATTGTTTTGATTATTATAAATACCTAAATTAACAATAAAGAACATATTAAAATGCTATCTATATCCAGAGAAAGAAGTGATGAATAGAAGTATGTACAGGACAATTTTACATATATATATATATATATATATATATATATATATGTATATTTATATACATATATATGCATGTATATTTATATACATATTGTGTATATATATATATATATACACACCTATTTATGTCTGATGGTAGCTATCTAAGTGGGGGATAGGGGAATAAAAAAAGGAAAAAAATTACATGATACTTCTGTTATATATTTGAAAAGAATAGTACTAGTGGTGCATAGTAGATTTATAATTTCATGTGCAATCATGTTTTTTATTGTGCTGGTATGGAAATACTTGTTTTATTCAATAAATTAACATTTAGATTTTTAAAAATTAATTACTGAAAATGGGGAAAAAAGTTTGGGACTGGAGATAATTTACAAAAAGATGATAACTAAAGCCATAGGATAAGTTGGGAATTCTGAGAGAATAGAAAATGAATTGGAGAACAGAACTTTGGAGAATGCCTAAGGTGTCAAGGCTAACAGAAGGAAACAAAGTCAATGAAAGAGACAGAAAGAATAACTGAAAAAAGTAGGTAAAGGACCATAATAGTGTAGTGTCACAGAAGTTCAGGAGAGAGTTTCAAGAAGTATAGTTTAGTCAGTAGTGTCAAACATTACAGAGAAGTCAAGAAGGATGAGGATTGTGAGCTGGCCATTAAAATATCACTGAGCTACACAAATTTAAACTTATTGTTGCAGTTATAAATACAGAGAAGTTTGTTTAAATTCATGGAACTAAGAAAATAAAACTTTATAAACCAGAAATATACTTTATACAAGTAAACATTATGCTGTAATAATTTTTTTTAAAAAAAGTGTTTGTATAAAAACTTGCCAGTTTCATCAAAACTTTAACTAGAAAATAAAGAAAGAAAGAGAAATACTCTCCAAAAAAAGACACTCATAAACATGGCCGAATATCAATTATGATATAGAAAAAAAGCAACTTTTGAGGAGGTATTCAGTAATTCAAAGAAGAAAAAAATGGAAAATTTTTGCAAGAACAATCATTATCACCTCTAATGGCAATATAGTTAATAAATTATGTGAACTTGAATTTGAAATGAAAATAGATAACTATAAGCTCATAAGAATCATCGATTCTTCGTGGGATAAAATAGTGTAAAAAGCACTAGATTAGGAGGCAGCAGGAACTCTATGACCTATGACTTACTAGGTTTTTGAGCTCAGCAAATCATTTTTATTTTCTGGATTTCAATTTTCTCATCCCTGCCAATGTCACCTAGCATCTACTTTTTATGTTTTTTTGATATGTTTTGCTGACTCCCATGTTAAACGTAAGAAGTATTTTTTTTTCTATTTCCTTGTCATGTGCTTAGAACATAATAGGGACTTAATAAATTCTTATTGATTGAATGGTAAAAGGGAAGGAAATATGGCATGATGGTGAGAGGGTTAGCCAGGGAATGAGGAAGAACTGGGTTCAAGTTGTAATTCTGACACATACTTAGCTGTGTGACCATGAATACATTGACCCGATAAGATTCTCAACTTGTTTGCTGTAGAAACTCTCCCTAACAAGGTAAGTAGACAAGTCCTCCATAACTTGCTATGTAACAATGAGAAATTAAGTGCCTTGCGCAGGTATCTGAATGTCAGAAGCAGAATTTTAACCTAGATCTTGCTGATGCTACTATACAAAACTAAAAAAATTGAAAAATAAGCTGATTATATGCCTTTTGACAATGCACTGGTTCAAAAAATTTCTGAGAGAGGGCTGCCCTGGAGATGGGCTAGCTGGCTGAGCTAATCAGTGAAAGCAGGGAGTTCTAAGAGTCGTGGCCACATGTAGGCAAAGTAAAAAGTGGGCCCCCTCATCTGTGTCAAATTATAGCCTCTATTTGAAAGGTCTTTCAGCTTCCAATCATACCAGAAGTAGCACATATAACAAAAGCAGTGTTCACTTGCCCAGGAGCTATTGACCATTTTTGCAGGTATAAATCAATACTACATTTTCAAAATGCCTTGTTCTTTTTATGAATGCCTCCATTCCTTTTGGCCAAAGGAAAACAGAGGCAGAGGAAAAAAGCCTCAGCCAATCCACATTAGCATCTATTCATGGAAGTGCAATCAGGTCCTGCACAGAACAGTATATTCTGGGGAAGGCTCTTGGCTTGTGCAATCTACGCAAATATCTAATTCCTTACTTAGAGACCCAGTCCCAGACTTCTAGTAAGTGTCCCTCACGCAGGGATGGGCAAGACTTGCTGTGTGCAGTTTACCTTTGTCCTGCCCCTGGGGAAAGTCCAGAGAGAGGAAGCTAGGAGCTCATTTTACAAATAGGGTTACAGGACTTGCCCAGGATCACACAGCCACTAAGGGTCAGAGGCTGGATTTGAATTCACGGAAATGAGTCTTCCTGAGTCCAGACCTAGCCTATGCATTGAGAAACCTACTGTCCCACTCTCACCTTATTCATCTGTAAGATGGGAATAATCATACCATATATCTCACATACTCACACAGGGATCAAAGAGATAATTGTTCAGTTATTTTTCAGTTGTGTCCAAGTCTTAATGATCCCATTTGGGGTTTTCTTGGCAAAGATATTGGAATATTTTGCTACTTTCTTCACTTATAAGTGTTTTGCAAACCTTATACCACTATAAAAATGTTATTTATTATTATTATTATTATTTTAAATAATCTAGAACCTGGGATAAAGTCATAGGTTCTAGAGTCAGAAGAAAACTTACGAGATTATTGGATCATAGATTTTCAGATAAGAGTCTTTAGAGTTTGACGTACTTAATAGTATCTGATCACTTCAATTTATAGGAAAGAAACTAGGGCCTAAAGTAATTTTCCCAAATTCACAGAGGTTATAAAACAAAACACAATAAAAATTTGAATTCAAGTTCTCTGTTTCCAAATACAATGCTCTCCATCCACTTTTATTATCATTGCTGATAATTACTATCATTTTATACAAACTTAGACAGAATTTATACAAGTCATGTCAAAATGACTTCTTAGATTAAGCATCATGGAGGAGCTTTAGAATTTAGATCTGGCCTTAATCCATTGATTTAGAGAAGGGCCAGCAGCATAAAAAAATTTTTTTAAAGAAACATTACAATTCATTGAAAATCACAATACTAATTAGGGGCATAGTGGGGTCTAGAACTAAGATGTCTTCATCACCAATAATTGTTTTTCCCATAATAACAATTTTGCTTCTTATTGAAAGAATCACAGAAAGATAAGCAGAATTAAATTCCATTAAGTCTATATGCTATTATCTTATTCAACTTATTACCCATCAAGATCTTAATCCAGTAACTAAAGTAACCTTTATTCCTCTGCTACTTTACTAAACTCTAAGAGAATGATTACCTTGCATGAGTGTAAATGTTAGACTAGGATATTTATAGAATTAAATGGAGCTTTGACTCCTACATTTTGAATCACCTTTGGATAATTAATTTAGGTCTCTGCCTTAATTTCCTCATTAGTAAAATGAATGAATAAATGTGTATTTCTGTATGTTTATGTTCTTGTTACTATTATTTGGATCTTTTTTTTTTCAAATAGTTTTAAAAACTTTCCTTACCCTGAGAACTTCAAGGCAAATCAAAGCTGGGGAGACAATTCTAAAGGTTTTAATATACATTGACTGTTTTAATTCTCACAGTGACGATGAGAGATCAATACTAGAAGTTTGCAGTTTTTTATCTGTTCTATAAATTGAGGAACCTAAAGTTCAGATAATAATACTAATAGCACATATAGAACTTGACACACAAGAGTTTTATCTGAGCCTCTCCTAACTCTGGGATGTGCTCTTATTGTCCATAGTTTAGAAATTTAAAAAAACTGAGACTGGGAGAAATTAAATGAACTATCTAGGATCACACATCTGCTAAGCATTAAAATCAGGTCCTTTTAAATCCAGCTCCAATGATGCATGGTCACATAGATAATAACTGGTGGAGTCAATCCTCAGAGCCAGATTTTCTGATTTCAAGTCCAGCAGTATTTCCACTATGCAGTATCAATATACTGATATCAATAATGCAATATTAACATAAAAGATAATCATTTGAATGATGAATCACACTCCATTTGTGAATGACCTGAAGGAGTCACAACTTAATTCTTTTGAGGGGAGGTCACAAGGAGTTTAAATTCAATGCAGTAATCGTTTTCTCTGAGAGGAAGGAACTCTAGGACTGAGATGTATGCTTTATTGCCCCAGTGAACCTGTACATCTTTCCAAAGTGCCACTAATCATTGCTTTTACTTCAAAATGGATGAGCCTGAAAAAAAGTATGAAGTTTCATGGGGCCCAGCCTAAATATTGCAACTAAAAGTGATTTTCATGACCAGGAGCTTGCTGCCAACTCAGAGTCCTCTAACCAATAATATCCATGGAAATGACATTTCCAATGAATGAGATCGCCATAGAGACACAGAAACAAAAAAAAAAAAAGTCCTCTCTGTGTTCCTTAAAGGTTTCTGAAACTTACAAGTTTACCATCTGGGGAAAGAACAAAATTTTATTTCTTTTGAGATTGGTTTTTCTCTGTTTATAATCTGTTTTCTTGTCATGATTTTTTTTTTCTTTAAAAAAAATTTGGTATTGATACATTTTGATTTGACATAATCTCTTTGGGGGATTTATTCTTGAAGTACACATTGAAAATGCCTCTAGGGGTGCTGACATAGATGACAGCTTTTTGGATTCATAGTGCATTGCCCAGAAAAATGCACTCAATAAATATCTGTTGAATTCAATTCAATTTGATCCAAATTTCAGGCTGCAAAGAACTAGCGAGAGCCATTTCTTTTATGTCATAAAAACCTCCAGAGGGCAATGGCTACCGCAGTCTTGGCAATAGAAATCAATCCACTTGAGGAGCAACGTAGTACTGCATTTGATATTGATGTCACATCTTTGTGGCTAAATTGTGTCTATCTGGCAAAACCTTTTTTTTAATACTCGCCACAGGTGTTCATCAGTATCATGATGAACATCCTGCACAAAGGCCAATTTGGAGAAGTATTCTGTACCAGAATGAAGTTTTCTAGTTGCTAATACTTGAAAAAGCTATTTTGTTAATTCTATCAAACATCATAGGACTTTTGCATGAGATCTGCAGCCACTTAAGAGAGACTGACCTAGCTAATCTCAAAAGAAAAACCAAGGGGATGAAAAATTCATGTGCAGATTATGCTACATAATCAGATGGGCAGTTAATACTTTCATGTACCTGATAACTCAGACATGTACAACAGTTGGATAGTGAAATGAAGAAGAATTAGAGAAGATCAGGCTAGATTTCATTAAGGAAACTATGCAATGTTTTCATTAAATGCAAAAGCCCAGTTGTCTCTGAAATCAGGGAGACTGGGTTCAGATGCCATCTCTAAAGCCTGTTAGCTATGTGAGCCTGGGCAAGTTATTTAACTTGGTAGTGTTCCAGTAGGCAACCAAGATCATGAGTTTCAAAGAAGGTAGCAACTTGCACCTATAGAATTTTCAACATTTGGG
This sequence comes from Sarcophilus harrisii, assembly GCF_902635505.1. Lineage (NCBI taxonomy): Eukaryota > Metazoa > Chordata > Mammalia > Dasyuromorphia > Dasyuridae > Sarcophilus > Sarcophilus harrisii. The sequence continues at coordinate 405,374,534 of NC_045426.1, forward strand.
GGTTCTCTGTATCAATGAAATTACAATTCAAATCCCTATCCCTTATCCTTATTCTCTAAGTGATGCTATATGGCTGTGAATAATGAAACACTGAAATCTCAGAGGAACTAAAATAACAAGCATCTAAAAGGTTAATTGCAATCAGAAACATGGTAATAGCTACAATTTGTATAATACTCTAAGGTTTTCAAAGGGTCTAATATATGTTATTTTATTTTCATGATCGCTCCATGAGCTAAAACATTTTATCCCTGCTTTTGCAGATGAGGAAACTAAGGCTAAGTGATGTTCCCAGATCCTTCAATCTCTAGGCAATTAGATGACATTACGTCCCTTCAGGGACAGGGGTTTTTCTGACCCCAAGTCCACTGTGCCACTTAGCAATATGAAGATATATTTGGCAAATATGATCAGGCTATAACCAAGAACATTTTGCATACAAGAACTGAAGAAAACTAATGAAAAAGGGGAAAAGCAAGGGGGCCAGTTCTATGTTTAATGACAGCTATTTCTGAAATGGGATGAACATAAAGAGGGGGAAAAAAGCAATCATGATAATTTTGTTGTATATTTAAAAGGAACAACAAGTTGTACATAGTGAATTTCTGGTTTCATGTGCAATCATCTTTTTTTACTGTATTATGGTATGAAAATTTTTGTTTTACTCCAAAAAATTTTTAAAAAATGATTAATTTTAAAAAAGAAAGTGAAGGACTGATGGATATTTAACCTGCAAATTGCCCTAAAAACTACAAAATCTTAAAAGAACCAGAAATTGGTTTCTAATACAATGGGTAGTTCTTCTATGGAGGATTTATGGAAATAAAGAAATAAGAGTTTCTTTCAGTGAGATTATTGAAAGCATTGCTATTTTCCAAGTTACTCAGGTTTGTTGACTTCAAGTCATTCTTTATTCTTCTCTCACACATCATCTCTTGCCTGATCACCAGTACAGTCTCCTAATTGGTCTCCTTGCTTCAAGTCTCTTCTCTTTCCAATTTATCCTCCACCAAGCTTGCCAAATAAACTTCTCCAGTCTCAAGTTTAACCATGCCAATATAAAAAAACCCCACAATTCTAGTCTGTCCCATTGCTTACAGAATAAAATACAAACGCCTTGGCTCTGCATTTAAGATCTCCTAAATCTCTCTCCCATCCACCTTGCCAGCCTCTGCATAATACTCCCCTTCATGAAATCTATGTTTCAGCCAGGCACGGTTTTGAGCTGCTTCCTGAACTTAATATTCCATGTCCCATTTCCTTGCATTCACAGAAATTTCTCTCATTCCTGGAATTCCTTCCTTCTTCATCTTTTCCTCTAATAATCCTTACTCTCTCACTAAGGGTGCCATCTTCTCCGTTAAACATTCACTAATTACCTTTTCCCCCAAATTGATAGTGTTCTTTCTTGCTTCAAACTCCCTTGTAATATACTCATTTTTATCCAGGTAGACTCTCACTGGGATGGACGTTTCTCACTGGGAAGAGGCTGTTTCATTTTTGTCTTTGCTATAGCTCTAAACTGCTACCCTAGGGTCATGCTTTCCTGATTTGTAAGTAGCCATTGTGTCTAGCTAGCTGCCTGTTTTTTCACCCTTCTCCTCAATTCTCCCCTCTGTCACCCTATATTTTCCTGCAATGAGAATAATCCCATCCCTTTAATTTCCGCCTCTTAACTCAAGATATTCAATAAAATTCACAGACATTTCAATGATTCTATTGCCTAATTGTTCCATTCACCATCTTTATGATTTTTCAGACCAAAACACTCTTTCAGGTTACTATTCCCCTGGATATGTTGTCTCCTTAGAATGTAAGGTGATTAAGACAAGGACTGTTTAGATGTGATATTTGTATCCCCAATATTTGGGATAGCTATTGGCATGTAATAAATACTTAATGAATGTTTTTTTAGTTCATTCATTTATTGTTGCCTAGCACAGTACTGACAGTACCTATCACAGTGTGTAGTACACAGTAGGCACTTAATAAATCTTTTTTGAATTGATTGAAGGGGGTCTTTGTATCAATGAGACTCCAGATCCACCGAAGTCATGGAATAATGTTAACAGAAAAATTTTTAGACAAATTCTAGTTGTCATCAAAGTAACCAAAACATATCAGGTTATCTTCTGATTGCCTTGTATCTTACCTCATAGGTAGAAGTGTCCTTGACCTTTGGTCTTCACCCACTTACCTTTCTTTGTAATTTCTCTGATGTACGGTGATGTTTCATGGTTCCATTACTGTGGTTACTCACTTTACTCATATAATGCATAACCTCTTCACTGATTCTCAGTCTATGCAATTATTTTTTTTTACATTTCTCCATAAATCCTCCACAGAAGGTTAATTAATTAATAACTGACATTTATATATTGCTCTTAAGGTTTACAAAGTGCTTCCCCTAACATCTCTTTTGACAAATTCAGTGTGCTAAAAGCCCTCCTCTGCTTCCCTTGCTACCTTGGGCATACCAGAGTAGTATTTTGGCTATCTATCATTTCACATTCTTTTATGGTTATATATGTCCTTGATGATGTTTTTGATGCATCTTCTTGGATACAGGAATAATTATAGAAAATTGATTTACAAGAGAGAATTTTCTTTTGACCAAAGAAACCCAAGAAATGAAAAAGAAAAATCTTTCTTGGATATCTGCAGAATTCTATCATGAGGATTAATTTTATACTTACTGGTTCATCTTATTATTGATGCTACTCCCCTTCCCCAACTGCTTCTTGATTTGTTTTCCTCAGTTCAATCTCCCCAGTGAATTATTCCAAATCAATTCCCCTTGGTCAGGCTTCAGTTACAGAAAGCTGGACTCACGTCAAGTTCTGGTTCTATCAACATTCCTTCTACATTATCTTATGACTCATCTGAATGGCCAGTCATTCCCTGGCAATGTGGAAAGAGTGTGGATTGTTTGTACAATGTCTTATTCTTTTCAAAGCACATTCGTATGCACTTTTTTATTGGATAGTAAAAGTTCACATTTATAAGTACTTTAAGTTTTATAAAGTGTTTTCTTTACAATATTCCTGTGAGGAAGGTTGTATAAATAGCATTATCTCCATTTGGTAGATTAGAAAAGTGTGGTACAGAAAAGCTTAAGGAACATACTGCTGAGTTTTAGAAGAACCTGATTAGGAATGCAAGTCTCCTGAATTCTAATCTGCTGTTTTCTCCAATACACTACTAAAAATTTCTGAGGCTAATTTTTAAACACCCTGATTTAATGACCTAATCCAAAAAGACAAAGATCTGATTTTTGTGATTCAATTATAAGTAGTTATGAGATAGGTAGTATTTATGTTGTTATCTCTATTTACATATGGGGAAACCAAAGTTTAGGGAGTTTAAGTAACTTAGGGAAACTCCCAGTAATTGGCCATTAAGGGCACAAAGCTAGTGTCAAAACCACAAAGTACCATGCTGATAAAATGAGACCAGTGATTCTCAATATACAATCTGGGGTTCATAACATCCTTCAGTGTGGTTCATAAGCTTTTATCTAGAACTATTAATGTTATAATATGAGCAAGCATGAATAATAAATCCACAATAACTTTATAGAAAACAGATGGCATCCAATTATAGAAATGTAGACAAGCAGCACTTTCCTGTTCATTAATTTTGGTGATTGCTTAGTGGAAGTGAAGTGGTGGTAGGAAAAACCAGGTTGGGTAGGTTGTCCCAAGGGTCTTTTGCCGAGTTGAAGGAGAATTGAAATAATTGAGCACCAAATGAGCAAGTTAATAATATCAAGATTATTCAAATTGCTTAATTCATTAGGAAAACAGCTAATCAGATATATTGAGGGTAACTAGATGGCATCATGGAAAGGTCTGGAGTTAGAAAAATTCATCTTCCTAAGTTCATATCTGGCCTCAAATCCCTTCTGGTTCTACTTAGATTCTTCTGAAACTCAGTAGTATGTCCCTTGAGCTTTTCTGTACCTCATCTACCAAATGGAAATAATGCTATTCATACAACCCTCCTGACAGGGACACTGCAAAGAAAACAATTTAGAAAACTTAAAGGGTTATAAATGTGAGCTATTATTATCCAATAAAATAGTACATGTGAATGTGCTTTGACTCTGGATGTGTGTGACTCTCAGAAAATCATTTCACTCTATTTGCCTCAGTTTCCTCATCTATAAAATGGGCTAGAGAAGGAAATGGCAAACTAGTTCAGTATTTTTGCCAAACAATCCCAAATGCGATATTGTAGAGTTGTACATGACTGAAATGACAACAACAATGAATGTGTAATAAATTATTAAAGGAATACTTATTGAATATAGTAAAGATAACCAAGAAGCAAAATAAGTTCATCAAGAACTGGTTATTTTCAACTTATAATTTTTTGACTTGAAATATGGGACTATCTTTTGCCTTTGTCTCCTCAGGATCTTCTTTAAATGCTTCAAATGCTTAAAAAGTTGTTTATTGACTAACTGAATAAAAGGGTTACCATCAAATAAATATATTTCCAGAGATATAGGATACCCATATACTTGGCATTTGATCAAAACTTTCAGGATATAATCACAAAGAATGAATGAATGAATGAATGAAGCACTTAAATGCACCATACTAAGCACTAGAACAAAATCAATCATTGCAAACTATGTGATAACACAATGAAATAAATTGGCCCAATAACCTGACTCAAGGAGAAGTTAATGAATTAATGACAATCTAGACAGTGGTCTCTGATGGCATGAATATAGAGATTTTCTAAAGATAGTCTCCATAAGACTTATAATTTGATTGAAAATATTAGATGAGGAATGTTAAGTAGGTGTTTAGTAAATGCCTGTCGGTTGCTTGATTAAAAGAGCTATTTAGGTAAGTTTGGTTCAAGAATAGATTTAGGTTCAAAATTAAATACTTTTATGGTATATCCAATGAATTTGAGATGTCTATACATCATCCAAATCAAAATAGAGATTTCCAATGAACATTTGAGCAAGGATTCAAGCTTGGAAGATATTCCAAGGCTAGATTCATTGATATGGTAGTTAACATTGAAAATATAATTTAGTCCACAAGAGCTAATGATAGGACAGAGAGAGGGGAAAAGATAATGGACTCCAGACTGAAGTTTTGGGCGATACTTTTAGTTAAGAGTACAGGATATAGATGGCCATTATACAAATTAAGTGAAAGGTCCCAGTTCTACTCTTAGGCTTCTGAGAGAAGGAACCACCACTATTTAAGGAATCAAGACCGTCCAGTTCTCTAGCTCATGATTCCTTCTGCTCTCAACTCACATGGGAAATAGTCAGGGTGTTGGAGCTATAAACAGGAAGAGACATAGGAAGAAATGGTGCCAGATTCTGACTTCCCTCAAATATCGGAGGATGAGAAAACAGGCAGGAGTGATAGAGGAAAACATTCACCAGAGGAGACAAAAATATGGGTAACCCTCTGCCTCCTATTTCCTCTCCTTTAGTGGATTATCCATTGCTCCTCCCCACTCATGCTTGAACTAATTTACCCCTCCTCTAAATTCTGCCCACCAGGAGCATTGCTTTGTTTAAATTGGTGATGGCTCTGAATAAGTTGTATTTTTATCCAATGTACACAAAGCATAGAGGGAAAATTAATATGATGGAAGAAAATCAGGATCTAAATAGAGCTCAACAGACTAGAATGAGAATCTAAATCTAATAAGATTAAATGTAATAGGGATAAATGTGAAGTTCTATACTTGTGTTAAAAAAAAACAACCACATGAATGTATATTAGTTTTTTAAGGATCTATAAATTTTAATAGACTACAAGTTAAATAAGAAATAATAGCTTGATAGCTTATACAAAAATGCTAATTCAATTTTAAGCTGTGTGAGAGAAATAATGGCTCTACAATTCCGAAGAGACTAAATTTGGAGTATGTCTGGACAACTCTTTTTATAAAGGACTTTGTAAAATGAAACATTTCTAAGTAAAGAAAGGTATGTGTCAAAGACTTTTGAAAGAACTAACACTAGTCTGGAGAAGAAGGGATGGATTGTGAGAGGAGTGGGGCTGAACTGAGATTGGGGATGGGTATCTTCAAATATCTGAAGGTCTATCATGTAGGATAGATATTAGCATATTTATTTTCTTCCAAAGAGCAGATTCAGGAGTATTGGATACAAGTTGCTGAGGCATATTTTTACTGGAATAGACAGGAAAGTCCCTAACCAATAGAGCTATCAAAAATGAATCACTAGAAATCTTTAAGCAGAAATTGGATTATTCTTTGTGATGGGGATTATGGAAAAGATGTCTATTTTGGTATAGGTTGGAGTAGAGAACTTTCAGTTCCCTCTCATATCTGGTATTGTGACATACAGGTCAGATTGTACAATGATGAAAATCTTGGAAAGCTAGGTGAACAATAAGGATTGGAGGGCAAAGCAAAGGACACCTCCCCAAACCTCCAAAGGCCAGATCTCTCTTCATCACCCTCTCAGATAGACACACTACTCTGGATTTTTCCTTTCCCACCACCAGGTACATTTCCACATCTCCCCCTTTTCAGCCTCTTTTTGTGTGCTATTTCTCCTCATTTAATTGTAAGTTGCTCAATGGCAAGAAAATGTCATTCTTTTTCACATTTGTATCCCCAGAAAGTATCTGGTATACTGTTAGTACTTAATAAACGTCTATTGACTAGCTGACAGGTTGGGTTATATAAGGGAAAAGGGTCAACAGAAAGGGAATGGGCCAGTTTTAGTGTCAATGAGCAGCTCAAAAGTAGTCTGGGGAAAGTAAAAACAAAAGAAAGAATAGTATGTGCACCTGAAGGATGCATTTGGATTATAAATACAAGCCATCCAGGCAATTCATTTAGTTTCCTCTCAAATTCACTTTTTGTGTCCCTGGCTATTTAGATCTGTGTGAAAAAAATTAATGTCCAATTAATTTTGAAAATTAGTATTATCAGTCATATTTCCCAGTCTCTGAAGAGTTTTAAAAAACCTGACCATTTAGAAAAGGTAAAATAAAATAGAATTTTCAGCTCTCCTGAACATCAATGAAGCTTTTCAATTAATTCAAACTGGAACTGATATCATATTGTTTCAAATGACAATTGAATTGAAGAAGTTACATAGAAGGGGATATTCCACAGCTATCCATAGTTGTCTTTCTTTTTGCAGGTAAACAATACATCAGTGAGAAAAAGAGGTCATGGACAAGAAAGGAGGAAAAATTCTAAATTTATTTATATCCTGAAGATAGGTTTCAAAAGACTTTATACAAGACCAGCCTTAAAGTAAAGATACACACAACCTTAAAGTATGTGTGTTTCCATTGTACTCCTGTATTTTCAGACTTTGTTAATTATTCAATATTTTCCTCGCTTTTCTTTCCCATTTTCTCTTGCTCTCTCTAGAACACACACACACATACACACACACACACACACACACACACACACACACACCCTCCAATACTATGTCCTTAGCTTTCAAATCTGTTACTAAGAAAGAACTAAAATTCATTATAGCATCTTGCATATAGTAGGTATTCAACAAATGTCTGAAGAGTGAATGTTTTGAGTTAGATGATGGTGACAGTAAAGTGAAGTTTTCTTGTTAGTCATCACTATAGATTCTGCACCCTTTGTGAACTTGTGCAATGTTGTACTTGGAGGGATAAAGGGACAGGGAAAGTAGAGAGGCAAAAACAATAGAACATGTGATCATTGATTTCAAGTTACTTAGCATGGAATTGAACTCTAGGATATGGTAACAAGAATTTAAGTGTATATGCATATTTATATACAAATACATGTGTGTATGTATATATATATATATATGTATTATAAGTGGAAGATTATTTCAGCAGAAAGATGTTAGCTAGGGATGGGGTGAAAGGTCCTTCATTTTGGGGAACTCTGGTCTTGAGTCTTTGGTGTATACTCTTTTGACTATTGTTTGAAACCTCACATGATATTCTTTTACTCTCCATGTATAAGTTTCTCTTCATGAAACTCGTGACTAAATTCCTTAAATGGGATCCAGAAAAATCTGAATTCAAATGCTGCTTCCTCTACTTACTAGCTATGTGGTATGAGGCAAGTAATTTAGCCTGTGTGAACCCTGAGTTTCATCATTCATAAAATGGGTATAGAAATAAGTTATCTCCAAAGCTTGTTGTGAGAATCAGTAATGAAATTAAAGTCAAAGGACTTTACAAAATAGTGCTATATTACTGGTAATTATTATTATCAACAGTACTTAACCTCTTCTTACCACAAAAGAACAAAGGTAATTGTTACAAACATATATGTGTATATGTATATATATTATATACAAGTATATATATATATGTTTTCATTTATACAGATATAATTATGCACAATGTATACTTTTATTATGTATGTATATACTTATGTTCTATATATGTATGTTCATATATACCTACACACATGTAAGTAATAAAACATTGCAACATTGTCTCCTCAGAGACAAGAGTTTTTTATAAACCAGTGTGGTGGTGATAGTGTTCTGAGATACCAAATATGCTCTTAAAAAAAAAAAAAAAGGTCTGCTCAGCTGAGCAGAAAAGAATCAGAAACAGATCTTTCTCATGAAGAAAAATAGAAAATAATTCAAAGGATGGGAATATAGATGCCTGGAAAAATGGCAGTTTGCTGTCTAAAAATGCTCATAAATTATTTTACAGGCTTGGCTAAGTACTGGTCACAGCTGGATTCTGCCCCATTCCAAATTAAAATGAACACAAAGAGACAGGGTTATAGGGGGGCAATGCAAAGCCTGGTGCCCAGCACTATGTCTTGCCCATAATGGACACACATAATGGCCAACAAGAAATGTCTGCTGAATTTTATTTAACTTTAGGTAGTTGGTAGAACATAAGCAACTTGAGAGCAAGCAGCCTATCTTGTCTGCGTTTTCTGTTTAGCACCTCATTTGGTGCCTGGAATATTGTGGAGACTAAGAGCTTATTGGTGATGATAATCAGGGATATTTCTGAAACTGCTAAGCTCTCAGAAACCCAATCCGAAAGGAGTCTTCTGGGTCACAGCTGGAAAGAAGTTCTGAATTTAGACCCACGCTTGCATAAGTGCCTTATACCCCAGCCCTGAGGAATTTTTTTTAACTGCCCTTTACCAAAAAGTACCATAAAGTAAATGACCCTGAGCGTGCTCTCTGCAGTCTGTTTACAGACATCCAGGTGACTCACATTTGGTCCTACTCAGTCAGAAGCAATATGATTTTGATTACATTGTGCCCAATCTCATCTTCAATGCTAAGCCTCCTGTTCAATTATTCTATTCAGGAAAGAAATGAAGTGTTAGGCTCGGGAGAGCAAGAGACTGTTTCTGAATCCCTGAAATGAAAGAAGACAAAGAATTCCCACTAGTGAGCAGTAAGCAGAAAGCTGGCACTGGGGCATTAACCCTAAAACTTGGAACATCCTTTTGTTTCAACTGTGATCAGGAAAATAGTGGGAGATTGTAGGGTGGGCTGTGGGGGTGTTTTAATCTTAATTCTCTAGAATCTGGAGTATTTTGAAAAGCAAGAGTTTTATATATAAAACTTATGGCTCATATATGTCCATATGAACTGGATTCAGGTCTTGGAAATATCTCTTTAGTATCATCTTTATAATTTGATCTTCCCCCATCCCTGGAAACCTGGAGAATGTCTGAATTTAACTAATTCTTGGTTCTGTGGGTCATCTCCTTCCTTCACCCAGTATTTTTAAATACTTAGGCTCACAAAACTTTCAGCATAGAATTGACTTTTTATTTTTATTAAAGCTTTTTAACTTCAAAACACATGCATAGGCAATTTTCAATATTTTGTGTTCCAAAATTTTTCCCTCCTTTCCCCCATCCCCTCCCCTAGATGGTAAGTGATCTCATATGTTAAACATGTACAATTCTTCTATTCATATTTCCACAATTATCATGCTGCACAAGAAAAATCAGATCAAAAAGGAAAGAAAATGAGAAAGAAAATAAAACAAGTAAACAACAACAAAAAAGTGAAAATACTGTGTTTTGATCCATGTTCAGTCTTCTCTCTGGGTGCAGATGGCTCTCTCCATCACAAGACCATTGGAACTGGCATCAATCACTTCATTGTTGAAAAGAGCCACATAGTATCAGAACTGATCATTGTATAATCTTGCTATTGTCATGTACAATGATCTGGTTCTGCTCATTTCACTCAGCATCAGTTCATGTAAGTCTCTCCAGGCCTTTCTGAAATCATATTGCTGATTTTTTAAAATATTTTGTTATATTCCATAACATAGAATTAACTTTTTAAAAGAGTGAAAAAAGAAACTTGCATCAGAGCCCATTTGTCAGAGAGTAAGTTATATGCCTGGAAAACTTATATTACACATTAGTCAGGTCTCTAAGTTATAGACTACTTTTGAGGGTACCATAGTCAGATCAATAGCAGCAACTGAATCAATAATTCCTTGCAATGACAGCTTGATGTAGAGAATAGAACAATAGACTTGGAGTCAGTAAAACCTCGTTATGTGTTCTCAAACCTATATAAATCATTTAATAACATAGTTAACAAAGTGTGTGATAAAAGGGAATTTATAGGATATTTTACATTTTGAAAATCTTCCAGCTAGATGGTACCATGGATAGAGTACTGACTTGTGTCAGAAGTCAAGAAAATGTTAATTCAAATCTTGCCTCAGAAACTCACTAGCTATATCTCTAAGCTATCACCACTCTTCTTATGAATGCATAAAATACAGAAAATCCTTCTCTTTGTATCATTTATGTATCTAAGGTCTTTGAGATCACAGAAAGACACTCAGCTTCCTTCCAGTATTGTCTGTGTCATGTTAGTCTCGGGCATACAGCATCATGGGAAAGGACTATCTAGATTCTGAGTGAGCTGTACAATAACACATGTGAAAATTAAGCAACAGATTCTGATATATTTTTTTGTTTCCTACCTTAAATATATCTTAAAAGAGGAAGATGGGAAATATTAAAATGGCAAAATACCTTAGTAGACTAAATTAAGCTTGTGTGACACATAATCTATATCAGTCAGGGGAGTTTTCTGTGTCATCCTCTGGTGCATCTGAAATTTAAACTTCCCAGGTGAGTTTTCTTAGTAGGGTGCCCAGCACAGAGGCCTTTGTAGGAGGGGTTAGAACTGAATCCTTTTGCTGAAATATGTACCCTATTTCCAAGAGACTCTGTGACCAGGTGAATTTGTCATAAAAAGCATGGGTTATTACACACACATACACACACACACACACACACACACACACACAATGTCTAACACAATTGAATATTGAGTTACATGCTCTGCCCCTCCCATCTATCTCCTCATTATTATAGGGTACTATAATACCACTTTCTTCATAATTCCTGCTTTATTTTTGTCTCAATAAATCAAGTAAAATAACACAGCTCAATCAGGCTTTTCTCTGAGTGAATTTTCAGAGGCACCTTCATGGAAATATTTGGAATAAAATTAAAGATCACTCAATGCCTTCTTCAAGAATTCAAGGGAGGCATATTTGTTTTGCTTCTTTCTTTTTACTCTTTGGAGATCTGTCTGGAGCTGTGGCTCCAGCTCTTGGTTATTCAACAGCTTGGAGCTGCCATGCTCAAAGATCACATACTTGTGCCCTGATATTATGCAAAATATAATTTTCTTTAAAATTAGTGAACTTGAGCCTTAATTGCACTGATTTCTCCATCATCTCTCCTCATCTGGTTGCTTCAGGCATGAAACTTTGGTTTGAATGGCATCCAAGCTCCAAGGTGCAGAGGGCTCAATAGTCTCCTGCTGTGACAAAATCTAGTCTTCCCATCTCAGCCTCAAGCCCTGCACTGTAAATTATGATAACAGACTCCTTGTGCAGTTCACAGGTTCTTCCCATCAGTTGTTTACAAGGATTCCAGTAGATTGTATTACATGACTAAAATAATGGCTTTGGCTTTTAGAAGGAACACAACAGAACTTAGATATTTAAGTGAATATTGTCCCCTTCCACAGGGGTCGTGTCCTTCCTCCTATGACGTTAACGCTAAAATGACAGCAACAACAAAAGCATCTTGAGAGCTGCCTTCTTTGGAAATGCCTTCAGTTTATGAAGCACACAGATAAATCAGTCTGATTAGAGAGGCCCTTTTGTTTTGATCCTATGCCATTTTCATCACCTCCCTGTTTTTAATTTGCTCTGTTCCTACTATACTTCTTGAGAACTGGGGGACTGTCTTGATTTTTCAGTTTGTGTCCCCTTCATTCATTCACTCTGTTAAGTTTTACACATATGCTCTTCTTTTGCTTAAATCCTAGAATCCTCAGAGAAAGGATGCATCCTGCTATTAGACCCTGAGGAAGAAGGTGAAAAAATAAGTTACACAGGAAAGGATAGAGGGGAATGTTAGGTTGCAAGGATCAATGAATTTAAATGACTTCCCCAATATCATTCAAATACCAAATGGGAGAGTCTGGATTTGAATGAGATCTGACTTCAAATCTTTCACTGCACTGTGCTACCTATTCTGACTACATAAATTCATTTAGGAGTTTCTTGGTGCTGCTAAGATAGAGGTAATAGATGGAGTACCGTAAATATAAACACATCCAAGTAAAATTTCCATGGAAGTCATCAATAATTATAGGTAATATTTACATAGCTCCACAAAGTGTTCTAAATTCTAATACATTATTTTATTTGATTTCACAATAATCCTGAGTTAGATAATACATTATTATTGTTATTCCCAATTTGTGAGGTGGAAACAGGTTCAAGAGAGTAAGGTAATTTGCTCATTGTTAGTCATCTAAGTGTGAGAGATAGAATTTGAACTTAGTATGAGACTCACTGTTATTTCCTCAGAATGACCCTATTTCTTTTGAGGAAGAGGGCTAGACCAGGTGCAATGAGCAAGATATGTGAGAGAAAGTTTGACTGTAGGCTGCTGAGTTTAGATGGATTCAGATGGACAATAGGAGGTCACTGTGAATTTCTGAGCATTGGAATGATAGAGACAGAAAAAACAAAGAAAACAAAATCCTTTGGTGGTTTTATGGGCCTTTATATGTTAAGCCTGATTTGGATTCTGTCCAAAGTAAAATGGTAAAAAGAAACAATCATTACATTCAGCATAGATTTGACATCTACTGCTATAATGGCAGCTCAGGCAGGGTTTTTCTTTTTCTTCCACTTCCTCCTCATTTTCATCAAGACCTTCCTTTTAGCATTTTCTGCTTTCTTTTTGGATTTTTGTTACCTACCTGGGCAGGTATCTTATGCCTTCTTGCTGGGATTTTTGATAAATAGGCTCTTCCCTAAGGGAAATTCATAAGCAAAAGGTTGCTTTCCCATGCTGGGACCTCACTATTGCTTTCTCCAGATTCAGCTTACATAATTTTTACTTATCACTATCTGAATGCATGCATAAGGACTGCCTGTTGTTTGCTAGATGTTTTATATGTACATATCTTATTTCCCGACTAAATTGCAGCCTTTTCAGAGGCCATGATCACATTTACTTTGCATCATTTCCAGAATCTAATACAGTGCTAATCAGATAGAAAGTACTTTTTGAATGAATGATATTATAAGCATCTGTGATTTCATCATGATGGATACATACAAAGGTATAGATGGGGTGAGATCTGTATCAGTGGATAGAATGTACCCAAAGAAGGTGGAAACCCTCTTACACTTTAATGGTTCCAAGAATTGCTGTGACCAATTGTCTGAAAAAGACTCTTTCTGAGTTTACTTCAACTTTGGATGACATTTGTACTTAAAATATTTCAAACTTTGTATGACTCCAAGAGCTGGTGCTTTGCTGACATAGCCTTAGAGAATCTAGGGTCTCCCACAAACCACAATGAAGCACCAGAGAAGAGCATTTATGAAGGAAGAAATAATGAAAGGATAAAACTTATTAAGCCTTCACATTGCAGTGCAGGTTAAAGTACCCAAGGAGTATGTGTAGAATGAGCCTATAGAAACTAAAACTTTGTTGTCCTAGTCACTTCTGTAGAATCATGTGCATAAATTGGATGCTGACCTTGCCAATTTGGGACAACGCAGCTGACTCCAGGCAGTCCTCTAATCTGCCATCCTGGTGATAATTGGAGCAGGGATGCATCAGACAAGACTGGCCATTAACCCAGGAGGAATGATTTGCTTAGAATTTTTAAAGGGATTTATTCTGCTTCTAGCTCTCTTTCACTTTGCTCTTCAGCTGGAATCCAAAACTTCCTATGAAGTGGGGAAGAGTAAAGGCATTTACCCAATCCTCCCCATGGGCCCTGAACACATGGCAGTTAAAGACCATGTTCTGTCTCAGTTTTAAGATGTCTCTTTTGTATGTGTTTTTTTCCTGACCTTAGGTAAATGAGCACTGATCACAAGAGACATATCCAGGCTTGAACGTTCAAGAGGTTCAGAGATGCTGTCTTTTGATTAGAGCTGATCCTTGCTATATGTAACATGAATGCCAAAGAAATATCTATCTTCATATTTACGTCATATTAAAGGGAGGAAGCAAAAAAGTGCATCAGAATCTGCTGTTTAATTTTTACACATATTATTGTCCAGTGCACTCAGATGTTAGATAGTACCTTCCCATGATACTGTGGGCCTGAGATTAACCCGACACCGACAACAACGGAAGGAAGCCGAGTGGCCTCCTGTGAGTAATGAGAAATTGAGGATTTGCATCATGTCAGAAAATGATCAGACATAAGATATGGCCATTACAGTCATTTTCCCTCATTTTACCTCATCCATGTAGTTGCTTCCCAACTAATGAAGAAAATGTTTCAATTATCCTGTGTCTGATTTGGTGACTGTGTATTGGTACAATGGCAGCTTCTACCTGATATACTCTGAGGCTATTCAACCCTTAACTCATTTAATTTTTTTCCTTCCTTCCTTTATGCCCAACAAAATTCCCTCAGGATAATTGGCTTGGTTCCTAAGGCCACTACCGGTTTGCTACTCCTCAGTGTTGAGAAGAAGGAGTCTATGAAGCAGCATAATCTCTGTCCAGAATATTCCCAACACCCCCAACACCCATCAGTCACAGGTCTTGACTGCCCCCCAGACATGGGCGGTCCTTTGCATATAGACTGAGCTTGACTCTGTCAGATCTGCCAAGGATCAGTCTGAAAACTGGCCTCCCCATGAATTAGGGGTAAAAATAGAGCTCAGAGTATATAAGGAAAAGGCATGATCTTGCTGCCTCTCATCATTTCTAATGGACCATAATATAGCAGATGTAGCTAGTTTTGGAATCAGAAGAGCATGAGTTAAAAATCAGGTCTCAGACACCTACCTGCTATATGAAATAGGTGGGGCAAGACATTTAACCTAATTGACTCCAAAAAAAACCATAATGGAAGAGACTGGACATACAAAAGAGGCTTCTTTTTGAATGTCCTGTAATTGTTGTTGCCTTTCACATAATGGAAGGAAGGAAAGAAGGAAGGAAGGAAGGAAGGAAGGAAGGAAGGAAGGAAGGAAGGAAGGAAGGAAGGAAGGAAGGAAGAGGAAGGAAGGAAGGAAGGAAGGAAGGAAGGGAGGGGAAGAAGGGAGGGAGGGAGGGAAGAAAGAAAAAATGGAGGGAAGAAGAAAAGAAGGATAGAAGGGAGGGAGAAAGGGAGGGAGGGAGGAAAGAAAGGAAAGTTGGGAGGGAGGAAGGAAGGAAAGAAAGAATGGAGGATGGGAGAAAGGAAGGAAGGAAGGAATAAAAGAAGGGAGGAAGGAAGGAAGGGAGGGAGGGAAGAAGAGAGGGAGAGAGAAAGGGAGAGAGGAAGAAAGGAAGGAAATTTTTTTTCTAATTTGTGAAATAACAGAAGCAATAAATTACCAAAACCTCAGATTTTGGAAAGGATCTCAAAGGCCACTTGTTCTGTTTTCTGAAGAAGAATCTCCTCTCCAATATACCAGATAATTAGCCATGTGACCTTCAATTAAAGCTCCCTGGTAAGGAGAAAATCCAACCCAGCATCCACCACCCTTTCTGAGTCCACTTCATCTCCTTTTTTTCTGGTCAAGGCAATTCAGTTCAATGAAAATGTTAGTTTTGCTCCATGTGGAAGCACAGAGTTAAAGCATCTATTTTAAATGACCAGCAAACATTGTGTACTGGATTCCTTTTAATGTAATTTCAACAGAGCTATAGAAATAGCCTAACTCATCCCAACAGCAAAAATGATGGAGCTCTGTTATTGTTGGTCACAAAATTCTGATATTGTTGGTCACAAAATAGCCTCAGAGTATATCAGGTAGAAGCTGCCATTGTACCAATACACAGTCACCAAATCAGACACAGAATAATTGAAACATTTTCTTCATTAGTTGGGAAGCAACTACATGGATGAGGTAAAATGGGGGAAAATGACTGTAATGGCCATATCTTATGTCTGATCATTTTCTGACATGATGCAAATCCTCAATTTCTCATTACTCACAGGAGGCCACTCGTGTGAGCACTTGTGTAGAACACAGTGCTGACACAAGTTGACTCGCTGACATCCCCAAGTATTAATCAGGATATCCAGCTACACTCAGACAATTATGATGTGGAAATGTTGTTGTGTTGTTATTGTTTTCCTGTTAAAAGCAATTACATAGGGGCAGCTAGATGGCACAGTGGATAGAGCAACAGCCTTGAAGTCAGGAGGACCTGAATTAAAATCTGATCTCAGATACTTAACACTTCCAAGTCACTTGACCCCACATGCTTCAGAAAAAAAAAAAAAAAAAAAAAAAGAAGAAGAAAAGAAAAAGAAATTACATGTTTTAATACAATTATATTCCAAAGAGATAGTCAGTTTTATCATAAAAGTTCTATCAACAAAGCATCACTTGAAATTTGATTAGATTCTTATCTCCTAGAAGTAGAAAGTCAAATAAAGCTACACTCCTAGGATTGGGCTATAATTTAAGAGGGACAAATTAAATATTTGTAAATTAAAACCCAGAAATTCCACCAGAAAATTTAGATTTATTTTTATTTGTTGGGGGAGGAAGAAATAGTGGAAGTAGAAGTTCTTCATAAACACAGAGATGTAATTATCTCTAATCCAAGGAATTTGATTGAAGTATGTTTCTTTGAAATTCAAAAATATCTGGTGAAAATTCCTCAGTCTGGCAAGACAGTATGATGGGAAAAAACATTAAATGATGATTCATTTCTCCCCAGAAACCCTTCTCACATTTAAAATTTGATAATTTTCAGAGGAAAAAAATCATCTCCACTTAATATTAGTAACTTGCTCTCTAGGTCTAAGAACTATCAAAGAATTACTTACATTTGTATTTTAAATAGCTATCATTTCATGGCTAATTTTCAGATAATTTCATATATTTGGGGAGAGAAATAAAAATATACTGAATTATTTTAAGACTTTTAAAATTCCATATAATTCCTTAAATAAAGTGAAAATATACTATTTGTTCTACCTTAAGTGTTTTAGGCTTGTACTTATATAGATATACCCCACTCTCCCTCATACCCCAATTAATGTTAGGAACCTCTATGATAAATTAATGGAAGGACATTAGATTAATAATAAACTAAGAGTAGACAGTCATGGCTGAGCTATGGCCCATATCATCAGAGTAAATTTCCACATCAGTGACATCACAGATCTTTTTGAGTGCTTGAGCTATACATCTGCCTATCTCTTCCATTTAAAAGTCTCTTCATTTAATGTCTCATCATGACATGGATCTGACCTTGAATTCTCAAATACTATCTTAGCAGATCTCATTCTCTGTATTAAAATATATGCCTGGAAACAGACTGAATTTAGCAATCAAAGTCCAGCCCAGTGAAAAGCACAGAAACAGAATGTTGCTTACCTGGTGATAAGTTTCATCTTTATTATAACATATTATAATATTAATTTGATATCTATTAACTTCATGGAATGGTTGTACCTTACACTTGTAGAAATATTGAATCTGTTAAAGTAATGAAATATAATTGTGTACATATCATATGTATGTATATAAAAACACATATATGACTGCATACATGAAAACACGTTTTAGAAACTTGGCTAGCTGCCCAACTTTGCAAAATAACAAAAAGAATAATGATGAACTGAAAGGATCTGAACAACAAAGGGATGGAAAAAATCTGGAAAGATTTTGCTTTAAAAAAACTAATACAACTCAATTTTTAAAAAAAAAATCAATTTCACAAGCAAGCAGTGATGATAGTGGAAGGGAAGATATGACTAGATGTTAACTTGTTTGAAAAAAGCTAGGAGTTTTCATGTACTTCAAGCCATTAAAAAAATTTTAATGAATTTTAGGCTACATTGAAAAACATAATATCCGGAACCAGTGAGGGATTATTCCCATCATTCTCCACAGTATCCAGACTACATTTGGAATATTATGTTCATTTTTGAGTACCATATTTTGCGATGATCATTAAACTGGGAAGCTTCCACAGAAGCACCAGGATAGTGAAAGTCCTTGAGGTCATGCCAAATGAAGATCAGTTTAACAGACTTGAAATGTTCAACCTAGAGAAAAGAAGACTTAGAAGAAACATGATAGTCATTTTTAAGAATCTGATAGCCTGTTACATGGGAAAAGAATTAAATTTGTTTGTTGTTCTGAAGGGGAAAATAGTAGGAGCAATGGATAAAAATTGTAAAGGCAGATTTTACTTTATAACTTCCTAACAATTAGAACTATCCCTAAGAGGAATTCCCACCTTGGGAATTAGTGGGTTCTCCATCCTGGGAATTTGGATGAAAACTTACCAAGAAAGTTTTAGGGGGCATTTCTGTTGAAGAATGTTGAAGAACATATTATACTTGACTCTCAGGGCCTTTCAAATGCTGATTCAGTGATTTTTTTTGGTTTGGCCTCAAAAGTAATTTCTCCTCCCAATATACCTCCTCTTGAGCCTTATAATGTTTACTTTCCATTTTCCATCCATGCTGTGAGCCTCAATGAGATGCCTTACTATAAGTGCTCTGAGATCTGCAGAAGAAAGCAATCCCCATTTATTGCTGCATTAACCCATCCAGTCATTTAGTACTAACTTATGAAACCCTATTTTTCATTTCTCACTCCATGATTTCCATTGGCATCCAACTAACAATCTGCATTGATATCTCATTACCCTGAAAAGGTTGGATGCATTAAAAATATCAAAAAACCTCCAGAGAGACTTAGCTAAATTCATAAATGATTGACCAATCCACAGTGGAATACGAAGACAATTAGGAAACTTAAGCAGAAATACCCCGTTTTTGCTGCAAGCAGAACTGGATTTGAGTCATGGAATTTCTTATATCTTCATGTTCTGTGGACTGGAAGGATAGGGAAATTCTGTTTTAAGGCATCACATCAAAAGTACAGGAAACTAACTCTGATTTCTAGGGAAGGAAAAGGAGACAGAAATCTAGAAAAAAAAACTGAGGCTAGATATATAGAAATTCATCAATGATTATTCACCTAGATAGCCATAATGAAAAGAATATTTGTGGATATACTCAAAAGAAGTTCTTGTTATTGTTGCTGATGCTGTTCCCTTCTTTGACACATATTGCGTTTGTAACTGAGGGCAAGGCGCTTTACCTGTCAAGTTCCCAAGCAACTCTCTAAGACTATTTATAGATCAAAAAGAGATCTACATGGGCAGACTTTCCCATCAGGGTTCTTCCTAAATTGATGAAGTCTCACATCTGGACCACAACCCTAGACTCAAATCAAATTAGTTGTTTTAAATTCAAAGCTGTGTCTTTCTGATGAAATCCTCATTAATATTCTTTTAAATTCAGAATGGAATCAGAGAAAGAAAAAAAAAGACAAAAAGAGCTGCCAGTTGATTATGCTTTCAAGAGTGTGTGAATCCTCCCCCTCCTCTCTCTAAATCCATAGGGCTTCTTAATTCAAGAGGCGGTCCCTGGGTAATGGAGTTCTCTGCCATAAAGGGATTACTAAGGAACTGAAGCAGATTGCTCAGTGATGGGGGCTTCATGGAGACTGAGCAGATACTGCATAAGCAATTTCAGAATTTGTGCAAGACTGCTGAGACTAGCAGAGAGCAATTAAAGTTTGGCTTTATTAGTTGACCACTGAATCTAAGGGGGAGAGAAGAATCATGAAGGTATGGACTAGAGGGAAGGGAAAAGTGTGGTGGGAAAAAGAGTTGATGCATTTTATCTCTTGATAATCTTGTATAAAAGACAGCTGGATTCTGCCAGCCTTCTAATTTAAAAGCTAAGGAATTAGTGATGACAATATTCTGGGAATATTCTTTTGATTGGAATCTATACTCCTCAACCCTCAAAGAGCTGCTTTGCAAAAGCATCCAAGGAAACCACACAGTGCCTCATCCTTGGGATCCCCAGTTTGCATCTTTCTGAACTTGTGGTGCTAGCTGAAAGTCAGAATGCTGCTCTTTGGCTTATTAAGTCACAGTTCCTAATTCCCTTGCTCCCAGAAAATCCCTAACATATTGGATAGCTAGCCATTCAGACACCTGGGTTCAGATTTCCTTTGGACAAATCACTTAAATTTCCTCAGGGTTCCAGGCAATTCTCTCAGATTATGAATTATGAGGGAGGTACCAACCTGCATTGATAGAGGAAAGTTCCGCACTTGAGGGCTCCCTGTACAAATGAAATCACAGGTGGAAACTCTATTCTCAACCCAGGGTTCAGGGAAATGGTTAAGTGTAAATTACATTTTCAATGTGTTAGGAGATTACTTTCTGGTAGCTTTAGTGAGATCTTTAAGAAGCAGAGAAAGGGGAGTGGGCTGTTGCTCATATTGATAAATGCATAACCAGCCGTAGGTATCCCTAGGACTCAATTGATTGCTCCTATTGTTTCTTCTCCTCCCTAAAAACTCAAACAGAAATTCACTCTTCCTTTTTCTCCCCTCAGATGGGGTGGGCAAAACCAACTCAGAAAGTCAACTGTTAAATTTTAGGTGTGATCGTTTACATATGGAACATGGAGAAGAAAATGGTAAACCAGTTCAGTATTTGCAAGAAAACCCCAATTCATGTCACAAATAATCAGACATAAAAAACAACTGAACAACAAATATATATCTTGAAAATCAGCAAATGGTATGTATCAAAACTTAAATTCTTGTTTTAATGATTGTTCAGTTTTAAGAAAGTAGTGGATAAAATGTTAATGATGCAGCTTGAATTTTTCAATATTTTGTATAAATTCTTCTTTCCTTCTTCCCCCAGAAGCTGGTTGTTAAACATTTACTAGCAATGTCTCTGGAGAAATCTGGAAAAGGGACTGGACAGAGTAAGCAGCTGCAGACATACTGAGGATGCCCAGAATAGCTCTCAGAACCTCTCAGTCTTCATTTTTGTGAAATTGTGGGAAGAAATGTAATGGCCTAAGAATAAACCTATAGGCCCTAAAATAAACAATTATCAAAGTTTAGACAACATTACTTCATTGCTAGTTGATGGAATTTTTTTAGAGCTTGCTTTGGATTAAATAACTGGGCCAAATCCTTTTTTACCATTTCATTTACATTCTTATTTTTTAATTTATTAGAACAAGTTTAAGAAGGGGTGGGGGACAAAACTTTGATGCACTGACTTCCTAATATGTTCAGAGATAATATTTGTTAAATGCTTAGCACAGTGCCCAACACATAATAGGCACTATATAAATGCTTATTCCCCTCTCCTCACATATCCCCAAACAGCACTGCTAAAAGTTGCCTTTTAAAAGTGTCTGCTAATTTTCCAATTTCATTATAAGACAGAGTTCCCATTATAGCTAGATCTTGGAGCTCATCTCTCAGTCTGGAAAGTTCTCTCTCTGTCTAAATAGATTGGTTTAATATAAGCTTATGGATCAGAAATGAACTGGAGGGGATTAAGATCATACTTAAAAAGGAATTTCAACAGTTCAAGGAGGGAACTTTTAAAAAGTAATCTACAGAGTCCAGCCGGTACTTAAATAGATTATTAGAACTTTTGTTGTTTGTTTTTTTGGTATATAAGATCTTAAGAAATCAATCAATTGTTCATCCTTTGTATTTAAAGAGAACCAATGATATCATTGTTTTATGCTGTTCCTTATCAGTCTAATACAAGGTTGGAAGGCTCTACCACCATTTGGACACAAATAATTCTTTGGAGTTTGGGGGATGGAGATGCCTTGATTTGTTTATCTCATGTTTGCAATGTGCTACTGTGCTTCTGCTTTGCTCATAGAGCATATGTGGACATCCCATGGTGGGCAGTCCTATGCCTCTCCTAGTCTCATAATTGATAATAAAGCTCTTCAGAGAGACCATTTCTTCTGACCTCTTTGTGAGCATTTGCCTTTTGTGAGTTTTCTGTGACACTGTTTTGGCTAAATGGGCATTTGATATGCAAGCTATGGAGCCAACCTATGAAAATTGCACTCTCTGCAGTAGAGCCAGAATGCTTGGCAGTTTAGTTTGAAGAAGAACCTTAGAATCTGGTACTTTAAAGTCAGGTAATCTTCCGAATCCTACTAAGACAATTCAAAAAGAAGCAGCTCAGTTTTTAGGTATGGTGCTTCAGGTTCCACAGACAATAATGAAGTTAACACAACAGCTCTGTAGAGCTTAAGTTTGGTATACAGTCTAGAACCTTTTCTCTCCCCTCCTTTCCTTCAGAGCTTCTCAAATGCTGAACTAGCTCTAGCAATGATGAGGTTAATGTCTACATCATGTATGAAGACATCCCTGGAGATGTTCTCCCAAGAAAAATGAACTTATTCACACATTCTCCAGTTGCTTTAACTAATGGCTCTATCTATGGGTTGGAGAGTGGAGAACCTTTGTTTTTCTTTCAAGTGGCAGCACTTGGCACTGATTCCATCTCAACAGATATTTATAAGGGAAAGGGGTCCATTTCTTATATAGGAACTTCTGGTTTATGTGGCAAGAGGAGTTAACCCCTCCCAAAAAAAGTCAAAGATATTTCATTGTCCATCTCTGTAAAGGAAAAATAAAACTGGTTGTTCTGTGACAATCACAGGTGGGTTTCTCTCTTAGTCATTGCTGGCAAGATTCATCTCAGAATCCTCTTCAGTTGGATAATCCTTCAGCTGGAAGATGGTCATCTACTCCAGAGCTAATGTAGCTTCAGAAGGCCAAGGAATGATAGCTATAGTGTTTGCTGCCCAACAACTCTAAGAGAAATGCCAGGAGCAAAGCAGAGGTCTGCCCACAACATTCATCAGTCTGATTAATCATAGTATTCTCATTTTATACTCGAAGAAAACCAAAGACATCATGATGTTGTT
Organism: Sarcophilus harrisii; assembly: GCF_902635505.1. Classification (NCBI taxonomy): domain Eukaryota; kingdom Metazoa; phylum Chordata; class Mammalia; order Dasyuromorphia; family Dasyuridae; genus Sarcophilus; species Sarcophilus harrisii. The sequence goes on from NC_045426.1 coordinate 405,397,821, forward strand.
TCTGCTGTGGCTTATCAAGCTTGAAAGGCTCTACCTCATTTGGGGTACAAATGGTCCTTTTAACAACTGTCAGTTGTGAGGGCCTTTGGAAGATCATGGAAAATGTGATTGCCTGAGTAGAATAATTAGTACGGAGTTTCCTAAAGGCACGCTTGCACTGGTTCTGGACAAAGAATGCCGCTGTTGTTTTCCCAGTCACCAGAGGAGTGAAACAGGGTTGTGTGCTTGCTATCTCGCTCTTTAGCATGATGATTTCCATAATCATCAAAGACAGAACAAGGTCAGCCACTACGCTGATGGTAAATTATTTAACTTGAAAAGCCAAGAGACTAAAGTAGAGGGAGAGTTAATGAGTGACTTTTTGTTCACAAATGACTCTGTACTCTGTGCAGTCTCCGAAGCTGAGACACAACAGATAATGGATCAATTCTCTAGCATTTGTGCTAATTTGGCCCTGACAATAGACACCAGGAAAACAGAGGTTCTCCAGCAGCCATGGTATATACTAAGGGAAGTCAGGAGGTCATAGTGAGCCCTTTCTAAGGTGTGTTTTTTCTTTTTTTCCCCCTTCTCAATCAAGAGTAAAATGTTTTCAGGATGTTATTGAGGAGCATAGTTTGTACCAAGGTTGTTGGAAATTTAACTCAGGAAAATAGAGAACTTTTCTAATCTTTTGCTAGCCGTATGTCTTAAAACCTCTTCAACTGGATGATCTTTCACCTGGAAGATGGCCATCTCAAGAGCTAACATAGCTTCAGAAAGGATCAAGGAATGGTGGGTATAGTGTATTGGAACCCAGAATCCTTTTTGTAAGAAACAAAAATTAATGAAAAGGTTAACTGTAATTATAGAAGCTGCTGCTGCTGCTGCTATTGCTTATAGTGATGATCTGTACACAAAAGAATTATAATAAACTGTTGAACTGAATTCACTGGTCAACAATAATACGATAATAGAACTGCAGAGTTGGGAGGATATCAGAATCCAGCAGATTAGGTTATATTCCCACCCACTGAAGTAATCCATTCTGTAGTATTCCTGATGGATACTGAATGGTTAAAAATAATAATAAACAGCATAATCACAGAGTTGAAAGATTCATGAAATTCATGAACATACACTGTTGATTAGGACTTCCTACTGCCCACGCTGATGCTGTGTTTGAGACTATGCTTTAATAATCATCTAAAATTTGTAAATAATGCAATATGGTGCATAAGGAGCTGACTTTGAAGTCAGGAAAGTCTACTCTATGATACAATGTTGGTTTTGTCTGGCACATGATAGGTACCATATAAATGTTAACTTTTTTTTTTAGATCCTATAAATTATAGGGGAGTTGCTGATTCAGATTGATAGAAGGAGTTTATATTAGGAGTTCCCTTTTTTGTTATTGCTTTTGCCTAGTTCTTCATACTCATTATTAGTATTGTTTTTGGAAAGGCAATTGGGATTAAGTGCCTTGTCCAGAGTCACACAGCTAGTAAATATTAAATGTTTGAAGGAGTATTTGAACTCAGGTGCTCCTGAATCCAGAACTGGTGCTCTATCCACCAAACCATCTAGCTGTCCCTATGTCCAACTCTTTGTGACCTTATTTGAGGTTTTCTTGGCTAAAGATACTGGAGTAGTTTGCCATTTCCTTCTCCCGTTCATTTTACAGATAAGAACAGAGGTATACAAGGTTATCCAGGGTCATACAGCTTTAAGTGACTGAGGAGGATGAGTCTTTCTGACTTTAAGACAGTGCATTACTTAACTTTCCAACAACAGCAACAATAACAACAACAAATACTGCTGAAATCACAAATCCAGATCAGAAAAAAAGTATAAACAATTATTAAGAGTCTTACTGGTCCTCTTTCAGGCAATTAAAAACACAGTCATTTCTGAAAAGTAGTATGAATATGAATATGAACAGAACTGGTTTCTTCTCTTCCCTTATCCACCCTGAACTTGGTCTTCATCTTTCTCATATTCCACTTTAGACAATTGTCTCAAACCTTTCACTCACCCAGCCAATTAACAAATATTTATTAAGTGTCTATTCTGTTCTGAACACTGTTATATATAAGGCTTTCCAGATAAAAAGGCCCTCAAGGAAGTTCCTTGCTTTCTTTTATTCCCTAATTATTTGTGTCTGCTACTATCATATTCCTCCTTTTCTTGATTTTATGACTCATTGCATCTTACCTTTCGTGCATCCCATTATCTTAGTGCTGTTCCCTGTGCCTTCCAAAGTTATCAACCAGCAAATTTACAATCCACACTATTAAGGCAATGGGAGAGTCATTGAGCTTCTCTCCATTCTTTGAAAATGTAGATTTTTAATACTGGCCATCCAGAGATAATGATCCCATTTTTGTTGTCAGATCCCAGTTGAATGAATAATGGAGTAAAATTAGCCAAAGTTATCATTTTGACAGCAGGCTCTATGAAAATGAACTAAACACTATAATTACAAAGATATAGCTAATAGCTGGCTTTTATTATTAAATCTCTCTCCTAATCAATAGTATTGGCCTCCCTAGGTAGGACTGTTATTTCCTTCCTATCATTACATCTTAAAATTCCCATGGTGATTTCCATAGCTTTGTAGGTATAATGAGAACATTTTCCCACTTAGCTCTCCCATTCCCTGTTCACTTTGCTCCCTGATGGTACTACACCTTTTTGGAAGGTTAAAACCTACTATAGCCATAAAGACACTCTACAGCTGTGATGAACAGCTAAATGTACCATTGTAATAAGACGCTCTTCTCTATAGATCTCTCAGTCATGGCTAATGTACCTTCTGTGGTCTATCAGCTGTGAAGAATATTTCCTGTTGGATAGCTTTATAAAGCAAGTTTTTCAAATACCAAGGGTACTATTAATACTTTCATAAGTTAGGATCAGGCCACTGTGACTCTTAGGAAAAAATCTCTCTACTTTCCATTCTGGTAAAAATAATATACTTCTTGAGAAAAGATATATTGGACCTAGAACAATCACTTTGAAACAAAACAAAATAATTTATTGTGAAAAAATTAGGATAAAATATGTGGTTTTAACATTATGCTTTAAAAAAAAAAAAACCTTCAAAATTTTATTGAAAAGAATTTTCTTTTGTTTTTCCATCATTGTGTCAAAATGTCATTCACCTGAACTGCTAGCTGCTTTTTCCCCAGGATGAAAAAAGAAATCTATTGTTAACCATGAATGATTAGCTAGTCTAACTGGGTAGGGAAGAACAATCAGGAAACTATTGGATCCATGTGAAGGTACCTCTGGGGCGTGTACCTTTTGTTGAGTTATTCCTTAGTCTTTCTCCCTGCTATTCTGTATGCAGCACAGATAGGTTGAGACTCATTTTTTCTGAGTTGTTAAAACTATAGATATCTTTATCTCAGTGTCTAAGAATTTTAAATCAAAATTTCACTGCTACAATGAACATTAAACAACATTGAGTTGTGAGAAATTATGGAAGAGGAGATATCCTTTGGTACATCTTTCTCTAGATATAGGATAAATTTGAAAATAATTTTCAAAAGAGTAATTATCTGGTGAATTCAAATGGATAGCACTGTAAAAAATGAATAAAAAGAAATGTCAATAAAGTATATGCCCTAGTAGTCAAGAATATGTTGACATTGATTGCTAGCAGAGACTTAATGTAATAATTCAAATAGCAAACGTTGTCCCTCTGAATAAGTACTTAGATTATCTGTTATCAACAATTATGTTTTATCAAAACCCTAAGGCTTTATGCAACATTGGCTCAGAAAACAATGGATCAGAAGCAAAACAAGATAAAATATCATCAGTCTTTGCTATATTTCAGCATGTATCACCTACAGTTTATTAAGAAATTAAAATTGGAAATCTGATTTTCAGTGTAAATGAAATAATTGACAGTTTGTTGTAGTGAAAATAATGCAGAGAACCTGGATTTATATATTGGCTTGGCCACCTGCTACCTGTTTGATCTGGAACTTCTGTGGGTTTCAATAATCTTAAGGGTAAAAGAGAATCAATTGACTTAGATGACTTCAGAGGTCTCTTCTAGTTCTAAGTCTGTGATCTTGTAAGTTGCTGTGATAGAGGCTTATGGTATTTATGAAAGGAAAAATTAAATTTCATGATACATATAATGCTTTCCTTATAAATTCAGTCCTCATGATACAAAGAAAATGTCAAAAATGCTGTTTTACTATCAACTATGTCCCAATTATTTCTTTGTTGATTACTTCTCAAGTACTGACTAATGGAGGACTGCTTTGTAGGTCTTTTTATCACTTTTTAATACTATCTTCTACTTTAGAACCTCTGGAGAAAAAAAAGTCATGATGGTATCAATACCTATGAATTTGTGAGATTGCTTGGAACTTCCTATTTCTCAAAATGAAGAACAATATTTGAATATGAGGTACAGAAGAATGATGAAGAAGAAGAACTATATTTGAATATGAGGTACAGAAAGGAGTTTTATGGAGGATGTCATAAAATACCCTCTGTCTTTAAAGATAAAGATAATTTTTATTTCATTGAATGGAATAAATGGTATCCTACCAAAGAAAAGTAAAGAAAATGAGTAATCTCAGTTCTTCTTAGGAATTTCATTAGATAATCTTTTAAAAAAAAACTGAAAGGAGACATAAAATATTTTAGATGATTTTTGTGATACAAAAATGTGTTTTCCATTTTTTCTGTTTTTTAAAAATTGATTGCTTTGTGAGGTTTTCTTGGAGTGAAGTTGGAATGTTATGCTGTTTCCCTTTGAAATTATATGTTTATATTTAGAAAGATAATTTTTCCACATATAAACCGATAATGAGATTTTGACAATATTGAAAATACTTCTAAGAAGCACCCTCTGTATTATTTTCTTTGGGTAGCTTTGTAGTAACTTTCAATCTCATCATATACTTCTTCCCCCTGAAAAATAATGCAATGTTAATAAAGGGTGCAATTTTCATAGGCCTGAAATGGGCATGACTGACTATTCTCTTTCTGTACCACAGATAATTATGGACACAAGCACTATTGCTGGGAAAGGGGAGAAGACTGCAAGAGTAGAGAGGACCTTGCCAAGTAGAGTCTCTCAGTATATTCCCTTTCTTCTAAAATGCCTATTTAATGCATAATTCAGTGAAAGGATCTAGTACCTTCTATCTCAAAATTGGGGATAGGGTTAAGTCAGTTAATCAGCATCCAAGAGTATAATCTAATTATTGGGGCTGATCAGATATGTTATGATTCTGACATCTAATTCATATCTGAAGTCTCTTTATTATGCATTTAGAGAATAAGAATGTAAAATTGAATGCCAACATTATCTCTCTTCTTTATTATATGTGGCTAATGCTTTTCACTGTAAGAATAAAAAAATCTTAGGTACAAATGATTAATTACCATTTTTGGCAGAGAATCTACTTTCATCATCCAATATTTCCCTCCTTTCACTGGTTTTTCAACCAATAGCTTATTCTTTAGGTTTCTACTCAGTTCCTATTTTTCTGTCTCATTGGAGAGTCATTTGTTATTGATAATAATATTAAATCAAATATCTATAGGATTTGTTAGTTTGGTATACAAATGCTATTTGCAAATATTAAGTATTTCATTTATAATTATTTGTAAGTTATTAAGTAATAATGTACCTTATATCACCTGCTTTTTAATTTATTCATTAATCAAACATGATTCTTCTAATTAAACTCAAGAAATACTCAAGTACCCACATGTTCATATTTGTCTCCTCATTTCTCTAAGAATTATACATTGAAATATATTATATACTTCAAGAGGTTTAGAAAAGTAGAAAATTCACAGTTATTACCAGCTAACAATATTTCTCAAGGAATAAAACCGCTTGACTTTGAAAGATGTATTTTTTTCCTTCATTTAATGAATGGCTTCAAGTCCATCTCTGATTCCTCAGCCTAGCATGGGGTTAACCTTGGGTCATTAAGGCCTTTGTTAGTGGAATATAAGGTCTGGTAAATCCTGCCAAAGTTGTAAGAATTGTATGCACATGCACTGCCAATGCAGTGTATGCCTGTTTTTAAGAGCCAGCACACGTGTGCTTAGTGAAATTGACTTGTCAATAAATAATTGGCCAGTAGATGACCAAGTTTTTCAGTCACAGTCAGTTATGAAGAACCATTGATTAAGGGGGAAAAAAATTAACAGCAGCACTTATGGAACCATAAGTCCTTGTGGTCATTCTAGTAAACTAAAACAAAACAAAACAAAACAAAAAACTTTAAGGCTAGAAAGAAATAGTCCTTTCAAGAAATACTTTACTCACCATTAAGATCAGCGTTAAGATGATTAATTATACATACAGCTTTCAAAAACTAAAAGCCAATGAAGTTAATAGAATTGCTAGTTAATTTGTTGCCAAGGATAAGGTCAGTTAAAAGTGTCTCAATCACTTTAGACCAAAGCTTCTTAAACTGTGGGTTGCAACCCCATATGGGATTATGTAACTGAAGATAGGGATTGCGAAATTATGATTTATGAGCAAATGTTTGATTTGTATACTTAGTTTATATACCTATGTATCTGGGGTCATGTAAAAATTTCTTGGGTGAAAACAGATCACTAGTGGGAAAAGTTTAAGAAGCCCTTGTTTAGACAAGTAGCATTCTCTATCAGTTTACTAATACAAAAATATAGGGTATTTTACAGAGATGAAAACTTAAGTCAAGGTATGAAGTATTTTTTAAAGTTAGAAAGCGTGTCATGTGTGAGTTCTTAATTCTGCACAATGATCCCATTTCAATCCAGAAACCTGGATTCTAGTCCCAGCACAGTGTGTGATGCCACCTTGGGCAATTAATCCAAAAACACACAATGGTACTATGAATCTGAGGAAAGAGAGTATTTGCAGAGTGCCTACAAATGCACATCTGACTCACTTATTTAATAGTAATTTAGTGTATGTCTATAATCATCACCTAAAATCTTTCTCAGTTGCAAAGCTGAAAAATTACACATAGCGCAAAAAAGTTTGGTAAAAATATATTTAAAGCAAACAAGAAAAATATTTTTGGCTGTAAGGATCAGTTTCTTCATTGTGTCAACTAATAACATGTAAATTATATTTCAAATGATTCCAAGTACCAACTTATAAAAAGATGTCATAAATCAGAAAACAAAGAGCAAAGGGACTTTTTTTTTTCAGAAAATGTATTTGCAATTCCATTGTTCATATAAAAAGCATAAATTTAAAAAGTTCATATATGTTTTTAGAAGTGCTATGGGTTCACCATTCATTGCAACTACATTCCAAAATGCTGTTTCGATGGTCCACAGTGCATTATCCTTACATTTTCATTACACTGAAGTCACTCTCATCACAACCTCCCCCGAGCTGTTATCTTCTGACAAGTCTTCATGGGGCCTCATTCGATTGAACAGGTGTAATAGTACATAGCCACACTGAAATCTTGGTGAGGTTAACTGTGTTGGGTGAACTAAGTTTCTATTTCGCAAAGCTGTCAGTGGCAACCACAATGTCCTACTTGTAGAAGACTCTCCTCGGCTACTTTCTTCTATATCTGTGGCTTTGTCGTAATTTAATACATCCCAGTGCAAATTAACGGCCCTCCAGCGCTTAAATACTCTGTAAACTGCTGCCCCTTCATGCACAATGAGACCTGAAATCCAGGGAAAAAAAAGGCCAAGTTACAATCCAGAATTTAGGAACATGGCAATTTAGGGCAAAGGCAATTCAAGGTCTGGTCAATTCTCTGTTCCACAACCTGGCCAAGGAATAGAGTGTTGTATTTGGATTAATACTGTAATTCATAAGAAATTCTTTTATATAGCCTGAATACATTGCCACTAAGAATGAGAATACAACAAAAACATTTTACAAAAACAGAATCAAGCTAAGTTTGATTTTCTTTAAAGTTTCAGAAAACACTTTAGGACCTTTCATCTCCTTTGGGTCATTATTATGAATGTATAGTATTTATTATATAACTTTAACTAACTAGAATGTTCAGGGAATGTGAGCAGCTATGACTCCACTTTGTATCTGCTTCTCTGCCTGGTTTCAATTCCATGGAATAAGTAGCCCCTCCAAGCTGTTGGCAAACTCAGAGTGATATCACCTCCGTCAGTCTCTTCTCCCCTCTGACTGAAGGGCTACAGAGCTGAGTTCCTAACTCCTACCAATGCCTTCCTTCATAAAGGCCAGAAACTGAACTTTGGGGCTCACTTTACTCTGCACATGCTGCTCTGCCTGGTTTCAGTTCTATATATTCCAGGCTGGGTACTCCTTGGTGTTCAGTCCCCTTCCCTCTTTCCTGCCTCCTTTTGTATATCTCCTCCTTTAGAGTGTAAACTCTATTGAGGGCAGTCTACCTTTTTTTTTAAATTAATTCTATCCCCCAGCACTTAGCTGGCAGGTAGTAAGTTTTTAATAAATGTTTACTGTATTGAATTATTAGTTAGCTGAATAATCTAGTCGCTTAAGATTCAGATATTTTCAATTTTTATTTTTTAAAATTTTAAAAGAATATAACAAAGTGAACATAATTTAACCTTTTTTTTGGTGAGTGAGAATTTTGCTCATTTCAGGGTTGTCATTCTGAAACCACAGCACTCTAGAGGAAACCTAGATTCTAGTACCAATACAATCTCTAATGATCTGTGCTCCATTTTTATGCTCCAGTTTCCCCAGCTGCAAAATAAGGAGCTTAGATTAGAGAATCTCTCAAGTCCTTGACAGTTTACATGTACCACTGCCAGCACACACCCTCAATGTAGTGCTGTTGACTAAATTCCTCCTAGGAATTTCCCCAAAGTTTATTTCTACATCACAAGGATAGAGTACAACAAAATCATGGAGTTAAACAAACATTTATTGAGCATTCACTTTATGCAACTCATTAGTCAGGTCAATATAAAATGCACTGTATAGTGATTACTATATGGGAGATTTATTGGAAAACATAAGACCTGAACCACACTGAATAGGAAACACATGTAAAGCATACAATCAATCTATCAATTGAAAGAAAACATGAACTGGTAAAATTTTGATTCTAGCCAACTACTTATTACATTCAAAGTATTATGCTAAAGATTGTCCCAAATTTATGTCCCAAATCATATTATGTGCAGAAATGCTATCTAATGGAAATTGAGTTAAATCAGTTTTTATCATTCAATGTCCACATGAATCTATCAAGTATCTGTTATCAAAGTATCCACAAATATCTATTGATAATGATTCTATCCCTTCATCAACAATGGATTTAGGCATCAGTCAAGCAATCAACCAACCTAGAAGAATTTGCATTTCCAAATGGCTACTATGTTCTAGGTATTGTGCTAGCTACTGAGAATACAAAGAGAGACAAGAAATAGTTCTGCATTTATCCACTGTCAAGGTAGATACCAAAAGCATTATGAATAATTATGTCCTAGTAATCTCTCTAGGTTGCTGACTTGGCACCAAACTATCTGGGTAAAAATGCAAAAATTCAATTAAAGTAATACCATATAATTTTCACTCAAAACTTTATTTTACATCCCATTAGTAAAAAATAAAAATTGAACCAAATTGACAGGATATTTCAGTGTCATAAGTAGAAGACCTGATTCAGGAGAACTGGCTTTTAATTGCTGCTTTTGTGAATAGCTTACTCAATTATTAAGAATTATTTAGCCTTTTGGGTTTGATTTGATCCTCACTAAAACGGTAGTTCTAATATGTGGCCTTTGCCTTTACCAGGCTAGTAATGAGGATAAATTACATCTCATCTGACAATTATGGCACAGACACTATATAAACGCATAATGGTAATAATAATTTTTAAAATCAATACTATGTAGTAAGAAACATTCTACTTGACAAAATAATTACATCATGAAATAGGTTTCTTGTAGGTACATGCTATGAGAAAGAACAATTTAATTGAAGACCCCCAGCTTTGAATTTGGAGAGTTCTCTTTGGGATATAAGCCCAGTAGTAACACTGCTGGATCAAAGGGTATGCACAGTTTGATAACTTTTTGAGCATAGTTCCAAACTACTCTCCAGAATGGTTGGATTTGTTCACAACTCCACCAACAATGCATCAATGTCCCAGTTTTCCCACATCCCCTCCAACAATCATCATTATTTTAATTTCATTCTGAGATATTAGTGGTGTGTTCAGTTTAGGTGAATACTTTTCATTAGCACATTGGTATCATCTTTGAACTCTAGAAAATTTTAATTCACTAAAATAAGGTCAATGTCAAACATTTTGCATAGTTTTTATCTTTCCTTCCTTTTTTGAATTTTCTAGAAAAATTCTTCCAACTGATATTGCCAGAAAATATGGCATGACCCCTGTGTTCTCTAAAGTCCAAGGGACAGATTCACTTTAACATAACTTCTAAAAAAGGAAACCGATCCATCTGTATTTTATTTTTTTCCAATAAAATACATTAACAATATTGTTTGTTGATAATTAAATCTCATTATGGGGGAAGTTTATGGTAGGAGAGAAATCATAATCTGTTTTTGCTTTGTGTTTTCTGAACTCACATGAGGTTAAATGGTGAGAAAATGTGGCTTCACCAATGTAGTAATTTTATCATAAGATCACATATTTATAAACAGAAGAAACTTCAAGGGCCAACTAGTGTAAAACTCTCAATTCCAAATGCTTTATTCCATAATTTGGCGTGCACATGGTTTATAAAGAAGCCCTTTTTTGGTATTCAAATATTACAAGATTTATTTACTGCTAAAATTGTGTTGGTTTTTGAAATGTGATTCTTTAGGATGAGACTTCAGCTTACACCTGTGAGCAGGATAATCAAATCAGATGGCATTAACAAGGAGAAGCAAAAGGGGAATAATGGAACTGAAAACTCCAGAAAGAAATTAAATCCCTTTCTTAAATTGGGGACATTTATATAGAATATTTTCTATAAAGAGTTTTTCATGCTATGATATGACAAACACAATACAAAAAAGTTGTAGTGCGACTTTTTTTAATTTTAATTTTTTTCTAATAAGTTTATTAACTCTATGGCTCCTCATCTATAAAATGATTCTTTTTGTACAGCAAAATAACGTTTTGGTCATGTATACTTATTGTGTATCTAATTTATATTTTAATATATTTAACATCTACTGGTCATCCTGCCATCTGGGGGAGGGGGTGGGGGGTAGGAGGTGAAAAATTGGAACAAGAGGTTTGGCGATTGTTAATGCTGTAAAGTTACCCATACATATAATCTGTAAATAAAAGGCTATTAAATAAAAGAAAAAGAAAAAAAAGTTTCTTTGACTTATTTGCTTGAAGACATTCAGAAGAACTATTATTATCTGCTACAAGTTATGCTTTTCTTGTGCATATGAATTTCACATATGCAAAAAAAAAGACCACAACTTGTTTTACCACAGAATGTCTGATAGGTAAGAAGGCTGGTCAGTCTTATATAAGCATAATTTCAAGGGCTGAGAGCATTGGTGATTAGGTATAGCCTTTTCCACATGTTTCTTTGCTAAGATCAAGAATATGGTGTCTATGTTATATGTATGGTGTAGGTCACTATTCTTGGCAATTCCAAGCTTTGCAAAGCATTATGCATATGTTATTATCTCATTTAATCTTCATAACAACTTCATGATGTACTAGTCCTAGAAAATATTTTGAAGGCAGGAAGGATGAATCTATTTCATGATTTAGCCATGGAGACTAGGAGACATCTCAATTGTTCATCATGCAGAAATCAGTATAGTAAACCTATTACATTATCAATATACTTCATTTTTATCAAAAGTATGTGCTGATTTCTCCACACTATAATGATATTAGCTAGTATTTACATAACATAGCACTTTAAAGTGTGCAAAGCTCTTTAGAAATATTATCTCCTTTTATCCCCACAACCACCCTAGGAAGTAGGTTCTGTTATTATCCTTATTTTAGTATTGGGGAAACTGAGGCACAGGTCAGGTGATTTGCTCAGGGTCTGAGACTGAATTTGAACTTTGTCTTCCTAATTCCAGGTCCAACTTTCTGTCCCCTGATGATTTCACTCCCGATGCCCATCACTATCTGGGTAGTCTTGACCAATCTATCTAAGGTTCAGCTCCCTCATCTGCAGAAGGGATTGTATTAGATAAATTTCTGAGATTCTTTCTAGGAAAAAAATCTATGATCCTAGGATTTTTGTAATTGCCAAGTTTAAAGTTAAGAAAAGTCTGCTTCTTCCTCCCATAGACTACTATGACATAAGTATCATTCAACAAATGGATTTATGTTGCTGGAGTGGGGAAACATAGTTGAAGGTAAGCAAATGTGCTTCACTCTGATACACAGAAGCTCAAAGGAAACCTTTTAGGAGGTAGAGCCAGTACTTATATAAAGATATTGCTTCTGCTGTGCCTCCTAAACTGTTGGAAACCTGCTTTCCCATAGGAACTTCCTGAAGAATTGGGCAAAGTAAACATAATGCTTATCTGCCAACAACCCCTTAAGCTAGCAAGAACTAAAGGCTAAAAGTAATGTTTCCCCCTCCCCGCCTTTGCCCTATGGGGTGCACTGCAGTGTCCTTCTGGATGAAAAAGAAAAGCAGAATCACACTATGCTCCTCACAGCTTCTGATCACAAATGAGAATGCAAACCTTGATCTGAATGCAAGAAATGTTCTTGCCTTCAGAACTCAACAATACCCATATTCTGCAAATGAACATTTTCTGGGACTGAGGCTTATTTGGGTTAAACCATTTTATTTTCTCTGTTCCCTCCCTAGATGGCTTAGCTTGTAGCCCATTTTCTAGAAAAAGCTGTCAGTGGACTTGACCTTGTAGCAAGGAAAGGGAAAATAACTACACTTAATTATCTTTTACCTCTTCAATAGCTAAATTGTCTAGCCCAGATTCATGGGATTTGATTATAATCACCTTCAGGGAAAATCATACATATTTACATTATAGGTTTCTTTTCTGGGAATATTTTAACAGGTCTAAATTGAAATGTCTAATTAAAACTCATGCTTTTTGATAAATGACCAATTTTTTGTTTTCCTGGTCTTACAGGCTTACGGTACTGAGATTGTCTTCAATAATGTATGGATTGTACAAAAATACAAATCAGAAGCTACCATCATATATAGAACTTGAGAAGTGAATTGGAAAGACAGGTGGCTTCATGTAGGGTCTGACACACAAAAGGGTATGACTGATGAGGGCTACTTTTTAATATAATCTCTAGATACCTATATGTTTAATATCAGAAAAATTCTATTCTATGTGACATGAACATTTTTTTATTTTGATATAAGTCAAGTTGTATGTGTTATAGTGAAGACTCCCTGGTAGACAGTAAAAACCCAGAGGTTATAATATTTCAACTTTGCCAAGCAAACAAATTGTCATGTCATAGTAGTAATCTTACCTTTTTCCTACTCTGCTGGAAAAAAAAAAAATTCTTCTGTTCATCTAATATCAGTGTCAAGAATACAGGTCAAGAAAATAGGAATCAATTAGTATACACAATTATCCAGATTTTAGCTTCTTTCAAGATCCATTCCCCAAGTCCAGAGCTGAAACATGAATACTTGACACAAATGACTCTCATGAAAAGAGCATTTCATTGGCCCATTGCCGTGGTTTCTGGTACAATGAGTCAGATGTTTTCTCTTCTCTTTGCTGATATAAGCCATTGTGAGGAAGCATTCCTTTTTGTAATACCATAGATGAAAGCTTTTGAGACTGGACAAACCAAACCACACTACCCCTTAGGTTTTTAGAAAGAAAATATTCTTCATCTTGTCTATAATTAAATAACCCTCCACTGAGACTTTGGGTGGATGTTTCCCATCAGCCTAAATAGGTATGTGCTCCTTTGCTGCATACTGAAATAACATGCTGAGGAGAAGATTGCGCTCTTCTTGGCCGAATGAGTCATTACAGCTCCTTGTTCTATGTATTTAGAAAAAATTCTACAAGATTCTCCTGCAACAGGAGAATATTCATTTGTATTGATAGTCTTAGTTATTACACACACAGCTGAAATATTTTGCTATCCTTCAAGATCCTTAGGTCCATTTATTTAGGGGCAAATGAGAAAACAGATCGCCCACATTCTAAAACTTTGTATTCCCCGACTTGGTGTTTCCAGCTGAGAAATGTTCCTAATCAGGTGAAGTCTTAGAGGGGAGGAACGTTCATTGAACTGCATTGTTATCATTTTCATTGCTGCTGCTAAAAGAATGATTCCTCTGGAAATCAGTGTTTGGATACTATCAGCTTCTTCATCTGCAAACTTCCTACAATAAAACCATTATTTGCAGAAATTAAGCTACTGATTTTTCAATGCCTCAAAAAGTCCTAAGTTACAAGAGGATGAAGCCTTGGATTCTGGACTTATAAAGAGATTCACTTTTTAAAAAGCAACCCAAAATATTTAGCTTTAAAAGAATCATCTTTCCTATGCCCTGTAGGTGATGTCAGAGCTTTTCTTCAGATACAGATTAAAGCTACTGTAACAAAAAGCCACACTGTACCATTTTCCAAAAGAAAAATGTCCTCTTCAGTTAATATATTTGTATAAGCTAGTCTCAACTATCTTTTGCAAACTTTTGAGATTTTATAGTTTGTTCCTGTCTACTTGGCTCAGAAACTTGCTAGGAAATTCTACTATCACCATTCTGTATTTTTGTTCTTCCTTACCCAGTGCTTACATACATGTGAAAGTAACCTTTTTCTTGAGAAAAAGATTTAAGGAGACAAGAAAATTGTGATTCTAAAAGGGTGACACCTGTTTTCCCCTTTTGTCTACAAAACTGGTAAAGATATTTATGCTTAGTCAGTTTGGCTTTCTGCTCTATAGTTAAAAAAATTTAAATAAATTAACAGTAATTTCTCTAATAAGCTTTGAAACTCGACAAGACTATAGAGTCACCACAAAGCCATACCAGAATGTAAATAAATGCAATGGAAACATTTCTTCCTGGGATAGTATAAGAAACACAATGAATAGGTTGAGAGACTAAAGAATGTTGAACCTAGTACTAGAAATTTATTTTAAAATTTCTCTTTCTTCTTCTCCTGGGAATAAAAGGCAACATATCAAAAGTGATCCAATAAGATAATGATCTTTAGAGAAATTAATAAATGTAATTATAAGTGAGATATATATAAAGTCTTATTAATTTATAGCTCAGAAATAAAGGAACTATAATGACTTCCCAAAACACATAATTAAGATAAAAATTTAGTAGTAGTGGTATTATATTTTTAAATAACAAAGAATACTCCCCTTTCTGTTCCTTAAGGAGAGTTACTATTTTGCAGTCACTGAATAGAAAGGTCTGCTGCATTCAGGATTCAAGAAATCTTTATAAATAGAGAATTGCCTACCAAATCACTATTATCACAGTCATCATAAGGTATAGAAAGATAATTTTTTTCCATGTAATGTTTCAGACATAGAAGTCCCACTAGTATTAAACTAACCAGGCCATTATTACATTTTATGGTATGTTCTAGGATATGCAGTGTCTGTGTGTGTATTGCGTGTATAGAGAGATAATCCATCTATAAAGAAGTGCTTCTAAAAATAAGGAGAAATACCTGGCTGAATATGTGTGTATGTGTGTGTGTGTGTGTGTGTGTACTCCCATGCTCTGCCCTTCCTATCCCTTCTAGGTCATGTTATCTGGAAAGCCTTTTAAACCCCAGCCCTAATTTTTGAGGATTTCCCTTATTAGTTTTTAATTCCCTGTTACTTCCAAGTGATGTTTAGCAGGTAAAGATGGAATTCCATTTCTTAAAAATAAATATTTCATATTGAACATAGGGAGAAAAAGATGAAGATTATCTCTTATCTACTCTGTAAGGTTCTTTGTATTTATCTATTTACATGTCTCTGCCATTAAGATTGGAAGCTTCTTAAGATCAGTGAGTGTTTTTGTCTTTCTTTGTTATCTCCAGTATTTAGCACCTTGTCTGGCACACAGGTGGCACTTAATCAGTTCTTTTAGATTGAATGGATTTTTCCTGGTGATGTCTTGAATGAGACACTCCCACTCTTTTCTGAATATGAGCTACGTTTTCAAAGATGTTAATATTTGAAGGAAATCAAAAGTAAATATAAAATGTAAGGAGACACTATATAAATCATTGAGATATGTAAATGTTGCAGAAAACTGACCACTAAAATTGTAGGAATTTGGAGGTTGTGGTTACTCAGGAACTGAGGTAAGGGGAATGGGCTAGTGTTCCCTGGCCTTAGAGGGCTATCCTGGTGGGACATGAGCTTAGAAGGAGCACCTGGCATTAGCTGCCAATCCTAAAGTGGTCCAGGTCAAAGATCCCTATCAGGGAACTTAGGCTCCCAGAAGACTGATTAGTCCTGAGGCCATCTATCTTATCGTGTAATGGGAAGACATAAACGGCTCTTAATATATAAGCTTTCAGTGATTCTCTGAATTCTGAATCTCCTATTCTTTCTTCTCAGAGCTGTTAACAGCAACTTATGATTGTTTTACCACTAAAAAAAATTCTAAATACTGAAGTGATAAATACATTTTAAATTCATTCTACTTATTTTTTCAGCTTGAAAGAAACTATTTCTATAATGATCCAAATGGTAGAATATTTATAACTTTCTCAAAGGTTGTTCTTTTATTTATGAGGAAAAGGGATTTTTTTTAATCTTTTGGTGACTTTGAGGGAGCATTTGTGCAGCAAAAGTGATCATTCAAACCTTTTTGATGACTTTTCTCAAAAAGTCCTTTTTGATGGAACTTGGTTTTTCCTTTTAAATCATTCTCTATCTTTTATGTCAAATTACCACTTCCAAGGCTGTTTCCTGGCTTCCCTAGCTTCTTCTGAGATTCAACTAAAATCTTACTTTCTATAGATAGCCTTTCCCTATCCTTCTTAATTCTAATGTTTTCCCTCTGTTAAATTTGGTTGTAGTACGTGTTTATTTGCCTGTTGTCTTTCCCATTAGAGTGTAAAATCCTTGAAGGCAGGATTTTGCCTTTCTTTGTATTCCCAGTCTCTTTAGTATGGTGCCTGGAACATAGCAGATACTTAATAAATGCTGACAATCCGCTGATTAATATCTAACTGCTTTCCTTCCAGATTATATTCCTAATTCTCCAGTTGGACTTTTGCTTACAATGCTCCAGAAAGCTATCCATCCTTGAAACTCACTCCAGCTCTGGACTGACTACATTGGAAGTTGCTCCATCTTTGTGATCACTCCCAGCTTAAAGAAGTACTCCATGTTTGCCTTTATTGTTCTCCAGTCTGTCCTGATCTTTCTCTTGGGCTTTCTCTACTCTTTAATGTAACTGTTGGGCATCCTTCTCTCTCCTACTGAGATAGCTACAGTAGACAGAATGTTGGGTCTGGAGTCAGGAATACCTAGATTCAAATCTGACCTTCGACACTATCTCTGTGATTCTGAACAAATCATTTAACTTCTGTCTGCCTCAATTTCCTCAAATGTGAAATGACTACAAAAAAAGCATCTACCTTAGCAGGGCTGTTATAAAGATGACATAAGACATGTAATGTGTTTATCAGTGCCTATCATATAGCAGTGTTACATACATGCTTATTTCCTTCCTTTCTTCCCTTTGTTGTGGCGTACTTTTTTATTAATTGTCTTCTACCACAAGAATCTAAGCAACTTGAGGGAAAGAACTTTCTTGAATTTGTACTTCAAGTGCCTGTCACAGAGTAAGATTTTAACAAATGCTTGTTGATTTGACAAAGGACATTTTTTAAAATCTTTTCTTTTCTTTTTTTTTTTAATAATTATAACTTTTTATTGACAGAGACAAAGGACATTCTTTAGAAAACTCATATTTAGTGATCCAAGTCAATATATAGCTGGTAGCCATCACCAAGTAATTATTCCCCTGACTCATAGGCATTATTATCAGGAAAGAGGCCTGAGATGAGAAGTCATTAATATCATTCATTACATTTAACCTTTTCAACTAAAAAACCAACCAAACAATAACAAAAATTTGCTGAATATTTTCTATGTTTAATCCACAGTGCTATATGCTTCAGAAGATGACAAGAAATTTTTAAAATCTCTTTTCACAAATTAAATAGTTCCATTTTAAATGCATTTTCATAAATGATCCAAAGGAGTGGATAATGCACAAATCATTTTATTGTTGCTTGTAATACATGCTATACTTTTTTTTTTTAGCACTAGATCTTCTTTCCTAATTATGTTTTATTTTTGATAATATTAAAAGTAGGGCTACATTTTCTGAACTATGGAGAGAAATGTCTCAGAGCTACTGGAATTAAGAATTTAGTGCACAAAACCCATAGAGTAGATAAAACTGAATGTGAATAATTAATGGCTAGATAGAACTACGATTAGAAGTGAAAAATCTTTCATAACTTCTCCATATATGTTCTCATTTTTCAAAGAGCCAAGAAATATGTATTTTCATTCAATGATGCTAGATATTGTGCTAGTTTCTAGGTATTTAGAAGAGAAAAAAAGAGACCATTCCCTTTCCTCAAGGAACATATCTTATTACTAAATTTTAAGCTTTGTGATTACAATGTGCAAAATCATGTTTTTTCCCATTTCTTTGCTATTAAAAAAAACAACAGATGCTTAACTGTCAAAAATATAAGGAAATGCTGATCCTTTAAAAGGTCAATGTTCATGTAAATCTGGCACATGAATACAGAATGGTGCTGTGTTTACTACTAGGTGCTGAGATGCTCAATATGTTTTTCCAGTTTATGCATATCCTTAAAATAGATTTTTATGCATCCCCAAGTAGCTGTGGCTGGATAAATTATGAATTATTTTAAATTGATTTTCAAAAGGGTGGTAATATGTACCCATAGTGTTTGCATAGATTTCTGTCAACTATAAAGTACTATTACAACTATATAAAACAGTGTTTTGCTGAATATGACCTTTTAGTTTATATTACAATTAGTGTAAAAAGGGAGAACTATCTCAACTTGGTAATCATTCTGGTATATTTAAATCAAGTAAAGAGCTTTAAGCTCCTCTTTTATCTCTTAATCCCTCTAGTTTAAAAAAAAAAAAAAAAAACATGAAAAATTCAAGAGGACAAGACCAAGTTATTTTTGTCTTTCGGAATGGGTAAGTTTCCATTGATCACTTTCTGTTCTATTTATCCTTTAATTTCAGAAATAAGGTAATATGAAATATAGCAATAATAAAAACTGTACTTAACCAATAGAACCAAGAACTTGATGGAAACATTTTCTTTCATAAAACAATTTTAGGAAGCACTTCTCTGTTAAAGATAAAAAGGGTGAGAAATGAATCCTATGTAAAATACATATGAAAGAAGAAAATGACCTAAGCTTCACCTATCTTGGAAAATTTAGGGCATTTGAGTAGCAAAGCTCTTGTGAAAACTGCTCCAGGAACTCTTATCAATACTCTTTAAATCAGTTGTAAGGAAGACAAAGATGAAGTGTTTGGAGAATAAATCAATTCCCCAAGAAATATTTTAGGGGCAAAACTACCAAATAATCAACTGATTTTTAATGAAATTAAACAATAGAAGTTTTATATGTATAGCAACTAAAGGCAAATTTTGCTTTCCTGGTTCTTGGCAGTTAACATCTTCAAATACTAACTTTGTTGACATTTTGGCTCTCAATTTGAAATTCCAACACTTAACTAATAGCCATTTTTTCTGCTCTCAGGAAGTTTTGAGAAACAGTAGCACCACTTTAAGGCTAAAGGTCTACATCATTAAGTCTGAATGATGTTCACTACTCCTAAAATGGAGTGCATTAAAGGGATGATTTGGACCACGTGAGGATGAGAAAGACAAACTGCTTTGTGGATTGTGCTTAGTACATCGGTTCCTCAGTGTAGATTAATACTTTGATTTAAATTAAATTCCCTGAAGACCATACACATTTACATTCTAATGTGAGAAGTACTAAAATCAAGTTGAATGATGATTAGATTCTCTTCTTTATACTCCTAACTTAACCATTCCACTGATAGTTCAAATAATCAAAGTGGACTATTATTTGCATTGTATTATATTGAAGTAGAAAGTTTAACTTTCATAGTGATTACTTGTCTGGCATTTGACACAAAACTTGCTCTACCTAGGTCTTAATTTTCTAATCTATAAAAGGGGTTGTTCTAGATGGCCTCTGATATATCACAAAAAAAAATTGTGAGGTGCTTAAGAATCATGGTCTAGAAAACATTCTTTTCTCTGTATTATCAATCAAAAAACATCTTTCTACTACTAAATTACCCTCCCCCCCAATACTGTATCTATTTTAGGTCATAAACTCTTCCTTTCTTTTGGTGATCTCCCAAGGCTTCAGTCACAATTTCTAAACAAAATTCCATGTCTGGCCCTCATCTCTTTCCTAAACTCTACAACTCATTGCTGGACATCTTCATCTGAATTCTATATAGATATTTCAAGTTTAACAGGGACAAAGTAGAATTCATTCTCTTCCATTATTGGTGTGGGAACTCATCAGGATTGATAATCTTGGTCTTCTTTGTAAAGTCATAAATTTATAGCTTCCTTCTCCATTAGTAACAGAGGATAAAATAGGAGATTGTTATATTCCAGGCAGGTTAAACTGTCATCATCACATTAACTTTCCTTCAGATCTTAATAACAAACCCTTTTTTTGGTCATTCAAAATCCTACTCCAAATGTGTTCTAAACTGATTTTACAAGACTTCCTCTTATGATTCAACCAAACTATCCCACTGCTTGTGTTCCATCTCTCATCTCTGTACTTTTGCCTCTACACCTAAATTAAAATTACCTTGCAATTGTTTTGCATGTTGTTGTTTTTTTTTTTTTCATTTTATCCTCTGGGTAGATGTTTCCCGTCTTGCTCCCTGGTATAATATTAACCTCAACAACAGAAGTTATTTTGTTTATGTCTTTGAATGTCCGGTATCTAAACCAGTGCCTAGTACACAGTGCTTAATAAACTCTAAACTGATTAGAATTAAATAATAAATCAATCTCCCCCTCTATTCTTGTTTGTTTTCTATGAAGCTCTGAAAACAGTTAATCTTAGCTGCAAATATACATCTTATGTTCCATGGCCAGTCACTTCTACTTTTTCTCTCTTCAAATGTATTGCTTATATCAGTACCAGAGAAGGCAACCATTTTAAGGGGAAGGTCTATTGAACTTTCAGCTTTGTATCTCCAATTTACAATGCTTCATACATAGTAAGCATTAAAAAATGCTTGTTAAATTGAACAGAATTCCTACAGGTTTTTTCAAATATACTCTTCAAGGTCATACAAAGCTTCATATTCAGTGCTGATTTCCTTCCACCTTTTATCTTCACGGTCTATAAGTATTTAGACTTTACATCTTTGCCAAATGAACTGAATGTCCAATCAATTTAAGGTACATTAACAGAGCATAAAGTGGAGACTAAGCAAGCAATGGCATAAATATGCAGCTAAAGAGGGAGAACAAAACTCAAGGAAGTGCTGGGTTTTTGTTTTTGTTTTTTTTTTATGGGAAACAACACTCTAACATAGGAGTTGAGAGCAAGATGGGAAAGAATAATAAGAGCAAATTGTTGTAACAAAAACTCAGCCAAGTTGGAGTGATAAAGATCAGAAAGTTCTTAATGAACTGGTCACCTTGCTTAGAGTAATGATAAGCTGTTAAGACTTATTTCATGAACCCCAGGTAATAATACTGTAGGTTTAAAAATTATAAAATCCAGTCATAAAAAGATCTCATAAAGAAATGAGTTATCTATTTTGTTATTTGTATTTAATAAATTCATGTATAATTGTTGCTTTTCAGAAGGTAATGATTATTGACCTAGCCATATGTGAATTTCTACTATTCCTAAGTAAGGAAACAATATGTGTCTATGAAACAAGGCGAAACTAAATCCTTAAAGGCAGCTAGATAGAGCAGTTAATAGAATGTTGTACCTGAATGCAGGACAATCAGAGTTCAAAACAACTATGTGATTATAAGACAGATACTTAACTTTTGACTCAGTTTCCTCAAATATAAAATGAGGATAATAGCAATACCTAATATCCAGAAGCTATTGTGAAGCCCAAATGAGATAATATTTGTAAAGCACTTAGCATAGTGCCGGACACATAGAAGGCACTTGATAAATACTTGTTTCCTGTCTTTCTTCCTTCCCTCAAGAAGGGAAGGCCTCTTCAAGATGCTTCTCTATTTCATTAGGCTAAACTTTAATTCATAGACTTTAATATTAGAACATTTCTTGTTCTTTTGGACATCAGCATTCAAGAGTTTTAAAGATTACCTTATAAACCTAACCTTATAAACACATTATTGTAAAATTTTATTGATGAACACTGTCTTTGAATATCTCTCTCATTTAGTTATTTGAAGTATTCAAACACAGTTTATTTAGGTCCCAAAATATGTGTATTTTTGTATGAGAGAACTCTTGAAAAATTTTCCAGTTATATAGTACTTAAACATAAAAAAACAAACCATAGATTATGACCCAGAAGAGTTATTATAGATAATTTCTTCAAGATTCTGGTAATCAAGATATTTTTTAAAAAGGAAGAACCTTTGGTTATATCAGGTGTCGCATCTTTGCACTCCTTCTGTGCTGGTATAGATACTTTACATCCTAATGATCATGAGGACAATTTTCACTGGCAATAGAACTGGAATTCTGAGGACACGCCAAATAGGAAATTCCTCCTGGCTTCAGAGCATAAAGATCACTTTCTGAGCTCAAAGGAAGGACTCTTCCAGCACATAAATACATGGGTCTATGACTGGAATAGAGCTGCCTCTGACTTCTTTTTCTCGGTGAAACCCTGTGAGTCTTAAAAGGCATCTCGCATTTTCCATCATCCCGAGAAATCAGCCACAGAAACAGACTCAGTGGCAATGACAGCAGACCCACCAAGATAGAAAGAATTGCCCAATGAGGGAGAAGCCACCAAAAAAAGATTAAAGAGATCTCTTGGCATTCCTCAGGTTACATTTAATAGAATTGATATGGAAAACAGCAAATGAGCAGTCCTGGCATAAATGCCCAAAGGAGGCTTATATATTAACTTGCTAACTGATTATGATCATCCCATGACTTATTATTGCTTAGCATTCCTTTTCTATGTCAGAATAAATCTTCCTGTTCCACACCTGATTTATTTATGCATTCTGGGAAGCATTTTACTTTCCCCCACCCACCAGCTTAGGCTCTCCCCTTAAACTAGAACTGTTCTTTAGATACAGAACTTTAGATAAAGAACTGTTATTAAACAAGTAGAACTGTTCTTTAGATAACAAGTTAAAATGAAATTGGAACAATGGTGAGCCTAATTCCCCTATGGAGATGACAAACAATGTCAAAGCAAGGAACTTAAGGCAAAAGGAGAAAGAATGGTGCCTTCTGGGCTCAGCCTAGCAGTGCTTCTAACTAATTTTCTAGACAAAGAATATTCTATTCTTATCTGGCCTCAGACACTTAATACTCTTCCTAGCTGTATGACCCTGGGCAAGTTACTTAACCCCAAATGCCTCAGCAAAAAAAGCAAAAAAAAATTCTATCCTTGTATAAAACTATGGTATGTCTCTATATGGAATAGTGTGAGGAACTGTGGTCAGTGCATCTTCAGGAAGCTAGCAGAGAAATAGAGAAGGGTAACCAAGATGATCAAGAGGATAACAGCAAGATGACTTTTATGAAAATGTGTGCATGGAAATGTGAGAAGAGAAGGAAGAGAATCTGGAATGCAAAGTTTTAAAAACAAATGTTAAAAAATGTTTTACAGGGCAGCTAGGTGGTGCAGTGGACAGAGCACCAGCCCTGAAGTCAAAAGGACCTGAATTCAAATTTGGCCTCAGACACTTAACAATTCCTGGCTGTGGGACTTTGGGCAAGTCACTTAACCCCAACTGCCTCAGCACACCCCCTAACCCCGGAAAAAAGTTTTACAAGTAACTGTGATAATTTATATATACAAAAAAAGAGGATAGCAGAAGCTGTATAAATATGGGCCAAAAAGGGATTATAGTTCTTTAGTCTCAAAAGAAATCTGAAAGAGGATATGGTCAAAATCTATAAAACTGTGAAGGCTAGAGATAAAGTGAAGAAGTCTAGGTTCTTTAATTTCCAGAGGATACTAACAAAGGGAGCCTCCTTAAAGCTTAAAGTCAGTTTAGGACAAATAAAAAGAGCAAGTTGTAAATGCAGAGAATTCATTACTCCCAAGAGTTTTCATAGAATCATAGAAATGTAGCACTAGAAAAAGAGCATTTATTCCAACCCCATCTTTTTTATAGACAAGGAACTCAGATACAAAGCACAAAATTATTTCCACAGATTTTTAATTCTAGTGAGTGATGAATTAGGAAAGAAAGCTCATGTCCCCTAATTCTGAGTCTCACATACCACATGGCACAGACTGAAACACACACACACACACACACATATATATATATATATATATATATATATATGTGTGTGTGTGTGTATGTGTGTGTGTGTGTAGATAGATAGATAGATAGATATAAACAGTTGAGATAAAGGCAAAGAAAATAGAGCCAAAAATTTTTCTAAGGGAAATCAAGATATTTGGAGAGTTATCTTAAGCAAATTAGAGGGACATGGAAGGAATTACCATTTACATTTGTGGATAGAGCCAATGGTCATGACCAAACCAAGAGAGAAATTCACAGGAGGTAAAATAAACACTTTTGATTAAATAAAATTCTATAAGTTTTCACATACACACACATACACACATATATACATACACATATACATATAGACACCAATGAAATTAATTAGAAGAGAAGCAGGAAATTAGAAGAAATTCTTTGCAGCAAATTTCTCTGATATATGTTTCATTTCTGAAATAGAGAACTGAATTAAAACAAATTAAGAGCCATTCCACAGCTGATAAATGGTCAAAAGATATGAATAGACAATTCAGAGAAAAAATATCAGTTATAATTATCTATATGAAAAAACGCTCCAAATTATAAGTACCAAACTCATTGCCCATGTGCAATTTGAACCAGATTAAAATATCATTTAGGAATGTTTAAATACAAATAAAACGTAATAGAAGCTAAATGATGTTAATATATGGTTTTCTAAATCAACATTTAATCTACAGAAATCCTTATATATGGTATGGTGGCTCTTCATTTCTATTTGAGTCTGATATTACTGCTCTAAATCACTCATAATTTAAAGAAATGTAAAGTAAAACAAGTCTGAGATACTACTTCACACTAATCAGATTGCCTAAATTGACAAAAAAAAAAAAAAAAAAAAAAAAAAGGCAAATGCTGGAGAGGCTGGAGGAAAACAGGTATACAACTGAACTGTTGGTAGAGCTACGAATTGGAATAATCACTCTGGAAAGTAATTTGGAACTATACCCTGAAATATCACAATATCTGCCTTAAAAATAAAGGAAAAAGATATATATTTACAAAACATACTTATAGCATTCTTTTTATGGTAGCAAAGAATTGGAAAATAAGGAGATGTCCATCAATTGGGAAATAGTTGAACAAGTTACCTTATATGAATATGATGGAATAATACTGTATGTAAGAAATGCTGAAGTAGATGATTTCAGAAAAACCTGGGAAAACTTGTCTGAACTGATGTACAGTGAAATGAACGGAGCAAGAATAACTATGCATACAATAACAATAACATTATATAGACAAAATACTTTTAAAGACTTAAGAACTCTGATTAACATAATCACAAATCAAAGGACTCATGATGAAACATGCTATCCCCTCCAGAGAGGAGATGACTCAGATGATGGACTTGAGTACTTATTGAAACATATATTGTTCTCTTCTACTGCCATTTTAAAAATAACTTCATACAACAAACCACTTTCCCTGCCATCTGCCCCTAGCTGACAAACCTACCACCATGAAGGACATGAATGAGTACAGAAATATCAAGTTCACTGATTTCTCCAAAATCAACATCAGCAAGAACCAGCAGGGTGACAATAAAATGTCTAATAAAGGGCTAAACTGGGATATGAGCAAGAAAGATCTAATTGAGTACCTGTCTCATTTTGAAGAATCTGGAAACTGCACAATTATAAAACAGATCCAGTCACTGGAAGACCAAAGGGATTTGGATTTGTGCTTTTCAAAGATGCTGCCAGTGTTGATGAGGTCCTGGAACTCAAAGAAAACAAACTGAATGGCAAGATAGCAAGTCCCTCTCAAAGCATTAATGCTTTAAAAGGAAAAGAGTTCCTCAAAAAAGTATGTGTGGGTAAACAGGACACAAATACATCTAAAGAACAAATCAAAGAATATTTTGGACCATTTGAAAAGATTGAGAATATTGAACTTCCTATGAACAATAATAATAAGTGAAAGAAGATTCTGTTTTTATCATATACAAAGATAATCAATGAAGAATTTATTAGAAAACAGCTATTTATATTGGTTCTGGAAAGTGTGAAATCTAAATTTCATAGCCCCAAAAGGCATACAGGAAGCAAGAGAAATAACCTAAAGGGGCATTGTGGCTAGTGGCCAAGATGGCACCAGAGGTCATGGCTGAGGTAAACAAAGTACACTGAAAGAAAAAATTACCAACTATGTTAAAGAAGGGTGTGGAGAAATAGTTGCAAATGATGCAGCAATTTATCTTGCAGAATGACAACACTCAGTTGAAAGTGGTCTTCAATTGATCTTAAATGAGTATTTAGAAAAGACTTTTAGTGTACATGACACAATTGCATCCAATTATATAAAGATGCCTATAGGGGTTTTTTTTACTATAATTTTTATGTTATCTTTTGCCATCTGTTGGGAAAAATGTGAATTTGGTTCTATAGAAATTTCATTTGTAAAATTAATTTACAATGTAAAATTATTCACAAAAATAAATGATTTTGGGGAGAGGATTTTAGAAGATGGCAGAGTAGAATTTATGGGGGAAAAAAAGCAAGGGTAGTGATCATGAAGAGATGTGACTACAATAACATACAGCTAAAAAAAAAAAAAAAGAATGAGTAAAGGAGAAAGAACCCAACATAGAAGTGGTTACAGAGTTCATCTTCTCAAGAGGAGAGTGAAAGAAAAAAAAAAAATCTCCTACCCCAAAGAGTAATATTAAAAGTTTACCTGCCCAAAAAGAATTCACAAAAGAATTTAAAAAAAAAAATCAAAGGAGAGAGACTGAAGAAAAATTTTTTAAAAATAAGTACAAGAAAAATAAGATTATGAAAAGAAAATCATTCATCTGAAAAAGGACATCTAGAATCTTAAAAAAGAAAACAACTTCTTGAAAATTAGAATTGGGCAAAAGCCAACAAAGTTATAAGAGACCAAGAAAAACAA
Organism: Sarcophilus harrisii; assembly: GCF_902635505.1. Classification (NCBI taxonomy): domain Eukaryota; kingdom Metazoa; phylum Chordata; class Mammalia; order Dasyuromorphia; family Dasyuridae; genus Sarcophilus; species Sarcophilus harrisii. The sequence goes on from NC_045426.1 coordinate 405,425,166, forward strand.
TATGATGAATGAAAAACTGAGTAAAATGAGATAAACGAAATTAGATATAAAAAATAAAAAAAAAACATAAGAAAAACAACTGTTCTGGAGAACAGATCAAGAGAAAACATAAGAGTAATTGGAATATATGAAAGCTACAATCAAAAACAAAAGAATCTTGATACAATAATACAAGAAATAATTAAAGATAATTGTCCTATAGTGTTAAAACAAGAGGGGAAAAGTAGAAACAGGAAAAAAATTCACAAATAGCCAACAGAAAGAAATCCTACTAGGAAAACCCACAGGAATATCATATCCAAATTTTAAAACCTCCGGGTTAAGAAGAAAATATTATGAGCATCAAGAAAAAAAACAAAATTCAAATATGGCAGAGCCATAGTTAGAATCACACAAGATCTTGAAGCAGCTACATTAGAAGACCATGGGTCTTAGAACACTTTATATATATATATATATATATATATATATATATATATATATATATATATATGCAAAAAGAACTGATTTTGAGACTGAAAATATCATATCCTGCAAAGTTAAGCATATTCCTGAATGGGGAAAAAAAACATTCAATGTATTGCCAGACTTTCAGGATTCTGCTGCAAAAAAACTCGAACTTAATAGAAAAATTAATAGAAAAATACAAGATCCAAGAGAACTATAAGATAAATATCAAAGACTAATTATAAGGTACTCAATAGGAACAAACTTTATTTTTTATACTTGGAATTTATGTCTAAGATTATCATATGGGTTGGTCAAAAGCAAAATGGGGGCAGAGCTAAGTATGATATAATTCTAAAAAACAAAATAATTGAGAAAAGGGTAAAAAAAAATCATCTTATTGAGATGCAAGAGGAAGAATGCCAAAGAGGAATTAGATGAGGGAAAAGGACTGGTAGTTTTGGATTGAGAATGGGTTAAAGAAAGAACCATATATACATACACATATACATGCATGCACACACACATACACACACATACACACACACACACACACACACACACACACACACAAAGGTATAAAAGTCTTCTAAATTTATTAAGGGGATAGGGAGGGAGGAGAGGATAAGGGAGGTATTTTTAGAGGGAACTCATATCAGACCTGGGTTAAAAAGAGAAAAACAAACATTTAGAAGGGAATAAAAGTATTCTAAATTTATAAAGAAATAAGAGGGTAAGAAAGTAATAGATGGGGAGTATTGAAGGATGTGTATATAGACAAGAATGGAATCAAGAGGGAACACAACATATATATGACTATAAAAATCTTCTATATTCAGAGAAACAGGGCAAAGCATAAATGTGGGAGAAGAGGATAAGGGAAAGTTCTGATTGGGGGGGAGATAGGTTAAGTAATAGGAGGGACACTAAGTTGTGGGTAGAAGTAAAGCAGAGCAGTCAGGAGGAATAGGAAATAAGAGATATAAACATAAAATAAAGATCAGAAGTATAATTTGTATTAAAAAAAAAAAAGCAGGAGTAGTAATCATTATCTGGGTCAAAATCAAAGATAAAATAGATTTAATCAAAACAGCAAAATAGGGAAAATCCACTATATGTCAGCCATATTAATCAATATTATTTTAGACTATTAAAATAACAAGACAATATAAGGTTGGAATATTTTGTGGTATAGGAAATTTTGAGTTGGCAGAGTTAGAAAAAGATGGAAAGACTTGGGCTTATGAAGGAAGAGGTTATGCACCTTTAAAGAAACAAAGGACTTAAGGTCTTTTCATAGATGCATGTAAATGTGTGTGTGTGCAGTTATGTATATAATTATAATTATCTATGTATATGTATGCATGTATGGGTATATTTATCATATGTGTGTATGTGGACCTACACATCTTCCTTTCTTTCTCTCTCTCTTTTCACTTAAAAAAAAATAGCCTTCAGGAATCCAGGAGGGAATAAAGCAAAAAGTATACAGTAAAGAAGAAAAGAAAATCAGCAAAGAAAAGATGGACAGATCTGAACACGATGTGTAATATTTTATCATATAGGATTTCTTGAAATGGAGATTTATTGCTTTATATTTTGAATTCTCTCATATGTTCTGCTCTGCACATAGCAATGGGTTTTTTTTCTCTTTCTATTTTGTATTTAGGTTTAAAATTAATGAAGAAAAGGAGAAAAGAATAAATAAATTATTTTAATTGTTTTTTCTGGTTTTGACACTAAGTATCTCTGTGAAGACATAATATTAAATAAGCAATAACTGAGGTACAATTTATTTTCTAGAGAGTCATGGATAGTGGGAAGAAGCAGTAGTCTTTTACCAGGAACAGAAAACTTTGCTTTAGTTGCCTAATTCCTTATGTTAGGGATTCCTGTTCATGTTTAAAATAACTACAGATTGTAAAATGCAGTTAAGTAATATTTGTCTCCCAAGTGCATTCTTTGGAACTTTGTAATGAGAAGTTAATTCAAAATGTTGTGAATAGCTTAAACTGTTTCTACCAGGCCATGGACACCTTGACTTTTATTTTTAAGAAGATCCATAAAAATAAGGGCATGTTTAAAAACTTCATGAGTTGACAAAATGATTTGAACCCATTTATTAAAATAACAACAAAAAACCCTCCTATGATTATCTGATATTTGCACTCAATTTGGATATTTCCATATCCATTGAAAGTGGATCAAAGATTAATATGATCAAGCATTTTCACCATAGAATTGGGAGTAAATGAATTTTACTCCAAAATAGTGCATTATGTCACAGACACTGCCAAACCATAAACAAATATTTCCTACCGGAATACTTATTTGGAAAGTTAGAAGAATTATGGAAAGTTTTTAAGAAAAATCATTAAAGCAAATCCCATGAACTTGTGAATAGTTTTATACCATAAGTAAAGGTTATTTTTCCATGAAAAAAGAAATATATCTTCTTTTTTCTTTTTCTGCTCCTTTATCTGCTCTCTTCCATAGAAGGATTTGTTTTTCTTGTTTTCTCCATGGGTAGAAGAGGGAAAGTAGAAAGGAAAAAAAATTGGAATTGAAAATAAAATAAAATTGTATTAAAAATAAAAGAGCAGCCAATAACTTAAAAAAAGATGCTGTAGTATCCCTAACCTTTGAAGATTTCAAGGACAGCAACTATAAGTTTCCACAACATATCTTTGTTGAACCATAAGGCTGATCCAATGTGGCAAGTCTTATGTTCATAAAATAAAATGATTTCATACAAAAATGGATACATGATTTTTAGAAATTCTTAAAGAAAAACAAGTAATTTTACATGAATCACTAATAAAAGATACATTTTAAAGCTTCCATGTGTTCAAAATTTTAATCCAAGATATTTAATTGTATAGCAATAATTATTCTTTCTCAGAGTCTCAGAGGGAATCAAAACATTTTCCAGACATTAATTATAACACCAATTAGGAAAGGAGCAAACACTGTTATTGTCCTTACTTCATAGTTGTTGCTCCTGAATCAATATGTCATTTTATTCATTGGCTGCAAAAAGGACTAGATGAATTTAAAACTGCTGGCAAAGCAGATCACAAAACAGTATTTATATCTCTATACATGTGTGTATACATAATATATGTGTATTGTGTGCATGTGTAATGCATGTGTGTGTGTGCATCAAACAAATGCAGAAACATTACATACTCATGACTAATCTCTTCTGCTAAATTCAGTAGACTATGTTAGGTCTTCATACTGTTTGTCCTTTTGTCTGCTTTTGATACTTGAAAAAAATGTCTTCACTTCTTTCCTCTCATTCTCTTCTTAACCCCTTAAAATCTGGCTTTCAATCTTATCACTACACTGAAAGTGCTCTTTCCAAAGTGACTAATGATTTCTTAGTTTCCAATACAACAGCCTTTTCTTAAACTTCATTCTCTTTGATACTGTTGATCATTTTCTCTTCTCCTCAGGTTTTAGGAACATCATTTTCTCAGCCTAACTGACTGCTCCTTTTCTGTTTCCTTTGATGGATTCTTCTCCATATCATGTCCTCTAACCATAGGTATCTCTCAAAGTTTTGCCCTGGGTACTCTTCTGTTCTCCCTCTATAATATTCCACTTGGTGATCTCATTAGCTCCTGTGAATTAATTATCATCTTTATGCTGATGATTCTCAAATCAACTTTTCCTGCCCTAACATCGCTGCTGATCTCCAATCTCTTATCTCCAAATTGCCTTTCAGACATCTCAAAATAGAAGTCCAGAAGACATCTTAAACATAGTATTTCCAAAATCAAATTCATCATCTTTCCGTCTAAATCCTCCCTATCTCCCCATCTTTCCTTATTATTGTAGAAGATAACACTATCTTTTCCAGTTCCTCAAACTTGCAATTTAGGAATCACATGGGATCCTTTACTATTTCTCAACCTCCATATCCAATCTGTTGCCAAGACCCAGCGATTTCATCTTGGCAACATTTCTTTAAAATGCCCCCTTCTGGTACTACACTGTTATACACTTTCATCACCTCACCGTAGAGCCTCCTGGTGGATCTGTTTCCTCAAATCTCCCCACTCCAATCCATTCTTTATTGAAGACTCAGTGACTCAAGTCATTTTCTTAAAATCCCTCCTGGTTGCTCCCTCATTCTATAAACTCCAGTGGTTTCCTGTTGCCTCCAGAAGAAAATACAAAATGCTTTGTTTAGCATTCAAAGCCCTTCATTATCAAGCCTCCTCCTACTTTCCAGTATTTTTACATTTTGGCTCCCAACACATACCCTTTGATCTAATGACATTAGCCTCCTAGCTGTTCCACAAATGGCTGACCCCCATAGCTGGAATACTTTTCTTACTCCACTCCCACTATTGACCTCTCTGACTTCCTTTAAGTACCAAATAAAATCCCACTTTATACACACAATCTTCCCTAATCCCTCCAGTGCTTTCACTCTTAATTATTTCCTATTTATTCTGTATAAAGCTTACTTTGTATATATTTGTTTGCATGTTTTCTTGTCCATTAGACTGCCTCTTTTTTATCCCTAGGACTTGGTACAGTGCCCAGCACATAGTAGGCACCTAATGAATGTTTATTTAACTGAACTAAAATGAATTGTCTTAAGGCTTCCCTTCAATCTATTGATATTCTATCATCAATTTCATGTACTGCTGTCTTCTAAGCATTGGTATCTTCCAAGACTGTTCTAGTGCTTCATCTCTTACCATACTTCCTCCTTTGATGGCCTCACCTATTCCCATCAGTTCAATTATTCTATATAATGACTTCCATATATATATACTCCTAATTTCTTTCTTGAATCCCTATTCTGTATAACCAACTTGATATCTCCAACTAAATGATCTACTGACATCTCAAGTTCAACATGTTCCTAAAGAGAAGTAAATTATCTTCACTCTTCCAAAGTTCTCTATTTTTGTGGAGGATAGCAACATCCTTTCAGCTACCCAGGTTTTCTACCTTGATGACTCTTCTCCCACCCTGAAATCCCACAACCAATTGGAAGCCAAGTCTTCCACATCTACAATTTCTCTCTCCTCCATTCCCCTTCTCTCCACTAGCTTCAAAATCTCATTACCTCATATTTTGATGACTCGGCCTCAAATGTGGTCTCCCAGCTACCTGTTTCTTCCTGGTCAATCCAGAGCTAAGCAACATGATTTTCTAAGGCTCAGGTAATCTTTTTTTTTTTTTTAATAAAGCTTTTTATTTTCAAAACACATGCATAGATAGTCTTCAACATTCACCCTTGCAAAACCTTGCGTTCCCAAATTTTTTTTCTCCCTCCCTTCTCCCCATTCCCTCCCCTAGATGGCAAGCAATCCAATATATGTTAAACATGTTGCACAAGAAAAATCAGATCAAAAAAGAAAAAAACATGAAAAAGAAAACAAAATGCAAGCAAACAATAGCAAAAAAGATGAAAATACTATATCGTAATCCACACTCAGTCCTCTTCTGGGGTGCAAATAAATGGCTCTCTTCATCACAAGATCTGGCCTAAATCTCAGGTAATCTTTTTTACACTACCTATATTCACATACCTCCCACTAAAAATCTTCAGTGATTCCCTTCTATGCAATAAATTCCTCAGTTTTTCCAGACTTATGTCATCTCATTCCCCTTTTGCAGAGTTTATGTTCCTGCCAAAGTAGCTGGCAATTAATAATCTATCAATTCCCATCTCTGTGTCTCATATCACAAATCTTCTTAAAAGGAATCCAGCACAAGAAATTTTGGTTATTATTTCTTTCTAAATTACTGCCATTGGGCTACAATGTTTGTAGTGATTTAAATCTTTTATATTGGTTTCTTTCTGCATGACCACAGTCTGAATGCCACCTATTTAAATATTAAAAAGAGCCTCCAAAATATAATATAAAATTATATTTCTTTGCATTTCCATTATTTTAGCAGTGAAGTAGAATTGATAAAGTAGTATGCTATAGAAATAGCTCAGAGATTGAATTTGAACCTAATCCATAGAAGTATCATAAGAAAGGTTAGTAACAGAAAAAGGCCATCTGCTGAAGGGGCTTGCTGCCTTTTATGGATTATCTCTCTTCTACCTCCTTGCAATTACTCTCTAACCTTGAATACCCTTCTCCAGAAACTGTTGAGCTCATTCTTACTTTAATCATTTCTCTTGGAACACAGACTTCTATTGCCATTTAGAAAATGCAAACCCATTTATAGGAACCAGATAACATAGTTTATTGAGCCATTTATCTATTTATCAATCTATCTAGCTATCTATTTCAATCCCATAATATCTAGACCCCTGACACTTCCACCAATAAACTAATATCAAGAGAAAGTCAAACAATGGAAAAGGTGAATAGGCACATCATTAAATATTTAACAAAGTCCTAACTAACCAGAATATGTTCATCATGAAAACACATAACCAAATTCCTATTTAAGTGGCTAGCTTTTTTAAAAAAGAAATTAAACTGCATTTATATATTTTGCTCTGAAGTTGATAACTCATTTATTAGCTAACTAGAGGATGTTATGGTTTGAACATTTATCTTTCATATATGTATAGAATATAAGCCACAAAGAAAGTCTTTAAGTGGCTAATTAGTGTCTTTTCTTGGCCCTGTAGATAAAACTTAATGCAGTTCCCCACACCCATATAAACTGAGCACTCCATTTTTCACCAAGACCTCCAAAGAATCAGAGATTTAACTTCACTCTATAATTTCTGTGATAACTCTGTCAGGAACTTTTTGCTTACAGATGGCCTAAATCCCCATGCTGACGTTGAAGCTCATTTCTATTTGTCTGATACTCAGGAAAAAATGGAAAATAACTTGTCAATCAACTTCTATATTCACTTTGTGGCACTTTAGAATATTAAAAGGAAAATGGCTTCTTGGGTCAAGGAAGTTTTCTTATGTTTCACAAGTTTCAAAAGATTATTTTCAAAGATTATTAATATAATTAAGGCAGCTAGGTGTCACCGTGAATAGAACAGGGCTTCTTAAACTTTTTCCACTCACGACCCCTATTTGCCTGAGGGATTTTTATGTGTCCCTGGGTATAGAGGTATATAAAATAGGCATAAAAATCAAACATTTATTGATAATAAATCATAATTTTGCTACACATTCAGTCATGAGATCCCACATGGGATGTAGCCCACAGTTGATGAAATTGGAAAATTGAGCACCAGCTCAGAAGAAAAGAATTCAAATCCAACCTCAAACACCTACTAGCTATATGACCATGGGAAAGACACACCCTGTTTCCCTCAGTTCCTCAACTGTAAAATGAGCTGAAGAAAATGGCAAACCATTCCAGAATCTTTACCAAGAAAACCTTGAATGAAACAGATCAACAAAAAATATAATAAGAATCATTAGCTACTTTAACAAAATTGTTTATAGATACATGATTTTGTGTATTGCTTAGACATACTAAACCATGTCTCAAAAAAAAGATTTCTTTAGTACTTAATAAATGCTTATTGATTGACTGACTTCTTCCTAGTCATTACCAGAATCACAAGACAGAAAAGATCTGTAGCAAGTACTTCAGCATTTTAGTGGAGACCACTTCCCCTCTAAGGAGAAGTGTGGTGAAATCCATAACACCAACCAACATGCCTTCAAACAGAAAACCACCTTTGAGCTCCGAATCTATGATCCTATGAATTTGCAATATAGACACTTACTAGTTATATGACCCCAGGAAAGTCACTTAAGGTCTGTTTCCTCATCTGTAAAATGAGAATAATAGCGATAATAATAATAATAGCACAGATTTCCCCAGGTTGTGGTAAAGACCAAATTAGATAAAAATCGTAAAGCACATAGTAATCGTCACCACATAAAATTTTAGTTGCTATTATTAATTATTAATATCTTTCCTTATTTATATTTGAATCTCCCATGGTACTTAGAATGGTGTCTTGGACATGTATGAGATGTAAAATAACTGTTGAATAAATGAATGGTCTTGAATATACTTCTAAGAGGTTCATATTCTTTTGAACTAATTTACACAGATTTATGAGGCTGCCATGTGAACTAAGCAATATTTTTTACTGTGAATTCTTTCATATTTTTCAGTAGTTTAGGAATGATTTAGTGATGATGTATGAATCAATTCATCAAAAGATATTGGAAAACACTACCAATATTAAAAATACTGAATTAATGAAAATGTTAACTCCCAAAAGATTTAACAAAAAGACAATAATTACTTACATTGATTACCTAGCAAACCATGCTTTCAAACAATTGTTAAAAACTTTGTGAAGCATAACGCGTTATTTTACATTAGTAAAAATAATTTGTTGTTATGATTTAACATTCAAATTATTTATATGCTGGATTGAGGAATTCAAATGTTTTGTTAGAACAACCAACAATTTTCATCTTTATATCACAAGAAATAATATTTTGAAAATTATCAAATATAAAAACTATTTTCTTACCCATGAAACTAACTAGTTTTCAGGATTCTAATAATAGTCAAAAACTGAATAAAATTCTTATTTGAGGGTTTGGAGGAAGAAAAAGCTTAAATGTAAGCTATATTTTCTTACCAATAGCAATAGGCAATAATTCTTTTTTTTTAAACAATTATTATTGCTTATTGTATTTCCTCCTATTTGTTCTCTCTCTCCTTTCACCCTGTCTTACTTCTAAAATGTTTTGTTACTTCCCCCCTTCCCATATCACATTCTGCTCTTATATTCCTGCATGGTAAGATAGATTTCTATACTCCTATTGAGTATGTATATTATTTCCTATTTGAACCGGCAATAATTCTTTAAAATACTGGTGTGGATAAACAGGACTAACTCTTTTCTAACAAAATGATTCTATAACCTGTCTAATCAATTCAGTTGTTCTCCACTGAAAACAAAGTGCAGTAATTCATGCAAGGGACAATCGAGTTGTTCAGGTAATGACTGTCCAGTTTATAATTTATCCATCAGTTAAAATGAAGCTGGAATGGAAATTGTAATATAAGAGATCTGAAAAGGTTAATGCAACTCACTTTCTAAACTTCTTAACTTACAGCTATATCATAGCTGTAAAAATGTTAATTATATATGCTTTCCATTATCAAATCAGTTATCTTTGTGGCCACATTGAGAGGGGTCAAACTTGCGTCATTGAAAACTACAGGTAGCCATTTAAAGTCTCATTTTTACCAAAAGTTTCAATTTCATTCTTTACTAAGCCATTTAATTTACTAAATAGTACCTTGTGGCTTGAAGGGGTAATAAATCTTTCCTAGGGTGTCCAATAATTTTTGAGAGTAGCTTAATGCCCTAGGAGAATCAATCCCATTGTCTCCCTAAATAGTATCATCCTCCCATTCACATCAGTTAAAGCATATAAAACATATGAAAGATGTCACTATCCACTGCTATTTCACAATGGAAATCCTAATATCATCCATTTATGTAATGGTTTCCTCAACTTCCTTAACACTTTATTTCCAAAACAGGCAAATTTTTCTGAAAAAAAATTTTTTTTTCAAAGGAGTAGGATGGGAGGGAGGAATTTAGGAAACTATTTGCTCTCATTTGGGGAGGGAAAGGCTATATTAATTCATTTTAAACTTTTTTAAGTTTTACATTAATAATATTTTACTTTTCCCAATTACATGTAAAAAATTTGCTGAATTTTATTTTTAAAAATTTCTGCTTCCCCTCCACCACTCTCAAACAAGTTAATGATCTGAAGAATCAAGAAAACATGAATCACATCACACTGCTGTAGACAGAATTTACAAAAAGAGAATAACAAATATATTAATGACAGTTTTCAAAATTTGATGTCATAATCTTACCTATGCACACTAGATCCATAAAACCATACATCCCATAGCAGATTTGAAAGAGGATGTCCTTCCTTTGCCATACCGCATAGGGGCTGAAGGCTGACCACAGAAGCCAAGTCACACTTGCTATTAAGAACAGTGATCCTAGGATTACAGCAATCATCTGAACTTTCTCAACCAATGTTATAGAAATGCTTTGCCACTAAAAGAAAAACAGAGTCATGTAAGAAAAAAAATTCTGTTTATCACAAAAAAAACAAAAACAAAAAACAAAAAAAAACATTTTTGGCTGTATATTTGTCTTGAAAAAACTATTGTCAATACATTTGGCTTTCAAATGTACTGTTCTGTTTCCTCAAGATTAGAATGGAAATACATAAATTGATTAAGATGAATGAATTTCTTCAACTTCATTATTTTCAGTAATTTACCACTCTGCAAGAGTTAATTTCATTATCCCCAGATAGTACTACCATATAGCAATAGCTCAGAAATATTTAACATCTGGGAATCACATCTATTATCTTTCACACATACATGAAATTAACTACTATGAAGATACATGAGTACTCCATTATTTGCACTTTATCTTGCTTTTCTCAAAATGTTTGGCTAGAGGACAAAATTCCCCTTTTTGCTTTCTATTTGAAAAGGAAAAATTATAGGAATAAGCTCCACAGGATCAGCCATGGAACAGTAATGCAGTATTTCCCCAATAATTTGACCACAAAAAACTTTGGAGGTTGCAATATAGACAGAATACAAAAAAGCACTGAGGCAGAGTCAGTAATAAGATTTTAGAAAAACACTGTAACAAAAAAGTTTGGGCATATTTTGAGTAAGATAGAAAGGAAACTAAGCCTCATTTTATACTAGAAAAAAATGTCACAACTTTTTGATAACACACAATTTTATATTAAAAAGTTTGGGACAGTTGGCTGGGGGGAGGTAGGGTGGAAGGAAGACATTTGCAATTTTTCAGGGAATCTTATTTACTTCATAAAACCTATTTGCAAAATACTGTTTTTATAGAGAACAAAATGACAGTCTTAAAATTCTTATCAAGTATAGATTTATTCTGATTTTCTGCAACTTAATGTAATTAAAGATAGAATATTTGACATATTTGTGAAGACCAGCTGGGCAAATATTGCAAAAGTATTTAAAATTTGTAAGTATTTAAATGATGATTAAAACATTAAAGTTGTATTAATAATAGAGATTTTTTGCATTCCTTCTTTTTCCTTCTCTTCTCCCCCTTTTTGGAGACTTTTGTCCAAATTAGAAGCTCAGATTCTCTCCACTGCTGATCAGCACAGAAGCTGTGACCTGCTCCATTTCTGATCTGAGCTCCTTCTTTATGCAGCTCATTTAGCCACTTTTTTTTTTTATAAAGAGTTCCCCATTTTGGCGCCGTACTTAGTATTTGAACAGCTTCAGTTCTATCACAACTCAGAGCCCCTAAACTCAAAGGATCTATAAGTTCCAGCCCAACAAAAGCAAGGATTACATTTGTATAGCTCACTACAGCCTGTTAAAAGGAGATTTCAATGAAAAAAATAATATTCATGCTTTTAGCAACAGCATTTGCCAGAAATAATGGCATAAATGATCAAGAATCTGCGAAAAGCACTATCCACTCTGAATTTTTAGTCATGTTTTCATTTTTGCCAAAATGAGACAGAACCAAAATTATAATTGCTATTCTGATTTGACAGTAATCTATGAAAGTCCCCCAAAACCCATAATCTTACCCCATTCTATATACAGCAATTTAAGTTGCTATATAACAAGAGCCTTTCAAAAGAATTAATGTTTCAAATAAACTTTACTTGTTTAAAAAGTGAGTCTTAAAATACTTGAAAGAAATTAGAACCATCTGAATTTCTATTAAATATACTACTCACCTTTACAACTGAGTGTATTTGTTGTAGGTCTGACTTCTCTAGAATTTGTTGGAACATCCCAAATTATTCACATACATATACATATGTGTATTCTTATGTGAAAGACACTATGACACAATGGACAAAGAACCATACTCAGAGAAAGGAAGACCTAGATTTAAGGACTAACATATACAAAAGGCAAATCATTTAAAATTCAGACTAGTCCATTTGTATTGGTGGAAGAACTTTTTTTGTCTACACTGATGAAATCACAGGTCTTGTTTATTTATTTGTTTTTTGTTGTTGTTGTTCTTGAGGCAATTGAGGCAATTGCCCAGGGTCACACAGCTAGGAAGTGTTTCTAAGGTCATATTTGAACTCAGGTCCTCTTGACTTCAGGGCTGGTGCTCTATCCATTGCACCCACTAGCTGCTCCTGAGGTCTTGTTTAAAAAAATAGAAATTATACACAAACGTATATGTATATATAATATTTACATTCACATAAAGGAAAACTTATAAGAGACAGAGATAGGAGGGTGGGGGGGAGTAGAAACAGGGCTTTTAACTTTGATGAGATATGTGTATATGTATGAAATTATTTTTTAAAAATTATATTGCTAAGAGCATTTTGCAATACTTCATATTATAAGAACCTTATTTTATTGAACCATTGCTTTAAAAATATTAAAATTCCAACAAGGCATATAACTGTACTAATTTTAGGTAAGCCTGGTAATAGTATTATAGTCAATTTTTTAATAAGATTCATTTCTTGAGATGAAAAGCATTGGATTTTTTGAGGCTCTGTGAGCATAATAGGTTAAAGAACTAAACTTATTATTTTTACTTTACCAATTACAGCTTTCCAATCCTCCTTGGAAACCTGGAAAATAGTAAAAATTCTGTTTGAAATATTATATGATTGGGAGTATGGCCTACTAACTAGAATAACCATTCTTGTAATGAAAGTATTCATGTCCACCATATTTCTGTCATAACTCTGCAAGCACATAAACTTCCTCAAAAAGATAGAAATAAAGATTATTTTAAAGGACTATTATATGTGCTAATTTTAAAAAATATTTATAATAAGAAACTCATCACACTGCTTTGGAGAATTTGAATTAAATTTGTTTTTATATTCAAATGCATTATTTTTTCTGTTTTAGTAAAAGAGATCAATGTAATAAAAACTAAACTGGATTCATTCAAAGAAGAATTTAGCATTTTAGGCAAGTCACCAAAGTTCTGGGCCTTTGTTTTCTCATTTAAAAAATGAGAAAGTTGTGCTAGTTTATCTGTAAGGTTTCATGCAATTCTAAAATACTATGCAGAAGAAACATTGCATTTGGAATCACAAAGACAGAGTTCAAGATACATCTTGACATTTACTCACTATGTAACATGGGACTAGTCACTAAGAATTCCAGGCCACAGCTTTATCAAATACAACATGAGTATAATATCTTAGACTCTTTCTACTTCACAGAATTGCAAGTATCAGATGAGATAACTTTTTAAAGTGTTTTGTAACTCACAAAATACTATAGAAAGGTCAACTATTTTTATGGCAAAGAATTAGCTTTCACTGCAGCAAGATTTAGTTTGTTTTTTTTTTTTTTTTTTTATTATGGGTTTTTAAAAAATTCTATTAAGGACAGAATGTGTGAAATTCACAACCAAGTTGCTGACTTTCCTATTTTCCATGATTTGAGCATTCATACACATGCATTATATTTGGGTAGGACAACAGGATGGTGAGGGATCGTTTTGAGTTTGTGACAATATAAAGACCAATTGAAAGATAAGGAAGACTTGAATTTCAGTCCTGACTAAATCAATTACTAGTTGTGTGCTCCTGAGCAAGTAAGTTACTCAACTTCAGGTTCCTCATTTGTAAAATGGTACCTACCTCATAGGGCTGTTGTGAGAATCAAATGAAATTATATAAAATTATTTGCAAATGTTGAATATAAGAGCTAGCTGGTATTATTAACATTTATTAGTAGTAGTAGTAATAGTAGCAATAGTACTTCAAAAGTAGTTCAAAGAATTAGAAAAATCATCAACATGGTAAATATTTGAAGGACTGTTCCATGAATTAGGCTTTAGAGTTGTTCAGGTTGGACCCTAAAATCATAAATTCTGTAAAGAGCAGAAGATACAGAGAGATAGATTTAGTCTAAGAGAAAGTTTCCCTGATAACCAGAGCTATTAAAAATTAAAATGGGCTATTTCTTTGGAGGTATGATGGATAGATGGAATGCTGGGTTTGAAATTAGGATAATTCATCTTCATGAGTTCAAATCTAGCCACAGACACTTATAAGCTCTATGATCTGGGTCAAGCCACTTCACCTAGTTTTGCTCAATTCTTCATCTATATAAAAATTAACTAGAAAAGAAAATGGCAAATTACTCCAGTATCTCTGCCAAGAAAACCCAAGATGGAATTACGAAGAGTCAGACACAACTGAACAACAAGAACAACTGAGGAAGTAGGACCTTAAAGCAGAAAACTTCATACTCCTTTGTTGGAGTTAGTCTACAAATGATTATTTTTCAGTTCTGAATTAAATCAAATGGTTTCCAAGACCTCTTATATCTCTCAGTTTCTGTAATTAGAATGTACAAAGAAGATGAACTGAATTTGGTAGGTTCCTAAAGATTAGCAGGAGTAGAGAAGCTAGGCAGAGAAGCCTTATAATTACAGAAAGAAATACAAATAAATCTGAATCCTACCAAGATGACCTTCTTTTATGAACATAGATATCATCTTGGTGGAATAACTTTTTTTATTTTTTCAAATACATGCAAAGATAGTTTCCAACATTCACCTTTGCAAAACCTGTTGTTCCCAATTTTTCTCCCTCCTTCCATCTGCCCCCTCCCCAACACATAAAGCAATCCAATATAGGTTAAAACATGTGCAAATCTTCTACAATATATTTCTCCATATTCATCAGGTTGCCCAAGAAAAATCAGATCAAAAGAAAAGAAAATAGACAAAGGGAAAAAGAAACAAACACCACTACCAAAAATGTGAAAATACTATGCTTTGATCCACAGTCTCCATAGTTCTCTCTCTCTGAATACAGATGGCTCTTTCTATCACAAGTCTATTGGAAGTGCCTTGAATTGGTGATTTTTTTTTCGTAACACAATGCCAAGCCCTAACAAAACAGCGACTAATCTTCCCAGGGTTTTCTTCTCTACCCCAGTGATTTAAGTTTTAATATAAGTCTGTAGGAATCTCCTGAATTTTGAAACTAAAGCATCTATACTACCTTCCTGCACAGAATTTATAAACTGCTAAACATTAGTGTGTTTTGACATTAAAATATATTTGCATCTCTTCAGAGACATAAAAAATAAAAGATGGAGAGGAACAACAACTTTGTAAGTAATTATCAATATTTCTTTTTTTTGCATACTGAAATATTTATTGCTATTTTATATTCCCACAAAATCTACCACTTTTCATCAGAATTAATGTTTCTAATCTTAGAGAGAGAGCAAGTGAAAAGGGCAGTTCCTCCTTTCAGTGGACAACACTTAGCAGAGTGCCTGGCACATAAAAAGTACTAGGCAAATGTTAGGAATTAATATTGTTTTGTAACTGACTTCACTAATTTTCAAGTTACCTCACTCAGTGAATGCTTTAACAGCAACACCAGAAAAATAACTGATACTCACAAATTGATATATTTCCAACAGGTATAGCCAGGTCAACCTAATTTAGAAATGTGTGATAGATAACAAATTCATTTTATTAATTGATCTTTGTTATGTGCATGTCTGATGCTGAAAATTTTATTATTCTTGTCCGGGAGTGAAAAAACTTCAAAGAATTATTCTAATTTTCATTAAATATTACTTCCCAGAGAGTTCTTTCTCCCTGCTCCCAGTGCATAATGAGTTAGTGTTTAGGGGAGAAGTAAGAGTAGTCTTTGGACAATCTCTCACTCATCAGAATTCTGTTCCGGATTTGAAGTACAAGACAAATTATCATCATCATCATCATCATCATCATCATCATCATATCATCATCATAGACATTGTACTTTGTGGCTTATAGATTGCTCTCAATAGAATGATCCTGTGATGCAACAATTACATAATTATTCTTATTTCATAGATAAGGAAACTGAGGCTTCAAGAATTTTTTGAATCATAGTAACAAGAGTAGGAGGGGCTGCTCAAACTTAGTTCTTGAGCATTATCCACCTTTAAAAATATTTTTAAATATTGTTGGTGGGAAGAAAGGTTAAAACTATATTTCCTTTCCCCCCTCTTGATTTCTTTACCACCACTATTAAAAAGTTCTTGGGTCTTATCCTACTTTAACTTTCCTTTTTCCAGCTCCTAAACAATGGGTGTTTTCCAGAGTTTCATCATTGGGTCCTAATTTCTTTTATTCATTAGCTCCCGCTGTATTTTCCAATCCATGGTAATTTCCATTTGGATTTTTCATCATTATATATTAAAGATGTCCAAAATAAAATATATTCTTCTCCTCAAATCATCTTCCTTTCCAATTCCTCATTTCTGTTGTACTTCCTTATCAGCAGAGGAGCAGGTGGGAAATTGTTTTCCCCAATAGGATCATGGTTGTTTATAAGGAGCAGAGCATATCTACACCTACTCTAAAATGAGAAGTGAGGATTATGGCTCCTCCATCAAACATGTCTAGCATCTGGCTCACCTTCATGTCAACTGAACCTGCTGGGGGGAGGACAAGCAGGACAAGGGGCACTACACTATCATTACCAGTCTGTCAGACTCCAAACCTGTCTTCCTTCCTTCATCTTCTACATAAAGACCTCTAATGGCTCTCCTTTTAAGATGTTTCTTGAATTTCTTCCTTTCTTTCCATATAACCACCTTGTTCTAAGTTCTCTCTTCTCTCTCTCCATCCTAGACTGTTAAATGGTTTTCATGTTTCCATTTTTCTCCCCTTGTCTCCACCTTTCAGAAGGCTAAGATTTCTGAAGCAGAACAAAGATGGTGGATTTAAAGTAGAGACTCTCCCAAGCTCTCCCAAACCCCACCAGCTTAAGGCTGGTCAGAGGCAGATTTCAGGTGCCTCTTTGCTGGCACCAAGGCAAGACTCTTTGAGTTGCCCATACTCTGTCCCTAGAAGAACCTCAGAAAACAGTTGCAGAAAACCCCTGAAGCTTTGGCCATTTAACCCTCCACCCTGGAAGCAAAGTCCTATTTTAACAAAGAATTAAAAGTCAAATAATAGGCTGGGGAAATGAACAACAGAAAAATATTCTGACTATAGAAAATTATGAATTATTATATCTATTATTATAGAAATTATTATGGTAACAAGATCAAAATATACACTCAGAAGATCACAGAGTCAAAGCTCCTACATCCAATACCTCCAAGAAAAATAAGAATTGGTCTCAGGCCATGGAAGAGCTTAAAGAAATTTTTGAAAATCAAGTAAGTGAGGTACAAGAAAAACTGAGAAGAGAAATGCAAGTGATGCAAAAGGAAATTCAAAAAGCTAATGAGAAGAATGCCAAAAAGCAAAACTAGTCAAATGGCAAAGAAGGTACAAAAGCTCACTGAGGAAAATAATTCCTAAAAAATTAGAATTGAGCAAATGGAAGCTAATGACTTTCTGAGAAATCAAGAAACAATAAAACAAAACCATAAGAATGAAAAAATAGAAAACAATGTGAAATATCTCATTTGAAAAACAACATGGAAAATAGATCTAGAAGAGATTATTTTAAAGTTATTGATCTACCTGAAAGCCAGGATAAAAAAACCTAAACATGATTTTTCAAGAAATTATCAAACTTCCCTGACATTCTAGAACCAGAGGCTAAAATAGAAATTGAAAGAATCCACTGATCACCTCCTGAAAGAGATTTTAAGATGAAAACCCCAATGAATGTTATAATCAAATTCTGGAACTCCCAGGTCAAGGGGGAAAATTGTAAGCATCCAGAAAGAAACAATTCAAGTATAATAGAGTCACACTTTAGGAGAATTCTATCTTAATGGACTGTATAGCTTGAAATATTATATTCTGGAGAGCAATGGAGCTGGAATTACAATCAAGAATCACCTACCTAATAAAATTGAAAATAATTCTTCAGGGAAAATATAAACATTCAATGAAATAAAAAGAGTTTCAAGTATTCATGATGAAAAGACCAGAACTGAATATAAATTCTGATTTTTAAATACAGGACTCAAGAGAAGCATAACATAATCAGAAAAAGAAATCATAGCAGACTTAATATAGGTTAATCTGTTTACATTCCTACATGGAAGAATGATACTTGTAAGAACTTTCTCATTATTGTGGCAGTTGGAAAAAGTATATGTAATATGCTATATACTATATATATATAGAGAGAGAGAGTTGGGGGACAGGTGTTGGAGTTGAATATGAAGGGATAATATCTAAAAAGTATCTCAGGGGTAAGAGAGGAATGTCCTAGGAGAAAGGGAAAGGGAAAAATGTAATGATGTAAATTATCTACCATAAAAGAGGCAAGAAAAAGCTTTTATGATGGAGAGGAAGAGGGGAAAGGGAGGAAAAATAAATTACCTTCTCTCATTAAAATTGACTCAAAAAGAAAATAACATGCACACTCAATATGGGCATAGAAATCAATCTTACCCTACAGGAAAATAGGAGGGAAAGAGGATACAAAAAAGGGGAAGGATAATAAAAAGGAGGATAAATTGGGGGAGGGGGTGGTCAGAAGCAAAACATTTTTGAGCAGGGACAGGGTAAAAGAAGAGAAAGAATAAACAGAAAGGAAATAATACAATTAGCAACAGTAATTACAAAAAGAATTTTCGAAGTTTCACTGATGATTGGCCTTATTTCTCAAATGTATAAGGAATTGAGTCAAATTTATAAAGAATATGAGCCATTTCCCAACTGATAAATGGTTAAAAGATATTAACTATGCCCAAAGGGCATAGTCTTTGACCCAATAACATCACTACTAGTCTTGTATCCCAAATGAGGTTAAAAAGGAAAAAAAATGGAAAAGATATATGTACAAAAATATTTATAACAGCTCTATTCTCAGGGCAAAGAATTGGAAATTAAAGGGATGGCCATCCACTGGAAAATGGTCTAATAAACTGTGGTATGTGATTATGATGAAATATTATTTTCTATACAAAATGATAAGCAGGATACTCAAAAAAACTTGGAAAACCCATCATGAAATCAAGCAAAGTTGAATGTACTGCTTACAAAATAATAGCAACGTTGTGTGATGATTAGCTGTTCTCAGAGATACAATGTTCCAAGATGACCTTGAAGGACTTATTATGAAAAATACTATCCATATCCAGAGAAAGAATTGATTGTGTCTGAATACATATTAAAGCATATATTTTTTCACTTTATTTTTAGAGTGGGGGGGGAGGGTAATCGGGTAATCTAGGTTTTGTTTTGCAATATAACTTTTATGATGTGCCTTCTCAATGGGGATGGGGGAGGAAAGGTGAGAATCTATAACTCAAAATTTTAAAAACAAATGTAAATAATTATCTTAAATGTAACTGGGGAAAATGAAAATATTTTAAAAACGACCATGACTCTTAATTCACTCCTAAAATTAAGTTATAAGTATGTCAGGCAATGTTATATCACAAATATTTCCCTATTTCTGGAGGGGTCTAATCATTTCTTTAGTTGATACCAGAAATCACTTATCACACATGAACACCCAATGGGAAAGTTCCAGCTGTAGCTACAGAACACAGATTCCTGAGGGAAGAGAAATATAAACACAATTTCTACTGTTCAGAGATCAGTGACATAGGGAAAATAGAGAGTCATAAATTCTTAAAATCAAAAATTCATCTTCAAGGGGTCTTGGCTACACAACTATCCTGTTATCAAACTCTAAACTCACTAAGATGAGAATCAATTTCCTAAGGAAGTATTAAAATTTATAAACACTAGCAATATAAGTCTTTGTTTTCCTCCTCAAACCCCTCACTACTCAATGCCTGCCCCAAAATATCCATAAAATGGAGGTATAAACTCAACTGTAATGGAACTAACCTATCCCTTTCAAGATGATGACGACTCATTTTCACACTACTTACTGTAGTAGTAGTAATGTAGCCAGCAAATTAATCATCCTAATAATCAAGCCTTTATCACATGAGCCTTCTATTCAAGAAACTGTAATGGGTATTTATTGACATATCAAGTCTAAACTCTTCAGCCTGACATTCATGCCTTCTATGAGATGATTTCTACAGTATCCTTTCTATACTTTGTCAGTAATAATAATAATAGTAATAACAATGGCTCAGATTTATGTAATGCTTCATTTTTTACAATGGCCTTTTCTCACAACTTAGTAGAACCTGCCCCTTTCCCAGTTCCCCAATACAAATTCTGCTTCACTTAATTGTTTTATTCTCCTCCTCACAATATCATGCTTATTTCTGCCTCCAAACTTTTGTTATTAACTTTACTTCGAATGACCTCTTTCTTCCATTCTTTCTATCCAATTCTACTCATCCCTTCAACTCATTAATTTCAAGGCCACATTTCTCCATCAAAGTTTCTCTGACTATTCACACCTACACTTTCCTCAGGTCTCCAAACACGAGTACTACTCTATATGCATAATTAGCACTTAATTAAATTGTATTATATTGTTCTCTATTTATTTCTTGTGCATAAATCATTTCCCAGTCAAATTATAAATGTCTTAAGGGCAAGGCGTATATCATGCACTTCTTTGGCATCAGGCTCCCCAAAACTGATGATTATTAATTAAATCAATGAACTCTTCAGTATTTGATGCTCTTGGCCACACATCCTTCTTTGGAACTTCTTCCTTTAACCACTTCAACAAGATACAAAATACTGGTTCTTTTCCAAATTTTCTGTTTTCTAAGTCCTCAACCCTCTGCTCTTCTCTTTCAACACTTTCCCTAAAATTATTCATTTATCCTTATGGTTTCAATTATCACTATGTGGATAACTCCCACATCACTATCTGGATGACTCCCAAATCTTTATCTTCTTCCTACATCTTCAACTTGCCAAATGAATATTCCCATCTTAATATCTATCCCTCTGTCATCTCAAACTTGCTACATCTAAAATCAAACTAATGTTCTTTCCAAAATCAGCTTTTTCCCTTATGATTTCTTTGGGGGTTTTTCCCACTCAACCAATCAGTCAGACAGATAATCAACAAATAATTATCACAATTCTATTATACACAAGATGCATGCCTGGCACTGAATCAAGAGGACCATGTTTCTCCCAATGATCCATGCTTGAAACTTGAAAGACATCTTTTATTTACCCTTGTTTACTCCCTCCTATTCAGACTACAGGATAGTAATTCACCTAATTCTTCTTCTCCAAGTCATCACCCCATATCTGGATTATAAATCCTGACCCCTGGTCCATTGCAAAGATTCTTCAGCAGTTTTCCTGACTGTAGTCTCTTTCTCTTCATCTTAGGCACTCTCTTGCTTTCCAATTAATCTTCCTCAAAATAGTTCTTTCATCATACCATTACCTTATGGTTTTTCATAAGGCAAGTTCAAATTCTGTAATTTGATATTCATATCTCTCCATTTAACTGTCCAAATTAACTGTCACTACCTCCCAACAGGAACTTTGCGGTATACTTAAATTTTGCCTCCAAACTTGGGAGTGTCTTTCCCACCCCCTTTATACTGTAACTTTGACAACTTTTCAAATATTCTTAATACTAAGTTCAAAATTTTCTTAAACTTCATGAACTACATATTCACCCCATCTCAACCACACACTTTTGGTCAGTGTAATTCAGTGAAAAGAAGCTGCGATATGGATTCAGATAATTTGGGTTTGAATTTTGCCTCTATCACTTAGTACCTCTGTGTGACTTTTGGAAAGTGATAGATCTTAATGTGTCAGCCTCAGTTGCTTCAGGTATAAAATGATGTGATTGGATAATACAATCTGAAATCCCTCAATTCCAATTCTATAATTATTATTATCAGTCATGTCTGACTTCATGACACTTAATTGAGATTTTCTTGGCAAAATGGTTTGGCATTCATATTGCTCATTTTAAAGATGAAAAAATTGAGACAAACAAAATTAAATGACTTACCCAAGTTCACACAGTTAATAGATGTCTAAGGCCAGAATTGAACTCAGGTCCAGCTCTCTATTCACTGCACATGGTCTATAACCTTGATTTTAACACTATCAAGGAGTTTTCCAATGTCACAACTCCTAACTTTAATACTCCTTTCTCTGACTGTAACTACAAATCATTTCAGCTCTCCTAACACTTCACCATTCCAAAGCATATTCTATATATCCCAGATAACTTCTCGTCACTTCAACCCTTATTTTTTCCTTAGATTATTACTTAGGAAGTTTGGTTTCATTAATCTTCTTTCAAAATTTTGATCAATTAATTGACCACTTTCTACTTTCTACTGACCCTGTCTTTGAATTTTCTTGTTCCATTTCAAGTACCAATTCTGAATTATTCCCACTGCCTATTCTGCTCTTCATATTTAATGCTAATGAATGAAATGACACACTTTGTTGTCTGAGTCTACTCCAATTCAGCTGGTACCTAACTGCTGTGCCTCAGGCCTGATAAGCTCTCTATCACACGTCACAACATACCTATTCAAAATCTATTTTTTGCTATACACCTGCACTACTCTTCTATTTCGTGTCACCATAGGACATCATCTATATATTCACTGAAAAATCTACAGCCATCTGGCATAGAGTCCCTCTCATTCCTAATTCCAACTCAACATAATCCCCCATTGTTTCCTTCTTTCTCTCTCCTAGAGCAATAACAACATTTCTCTTTGTACTTTTGATCCCATCTCTTCATTTTTTAATTATTTTCTCTCTCTCTCTAATTTTTAACCTCCCCTTACCCACTGACTTCTTCCCCGGATGCTTAGAAACATGCTTAGAATTCTTCTATTCTTAATAAAATAAACTTTCATTTGACCCGACCATCAATCACTTTAAGCTATTATCTTTTATCTCTTTAGCCTTTCATGTCCAGGAAACTTTTCCCTATATTTCCACACTCATTACCTCTGCTTCACACTTCCACCTGCTTCTTAACCACTTGAAATGTGGTGCTCATTCCTACCACTGCCTTGAAACTTTTCTTCAAAGTCACCAAAGAATTCTTTATTATAAAGTCCCATCTCTTGTTGTCACACATCTTGACCTCTGCAACATTTGACACTGTTGACCACCCCTTCCTTTTGGATAAGATCTCTTCTCACATTTTCAGGACAATAGTCTGTCACTATTCTCTTCCTAATTATCTGACCACTCCTTGGTCTTTTTCTGTTAGATCATCATCTGTGCCTAACAATTGTATCTGTCTTGGGTGCTCTCCTCTTTTTGTTTGACAGAATGTAGAACAATTGGCAATTGCATTATCTCCTATAGATTCAACGATAATCTCTTTATGGAAGATATGAAATCATTATATATTCAGCCTTCATTTCTCCCCTCAGTCTCAGTCCTATATTTCCCACTCTCTACTAGATGTCTGCTCATTATCTTTTGATAATGGTCTCCCTCCCTGCCTTCCCCTTCATGCTATCGTTTAACCAAATTGGCCTTCTTATCATTCCATTTTCTGCCTTTGTAATACTGCATGTTTTATTTCCTACCAATGCAATGTGTTGACTCATTATTTAAGATAATATCTTTTTGGGGCAGTGGATGACAGAGCAGTAGTCCTGAAGTTAGGAGGACCTGAGTTCAAATTTGACCTCAGATACTTAATATTTCTAGCTTTGTGACCCTGGGCAAGTTCACTTGAGAGAGAGAGAGATTCTTCAAGATTCATGACTAATGCTAACTCCTTCAAGAGATCTTTCTTGATTTTCCAATTATTAGCTTCTCCCCTCAACTTTTATTTATTTAGAGTTTATTTTTCATATATCCTATACTTATATATCGACCAATGTGTTGTATCCTTCCAATAAAATGAAAGCTACTTGAAAGCATGGGCTGCCATTTTGTTGTTGTTGCCTATATACCCAATAATTAGTACAGCTTCTGCATATAATGACACTTAATAAAATCTCTTTGGTTAATAGAAATACTACTCATTCTGAAAATTCTTTAAGAACTAGCACATATCCCCCTGCTGCAAAAAATGCTGCAAGAAGCATTTTTTGACCAGCTGCTCAAACCAATGGCTATTCTTTCTTCTGAATTAAGTGCCTAAAGTATTGATTTGGCATTTAGCATGTATTACTTTGAACTACTTAAAATTTTTTCTTTTGTTTCTTAAACAGGGTTATAAATTCCAACTAAAAAATGTGGATCAGTGGGAAAATGTTGGATCTAGTTTTACAGGACTTTGGGCCTGGCTTTCATCAAGTATGAATTGATGAGGTTGGACTAGGTAATCTAAATTTGTAATTCCATGATTCATACAATTTTCAACCATCTCCACTGCATACTATTGCAAACTATCCCTATTCATACTCCCAAAAGACTCCCAAAATTTGAACTGTGGTCCTGAGGAGGGAAGGCTCTGACATATGACTTTTCACCTTATCTTAACAAAAACTAGACCTCTACACTACTTCCTGCCCATGGACCCACTATTACTCTTTCTTCTCTCTCTTTTTTTCCATCCAGCTCCCTATTATGTATCGTCTTCCCCAACTTCCTGAGATAAGGGAATGTCTTGTTTGCCATTATTTGTGTATCTAGTATTCATCATATTGCCTGACACATAATAAATGCTTAATAAATACTTTATGTGTCTCTTATGTACCTATCTTAGTCAGGGTTAGGGGTGAAGGTAGTTTTCTCCAAAAATCTGAAGGGATAACATCAAGATTTATTCTTCATGTCTCCAAAAATCAGAACAGATGAAAAGGGACAGAAGGAGCAAAGAGGCAAAATTAGCTTGAGGTAAGGAAAAATTTCCTAATAATAAGACCTATTTAAAAAGTGGAATAGAATGCTTTTAAAGAGAAAATGCATTTTCCTTTGTGAAAGGCATTTCAACAAAAGTCGGGTGCCACTTATTCGGTATGTTTGCATTTACAAGTTGTGTGACCTTAGGCAAATCATTTAATTTTTGCCTCAATTTCTTTACCTCTAAGGGCTGTTGAAAGAATGAAATGAGATTATACCTGTAATATGCTTTGCAAACCTTAAAGCCCCATAAAATGCTAGTTGTGAAGATGATGATAATTCTTGTTCAGGTGTAGTTTGAACTAGATGAGTCTGAGGTTCTTTCCAATTTGGTGATTATATTAAAAAGATTTGTTGTTCAGACATGGTCTAGTAAGTAAAGAAAGGTCAATCTGAAGTAAGATAGACTTAAGCAAAAGTACATCAACAGGAATCGGGTAACAGTAAGCTTTGGGCTTTGTGATTTATGGTCTTCTATTTCTCTGGGGAAGAGACTTCGGTAGAAAATTGGAAAGACATCGAGATCATTACAGTTATCATGTATTGTTGCAAAAATAAACTCAATGATGCACACTGTTTACCAGTTAAGATTTGCCCTTAAAACACAGAAGGCAAGTGAAAGGAAACAAGGAGTCAGTATTACCCTCATTTTCCATGCAGGAAGTGAGACCCAGAAGGTTGAAATCAAAGGCTCAAGATCAGACAAGAAACAGATTCTCTGTCTGTCTGTCACAGTGAGCACACATAAACTCTAGGGAAGTGAATTACCTCTTTCAGACTCAGGAATACTATTTATAAAGCTGTTGTCATTTAATTATCTGAAAGAGTTAATATACCTTCCCCACACACTACCTAAATTCCTCTTTAAAAATAACATATGCTCTGGATGAACAGAGCTGAGTATTGCCAAAATGTGGATTCATCCTGTCCTTCAGCCCAGTGAGCATTAAATCATGCAATCTATAATACTGTTTAAACTTTGTTTTTACAGAAGGGAAGCCAGATATGAATCATAAGCTAATAGATTTGTAGTGCAATGATTTATACTGCTCAGTAGTGACAGGTGGGATTACTCACTAGTGTCACAAGAGAGAACACCTGCACCTAAGAAGTGGCCTCCTTCGAAAACTGTGTTTAGCTAGCATCTATTCTTTAGGATGTTTCAATTGTGTCATTGAATTAAATTGTGTCACTGAAGGAGCACTCTGAAATGCTGGCTGAAAACATTGCAATATGTAATCAATTTGACATGTGGATAGAACATTCAGTTAATTATATGCCTATTCTCTATTGTGCCATATTTATATATACAGCACACTGAGAGCGATTTCCCAGTTTGGTATTAGACTGCTCTGCTGGAAAAGCACTAATCAAAGCTTTATTAAGGGTGGTGAGGGTGGGGAAGGGACCTGCTTTGATTAAGAAAAGGCACAATCCATAATCTCCACTGCTTAAAAGAGATGATTTTGCATTCCTCTTATATGCAATTAATGCAATAATGGCTACTCAAAAAATCTGCAAAGGAGATGTGTAATGATTGCTAATACAGAGGCATCCACAAAGTGGTAACTAAAATTATTTTCTAGTACTAAATTCCCTATTATACTATCCTCTCATTATTCTCAGGCAATGGCTTGATTCAAACCTTCCATGGGAATCCTCCAAAAAGACAAATAAAAAATAAGAATCCCCTGGGCTGATTTACTTTTACCCAAATCCTCCTCCCTGAAATGACAGAGAGGGAAACAACATTATCAACTGCATGTACATTGATGTTCTGATATGTGGGCATATTGTCATTGTGGAACTGAGTCACTGGGGATTCTGAAACTAACTTGAAGCTCAACAAGCCCTCCCACCTTTTTGTACTGAGGGGGAAAAAATCCAGCATGCCCCTCCTGTAAGTTTCTGATTTTCTAAATAATAAAGCTGCTTTAATTTTGGACTAATTAGAAGGACTAGTTGAAGATGACAAAAATTCTAAATTACAGATTTTTAAAAGTAAACAGTAAAAAAAAGTTTTATTATTTTAAGTATGTATAATTAACAATGTTAACAAAGCATGGCCAAGTAGAGGTTTTAGGGGGCACTTCTTTAATGGATTTGAATAAGAATGATTTGTAATTAATACCTTGGGTATTTTCACATAAGTAGGTACTTTTTAAAATATTTAAAAATCTATTCTCTTAAGCAGTTTAAAAATCTTTTTCCCTTCTCATTCTACTTAGATTAATAAATTAGTTTTATTCACAGAAGGGGAAAAAAATAAACTGTCAAACTAGCCAAAACTTTCAGAATGAATGATATGAACTTAAGCAATAAAACTTAGATAAGCAGAACTTAAGTATCTCCTATATCAGGGTCCCATAGGAGACGCAAAGAAATATAATAATTTTTTTCTTCAAGAAAATTAAATCTAGTTGTCACAATAAGAATATCATATTTAAAACTGTTAACTACATAAAGCGGCATTTGATGAATTTTGAGTGCTACAGAGGAGGAAGAAAGCAGCATGAGTCTGAACCAGGAAGACTTGAAGACACATGAGTCACATTACATCTTTAAGACCCAAAGGAGTAAAGTGAAAGGCCTTCTAGGCTATAGAAATGGCACATGTATTGAGGTAAGATTTATGAAAGATACACTCAGGGCACAATATGCAGAGCAACTTGGCTGAAGTAGCCGGTTCTTAGATGACATAATATGGTTTTATTGCATTTGTAAGATTAAATATGTACTGGAGTGTTTCAGAATATCTAACAAAGTTCTTTAGACATCTTCAAGAGAAACAAGAGATTTGAAAGAAACTTTAAAAGCATCTACAAAAGCAGGTGTTCTTCATTACTGTTTATATCACAAGGGAAAGTAATCCATACCCTGA
The DNA here is from genome assembly GCF_902635505.1 of Sarcophilus harrisii. NCBI lineage: Eukaryota > Metazoa > Chordata > Mammalia > Dasyuromorphia > Dasyuridae > Sarcophilus > Sarcophilus harrisii. The sequence goes on from NC_045426.1 coordinate 405,453,149, forward strand.
AAGTTATCAATCAATTATTAGTCACTGAGGTGATTACAACACCTGTTGATAAAAGTTAAAATGTATATCATCATTGTCTTTGGCAATAAACATCAAAAGAACAAGTCCAAATGAAATTTATTTTTCAGTTTAGTAGGAGGATATGACACTAATGATTGAAGTATCATATATCACACTAGAGAGAGAGTTATTCTTTCCACACTTGAGGTTTAGGAGTGTGGTATCCTGTGATCTGGAAAATTCCTGTAAAATGTTGTGGCCCTCCCTTTGTACCAGAGAAGAAATCTGAATTACTATAATATTAGAAAATAAAATATGCTGATTTTATACAATATTACCCATATATTTTATACATTTCTGTGCTTCTAAACATTTTTCTGTTATCAGCTGCTGGCTGTCATAAGACATTTGTAACTTGTGCAAAAGTCCCCCCAAATTCCTATTTAATTTCTTATGCCAACCTATGATATGTGGAAATCGCAATGTGGAAAGTCAAGTAGAAGTGATAACTATAAGCAAAATAACCTGTAAATATCTAAGAGGGGAATGCTCATTACTACTAGAGGAATTAGGGAAGACTTCCTAGAGGAGATAACATTTTAGTTAGTATTTAAAGAATTGATGAAAATTGAATAGAAGGAGAATATTGAAAGTGCATATCCTTTATTAGACAGTTTGAATGCTTCCTTTTTCATAAACTGCCTATGCTTTGACTATCTTTCTGTGAAATAAATCTTATGAATAAACTTCTAGATTGGAGTGTCATACTTTTGCTAGAAATGTATACATTGCAAAGTTGGAGTTTTTATGTTAACCTATTTCTTTGCATCCATTTCTCTTATTTCTTATTTTGAATGATTTTTTTTTTTTTTACTGAAAAAACCCTCTGCTTTATGCAATTAAATTCATCTACTTTGTCTCTATATCTTCTGTATAATGAATGGAACTTATTCACTTGGCAATTGCAAGAAAAGTAATATTCTATTTTTTCATTTTCATAATGTACTTAATATTTAGTTTTTGGAATTTATTGTGGTATATGGGATATGGCCACCACTGTTTATTTCATTCTTCTTGATTTTCCCCCATCTTTCTTTATCTCTGATATCCACAACCAAATTATTCTTTAAAAATTAAAAAAAAAAAAAAAAAAAAAACACTACCTTGGAGGTAGCTAGGTGGTGTAGTGTTTAGAGAATGAGCCCCTGAAGTCAGGAGGATTTAAGTTCAAATCTAGCTTCAGATGCTTCCTAGTTGTGTGACCTTTTCTCCTTCGTGGCCACTTAAGGTAATTTGATTATTACATATAAAAACAACATTTCTAACCCACATGTTATCTGTGAGACCATTTAACCTTCTTGGTGCCCCAGGAAACTCTCTAAAGACTGTCAGATGCAGAAAAGGTACTATCTGCACTGGTAAAGTTCATCATCAGAAGCCTCCAATGCCAAAATAGGCTATTTTATTCCTATACCTCTACACTGCTTATATTAAGCAGATTGTTTATCTAATACTTCTGTCACTTTGTTGTACTTCATCATGATTGCAAAGGGAAAGTTTTAAATGCAAATAACATTCTTGATATTTTCCTATTCCTGTATAGGATTTACAATGAATCATGATTGTCAAATATCCTTTGAATTGAGATTGATATTCTGTATCTTAGTGGAATTTTCTCTCAGCTGTGAGGGGTGGCACATGCTTATAACCCCTGCTATAAAAGAGGCTGGTCTATCACAGTTCAGGAGTTCTCTGGCTCTAGTAGAGCTAAAGCCAATTCCATGACCACACTAAGACAATTACCAATTATGTTAAACTCCTGGGAGAGGGAGATCATCGTGTTGCCTAAGGAAAGAGAAACCCATCTATGCTGGAAATGGAGCAGGTCAGAGATTCCCTACAAATCAGTAATGTGATCAGAACTATGAGGGGCCACTGCATTTCTAGACTAGGTCAGATTGGGAAATCCAGTAATAAAATAAAATAAAACTAAACACTGTATATAAAAAAACATTCTGAAAGTAGATTATCTCTTCATAAACTCCTGAAAGTCTTTAAACATATTATTGTCTATCAAATATGCTTAATTTTGTGGAAAGCTAATATGATAAAATTTTATTTCCCTGATATTCTATATATCATATTTTAGATTTTTTTCTCATTATTTTCTCATATTAAATAAAAATCAGTGCAATTTGATGTGGTATGGTTTGATATATGATGTTTTTCTTCTTGGTGAACTATAAAATAATCTCATTTTCATTATATTCTCCAAGTACAAAAAATGACATGTTTGAGTGAATTGCAGCTTAGGTTCATCTCTTTTAGATATTCATTGCATTTTATTAATGTATTCCCTGTCTTTTGATTTAAATTATTTTGATAAACTTCCTCATATAATTTTCCAGGATAGTCATTAGATTTTTCACATTTTTTGTAGAATCTAAAAACTCTTAAAAATATTTCTATAAATGTTATACTCAATCCATTACCTTTGCTTATAAAGTTCAAAGTATTTTTCCAGTTGTCTTATTATGTTTCAACTTTATCTTTTTTGATTCCTCTATTTCTGCCATTCTTTCTTCTGGCAAAATAATTCTATTTTTCAACAATTCCAAGCTGAAAATATCCACAAAGACTCTGAAAGACTCTGCGATGACTCAAAAAAAGATTGGACCATTAAGTCATATATGGGGGGGGGGGTAGGAATAAATGAAAAATGTCTATTGCCCTAACTATCCTCTGCAGTTGAATATACAGTTCATTGAGTTCGTCTATCAATATATACATCTTGGAAAGACTCTGAAGATGGACAATGATATGGATTGAAGAAAAATACAATGAATGTGTTTGTTAAACTGTGTTTTCAGATAAACTTAATAGCTGTCTTACACAAAAACATTTATTTTAGCATAAATTCTCCTTGTCATTCTGCATGACTATAAATATTATATAACAACACAATCTCCAAAAATCAAAATTGTTGTAATGGAAGAGTGACCCGCATATTAACAATGATGGCCTACACAAAAGAAATGGTCCAAAGGGATATCATGTAAGAAACTGGATTGGCTATGTAATAGCAGTGAAGAATAATAAATAGCCAGGATGCTAGATAAATATCGATGAAATGTAAAAAGACATAGAAGAAGCCCTTTTGTATACATCATAGAGAACCTTTAGAGAGGACTTATGAGAATTCATGGACAAAAATCATTCAAGATGAAAAAGGATGCATTGGTTGTACTTCACACCAAAGAAAGAAATCTCCTCAGTGATGAGATCAGGGATTCATTTAAATATGGAAAGACAACTGATGTAATGGGCATGATTCAACTTTTTGCCAAATGATGGATACATAATGTACAATAATACTGAATACTAGAGAGAATGAAAATTTTGGAATGGAAAAGACAAGGACTTGAGTGGAAGTGGCTGCAGGAAGGGGGCAGAATGGTGTCCCAAACATCATTTGTCTCTCTGCTACTTTATATATTGGATTTAAAAGAAACAATCTGTGAAACATAGGCATATAGCCTCTGGAGGATTTATCAGCACATTAATTTAGTACTAGGGTGTGGCAAAACAGTCCAAAATCCAATAAAACTACTAATTCCTAGCAAGATGTACAGAACTATGCCAAAGAAAAGTCACTAGGGTGGACAATGAACTAGGGTTCAATTAATGCTGTGTGTGAATGACTTTGACATTCCCTCTCCTTGCAAGAATAAGAAATGAGTTTTGTTATCACTCAGTTCCTAGCCAGGAGTTATTGGGTTCTGAACTTCTGGGGTTTTTCTCTTGCCTTCTGCTGGAAGGCAACTTCTGCTGGAGTTGTATCATGAGCTAATAAAGTGCATGCTGGGTATGTTTATATAAACTTGCTTTGTTATACTGTTGGAAATTGATTAAAACTTTATATAAGTATGTCTTTGCATGACGCACAGAGCCAAGTGTGTTAATGGATGGGAGAAGCAAATAGTATGAGGAGCTTTGAAATTTGATGGAATGACACAGAAATGACCCCTTAGCTCAATGTCAGAATAATAAAAGCATCCATGAAAGGGTATTGCCAATGGATGAATGACATTTAGCTACTTTGAGTATCTAAGAGAATCACTGGGAGTTCAGTTGATTATTCAGAGCGTCCCCTAGTTCTAGGTAGTATGTAACACATTGAAATTTAAATTCATTGTTGGTCCTTTTCATTTTCTTAAGGTTACTCTCGTTTAACAAAAACATCCGTTCATTTCAGTTCAAGGCAATTTGATGGTGTATCAGCTAAGTGATACAATATCTCTTATGAATGAAAACTGCAACCATGTTTCCATATATAACAAATATATATGTATGTATTCATTATTATACATATATGTTTGTGTTGTGTATAATAGCATTATGTAATTGAATACTGAGCATTGAATATTTATATATATTCACATGCTACTGTAAATAGTTGATATTGTTACAAATAGGGTCTTGAATAGCAGATGATATGTCAGAGTCATAATAATATGCTTTTGCCATAAGATAAATACACCTTAGTTAAATGATTTGAATGAAAATTGAATCTGGGAATTTTTGTTTTCAAATCTGCTTTTTTGGATAGTACTTTTACCAATCCCCCAAATCTGGAAAATCTGGTTCATCTAGACAAAGTACCTTCATATCTTTGAATAACTATCTAATAATTTTGAAGATTTAATTATCTAAATTCCACATAGTCAAAGATAAGCACACTTTCTGTAGTGTCTATTATAAAAACAATATCAAAGCATTTCTCTTTTGGTAATTTAATAATTAATACCAGATGTGAATGAACTGTCAAATATATCTGATTTTCAATGATTGATAATAATTGGTTTAATGATTATTTCATTCTTATTCATGCTTCAAAAGGTGAATAAAAAAATAAAGGAACTGCTATTGTAGAACTAATGTGATAAATAAGAGTAGTTGATAAAGTACAAATAATAGAAATTTTAAATGATCATATCATCTTATCAACCAAATCATTTCCAATGGAGCAGTAATGAACTGAACCAGCTACACCCAGCGAAAGAACTCTGGGAGATGACTAAGAACCATTATATTGAATTCCCAATCCCCATATTTTTGCCCACCTGCATTTTTGATTTCCTTCACAGGCTAATTGTACAATATTTCAGAGTCTGATTCTTTTTGTACAGCAAAATAACGGTTTGGTCATGTATACTTATTGTGTATCCAATTTATATTTTAATATGTTTTAAAAAATAAATAAATTAGAAGAACATAAAAAAGATCATATCATCTTAGCATTTATTATAAGAGAAAAATCTCACCTTGCAGAAATTCAGTTGACAAAAACCAATTTTTTAAGATGAAAAAAAAAGTAAAATTGTATAAAGAAATTGGTATCAATGCTAGAAGATTCAATGACCAACTTAAATGGAAGCAAGAATATATAATTGAGGATCAGCAAAAAGATAATTTTACCACAATAAACTCAAAACAATTGATGAATTTTAAAGACTAAGAGGGGCTTCCTTAGTTATATAAGACGGAAGAGAAAGATCAATCAAAAAACGCAAATAAATAAATAAACACATGGATGGGACAATGAAAATAACGGAAGAAAGAAGGCAGAATTACTCAACTCATTTCTGTTTTCCTAAGCAAATTCTTTGGCCTCAGAAGGATAGCATAGTTAATATCTTATAATATAATAACATTATATTATGATATAATTAATTTTACTTTATATTAAATTGATTATATTAAATATAATTGATAACAAAATAATATAATAATAATTAACATGGAATTAAATCTTGAGGACATGGTAAGAGAGCACCTAACTGACTTCTGTTCAAATTACCAGTCTAGTTGAATTTTCATGGCAAATGTGATTGCTCAATCAGGATCAGTGATTTTTCAAAAGACTGTGAAAAATGGTATAAATGACAAAGAACTGGAAAAGGGTAAATGTCTTTTCTTTAAAAAAAAAAAAAAAAAAAGAAAGAAAAATAAGAGAATCTGCAAGCTATAGATCAGGAAGCTTGAATTTTAAAATATACTAGTTGAGATAGTTTGTGATCATTTATAAAAAGAAACACTTCTCAATAAGAGCCAGATATCCTCATTAAGAACAGATTATACCAAGCTAAAATTATTTCTTATTTTGACTCTATAATTGGATTGGTAAGTCACAGAAACGCTGAGATCTCCACTGGAATAGTCACAGAGCAATCCTTGGCTTTGTGGTAGTTAATATTTCTATCGATAATTTGGAAAAAACAAATCAACAGAATTTTTGTGAAAATTTTATATGATACAATGTTGGAAAATATATATAGTTAATGCAATTAATGACAAAATCAGGTCCCAATAGCTCATTAGAGTAAACTCTAACACAAAGGGATGAGGAGGCCTGGTTTTGGACAATTAAGGCAAAAGCTCAACAATTAAAAGTAGCTTCTGTGAGAAATGAATATTTCTCTCTTGTATTTAATAATTAAGTATTTTATTAGACCAAGGTTTTTCTGCTTTTCTCCTTTCTTATCCAGAAACCAACTGGTGTGAGAAATCTCTCTTTTAAAAGGGCCAAGATCTTAGGTTAATGGCTGTATTCCTCCTGCTCATTGGTTTTGGACCAAATAATCAAGTTTTTGTTAATAATTGTTCTGGTATTATTAATAAAATGATTAAATTTTCCAGAAACTGTGTTTTTTATGAATTTTTCAATCACCAAATTTCCAAGGGGCAAAGTCCTGGATTGGGGTTGGAGGAAATTAACATTTAACAAGTACCTACTGCATACAAATGCAATATAGTTGGTTGTATGTAGGATATAAAAATAAATAAGACCTCCATCTTCTACAATATGCCTCAATATCAATTGCATCTAATGACAGTTTTTGAAGATCTATACAAGGATGAAATAAAGTGGAAGAATGTATCTCAGTTATGGTGATGAATTGTTTTTTGTTAAAAAAAATAGAAAGAATTACTTAAGACAGAAGTATTGACTACATTAAATTTTTAAAGATTGATATAACGTAAAGACTGTAAAAGGAAAAATACAAGACTAGAGAAAATGTAGAAAAGATAGATTAAAAATTCAAACTTTCAAATACACAAGGAACCATTAAAAATCCAATATTGACTCCTAATACACAATGGAGAGATGGTCAAAGAATATAAACTAAAATTTTTCAAAAGGACAGCGATGGATAAAGATCTTAACTAGGCTTGCAAAGATGGGTAGGATGTAGGTAAGCAGACAGGTACAGAGGATAGAGGCATATATTCCAGCAGGAAACAAAAGCAGCACAGGTTCTGAGGCAAGAAGAAGCATGGCACATTAATAGTACCAGCAATTATAAAGGAGCCTATATATATTGACGTGACAACAAAACAGTCATTTAAAAAGTGGGGGGAAAATCAATAATCTTTTTTAATGACATTTCCTTTATTGTTCAGATAATTTCTTTTTAGATTAAAGTTGTTCGATGTTTTGTTATGACAAAACATAGCCTAAAAGTCAGTTTCTAATTCCAGTTTATAAAAACAAACCCTTAAATGCAAAAACCAGTATTCTTATTAGTTTCATTTAGTTTTGATTGTGAATATTTATGTATATGTGTATACGTGTATATACGTGTCTCTCTGTGTATACATCTATGTGTATGTGCGCGCACGCGTGTGTGTGTGTGTGTGTCTGTGTATGTGTGTGCTAAAAGGCATTATAGATAAGCACTGAACCTGGAGACAGGAAGACTAATCTTTCTAAATTCAAATCTGACTTAAAACACTTAATAGCTCTACAATCCTGGGCAAGTCACTTAACTATTTGCCTCAGTTTTCTCATCTGTAAAATGATCAAGAGAAGGAAATGGCCAACTCTCCAGCTTTTTTTGTTTGTTTGTTTGTTTGTTTGTTTGTTTTGCCAAGAAAACCCCAAATGGGATCATGAAGAGTCAGACACTTCAGAAATAACTGAATAACAAAAACAAATGTGTGTAGAGCAAGTTTGGCTTCAGGACAAGTGTGTTATATACATTCATATATGTGAAGTTAAAAGTTATGTGCAATACATATATTGTATCTAGGATATATTGTGACATATTTAACATGTATAGGACTGCTTGTCATATGGGGGAGGTGATGGAGGGAGGGAGGGGAAAAATCAGAACAGAAGTGAGTGCAAGGGATAATGTTGTAAAAAATTACCCAGGCATGGGTTCTGTCAATAAAAAGTTATAATTATTATTTTTTTAAATATGTATAATACATGTGCAATATGTGTATGTATACAATGTGTGTGTATATTTGTACTGAAGGCAATCAAGCCTTGAGTACAAGATGCCTTGTCCCCAATGTACATTATGTGTGTATGTGTATGAATTTGTATTTAAAGCACTCTTCTCTTCATAAACAAAATATTGAAAATTTGTGATGGAAAAGTTACATCCACATCTAGAGATAGAGAACTATAGACACTGGATGTGGATCAAAGCATGGTATTTTCACCTTTTTTGTTCTGCTTGTTTGCCTGTGGTTTTTTTTTTCCTTTCTTATATTTTTTTTTCCTTTTTGATCAGATGTTTATTGTACAGCATGCTGAATATGGAAATATGTTTGGAAGAACTGCACATGTTTAACCTACATCAGAGTGCTTGATGTCTTGGAGAGAGGGGAAGGAAAGAGAGGAGAAAAATTTGGAACACAAGGTTTTAGAAAGGTGAATTTTAAAATTACCTCTGCATGTATTTGGAAAAATAAAATATTTCAAAAATAAAAATAAAATAATTGTAAACAAAAAAATATCGAAACACAACTTCATTCTTTTAAAGGCATCCAAAATATCTTGGTTTTCTAGGAAAGCAAACCCCTAAGAGGTTCAATGTCACATGCCATTTCATAAGACTTTATATTGCATTACAGAATGCAATTACAGAATGTAAACTGAAAAAATGCATTTAAAAATGGATAGTGTGTTCAAAGGTACTAAAGAAAAAGTTTGACTAAGATAGATATTGATACTTTAATGGACTTGATCTAAAGCAATGTCTAAATTTTTGTTGTTCTATGGACTATGTGGCTATGTGTCCATGCATGTGATATGGTACCTTCATTTATTAAAGAAATGATTGCTAGAGTAATGAAATAAAATATGAGTGGCAAAGGAGGGAACTATTATTAACTAGAGAATGTCCTCTTTATATAAAATACAAACACTTTCTTGGTTATAAACGGTAGGTGTAATCCCAATGTGAGCTGTGTAGCCAAAGTAAACAGAACATCAATGTTGTCACATAGCAATGCTGTACTGTGTTTTGGGATCATGGGGTTTTTTTGTTTGTTTGTTTGTTTTGTTTTTTACTGTATTGAGCTAAAATCAGAAAAATATGCTGTTGATTTCCATGGAGAAATGACTTCTTTATTCTTCACTAAGTACTGGAAAGAAGCAGATGACTTGAATGCCCTAATGTCTGCAAGATTTGAAAAATTGCTGATATATGAATATTTGGTTGTCAGAGGGCCAAGCATGTTCTTTAAAAGTCCAATTTTCCCCTGGGCATGGATTTACTGACAGAGTTATCAGACCTGGAGCGAGAGGCCACCAAAGTGGGGAACACTTTAAGAACGTCAAAGGCTATCTAGGCTATCTGGAGGAGTGTGCTATCCTTCCCTCAGACAGGAGAGAACAGGAAATGGAACAGGCTTCAGGATGGAATGTGTAGCCACTTACATTCCCAGATATACCAGTCCAAATATTGGTGATTAGACTTCAGATTCATTTGAAATAAAACCTAGACAATTTATAATCTTGTATTCCTTCATATAAGATTCCCACCCTCCTGAATTGCTACTGATTGGATTTTCCTTCTGTTATTGCTTGTATTTGACTTTAAAATGGTATATACACAGAGAGAAAAGTTGAAGGAAGGCAGGGAAGATAGGAAAGGAGAGCGTGTCCAGCCTGGCCAACCATAGCAACGGAGAAAGCTGCCAGCTCCAGAGAGCTGAGAGAGAATCTGAGCCCTGAGTAAAAGAATCCAAGGCCAACTTTCCATGCTGGTTCTCTTCCCAGATATCCCAAATCCACCCTTCTTCCTGTAGGCAAATTTTTATCATAGGTGGAAGTACAAGGCAAGTCATTTCTTCCAAGATTCTCACAGAAGACACTGCCTGCATTTTTTTTTCTTAGAAAACTTCTGTAAATTTATGACTGTCCTGTTGGATCAGGGAACTGTTATAGACATAGTAAAGCTGGATTTCAGCAAGACATTTGGCTGTTTCTCATGTTATTGTAGACATGTTACAAAAACATGAACTAGATAGACACTAATATAGTTAGGTACATTTTAGAAGTGATTTACCAACCCTACTTATCAGGTAATATTGTTTGTGTCTCATTCCCCTAATAAATAGACTACAAAATCAATGAGAGCAAAGATCACATTTTGAGTCTATGTTTCTAGTACTAGGTACTGTGCTACTGAAAGAACGAATAGATAAATGGATGAATGGATATTAATTTAGAGTGAGAGTTCTGGTGACAAACCATGAAACCTACTTTCCTTCCTGGTATTTTTGACTCTTTTAATAAATTGTTTGGATAAACATAGATGGCATTTTGTAATATTCTTCTCTAAACTATAGTGTTCTCTGGGAACAGATTTCTTGGGGGGCTTCTGGGAGCAGCCTTAGTTTGAGTTCAGTAATCTCCCCAAATGCAGCCAGGAGTTAAAGTCCAAATCCTTTATTGTCTCCTTCACTTGGGGCTCAGCTAGTTTTTCTGGAGGCCTATCTCTCTCCTTGATTCTGAGGGGCCAGCCTTGTCTGGCTTCTGAATCTCCCTGACTTCCAAGGGTTTGTGCTTCAACCTCCAGCCACAACAAAAATGGAAGATGGAATGAATCTGTCTCAGCCTCTGAGAGTTCTAGTGCACTTGTCCTTCCTGGCTCTGACAGCTCCTCCTTATATATCCCATACTGAGTATACAACAATCATTATATTACTAGGAAACCATTATTTGTTGTAGGAATAAATCAATGCTAAACTAGATTTAACCATTGTCTACTCAATTCCATTAAGTACTTTGTTTCAAGTTCTGGCCCATAACATCATTCTTATCAGATATGAAAACAGCATACAACTAAGGATGTCAGCTATATACTGTATATACTGCATATACACTATATACTGGGTGACAGAAACAAGACTCCAAAAAATAAAGGTTAAGTCTAATTCTATAAAATTTACCTTAAAATACCAAGAAGCCCATGATTCCATTTATGGGGGTAGTCTCTCCATTAGGGCAAATTATAACCTATCCACCTTTTCTAGTCATATGGAATTCTGGTTCCTTCACAAAGAAATCTCTCAAATGTTATAAGTTTTCCTCTTCTTATTTTTACATTTCCCAGAGTCCAGGTGACCACTTTTTAAAACTGCCTATTTCTTTGATGATGTGATTTAGGCCAGTTTTTAATGGATTAAGAAATGGCTGGCAACAGGCTAGAACCACTGACACCTACCACACATCTCTCCATCTCCCTTGTGGATGGATGGTGAGAAATGATACATAACACTCTCAATGATCTGAAGTTGATCCCTGATAGGAAGGCCCATCTTTTCAACACCAATATGTTCTTGGCAATGCTCTACGGCTTCAAATTAAGGAACACCATGACATAAAAAAAAAAAAAAAAAAAAAAAAAAAAATTGAGCACAACCAATCAAAATGAAAATAATATTCAGAAGGCATAAATGAATCATCCTGAATTTAGATTTAAAAAGTAAATAGTGCAAGAACAAAGGGAGATAAATGTGGTAAGACAACAATGATGAGATTCGGTACAGGGCAGAGAGTTGTGGGAACCCCTTCTGGTCAGTGCAGGTCCTTCGTAAAAGAATTGCAAACCCCAAAAGTTAGACTAGCAAAAAGAAGTTGATTGGCACTAGGAAGTTGGCCTTTGCTAGGAAGACTGACTTCCTTCATGGCAAGGTCCCAACAGAGAGATAAAAGTTCCTAGCAGAGAAATCTCTCAGCAGAGAAATCTCAACAGAGAGGTAAAGAAGAGTGTGGTCCTATTAGGGAAGTGGAGTCTGTTAACTGAGAAGAGAATGCCTTCTCAGTGGGCAGAGTCCTAGCAGCTGAGCAAGCTACTTTAGGCCTTCTGCAAGGTAAATGGAGTCTGGCACTGAGAAGAGAATGCCTTCTCTGTGGGTAGAGAGTCCTAGCAAACTGCTTGGGCCTCTGCAAGGAGTAAGTTTAAGGAAACCTGTTATATGGGTAGCTTTTGGTGGAGGGGGCTGGGACAGTCTGAGCTGATCAGACCAGTATTTCTCAATTAAATGAGAATTTAGAATTTCAAAAAGATCAATGGAAGTTGATCTGCACTTGAATAATGTTGCTTCTCTCATCCTGGGAGGATGGGCTCTCTCTAGGCTCCTTGGAGCCTGGGAGAGCCTGATCTCTCAGATCAAAAAGGGGACACAATTTGATTTTAAAGGGAACACAGTTTCAGTAAAGGGAACAGTTTCCTTCCCATTTCATCCCCCCCACAAGCAGTTATCACCAATACCTATGATAAAGACCTAAGAGCAATAAGAGTAACTAGGCAATTGACATGATTTTACAGACTGATATGACTGTTAAAATAATTTAATATCTTAGCCTGTACTGATAAAAGTATAATATTCAGAATGAAATGATTAAAATTCTCTGGTGAGAATGACAGTACTCTGTATGTCAATAAGCATAATCAATAATCAATAAACATATATTAAGAACCTACTACCTTCTAAGCACTGGGGATATAAATATGGAAACAGACAGTCCCTGCCTTTAAGGAATTTACAATTCAATGAGGAAAAGCAACAAACAAAAGAAAGTTGAAAAGCTGGAGGGAGAGGAAACAAGGGAAAAGATAACAGATGTGGAGACATTAAGGAGAAGTTCTGGAATAGTGATGTGAGCAAGTTAATGCAGCCAAGTGAGAGATGAACATATAACGCATGCATAGTACTTTGCACTCGGTAGGTATTTAACAAATGCTTTTTATTTAATCATGTTATAGTTTAAAATATTCAAGCTCTCTGCTGTGCTTTTGGATTGAGAACCGAAAAACAAGTGGAGAGGGGAGGACCAGATGTAGGGGCACAAAAAAATTGGAGAAGTCCCAGAATGGGACAGCCAGGTGAGGGACATAGCTGAACTTCTGTCTTCAATGGAGGGTTTGGAAGTTGACAGCTCTACCAATCCAGGGGACAGATTGTAGTAATTTCATGTGAGTACTAAAGCTGATGGGACTTTGCAGGATAGTATGGTTTTCCCAATAATGAGGTTTCTGGGATATGGTGAAAAAGTTGGAGAAGTCTCAAAGGTTTGAAGTCAGGTGAGAAATATATCTGCAATATTTTGTTCACTTCTTGACACTGTATTTTAAAAGGGACATTCCTAGAGAAGGGTGAGCATAGTATTAAGACCCATCACATGCTGATTGAAGGAGACTGGGGAGTTTTTAGCCTAAAAAAGGAAAGAGATGGGGATATATAGAAGGAAAAATAATAGATAGAAGTAACTGAGCACATTATTTTGGTCCAATACCTAGAAGAACTTTTTAACAATTAGAGAGTTAATTGTTAACAATTAAAATGGTCTGCAACATTTTCCATACCTTGAAGTATTCAAGAAGAATCATAAGAATTCAGAAAAATCATAAAGGGAAATTAACATATCACAAAGAGATTATACAAGATCAGTTTTTTCCCCCAAATCCAAAGCATACAAAGCAGAGGGGTTTGTACACAGTTAGTGTTTAATAAACGCTTTTTCATTCCTTGATATATTGTAGTAAATATCTGAACTCTCGAAGATTGCTCTACTGTGCTTTTGGACGTGGAGCTCAAAGATATGGAGCAGCTTAAGAAAGACACTGGCCAAAGGAAAAAGAAAATGAGGAGTCTTTTAAGTACTCAGACTGCAAAAATCAGGACCACTGATAGCAAATATTTTACAAACCCTTGAAAATTTGCTGTCATCTCATAATTGAGAACCCTAAACTTAAGGTGTTTCACATTTTAAAACAACAGAAAAACCCAGGAAGGATGAGCCAAAATAATTGTGCACTCAAAGTGTGATAGTTAAAGCTAAAGGCAACCAAAAGTATGATCTTTGGGCCTTGAACAAAATTTAAACAACTGAGATCGGCATTTAGGAAGCCTGATGCCTTCTCCTTCTAGCCACAGACTATATGAATTTCTCCTTGATACAAAAGTCTTGACACCCAACTCCTCAAAAGTGACTTCAGGCTGGGTGTTCTAAGGGCTTTAATGAAGTTCTCCACATTCTCCACTGCCTACTAAATCAAGAAATGATTCAGTACTTTTTGATTCAGTTGCAAAAATTGTTATGACTGCCAGACACTAGAAGGAGTCATGAATAAGGACAAAGAAAAGCTTAGTGCAATAGACAGCTGAATTTGGAGTCAGAGAATCTAGGTTCAGATTACAACTCTCCCTTTTACTAACTGTGTTATCTCACTGGGCCTCAATTTGTATAACTATAGTATTAAAAAGGGGTAAGTTAGATGGTTTCTGAAACACCAGATGGATCTACCTCTAATTCCCAGAAACCAGTTCTCTATCAGTCTTGGCCAGTCTCCCATAGGAAGATGGAGGCAATGTGATAATGGACCTCCTGCCCCCAACCAACTCCATATCCAACCAGATGTGGGACAATGAACAAAAACACTTAACCTCTGTAAAAGTTGGTTTCTACATCTATAAAATGAGAAAATTAGACTAAATGATCTCTTAGGGGTTTCAAGCACTGAAAAAAGTACCAAATCAACTTTGTTTAGATATCCTTTTTTCCATTCTAGTCTTATCTTCAGTAGCTCCTATGTTTTTCAAAATTCATATTCCAACATAATTGCTCATATCTAATATTCAATTAATTAGGAAAATAAAAATTTTTACACTGGCCATTCTAAAATTCAAAAATATGCTAAACTTAAAGTATAGGTTGAAATCCCACTGTGATCTTAGCTGTATGACCTTAGGCTAGTTGCTTATAAAGAAAGTACAGTCATTTACTAAGTGCCTTACTATTTGCCAGGCACTGTGTTAAGCACTCGTGTCCCATATGATACTCAGTCCTGTCAGATACTATTATTATCTTCATTTTACAGTTGAGAAAACTGAGGCAGGCAGAGATTAAGTGACATATCTCAGGTCACACAGTATGTATCTAAGATTTGATTTTAATTCACAACTTTATGCTTCAGATCTAACATTCTATCCCCTGGACCATCTGGCTGTCTTCTAGAAATGAGTATTAACAAATACTTATAGTACACACTTAAAGGATTGTTGGGAAGATAAAATAACATGTCAAATATGCTTTACAAACCTACAATCTTTAAAATACTATGTAAATAGTTTTAATTAATGAAAAATTTAATCAGTCAAACTATGAGTATAAATGATTATTTGCCTATTGCATGAGGGAGGAGAGAAGCAAAAGAAAAAAAACTGAGAATAAATACAAACTACAAGAAATCTCAGTTCTTCAGGATTAAAGATATTCCAAAAAGTAAAAACAAAAGAGAGCACATTTCATAAAGGAGCTTAGCTATAAGGAAATTTATTATAATATCTCTTAAGAATATATATATAGTTTCCTATGCCAGCTGATGAATGTTCTATGTCATGACAATTCATAAAACCATACATGATGGCATCAAGAAGAGACATCTTCAGTCACCTTCTTTTAGGGGTCCAAGCACAGAATATTGTGAATTGTTATTGAATGAGTAAAATTAAAGGGTTTTTTTTTCCTAATCAGAATGAAGTCTAAATGGCATTTAAATGAGGTAACCAAAACGTGTAACTGAACAATATTATCATTATCTCAGTGCTACATGATTCTTATGAAATTGTACACAATGCATCTCCAAAATCCTTCCCATCTTTCTAGTATTGAGTACCAATTAAAAGTCTGAGATTTTTTGTTGTGTGTGTTTTGACGGAAACTAATTTTTTTCTTTCACATAATGAAATCTAGTAAACATTATTGATAGCTTATCATGTGCAAGAAGACCCTGGGCTATGAAATGGTTGATGTCTAGTGCCATAAATAAGAACATCTAATCTTTGCTTTGAAAGTGAAAGTTTTGGTTACACAGATGATAAATGCAGAATGATAATGAAATTGGGGAGGAAAAGGTGCTATCTTACAGTGGCCGCATTTGAAAGAAATGTCAATATTTCCTACCTATACTTTTCTCTTGATTTCATCATTACCATGTTCCATTAAAGCTTACTTATTAGTAGTTCTGATGTGATATTCTCCCTTTTTAACTCAGAAATCATTGCCTTGTCCCAATGTGACTAAAGGGTTAAAATATAAAACCTTTCTATACTCTTTATAAGATGCTTTAAAAATTCTATGGCTTCTTACAAAAACTCTCCTTTTGCAAACAAACAAAACAAATATTAAAAAAAATATGCACCTAAAATGAAATATGTTGACTTGTTCTGTATTTTGAAAACTTTGGAACAACTAAATTTACTGAATATCATATTAGTTACTATTTTTTAAAAGTAAAAGTAACTTATGGAGTTGAAAATTATTTATCCAGCTATCTAGTAGACTCCATTTATTTATAGTATTTTTACTACATGCTATGTCTCATGCTGTTGCAATTATTTCATCTTTTAACACTGCATGAATTACTTGCCATTAGAAGAGTTCATGAATAAGATTATAAGTCTTAACACAGCAGCAGCATTTTTAATGGAAGTTAATATTGGGAGACTGTAAAGGGCATTTTCCAAGCAGAGTTATTAAAATAGAATTTGTGAATCTAAATTGAACTATTATATCTGTAACAAGTGTAGTGCTCATTTTTAATTTGTTGATTTGCTTCATAATTCTCTAAGTTAGAGATATGCATCAGCTGTTTTGCCATATAGCTCTAAATTTCTTATTTTTGAACTACTGACTTACTGTCATGATAATAAACTCTGTCAAATGAGAGCTGAAATTGCATTTTCATAAACAAATTTACAAAAGAAGTCTGAATCAAAGTGAAAAAAAACTGATTAGTAAATCTGAGTTAAGCACATCAGAGGAAAGAAAAGCCCAATAATAAAAATGCAGTTTCATGCAAAGATAACACTTCCCTCCAAGAAATAGGTTCTGAATGTTTTATTCTTACTGTTTACCTAATAATTTTTATCAGTAGAAACATCGAATATAGGGTGTGTGTAAAGAATTTGCTTTTGTAAAATTGAGAATTTGTTGGCAAAACTATACAATGAAACTCCTTTATAACTCGACTGAAATTTTCAATAATTTGCTAAGAACACAAGTGTTTTTTTTTTTAATTTTAACTTTTCTTTGTGAGGTGCTATAATTATCATCCTACTGACATACATATTACTGGAAAAAATAGAGATGCAGCTTAGAAGTCAAAATCAGATATGTGTAATTGTACAAATTAAGTGCTTTGAAGTACATACAGATTATAATTGTATGCTAACTTAATTAGATCATCCTTTACTACTACTGATCCCTTTTGTTTGGTGGCCTCTATATCAATCAACCAATTAGCAAACATTTATTAAGTTCCAATTATGTGCTAGGTGTGCTGTGTTAGGTGATAGGGATACAGATCCAAATAACAAAACAAGCCCTTCTCTCAAGGAGCTTATATTTTAAGAGTGAAGATGAAGACAATGAGATTGTACAAACAGATAGGAAACAGATAATTACAAGGTTATAATTACAAATTATTAGGCAGTGCAGGGATTAGCAGTTTGGGAGTAAGGAGGGGATCAGGGAAAGCTGAGGAGAAAATGTTGTGCCTGACTAAATTCTGAAGAAAGAGAAGGATTTCATGAGGCAGAGAGGAAGAGGCAATGCATTTCAGGTTAAGAGGATGGCTAGCACAAAGAATGGTTGCTTCTTTCTGCTGTTATGTGTTTATCTGTAGGATAAACATTTCAGCTGAAAGAGATCTTCGAAGCCATTTAGTCCAGGTCTCAAACTTGGATGCCAAAACACCTTTCCTGCTTAAACCAGATCAGAATACAATTAACGCATGTTTTTAAAAATAAAAGTAGATGTTAATTTGTGGTTTTCTTTTTTTTTTTTTTTTTTTTTTTGAACAACAGTTTTTTATTTCAATTGGTGGTTTTCTAAACCAATAAACTAATAGGATTCAGCTTACTACCACTGATCTAGTCCAAATCCCTTATTTTACAGATGAGGAAACTAAGGTCCTCAGAGATTAAATGATTTGCCCAAGATTACATAGGGAGTTAGGGGTAGAAATGGAGTTAAGAGTCAGGACCTCTGATTCCAAATCCACTAGCCTTCTCAGTGCACCATACTACTTCATTCCTTTGCTATCATTTTCTCTGCCACTTCTGCATATTTCTTCTTTGGCCAAACATTTTAGCCTGTTCATACGCAGATCTTATCAATGCCCTTTGAGTAGCTTTTCAGTTTTCATCCTTCAGAAACTATATAACTGCATACTGCACAATCATATTATATCACTTGAAGAATATTGGTATTAGAAAGATGATATTTGATGTCATTAAAAAATAAATCACAATTTTCCAAGTATAATCTGACTTGCTCTCATTTCAATGCTGGGCCCAGTATCCTGTGTACCCACAGCGTCTATTCAAGACAGATATACTGCAATTATCACTGCGCAATTGTATATTTTTGTGTCTTTATTTAAGTATCCTTTTGTTGGTTGTACATGTCCAACTGATATCAAAGTCTGGACAATAGACATGCTTCATTCATTTGGTTTTTCCTGTGAGGATAGTTGGACCAAATTTCTTTGAGTGCTTATGGCTGACTTTATGTATAAATAAATGCGTGATTAGTAATGGATCTCTTCAGGCAATACCACAGTTCAGTAGAAATTGCATTGGTGTTGCAGTCAGAATCCTCTTGGGTTTGAATTTTAACACCAATATTTTTACTGCTGTGTAGACATAAATAAGTGATCTAACTTCCCTTTATCTATAAAATGGAAATAGTGAAACTTACATTTCATAGGGCTGTTATGCAAAAAATTACTCTGAAAAATCTAAAGTAGATAATATCATTCTTATAATTGACTTAAAACACACATTAGACTATTAGGCTCATGGGAAAATTGGTATGTTGTCTCTGGGCAGACAGTCATGTTTCAAGGAATGGAAAAAAAGACTCCTATACCATGATGCACACTAATCAGACAATAATCAATAAACATTTATTAGGTACCAGACCATTTATTATGGGCCAGGCACAGTGCTAACTGTGAGGGATACCAAGAGAGCTAAAAGACAGTCAAGGAGTTCACAATCTAATGGAGAAGACAAGCAAACAAGTATGTACAAATAAGCTGCATACAGAATAAATGAGAGGAAAAAAAGGAATTTGTATCATTTCAATAACAAGACTACATATAGAGAAATTTTCAATAAGTTAAATTTAGATTGTTAATTAGCTTAAAAGAGTCTCTCTGTGTAGCTTTCTCTAAAATCAGTCTGAAACACAATTCAGTTAGGAACAAAAGTATAGTCGATGATGCCTACATTCTACACATGGATGAAACTCATAAAGAAGAATTAAAATTGATCAAGTAGAGCATTTTGGAGAAGAACTGAGAAGATAACAAAGAACTAAACTATTTAATCCTACTAGCAATTAGAATTTCAGTACAATTATTTAAATTACAAATTAGAAATACATAGAAAAGTCTTGAAGAGGACAATACACAAATACTGTAACTGCTAACAATAGTAAGCATTTCCAGGCAACTAATAAAGGAGCCATTAGAAAGTACTGAATAAATAAAAGCCAAAGAAAAGGATATCGTTACAACTGTTACAGCTGTTCTGCTTAAAAATACTTAGTATACAGCTTAAGCTTACTAGGAAAGAAGCAATAAGGCTTTTTGTGTATTATTCTCAAATGTTGTCTTTCTGTAATACTTAAATAAATTATAGGAGGCTGTATAAACTGGTAATATGATTCATTTGGGATGAGCTGAATTCTTAACACCTGACTAGACATCCATTTCACAAGTTTATTCTTAAACTAACTGGAAAAATGGTAAGGGCAATGAGATGCAATTTAAATTTTGAAAATCAATAATTTAGAAGAGGAATAGTTTTGGCATTTGAACTCCTCAATGTTGTCTGGACAAAACATGTCAATCTCAAACCACTGTTAAGCACAGAGCTGAAAGTAGTTCTTCAAGATGACAAAAGACCCTGACATACTTTGAAGAAACTTCTTTGAAGTCAATTGTTCCCCCAAAAGAAAATGTCCCAACTTGAAAGGTAATCAGAAAATAAAATAAAGGCACAATCACCCTAGATGCTATCTGATCTATGATCATCTCAGTTACTAGAGCTATAAGGTTTTAAGCTCTTGAGTTCTTAAATTATTAGAAGATGCCTATTCATGAGCACCATTATGACTAAAATATCCTACAATCCTATCAGCCCACAACAGAACATTTGCTTTATAGACTTGCTGACAAAACCATTTAACTGTCCCAGAATTCGCAGTTTATTCCAATGATTATTCCTTTAAGGAAAAAATCCTAAAGGCTTTATATTTTATTCCTCCTATTTATAGTACTAAGAAACTCAACCCACAAAATTCAAATAAACATGCAGAACGCAATGAACCAGAATGAACTAGATTAAAATATATTACTAAACAAACCTTCACAAATTGTTTCTCATAGATTTTATGGCTATACACATGCTGTTAAGCATATATAACTCAAAAATGCTTTAGCTCCAGCAGATAGCAGAAATCTACAAAAAGAGATGCTGCCTCTGGACCCCAATATCAGTTAAGAGTTTATCCTCGGTCTTAGCCATTTCTAAATCCAAAGTTAGGCAACTAGATGGCACAAAAAGACATCTTCCTGAGTTCAAATCTGGCCTCAGACACTTGCTAAGTTAACAAGAAAATCTTTTAATCCTGTTTGCCTCAGTTTCTCACCTACAAAATTATTTAGAGAAGGAAATGGCAAACCATTTTAGTATCTTTACCAAGAAAACCCTAAATGGGGTCATAAAGAGTTAGATACAACTGAACAACCACAAAAGCCAAAATTCAGTATGTTGTGGAGCTGGCTATCAAGTTAGATAGGATCCCAATTCAAAACTGTCCTCAAGAAAATTATCTTTCATAAGACAATGAATGTTTAAATTTCCATATATTTCTCCTACAGTATATATACATGTAATTGTTTACAAAACATACATACATTCATAAATAGAGGTACAAGATAATTTTGGGTGGAAAGACAAAGTTGAGAGAGCCAAAAAAATTCTTCTACAAAAAGTAGTCCTTCAGTTTTAAAAGAATTTATAAACTCTAAGAGGTAGAAGCTTGAAAGGGGGAGTATTCTAGGTATAGGGAACAAGCAATAAACAAGGTATGGAAATTAAAGATGGAGTATTACCTGTGAGAAACAGCAGACAGTCCAGTACAGAGGGATATGATGTATAAGAGGACTGGAAAGATAAAAAGGGGCCAGAATGTAAAGAACTTTATTTGTCAAACTTAGAAGTTTATTTTTAATACTGAATTTAATGGAGAGTCATTAGAGGTTACTGGCCAGGAAACCGATGTGGAAAAGACTACACTTTGGGAAAAGCTTTTTGACATGTTTGGGAATTGGATTGGAGCAGGGAGAGAACTGAAGCAAGCAAACTGATTAAAAGACTACTGCAATTATCTAAAAGGTAATGAGTGTCTGAACTCAAATGGTGGCTGCAGGAGTGGAAAGGGGAGGCTTATGTGATAGATTAAAACAAGATTCATCAAATAATCATATATATATATAAATTATATCATCAAAAATCATATATATATATATATATAAAACAGAGGGGGAGAGGTCAAAAAGAATAAGATTTAGAAAATAGAAATCATTGGTTATTCTAGAGACTATAATTTCAGTTGAGGGATGAGTTAAGAATTTGGGTTTCAGAATGTTAGGAAAGTGGAGCAATTAGAAATGTACCCAACAGTTCAAAGTTGTTTTGCTATAATTTTTTTTAAGGACAGGTAATGTTTAGGGCTCTATATGAAGGAAGAAAGGAAAATGAATAGAATAAGACTGAAAAACAGGACTCAGTTGGAGAAAACTATTGGAGAAGACAGGAGGACAGGATAAGTAGAGGGTTTGGGCTTCATAAGGAAAAAAGATCATCTCTTCATCAAAGACCAGAAAAAAGAAAAAATGATATTTAAAAAAAAGAAATGATGAGATATGAAATGAGAAGGAAGGGAGAGGCTCACAGTAAATAGTGCTAATTTTCTTGAAATCTTTAGCTGAGAGGCTGAGTATTGGATGTGCTGCTGGAGGCTTGAGGAAAGATATTTGCAAACATCTCCTGTGGTGAATGAGATGGTCAAAAAAGAAAAAACAAATGCATTTCTTTGCTGCAATGACTGCCAGGAAGAGATCAGTTATTATAGCATAAATTAGTAGTGGACCACATCAACATACTTGTGAGAATTCTTCCAACTTTGTTTTATCAGCATATGAGGGGTAACAATGGAATCATATATGATGTAAATAAAATAGTGTTGGAGCTTGGCTAGGCATGAATAATAAAAGGAATAGTTTGCAAGGAATTTGAAAGCAGAGGATGGTGTAAAGTTGAATTGATTCAGTAATGAATCAAGAGTGGAAAGGGAAAAGTGTATATAGTGAGAACAAGAATATTGACTTGGAAAAGTACTTAGGGGCAGAGGGATTAGAATTTATGAAGAGAATGAAGAATTGATTTGCTCAATCTGTTGCTGCTGCCTTCAAACATGCTCAAGCCTCCTCCATCCTTTAAAAAGTCTCACTAGATCATAGTTTGCCTCTTCTATCATCTCATACATCTACTCCCCTCAGCTAAATATTTTTAAAAGTATTTTAATATTCATTTTTAAAATTTTGAATTCCAAATTTTCTCTCCCTGCAGTCCCTTGTTAAGAAAACATGCAATATATCAGCTATACATGTGAAATCATGCAAAATATAATCACATTGGAAAAAAAACAAGAAAAATAAAGGAAGTGAAAAAATGCTTCAATATACACTTAAAGTTCATCAGTTTTTCTTGTTGTGGAGAGCATTTTTCATCATGAGTTCTTTGGAATTGTTTTGGATCATTATCTTGATCAGAGTAAACTAATTGACTATCATCAAAATAATGCTGGTTACTACGTACAATGTTCTCTTAGTCCTGCTCACTTAACTTTTCATCAGTTCATCAGTTCAAAATCTATGTTTTTGAAATCGTCCACCTCATCATTTCTTATTGCACAAAAATATTCCATTACAATCTTACACCAAAATTTGTTCACTAATTCCCTAAAGGATAAACATCCTCTCAATTTCCAATTCTTTACTACCATAAGAGTTTCCCTTTTTCTTTGATCTTTTTGGAATACATAACTGGTAATGGTATTTTCAATTCTTCTCGAAAAAAAGCTGACTCCATTCATTAGATGCTTCCACTTTTTTTCTCTTCTCCCTTGTTAACCTCTACCATTTGGCTTCTGACCTTATCAATTAACTGCAAAGTTAATTTGATCTTTTAATTGCCAGATCTAATGTTTTTTACTTAATCCTTGTCTGACCACTTAATACAATCTGACCTCTCTGCACATTTTACACTGATCATCTTCTCCTCCCAAATCCTTGGGATCTCCTCCTTCTTCCTTGGGCTCCTGTAATGCTGCTTTCTAACTGTTGCCTTGCCTGGTTTCAACTCCATGAAACAAGATGTCCCTAGGCCATGGATCCCCTGAAGTTCCACCCTCCCTTCTTTCTTGCCTCCTTTTGTGTGCTATCTCACCTTTTAGATTATAAACTCCTTGAGGGCAGGGACTGTCTTTTGTAGCATATCAAATGCTTAATAAATGTTTAATGGATTGAGCTAGAGAGGGAAGAGTCAAGGATATCTGGTGTTATGGGCTTGGGTAAATGGAAAGGCAGTTAAATGACACATTAAAGAGTCTATATTTTCTCCCCTTTGAGGGTTCTGCTTTCCCTTCTTTAGGGCAGAGAAGAGGCTAGCAGTACTTTTCTGTTCTCAACTTGAACATCCCTTTCTATTCTCCAGTAACCTAATATAAGGAAGTAACTCTCCTTTTCTTTCCTTGAGTGATTTTGTGACTCATGCTTAGGAATGTTATGAGCCAGAACTTGAAACTAAGTGGAATTGAGGAGACAATGGTTAAAACCTTGTTTAGCATTGATTTAATCCTACAACAAATAATGATTTCCATAATGAATGGTGTAAATTCAGTGTGGAGCATATAAGGCACTAAGAGCCATAGAGGAGAATTTGGCAGAGGCAGAGAAGACAAGTGCACTAGAAACTCTCAGAGGCTGAGACAGATTCACTCCATCGTTCACCTTTGTGGTGGCTGGAGGCTGAAGCACAAACCTTTGGATTTGGAGAGATTCCGAGGGCAGAGAAAACAGGCAGGAGCTTAAGCTCTCAGAAACAAGGAGAGAAATGAAATTCGACCTTCAGTCTTCCTGGTGGCTGGCCTGGCCTCCTGCACTACCCCCACTAAGACCAAGGCCAGACTGAAAGGCTCTCGGGACAGCTGCCCAGCCCCAGGAAGGAGATAATAAAGGACTTGGACTTTAACCCCTGGCTACTGGCTTGGTGATTACTGAACTGAAACTAAGGTTGCTCCCAGAGACCCTAGGGAAACTGAACCAAAGAGAACACTACAGGGGAAGATATTGATATATAATTTAATTTTATCCTCTTTCCAAGAATGCTCATTTACCTATATCCTAAAGTTTTACCTGTATCCTACAATTCTTATTAAAAAGTATAACTTCAGTGGATAGAGACTGATGCAATTGTCTAGGTCAGGGGTGGGGAATGTCCAACCTTAGCTGTAATAAAGCCAAATCAATGGCAGTTCCAGCCATCCCATTGGGGTGATTTAATCAGGTGACCAAATATAGCAGTTTAATTTTTAAGTTGATAATTTTGTATGATCCATGAATGTTATAAATATCCAAATGGCCCTTGTCAGAAAAAAGGTTCCCCATCCCTGATCCAAGTGAGAGTGTGTGGTATAGCATTTAATAAAAAAGCTGGAGAGATATCTAGAAGCAAAGCAAAGTTTATTATACTATCTTGTGTGAAGCGGGCGTCCCACCCCTTGGAGCAGACAATCGAAGGGAGGAAGCACCGTAGGGGGCAGGGTCAACACTTTTTATCCCTAACGCAAATACCCCCTCCCACCATTGACCCTCATCCTTATTGGCTGAGGATCTTACATTCTAAACGCGGGAACTACCCAAGAAATTGAACTTGACCAATAAGTACATAGTTGCCCATATTTGACCTAACAGAAAGACACTGATGTCATAGGAGGATAACAAGGGGATTTAAGTATGCCCTTAGGGGATAGCAGGGAGGGAACTTAAGTATGCCCTTGACTTGATGCTTAAAGTCCTTCAGGCTTACTCAAACTTTGAAATAGATGAAGCCTTACTCAATTTTCACAACTGTGTTGAAAGATCTCACCTCATCTCATTCAAGAGCAAAGTAGGATATGAAAGAGAGTAGTGGTCATTTGAGTGGAGAAAAGAATTTATGTGAAATATGTTATGAAGCTGGAACTGAGAAGGCTTGGAAAGTAATTGGATAGAAAAGGGGAAAATGATTACTCTGCTTTATATCTATCTGATGTCCTGCTGAATTTCACTTCCATAGGACAAAAAGCCCTTCCCAAAATAAACTGATTACTTCTACACTCAACCTTATACTGCTAACTTAAGTTTTGACTGACTCCACCTCCTTTAGCCTCCTTTCGAGATGGGAGTTTCTTACTCCTTCCAGTGATTTCCTTTATAGAGGGCAGAAATTGGACTCTCAGATCACTCCACTTTGTAACTTGTTGCTTCCATGAAACAAGATGCCCCTGTGCCATGGATCTCCTGCGGTTTGATCCCTCCTCCCTTTCTTGCCTCCTTTTGTGTGTTCTCTTACTTTTTAGATTATAAGCTCCTTGAGGTCAGGGACTGTCTTTCTTAACATGTATCAAGTACTTAATAAATGTTTAATGAATTGAAATAGAGAGGGAAGAATCAAGGATATTTGGTGTTATAAACCTGGATGATTGGAAAGATGATGTTAAGTGAAATGGTTGGTTGACTTTTGTTTTTTTAAGAAGCTATGACACGTGGTAATAATGTCTGAAGAGACTAGGAGTGTATTTCAATCTATGGTTGGTGGGAAGGAGATGAAGAATCTGAACTAGGGTGGTGGGTATATGTGAGTGGAGAGAAGATGACAGATAGATATAAGAGATACTTGCAGGTAAAAATCAATAAAATTTGGCCAACAATTTAACATGGAGGGTAATGGAAAGGGAATATTCAAGGATGACTTCGAAGTCATCAACCTCAAAGGATGGTGGTGTCCCTAGCTTGAGAGATG
This sequence comes from Sarcophilus harrisii, assembly GCF_902635505.1. Lineage (NCBI taxonomy): Eukaryota > Metazoa > Chordata > Mammalia > Dasyuromorphia > Dasyuridae > Sarcophilus > Sarcophilus harrisii. The sequence goes on from NC_045426.1 coordinate 405,479,660, forward strand.
TTGGATGATGCATCAGATTAACTTTTCTTAGAAAGCTCTGTGGGAGGATTAAATGTATATAAGCCAACAGTGACCAAAAAAAGATGCCCTTCAAATTAAATATATAGTTCTTTCAGTCACAGATATTATGAAATCTACAAAAGTATAATGGAAGTCCATCAGAAAATATTATTTTGAAACAGATTATAAAAAGAGTTAGAAGGATAAAAATCATTAAAGAGACATATTCACCATCTAATTTTACCAGTAATGAGTATAATTATCAAATGCAAAACAATATTTAAGTTCATGAATGAGTTATTTCTACTTTTTGCACCCTATGGTTTTAGCTAACATGTTTACATCCTCTTTAAATAGCAAAGATTTTCCTAACCAATATTCGTCCCTATGACAGCTAGAGAAAACAGTACCTATATCTTCTGAAATCAACAGGTACATTAATCCTTTGCATGCACAAGCTGTTATTGCAGGATAGTCTGTTATTCTGTGAAGTATTTCTAATTTTAGTACGACCATTCAGTCCTGCTACCATGGCAACATAGACCTTCCAAATAGTCACAAGCATTTCATGCAACTGACATACGTTGATGTGGTGCTGTTGAAAAAGAGTGTTCTCTCTTTGCTCACATATTGTTTTCTGTATTTATATTTTAGAATTGCTAGGTTCTTTCAAATGGATAGGAGAAATGTGATCCTATTAAAGGTATTCACAAGCTGTATTTAAAAGCAATGGGCTGATTATGCAAAGGATTGGCGATTTCACTGTGGTTTTTAATCTTTCTTACTGTGATAAGTATTTTCCTTTGTTTATATTTTTCCAACAGTTTTCAGAAAAACTTTAGAGCTTACTTTGATTTCATTTTAATTATTTTTCCAACAGAAAATAGTTTTAAGCTAAAAATAACAAAAATTTCTAATGAAAACAGAAATGGTAACATTTTCTGGATATGTAAATGTTTTAAACCAAGATTTTGAACGTGAAGTTTCTTAAAATTATCTTCTTCCATATAACAGATCCTTATTTACTATGCAAGTACTTGTGAATAGAGTATTTACATTTTTGAATTGGATTTTTCTGACTTTATAACTCTGAACAATGTAATAATAAACCACATTTTCAGAGAACCAAATATGAAGCACACTATTTCAAGAGATGAGGTAGACTTAAAATGCTGAATGCAACATGCACTTTGAGTCTTGGGCAATAAGGAAATTTGTTTGGATGATCTATGTATATTTGCTATGAAGGTTTTCTTTGCCTTTTATTGCTCAGTTGAGTGAGGAAGGAAAGGAGAAATAATGCTTGAAAATAGTTTATTTTTAATAAAAGGAGGGGAAAGGGGGGGAATTTTTCTTAGAATTCACATCTAAAGACAAGTTGATTAGTTTCCATAATATTAGCTGGCTCAACAATGCTTCATTTTTATATAAACTACTATGTAAATACTACTTGTTATTCCATTTACAGCTCATCCCCAGTGCATCCCATAATACTCTAATCACACATTTGAAGGATTTATAATTCATTGTTCTGCCCAATACAATAGTGCTTCAATGCCTGTGTCCAAATTATACACACACACACACACACACACATATTATATATATATACTTATATAAATACATACACACATACATTAAAATTCGGTGGCCAGACTTCTGATGATTAGCCTCTCTAAATTTCCTGAGGTCTCTCCTGAGATTTCAGTCATTTGGGTACTACTAGAAGCCTTTACAGGCTGGGAAGCTGGATAAGCCAGGGTTTGTCCTCATTTATCTCTCCCCACTCCACCACAACGAAACAAGAAAATACAGTAGCCTATTAGTGGAGAGAGGAGTCTTTATTTGTACTTATTTAATAAATGTTTCTGGACTCTTCCTTATTTTTCTAGGTATCAGCCCTGTGCATCAACCACAGTGCTTCATAATTAATGGCCCCTTAATAGAGAGACAGCATGGTACAGAGAAGAAAGAAATATGGAGTTGAAGGACCTAGGATTTGAACCTTAATTCTGCTATACTTATTGCCTGTTATCTTGGAATTTCCTCTAATTGTTCTCAGTTTTCTCATCTATAAATGAGGAATTAAAATATATGATCTCAAAAGTCCCTTTTCTAGTTTCAAATTCTGTTTCTAAATGTTTACTGAATGATAATCACAAAAAATCATTTCTACCTTTAGTTTTTCTTAAATATATTCTATGTTCTTTAGGAATTTATTTTCTTCAAGTATTTTAATTGATACATTAGTGAAATGGAAGAATTTTTAATCCAGCATGATTATACATATATATATATATATATATATATATATTTTTTTTTTTTTCCTATTTACAAAGATTTTACTTGGATTTATCAACATGGCACAAGAGATGGAAAATAGGGGTCAGAGAGAGTAAGACCTACAATCAGGACTTTGAAATACTATCTGGGTAACTCTTGTAATTCTTATTTCATGCATGCCCTGCAGATAATCTCTAAGGCTATATGTTGTTTAATAGCAGCAGATGTACATCATTAAAGACTATTTCCTCAATGGGAATTCTCTCTGCCAAAAAAGTCATAGCTCTGGACAACAAGGAACATAAAGGAACATTATACTAGAGATGGGAGGGAGAAGACATATGGCAATCTAAGAACAGTCACACTGGGAAAAAAAACAAACAAACAAAAAAAGGTGGAATGGAAAGGACAACTAGAGAGCCAAAGTTGAATTTTAGGGTAGCAAAAGAAGACAGAGGATGGAATATGGAGAAGAGAAGAGAAAGAAAGCTGAATTATTTAATCCAAATAAGGTAACATGAAAATTTCTACCCTTTACAAAAATGTCCTTTGCATTTGTGTTAATCTATTAAGGAAAGGTGCTAGACTTCTGACAAGGTATTTATATTCAGTAGTTTAACCTGTCAATACAGGACTGTTATCTTTTTTTATTCTAAGTCCTTATTTTATGGAGGCAAAAAAGTAATCTAAAATTCAAAATAGGCTTTACTAGATATATTGTTATAAGACACAAGCAAAAAGATATCCATACAACACTAAAAGTGACTGTTGTTATCATATAAAGCAATAAAATATTAAATAAATAAAAAGCATATAAAGCATCAAATATGTGTTTGTGTGTGTGCTAAGTAATTTATACTTTTCTTTTAGCAATAGGGAACCATCAAATATCTCTGAATAGGGAAAGGAAAGAGTACAATTAGTTTATTAGGATGATTATTTCAGCATGTGCCTGGAAAGATGAATGATAATAATAAGAACTAGTATTTACATAGTGTTTTGATTTTTGCTAAGCACTCTACAAATTATCTTATTTGACCTTCAAAACAACTCTAGGTAATTCCAATAGACTTGGCTTTTCTGTTTGTTTGTTTTTAAATTTTATTTATTTTTAATACACATTGCTTTACGAATCATGTTGGGGGAGAAAAATCAGAGGAAAAGGGAAAAAACAGAGGAGAGAAAAAAAACAGAAAAAAGAAATGAACATACCATGTGTTGATTTACATTCAATATCCATAGTTCTTTTTCTGGATGCAGATGACATTTTCTGTCCAAAGTCTGTGGGGATTATTTTGGATCACTGAACCGCTGAGAAGAACCAAGTCTTTGATCATCACACATTCTTGCTGTTATTATGTACAATGAATTTCTGGTTCTGTGTTCTGCTCAACAACAGTTCATGTAAATCTTTCCAAGCCATTCTAAAATCAGCTAAAATCTAAAATCAGTTTATCATTTTTTATAGAACAATGATAATCTATTATCTTCATATACCGCAATTTGTTCAGCCATTCCCCAATTGATGGGCATCTACTCATTTTCCAATTCTTTGCTACCACAAAAAGTTCTGCTACAAACATTTTTTGCACATGTGGGCCTTTTACCCTTTTTATGATTTCCTTGGGATACAGACCCAGCAATGGCACTGCTGGATCAAAGGGTATGCACAGTTTGATAGCCAGATTGGTCTCCAGAATGGTTGGATCATTTCACAACTCCAACAACAATGCTTTAGTGCCCCGTTTTCCCACATCCCCTCCCACATTTATCATTATCTTTTCCTGTCATCTTAGTCAATCTGAAAGGTATAAGGTAGTACCCCAGAGTTGTTTTAATTTAAATTTCTCTAATTAATAGTGATTTAGAGCATTTTTTTTCATATGACTATAAGTAGTTTTAAATTCATCATTTGAAAATTGTCTGTTCATATCTTTTGACCAGTTATCAATTGGGGAATGACTTGTATCCTTATAAATTTGACACAGTAATTTACCTGCTTTAGAAATGAGACCTTTATCAGAAATACTGACTGTAAATATTTCTTTCCAGCTTTGTACTTTCCTTTTAATCCTATTTGTTGGTTTTGTTTGTGCAAAATCTTTTTAATTTAATGCGATCAAATTCGTCCATTTTGTCTTGTTCTCTGATTCTTCTTTGGTGATAAATTTCTCCCTTCTCCAAAGATCTGATAGGCAAATTATCCTTTGTTCTTCTAATTTGTTTATGCTATCATCCTTTATGCCCAGATCATGTACTCAATAGACTTGTGATAGAGAGAGCCATCTGCATCCCAAGAGAAGACTACAGGGACTGAATTTGGATCACAACATAGTATTTTCACCTTTGTTGTTGTTATTTGCTTGCTTGCTTGCTTTTTTTCTCATTTTTTTCCCTTTTGATCTGATTTTTCCTATTCAGCATGACAAATGTGGAAATATGTTTAAAAAAAGTGTACATCTTTAACTTATGTTGGATTACTTGCTGTGTAGGGGAGGAAGAAAAATTGGGAACACAAGGCTTTACAGGGATGAATCTTGAAAACTACCTTTGCACTCATTTTGAAAAATAAAAAAATACTCTTATTATTTAAAAAAAAAAAAACACAACCTTAGGTGGTGCCATTTTTTCCTTGTTTTCAGATAAGGAAACTGAGATTATGTGAGTTGCCCAGAGTCACACAGCTATGAAGTATATGAGGATGGATTTGAACTCAGATCTTTCCAATACTATAGCCACTGAGCTCTCCAGATGATAATATTAAGCCAGTTGTCATATATTACCCATGAAGTCTTAGGTCCAAGAAGCAGAGCAAAAACCATTTTAGAATGTATCAATGACCAGAAAAAGTAGATAAGCTGGTCATGAAGAAAAAAGAGGCAAATGATGGACAGATTCTGTAATGCTCTGAGATACAAAAGAATGAAAGGAAGTTATTAATTGAAGAATGGAATAACTCTTCAGTGATGAATTTAGTGAGACATACAAAAAATTACCTAGATAAGAGGGATAGCAATCTGTGTCAGTGGAGGGTATACCCTTGCACAAGAAATCTTTCAATTCACCAAGCAACTTTTACGAGAGTACATGCATGTTTATATGCACACTCCTGAACACATCTAAAACAAAGATAAAATGATTTTTCAGAATTGTGTCTGGGTGATATTTGAAAATTCTATAAATTATAGACTGGTGGAAGCTGGATGCACAGTGAGATATGGAATGCCGTATCATTCCACAGACAAATGTTCTAACAAAGCATATTGGCAATAATTTTGAGTATTATAATATGTAACATGCAATAATAATAATAATGTATTAAAAATGTGTAATGAGAAGCATGCCAGCAAATACATAGTTTATAGAACTATAAAGATATAGGACAATGTAGCTCAGCATAGTCAAAGCTGGCCCCACAAGGAGCCAGAGAAATTGAATTTGAATGCAAGTTCCTCTTCTGTGGAGCTCTGGACTTGTTGAAGTCACTCAATTTCCAGGGAATCTCAATTTTCCTCAATTTAGCTTGTATTAATTATACCTCACAGACAAAACCTAAATCAGGGGTTCTTAATGTTCAAGTTTCATACACTTTTTAAAAATATTTTAATAACTATTTCAACATAATTGGTTTCCATTATCTTCTTATAGATTTTATTTTATGCATTTAAAAACATTATTCTGAGAACTATCAAGTCAAAAGAAGTCACTTTAAAAAAGTATAAGAATCTTTACATTAAATGGGAAAACACTACTCAAATCTGGGCTATTGTCAGTGCTGCTGCTGCTGCTCTTATTGTTGTTAAAGATTTCCAGAAGAAGCTAGGTGTGCCAAAAATAGAGCCCTAACTTTTTAAGGTTACTATCTTGGAGGGCAGCCATACAATCTTATAAAGCATCCTTTAGCTCAACTATCAAAACCAGATTATTTTCCTCTGTTTTTACCAGGTATCACATTTTCCATTGCTATTAAAATTTTCACTGGTTCAGTGCCTGATGTGTTTATGTCTGGCACTGTTTCTTTCAGGCTCTGAGCTTGAGGGCTGATTTTAAATTTCCATGTGGTTATATAATGATGACTTTTTTATTTTTCAAGAGACAAGAGATGAAAGGAGCCCTCTATTAGGAGACAAGAGATCCATGAGCTAGTCCCGGTCCTCTATTATTGGAATGAATGACTTTGGACTAGTCATTCAGCCTGTTCAATTCATAGCATCATAGACCCATAAGGAAAAGAGCTCTTAGTAGTGATGTGGTCCAGTCCCTTTGTTTTAAATATGACAGCACTGACAGCTAAAGGGCTTAAGTTATTTGCTCCATATCACATAGTAAGCTAAAGGAGAGTGATTCTAATTCAGATCTTGGGCCTCTCCAAGATCAACATAATTTCCACTTCAACACATTGCTTCCCTGTCTCAGTTTCTTTATAAGTGAGCAGGGTTGACTATTCTAAGGTCATAATTATATGAACCTCTTTTACAGCAATGAAAGTGTTTAGAAAATGGATTAAAGAATGTTAGAACTGGAAAGGAACTTGGAGACCAGAGAATTGGAGGGTTTTAAACCATTTTCATGACATGGACCCTATGGACAGTCAGGTGGAGCCTATAGACCTTCCAGATTAATGGGGTTTTATGCATATTTTATTTTATGCATAAAATGTGTGACATTACAAAAAGGTACCAATCATATCAAAATAAACATGTATTTCTCCCATTCAAGTTCACAGAATTCTTGCCATTTATTCACAGACTGCTGGGGAGCCCAGGTTAAGAACTTCTGATCTAATCTAACATCCTCATTTTAAAAATGAAGAAATTGGAACCTGAGGATGTTGAATGTCTTGATCTCAGCCACTCAGCTAATAAGTGGAAGATCTGCTAATCAAGTCCAAGTCTCCTTACTCAAAATCCACTCTGATGCCCCTAAGGTCCACCATTATACCCTTGCTAAAGACCAGCATTGATTCATCAACATTTAGAGGCAATCCTACAGTCTTATAAACTATTTAAGGAGGACACAGGCCCTGACAGGCCTTACTTACACTAATTGAAAAGCTTTAAGTATAGACCTAAGGACAGACAGCAATGAAGGACATAGTCTAGTTGAGCATGAAAAATCTCACCCCTAGGGAGACTTAGCAATTGAATGAAAAATTACTTTTGCAATGGTAAATCATAAAGCCTATCTTCTAAGGCATAAAAGAATTGCGATCAGCATTGGAGGCAGGAGTGACAATACTGATAATGAATTCATAGATTTTTTTTCAGTACTAAAGAAATCAAAATATATTTATATATATATATACATATATTTTATGTATATTCATATATACATTTTAATGAGAACATTTCATTTTATAGCCACTAATAGTTATTTATGAATTAAGAATAATTTCTAAGAATTAAAGATAATTATGATCAATAACACAGAAGGAAAAAAATATATTTAAAGTAACTTTAGATTTTGATAACAATTTAGAACCAGGCCTCAACCTCCTTTCTGGCCTTTAGTGTCATGCTATCTGCACTCTGTACGTCATCACCACTTCCTGGAATGTTAAATTACCCCACCTGCCCCAAAACATTGTGGTTTCTCACACAGAAAAGATATTAAAAAAATCTTTTGCTATATCTCATTCAGAACCAGGCTTCCTCCTCACTTCCTAGACATCAGCTCCAAATCATGCACATACTACTCACCTCAACTGTGTACTAGGTCCTCTTTGGATATTGTCTTCCCCTATTATATTATAAGCTCTGGGAGGTTAGGGACTATATTTCTTGACTTTATTTGCATTTTGAGTGCTTAATACAGTGTCTGGCACATAGTAAGTGTTTAATAAATGCTTTTTCTATCTGATTTCTTGCTACAAAGAAATTTGAAACAGAGATTTTTCCAAAACTTTTTATCATGGAGATTATGTGAGAGAAGTAAAAACTGATCCAATAAATTGTATCACTCAGTTCAAATGAAATGACATTCCAAAGAACTATTTACAGATAAAATAGCTTGATATCTCCAAGAGTTAGTTTAGCCAAAGTTCAATCAAGAAGATGGGGGAAGGACCTGAAAGTACCTTATTGGTACTAAAATGCTATGATTTGACAAGTGTTTAATACTACCAGGAACAGCAATGAAAGATGAAGTGATTTGGGCCAGAATAAGGCAAGAAAAAGTGACAGCTCAGCAAGAAATAATGCATCTGAAAAAATTCCTTCTTTTGGGCTTGATAAAAAAAGATCTTAACACTATCATTTTATATTTTGAAAATGATAAAGTAATTTGTTTCAAATACTTATTCAGTAGGTCATTGGCTTTGTTTATGTTGGGGGATGGTTTGACCAATTTGTTCTTTTCCTGAAACTGCCAAAACAAAAGGGAAGTAGCAGAGTGGAATTCTTATTTTATTAAGAGATAGATAAACAGAAAAATAAAGAATAGCACTGTTCATCAGAGCGAGGCTCTAGAGACTGAGAAGGAGCAAGGCAGACTTCACAAAACTCCTTACTAACAAGATAAATAGCTGGAGAACTGCTCCCCAAGAGGCGGGGCATCCTTCTTGCCACTAATACAAAGGAAGGACAGGGCTGAGTCCATTGCAGGTGCTTATAATGCTCAAAGATTGATTGTCTTGTTGACTCAGAGACTGAGGAGGTTGTAAAAGATGACAAAGAGGAGATTCTATTACATCTTATGAAAGAAGACAAAGAAGTCTTAATTCTTGCCAGGAAAAAAAAAAATAGGCTTTTTGCCAGGTGCCTGAGCCAAGTGTAGATGGAACCATTTATGAAATGTTGTATGAATTTGATGCCTTGTAATATGAAGAAACATGAACAAAGAATCCATGCCTATTTTGTTTAAATTGCTAGGGGATTCTTAGTCTGATGTCCCTTCTGTGTTTTTTCCCCAAAAATGATAAGTTGCCCAGTAGATAAAGCCACCTGGAATCAAGAAAGCCACAATTCAAATCCAGCCTCAAATATTTCCTAGTTCATAGGCAAGTTGTATCCCTCAGTTTTCTCATCTGTAAAATGAATATAGTAATAGTGTCTAAATCCAAAGGTTATTGAAAATAAAAATGAGAAAATATTTGTAAAGCACTTTGCAAATCTTAAAGCACTGTTTAGATCCTATAAATCTGGTCCTTTGCTCACTCATTCTCTTGACTCTCCCATTTCTGGTTATGATACTTCCAAGTTCTGAATCTCAGAAACAAATTTGGTTTCTCCCTTTCTATCACCTTCATGCATTTAGCAAATCTCCAAAGCCTATCACGTTTCTAATTAAGAAATGTTTCTTCAATAAGCTCCCTTTATTCTAGCCCCACTATCAACAGTCTTGAATGTTTTCATAACCTTTGGTCTGTGCCATTGCTTCCAAATAATCTTCCCAGATTCCTCTCTCCTCCATTTAATTTTATGCATTACTATCAGATAAATCTTCTAAAAGATCATGCTATCCCATCCCATTCTTGTCCCAATTCTCACTGAATTAAAATTACCCCTTAAGTACAAACTCATTTGCCTGGGATGTAAGAATCTCTCTTATTCTTTCTAAATCATAGAAAACATCACCAGTGCCTTATAGGGAGAGGATCTTAAGTAAATAGGAAAGAAGAAAAAGGAAAAGGGAGAGAGGGAGAGAAGGAAAGAAAAAAAGGAAGGAAGGAAAGAAAAAAGGAGGGAAGGAAGGAAGGAGGGAAGAAAGGAAGGAGGGAAGGAAGGAAGGAGGGAAATAGGTAGGGAGGGATGAAAGGGAAGGAGGGAGGAAGGGAAAAAGGTGGAAGAGGGAGATATAGTAAGAAGGAAAACAATTTATAGAAAGTAATGAAGTAATGTGGCTATGAATTCAACTAGAGAAAAAAGATTCATGTAAAATTGACCTGAAATTAATAAGTTGGTCCACTTTGACAAGTTCCCTTAAAATTGTTTAGATCAATTGCTTAGATATGTAACAATTGTTGGTTGTTATTGTTTAGTTGATCTGTCATGTCTGACTCTTTGTGACCCATTTGGAGTTTTCTTCTCAAAGATGGCTATAGTAATTTGCAATTTCCTTCTCTAACTCATTTTACATATGAGGATATTGAGGCAAATAGGATTAAGTGACTTGCCCAAGGTCACACAGTATTCATGTCTTACTGACTTAATTGCTTTCAATTTTGCTTTTGCTTTTGCAAAGAATTCTAAATTGACCAAACTGTCAACAAAATATAGCTTATAAGGGAAAAGGACCCACACTTGCAGAAATGTTTGTGGCAGCCCTTTTTGTAGTGGCAAGAAACTGGAAACTGAGAGGATGCTTATCACTTAGAGTCTGGCTGAGTAAATTATGGTACATGAATGTTATGGAATATTATTGTTCTATAAGAAATGATCAGCAAGATGATTTCAGAGAGGCCTGCAGAGATTTACATGAACTGATGCTAAGTGAAATGAGCAGAACCAGGAGATCATTATACACGGCAGCAAGAAGACTATAGGATGATCAATTCTGATGGACATGGCTCTCGTCAACAATGAGGTGATTCAGATCAGTTCCAAAGGGTTTGTGATGAAGAGAGCCATCTGCACCCAGAGAGAGGACATTGGGAACTGAATGTAGACCACAGCATAATATTCACTCTTTTTTGCTGTTGTTTGCTTGTATTTTGTTTTCTTTCTTTTTTTTTTTTTTTTCCTTTTGGATCTGTTTTTTTTTTTTTTTTTAACAGGATTATATGTGTGGAGATATGTATAGTGGAATTGCACATATTTAACATATATTAGATAAATTGCTAACTGGGGGAGGGTGAAAGGGAGGGAAAAAATTAGAACATGGGGTTTTGTAGGAGTGAATGTCAAAAATTATCCATGTATATGTTTTGGAAATAAAAAGCTATAATTAAATATATATGTATATGTATATCTATATATGTATAGCTTGTCCCCTCAGGATACTAAAGTATTCATTCATTCCAGAGAGAATTGTAGACTGTCAGGTGATAATAGCCATAATTTCTTGAAATAAAATAATTTCTAGTTGTTGTCTTAAACAGACTTTGCTTATTATGTCACAGAAGTTGGGCTCCATAAAAGTTTCTAACATAGGAACACACTGAAAATTCTCATGATTTTCCTTTTATTCCTTATGGCATATAAGAAAAGACCAAAGCTAACAAAATCACAATCAGCTACATGTTTAATGGACTCATTCTATGCTTCAAGAACAATGTAATTAATAAAGCCATCTCCTCCAATTACTCCATAACCTCTAGTCATGCTACTGAAAGTGCTCTGTAACACTGAAATCACCATCACTGCTCCTGTCACCAGAGAAATCTGGAAAATACTGCTTCTTGGGATTCCTGGGAGATTTTAGGAGTAAAGTAAATAGGTAATACTGCCCTTACTGAAAGAGAAAGACTTAGGAAAAAAGTTAAGAAAAAGGAAGGAGAATGAAGACAGGGACAAAAGAGGAAGATAAGAGGAAGATAAAGGATCATAGAGATCTAGTAGAAACATTATAGCAGGGCTTCTTAAACTTTTTCCACTCTTGACCTCTTTTTATCCAGGAAATTCTTATGTGACCCTGGATATGTAGGAATATAAAATAGGTATACAAATCATTTACTGAAAATACATCATAATTTCACAACCCCTACATTCACTTATGAGGCCCACAGTTTAAGAAGCTGGACCTTAAATGTTATTCAACTTCCCACTCTTACAGATGAGGAATTGGGAGGGACAAAGTAATAATTGTGTAAGAGGGTAAAAAACTGAAGGGTGGGGGAAAGAAGGATCACTCAACTAGTAAATGTCCCAGGCTGAACTTGAATTCAGGTTTTTCTGACTCCAGATCAACTCTATCAAAAGATATATATCTTGCAACATGCAGATATCTAACTGCACCATGTACTTCTATCCATAGCTTCAACTTACAAATGTTGAGAAATATTAAAGGGGAGAGTCCCTTGAACTTGTCTTTTTGAGTTGCCATATTTTTCAGAAATATTGCACCCAAAGCCCTGAACATATCAAAGCTGTTGTTCTTGGATGAACACCCTGCCCTCAAACAACTGACGTAATTTGTTGTTTGCATCCCAAACAGGACTCTCAGTGTGTACTTGAGAGCTGAGACAGGTACCAGTCAGTCTGCACTAGAGTGGAAAACTGCAACTGGGACCCTTGTAGATAAGCAGATCTTCCCATCTTCTGAGCCTAACAGTTCCCAAGGAAAAAAGATGGGGCTTTTGCAGTCCCTTGCTCCAACCTAAAGAAATGCAGTCCTTTTCAAAAATCTTTATTGCACCTTTCATCCTCTCATACCACATCCCTTTAGATGGATCTAGCATCTGATTCTCCTTTTGTTCTACTATTATAAATTTGCAGACTTCTGCATAGATTGTGAACTCATTCAAATCCACATATATGTTCATTTCTGTTGTAATAAACCTAATTTTCACATAAGTTTCACAAGTTGTGACTCCCTGTTGACATAAGTCACTCGATGGGACATAAGAAGTCTGGTTTTGAACTCAGGTTTCACCACCACCATCACTTTTTCCTCTATGACAGGTTAGCAAAAAGAGAGGTAAGAAAAGAGAGGAGATGGAAGGGGACACTAGGGAGCTGAGGCTAAGGGGATAAAGAAGCAAAGTATTAGGACAAAAAGGTTGGAACAGAGAGCAGGGTAATAAGTGAGTATAAGAGGAGGGAGCAGGAGAAAAACTTCTGTAAACTCCATCAATGCAATTGTATTAATATTTTGGAGGCAGCTAGGTAATTAAGTAGAGTGCCAAAAACTCATCTCGTTGTGAGTTAAAATCTGACTGTAGATACTTAATAGCTATGTGACTGCAGGTAACTTAACCCTCATTTGTAAAATGAGTAAGTGAAGGAAATGACAAATCACGCCAGTATCTTTGCCAAGAAAACTGAAAATGGAGCAATGTAGAATTAGACATGGCTGAAAAACAAAACAAAACACTGAACAACAATATAATTCCAGGATACTATCAACTGGTTCTCTGAGAATATACATTCCTAGGTCTTCTACCTCTTGTATCCAGTTTCATCCTCTGTAAAATATTAGTCCCCTTCATTGAATTTATTGATTTATAAGGATGTTTTCTATATTTATGCTGTAAAACTTATGGTTTTGTATGAAGTTTTTAATATTCCAGTTCCCAAGACCCCTAAATACTGGCTCTTAGAACAGCAGTAAGAATGGCCTTAAATTTGAAATAATGCCTTTCTGCCCCCGCCATGGAAGCAGAGCCCTACTTTAACCTAAAATTAAAAGTCAATTAATATGCTGGAAAAATGAGCAAATAAAAAAGGAATCTGATCAAAGAAAATAACAGGGAAAATGAAAACACAAATTCAGAAGAAGACAACCAAGTCAAAACCTCTACATCCAAATCTCAAAAAATATTTGAATCAATCTCAGGACCAAAAAGAATTCTTCAAAAACTCAAAAAGAATTTTAAAAGTCAAATTAGAAAGGTAGAGGAAATATTTTGAAAAGAAATAAGTGATGCAAAAAAATCATGAAAAATTATTAATAGCTTAGTAAAGGAAGAACCTAAATCCACTGAAGAGAGGAACCCCATAAAAGCAGAATTGTTGAAATGGAAAAGGATACATCCAGAAAATCATTAAAAAGAATAACTCCTTAAGAAACATTTTTTAAAAGGTACAAAAATTCCCTGGCAAAAAAATAAAAATTTAAGAACAGAACTGGCCGAATGTAAAAAGAAATCCAAAAGCTCACTGACGAAAATAATTCCTTAAAAACTGTTATCAAAAACTTATAACTTCATGAGACATCAGGAAATAATAAAATAAAGTCAAAAGAATGAAAAAATAGAGGAAATGTTATATATCTCATTAAACAAACAAATGACCTGGAAAACAGATTCAGAAGAGAGAACATCGTCTTTCAAGAAATTACTGAGGAAAACTTCCCTGATATTTTAGAATGGGGGTAAAACTGAAATTGAAATCCACTGATCACTTCCTGAAAGAGATGCCAAAATGAAAACTCCCAGAAATATTGTAGCCAATTTTCATAACTTCCAGGACAATGAGAAAATATTGCAAATAGCCAGAAACAAAAATTCAAATATTGTGGAGCCACAGTTAGGATAATCCAAGTTTTGACAGCTTCTTCCTGTTGATGAACTGATGCAAACTGATGTAAACAGAACCAGGAAAACATTGTGCATTGTAACACCAATATTACACAATGATCAACTATGAATGATTCGCCATTCTCACCAATATAGCAATTCAAGAAAATTTCAAAGGACTGATAAATGAAAAATCTCTAATATCCTCCGGAAAAAAAAAAAAAAAAAAAAAAAAAAAAAAAAAAAAAAACTGAAACATACTTTTTAATTTTATTTTTCTCGAGGTTGAGGTTTTGTTTTGTTTTGTTTTTTGGTTTATGTTTTCTTTTATAACATGACTAATATAGAAACATGTTTTCCATGACTTGGGAAATTATGTTTCCATGAAACATAATGACCCATATCAAATTGCTTGCTTTCTTAATAAGGAGAGAGGAGAGAGGGGGAAAAATCAAATATTAAAAATTGTTTTTACATATAATTGTGAAAAGAAAATATAACTTAAAAATAAAGAATGTACTTGACATATAAAGATAACTATGACAGATGTTTTGCTATGAATGAGTTTACAATCTAATGCAGAAGAGGACAAGTACGGTCACATGACATACAGGAAGCAAATACAAAAAAATTTTTATAAGTCCTTTGAAAAAAATTGAGGAAATAAAGATAACTTACAACTGACAAGGTGAAGTCAGGGAAGCCTCCATGGAAATGGTTGTGTCTTCAGTTGAAGAAGGGAGCAAGAAAAGACTTAAGATTTTGATGAGTTGGGGGCAGCTAGATGATGTAGGAGATAGTGTGCTGACCCTGAAGTCAGGAGAAGCTGAGTTCAAATCTATTCCCAGACACTTAACATTTACTAGCTGTTTGACCCCGGGCAAGTCACTTAACACCAACTTACTTGCAAAAAATAAATTTAAAAAAAAAAAAAAAAAAAAAAAAAAGATTTTCAAGAGTCCATTTCAGGCAAGTCACAGAAATGGGAAAAAGCAAGGTAAGCACTAAGGGACAGAAAGTGCTCCAATTTGACTATGACAAAGAATATGGGAAGAGATATGAGCTTAGACTGGATGAATAGGTTGGAATCATGTTGTTAAAGAACTTGAATGCCAGAATTTGATTTAGGCACTGGATTTGAAGTAGAACACTTGGAAATAAAGGACTGCAGAGACTGAAAGTAGAGATAATAACTTGAAAATAATCTTTGGAGAGATGACTGGTACTATTCAAAATATATTAAGTCTTGAAAGATAATTTGTATAGAAAGAGGAGAGACCAAAGACAAAAACTTTGGGCATACCTGTTTTTAAGGGGAGTGAGAAGGCTAAGAAGGTAGAAAAAGAAATAGAAAAATGAAAGCTTCTATAGGCAGGGAGAAATAAAGAAGTCATGGAAATTGTAGAGGTAAGGGTAGTACAATTCAACTAAATTTAATAAACATTTATTAAGTTATTTACTTTAATGTTCAAGGAAATGACCATCATATCACAGAGACGTCAAAGAGGATACAAAATAGGGAACTGTTTATTGTTAAGAAAGTCATTAGCATTGTTGAAAAAAGCTATTTCATTAGGGCATAGAAACAAAACCCTTCATTATAATGGGTCAAGCAATAAAAGGATACTGAAGGAATAGCCCAATATTCCTCTCTCTCAATATCAGTGAAGGCAGTTTTTCTGACTCACTGACTGAAAAATTAAAAACATGACTTTCCTGTGGCCACAAAGCAAACATGACTGATTTTCAGCCTAATATTCCCCAGAGCATTATAAAATAAATTCTGAGCTAGACCTTAAAGTAAGTATCATTTCCCACAGTTACCATGCTATCAACCATGCTACAATATTGCTGAGACCAAGGTTTGATAAATCATATGAAGAATCTTAACACTGATCTATCAAAAACTGAACTTGTTTACCTCTTGTTTAGGAGAATTTTTTTCTGCCAAAATTCCTAAGAAAAATACTTGGGTAAATTTATCAATTCTACCATTCAAGATCAAGTGATGGAAAAAAAATATTTATGACAGAAATAAGCTCAGTCACAGAAATCATATGAATTATGTGAAAACTGTCACAGATAGTTATGTAGGAAATGTGGAAATACATATAAAGATGGGTTTTTGCCAGTGGCCAAGTTGAAGAGTGTCAGAATTACAGTCACCATAAATAATGAAACTTAACTTCCAGGTGTTTCAGTTCACCAACTGAAAAGCACCTAAAGCAACTATCTAGAATTTAAGGCAGTATATCAAAAAGATTTCGAGTTTTTTCTGGGCTTTTCTCATATCTTAATCTCATACAACTGAATAAATTAAGTCTATATATGAGCAGAAGAATATATATGTATATATTATATATATATATTTAATATATATCTTAGGAAAGATTCATGCAATCATGAACTATTAGTATTGAGTAAATTAAAATATTAGTTTTCAATAGTTTACTAAAATGAACTCTCTGGATTTGCAGAGTAGATTCCAGGAGACCATGAGCAACCAATGAGGGGAGCTCAAAACTCAAAGGGATAAACCAAAGATTCAATTGTCTGAAAAGAAAGCACAGAATTACAGAATTTTAAGAGTTTTAGCAGACCTCAGCTTTCCCATATCCAAAGAAAAATCCCTAGTACAATATACCGGAATAGTGGTCATCATCACACTTCTACTCATAGACCTCCAGTGAAGGAAAATATAGTCACTCTTCAGGCAATCTATTCCATTTGTTCTTGTAACTAGAAAATTTTCCCTTTTTTTAATTTCCCTCGTTGCTTTTGCTTTTGCTTTCTGGAGCCAAAAAGATTATATTATCCTTATTACTGATATTGTAGGTGCCTCTTTATTTCTCTATGTAACCTTTCCCATTGACCCAAGATAAAAATAACCAGTCTTTCAAACTTCACATAGCATTTCATTTAGAAAATACTTTAAATTCTTCTCTCTCTCCATATTCTGATTTGTATCATAAACTCACTTATCCAACTATAAATATGTTTCAGGCAAAGGCTGGGTTATTTCATCTATATATACCCAATGCATAACACAATACCTTAAGCATGTAAATAATTTATTAAATCTTAGTTGAAGTGGATTGTGTTATGTCCAATAATTACAGTCAACTGAATGAGTTCTACTGTGTGTCATGTGTGTTTTAAATTTTCCTCAATAACCAGGTGACAAAATAGAGAGCACAAGTAATAAATTCTTGTCTGGAATCAAATTGAGAGAATTTCAAAATTCAAAGCAGCCTTGTAAAGTTAGTGAAGTGTTTAGAAGTACACAGGATGACATCCAATAGGAACTCATGCTGAGTATGATTACAGTAGATAAAACAATTACTCAAATGCAATGTAGGGAAATGATTGACTATGTAAAAGTATGTCTGAAATAAGTCTCAAGATTAGTGGACCAGAAACTGAACATGAATTAAAAAGCTGGTGTAAAAAGGCAAGCACAATGTTGGAGAATAAAAACATGAGGACAAAATATGAGGCTAAAGAGGAGATTCTTTGCCTCAGTTGTTACCTAGCCTTAATCACTGAATGGGGGGAGCGTCAGTCAAACTGAGACCTGTTGAAAACCCTAGCTTAAAAAGGTCCAGATCTCCCATTCCATCCAGGGCCATCTCCAGTCATCCTGATCCATATCTGGCCACAGGACCCAAATAGTTCTGGAGGAGAAGGTGAGGCAGGTGGCCTTGCACGGCCCTCCCTCCCTTAAATCCAATTCACTTGCATGTCATGGAATCACTTCCTTTATATCATGATTCTCTTCTAGAACATAGGGCAAACGAAAACAACTCTTTGCTCTAGTGACACTAATCTCCTGGCCTTTCCATGAACAACTCACTCCCATCTTTGGATTCTGGGAACTTTTTTTCTGTCTTACATACTTCAAATGCTTTCCCTCCCAATTTCCACCTATCTTTCCTTTTCTCATGATTTCCTTTAAGTCCCAACTAAAATTCCATCTTCTAAAGGAAACCTTACTCAACCTATCTAAACTCTTATGCCTTTCTTTATTTCCTATATATTCTGTATTCTTTGTTGTCCAGCATTTAGCACAGTTGTAACATATAGTGGATGCTTAATAAATGATGCTTGCCTATGATTATAAGAAACTCACAATCAGTATGATAAAACAAGATCAGTAAATGCATTCTGGAAGTCATTTGGTACATTTTTGAATTCTCTCTGGATAGTAAGTTGCTGTTTAGTGTCCTTTAAAAATGCATTTTAGAAAAAACTCCTCCCTGGGAGTCAGTACAAGTCTGTAAGATATATCCTCCCAGACCATGGTATTTATCTTGACTTACCTTTATCGACAGATTCTAACTGCTGCCATGAGAGAATTTTCTAACTCTAAATTTTTTTTAAATGTTTATTCCTTGTTTTTCTTAAAATACAACTGTATCAAATCATGAAACCAACAGGTACTGACTTTGCTCTGCATCTTGTTCCATCCTCTTCCTCCCTCTCTTCCCTCTCAGAGGCTTCATTCAATAAGGACTTTGGCTGCTGGTTAAAATACTCATCTTGGTTTTTAATCAATCCAGATTGTTGCAAACTGTTTATCTGGCATACAGAATCCTACAGAACTAGAATTTCAATAGTGTCTTAGCCAAGAATTCTGCACCAGAATAGTAATAACAACGTGAGAGAGAAGCCTGTTGAGTCAAAGTAGGATTTCACAAGACAAAGCCAACTCTTCAGATGAAAAGTGAATGAAATTGTAGTCATTCATCCAGATGCTGGCTCTGTAGGGAAAGCTTTTAGACTTATAGAAAAGATGGGACTCACAGGGATGAGATTTTCCCTTTTCATTTGGATTCCTTGTGTCATGTATACATATCAGAAAACCATAATCGTTGTCAGGAGTTAAGATTCATGGCAGAGATAAGGACCAAAAGACTATGGGTGGATATTGAAAGGAAAATATTAGTGTATAACTCCACCCCTCTACCACAAGAATTCAGATTATCTATTCAGTTTTAAAACTGAAGTTCAACAGAATGCAAGTGAATAAGGAGGGTTTTTTAAATCTTTGAGAAAAAAAATAAAGTCTTTTATTATAGCCCAATCATCCATGCTCTCCTACTGGCTTCTTCCTCCTGTTCCCTCTTTGTGCTGATTCACCCACCTCATTTTTTGCCCTCCCCAAAATAATAATCTACTTCAGCTCTGTACCTTTCTCTTTCCCTTTCTCATTCCTCAATTCTTCTAACTAACAATCTCACTAAGGGACTGATATATTGAGTTCATAGATGTCAATACAATGTTCTTCTCAGTAACAATTATTTTTATTTTAATAGTGACCTTAAGAAATTTTTTTGTCTGTACTCATATGTACTCATAATTTTCCTAATTTAGAAACATATTTCTATCTTCTATTAAATTGGAGTTCCTAGAGGTCCTTACTTATGGTCTCTCAGCTAATATGTGTCAGGGATAGAATGTGAAATCAGAAATGGATTCCAAGACCATCCCTCTAACCATTATACCATGTTGTTTCTCCTGGGAACAACACCTTAACCTAAAAGGCTAAATGGAGGTCTGAGACAGAAGACAGCTTAAGAATAAGAGGACTTTTAGAGTCTTTCAAATCACATCTCAACAATGATGTGGTCCACTTTCTGTTGGAGTCAGCTTTCTATCCATATAAATGCCATACTCATGTAAATATCCATATAAGTGAAATTGTACCTAAACTTCTTGTTCTTTCCTATATTTTAAATCACATCAGCAACTAAAATGTTATGCAGTTCAATAGGTAGGTGGTTAAACCCAGATGTCAGCGATCCATTCTACAAAACAAAGTGATTTTGATGACAGCGTTGAACATAGCAATAGAATATAAAAACCAAACATAAATTAATCTGTGGGGAAAATATACTGGCTCCTCAATAGTTTTAAAAATATATAATTTAATGAAGGTTTAGAAACTAACCTTTTCCTTCCATACTAGAGCAGATTTTTAACTTTCACATTCATCACCTACATTCAAATAGATTTTCTCTCTCCAGTATTGTTATTGACACTCTTCTCTCAGGTGAGTCATGGCAAAAAGCTCATTTCCTAATGTGGCCCATTATACTTAAAATAGCACTGCCTAGGGTTTCATTTCCTCTTATCTTTTCCATTTTCATCAGGTAAGAATTAGGGGAAACATTGCCATGAACCTTTTTGTATCATGAACCTTTGGAATCTTTTTTAATCTCATCCCATTAGTTTCCACATTACCCAGGAAATACAAGAAATAGCACTACAGCATCCTGCTTCATTCAGTTAATGGGACTGTGAAAACCAAATTTACTCTAATTTTCAAAAACAAGAGGAAATTACTTGATTTTCTGAATAATCAAAAATATTAAGCAATGAGGTCAATAGCACACAGAGATCATGAGAAACCATTGCTCTTCTTAATCTTAGTGTCTAAATGCCAAAACTCATGGTTTCCATTTTATTTTTTAAAAAATGGTCAAACAATTTGATTGTATCATTTTACTGTGTCATTCTTTCTATTATATCAAATATTCAGTATGGGGATATAAGCATTTTATCTGATAGATGTTAGTAATTGTTACTCATTAGTCAGCTTTCATTAAAATCACCTACAAACTAATCTCTGTACTTCAATTCACAGTCAAATAAAGAATTTTATTAGCTTGGCACATTTTTTTCCTTTTTAGACTCAGATTTTCTTTGCAGGAAATTGTTTTAAATAAATAAAGGTCTAAAATCACTCAACATTACAATAGGAAGACTAAGATGTTTACAAAGTATGAATATTTGATAAGCTGTCAGGAGGCAGCTTCACCTAGAATGGGGATTGGTGACCCTTACCTCATATTTCTCATGAAATTTGACTCTTCCCACCTAGAGAAAGGGCAATTAAGTGGCACAGTGTGTAGAGCACCGGGTCTGGACTCAGGAATACCTGAATTCAAATATGGCCTCTTAATCTTACTGTTAAATACAAAAACTCATTTCCATTTTATTAAAAATAAATGATCAAGCAATGTTACTATAGCTTCTTACCATGACATTCTTTCTTTTGAACCAAATCATCAGTATGAATATAGCACAGTGGATAGAGTCTTAGCATCAGGAAAGACCCAAGTTAAATCTGTCCTCAGGCATGTCACTTGTTTGCCTCAAGTTTCCTCAACCATAAAATGGAGATAATAATAGCATCTACCTCCCATGTTGTGAGGATCAAATGATATGATATTTGTAACCAGCACAATGCCTGGAACACAGTAGGCAATATAAAAATTCTCTTCTTGCTCCCCCTTATTGATCTCAATATCAGTGTTTTAATGAAGATTATACTAAGAAGTCTTAGGTTCTATTCTAAACTCTGCAACTAAATTCTTGTATTTTATTAAAGCATATTATCTGAGTTTCCTCATATGTAAAATTAGAATATTTAATTATAGAGGCCATATCAGGCAGTATCTTAGAGAATGGATAATTTGTAGATAAAACAATCAAATCATAATAAATCTTTAGTGACCTCCCAGATCTTCGCCCTACTCTCCCAAAATAGTATTTTGATTTGAAACTGAAATCCAAAATAAAGTCAGGCCCTAAAAGTTTTGGTTTTAGAAACGGCAAGCAGGAGAAATTTGCCATCTGGAGCTAGGCTGCATTCAACTTGGGTTGGTGGCACAAAAGCTAAACTGGGAATGCAATCAATACTTGCAATTTAGCTTTTAAATATGAAATGATTTGAAAGCAAGCCAGGCATCTCTGAAACTGTGGCAAAAAGCAGCCATGAGGGCTAGAGAAGCACAATGTTTCTATGAGAAGTGCAACTCCTTCCTTCCATTAATAGCACTTTGCAATATTCTAGACATCAAAGGAAAAACTATACTTTCATTCAGTTAAGTCTATATGTTAAAAAGCTTCCGGAAAGGGGGGATATTAGAGGAGGTAGGGGCAAAGTAGGGCTTTCGAGCTTTATTTTAATGTAACTAAATTGGAAGCAAGTCAATACTTCTTGGTTTAATTTCCTAAAAGTAAAGAATTTTTTAAAAAAGCAATTGCATCAATATTAGTGCAGAAACCATAATATCTGGGGTAACTTTAGAGACTGGAAATTTGTATGGAAAACTGTCAAGGTAAAACAGATTTAACTAATAAAATCTGGGCAACATCCTAAGTTATATCTATAGGACTCTGTCTTTAAAAATGTCAAAAATTTTTCTCAAAAGAAAGTTTTTCAAAGATAAATAGGATAACAAGAAGTCAGCATTTTCCAGTGGATAGGAAGCAGAAGATATTGACTCATCTTATATCTACTGTTAATGAGAAGTGTAATCTTGGGAATGTCATTTGCCCACAAAGAGACTAAATTCTTTCCTCTATAAAAGGAAGGCCTCAAAAGCAAAAAAAAAAAAAAAAACTGGAGGAAAAATTTTTTTTTCATCCAAGTGTTCTGATATAGGCCTCATTTCTAAAATATAGAAAGACCTGACTCAAATTTATAAGAAAACAATGTTCAGATGAATAAATTAAAACCATTTCTAGTCATATAAAATGCCCTAAGTCACTATTGATTAGAGAAATACAAATTAAGACAACTCTGAGATACTACTACACACCTCTCAGATTGGCTAAAATGATGGGAAAAAATAATGAGAAATGTTGGAGGGGATGTGGGAAAACTGGGACATTGGTACCTAGTTAGTAGAGTTTTGAACTAATCTAACCATTTTGGGGAGCAGTTTGGAACCATGTCTAAAAAGCAATCAAATTGTGCACACCCTTTTGATCCAGCAATGTCTTTACTGGGTCTATGTCCCAAAGAGATCATTAAAAAGGGAAAAGGACCCATATGTGCAAAAATGTTTCTAAAAGCCCTTTTTGTAGTGGCAAAAAACTGGAAACTTATTGGATGCCCATCATTTGGAGAATGGCTGAATAAATTATGGTATATGAATGTTATGGAATATTATTGTTCTATAAGAAGCGATCAGCAGGATGATTTCAGAGAGATCTGGAGAAACTTATATGAACTAAGTGATACTAAGTGAAGTGAGTAGAACCAGAAGAACATTGTACACAGCAACAAGATTATATAATGATCAATTCTAATGGATGTGGCTCTTTTCAACAATGAAATGTTTCAAGACAGTTCCAAAGATCTTGTAATGGAGAGAGCCATTTGCGCTCAGAGAGAAGACTGTTTGGGAACTGAGTGTGGATGACTACATAGCATTTTCATTTTTGTTGCTGTTGTTTACTTCCTTTTTTTTTTCTTTTGTGTTTTTCCCCTTTTTGTTCTGATTTTTCTTGTGCAGTATGGTAATTATGGAAATATGTATAAAATAATTGCACATGTTTAACATATATTGGATTACTTGCTATCTAGGAAAGGCAAAAAGAAAGGGAGGGGAAAATTTGTAACACAAGGGTGAATGTTGAAAACTATCTTTGCATGTATTTTGAAAATAAAAAGCTATTATTAAAAAAGGAAGGCCTCAGATTAGATAATCTTTACCGTTTCCTCTAACTCAAAAAATTATATTCTTTAATGAACCTGTACTGATAATTACTACTTCCAAAGATCAGAGTCAGTAATTATTTTAAGGAAGGCAAAAAATTTTTAAATTATTTTAATGTTATAGAATACACTCTGAATATGCTACATAGTCTGTAAGATGTCCAACTGTTTTCATACAATTACAAAATAAGAGGCTTTCCTTTAAGACTACCTTAATGCTTGTACTATTCGGTATGGTCATGATTTCATGGTAAAATTTTTACCAACCCCATTTATATTCAACATATATTTTTGGAGCACATTTTTTCCTATGGCTCATCTTAATGAAAATATTTGCTTAAGGAAGTTAAAGTTTAAGAAAAAGTTTTAACTTCTTTCCCTCATTTCCAATCATTTGGTCAAAAACATAAACATTCACTGTGTGTACAGGAATATACCAAGTGCTCTGGAGAAGTAAAATTTAATTGGACATTTACTAAGCATCTATTTATTATGTACAGAAAGCTGAAATAAAAACTTTCCCTAAGAAACTATGCATATAAAATAAGAATTTATCATTTAAAGGGGAACTAGCAACTAAGTTCAAATTGACGATCCACTTAAAAGATTAAAATATAGCAAAAATAGTAGGATATGGGGATAGGGAGTAATTCTTATTACAGTTTTCTAGACTTCTTCAAATCTTACCTAAAAACTTCTATAGGAAACTTCTCCCAATCCCTCTTAATTCTAGTGTCTTCCCTATGTTAATTATTTTGTGTGTGTGTATACATATACATGCATACACACATGTACATATATATAAAACATTATGTATAACATATGTGTATATATCATTATAAATACATATCTTTTTTGTATATATTTGCTTGTTGTCTCCCTCACTGGATAGTGAGCTCTTAGTGGGCAGGAATTACCTTTTGCCTCTTTTTGTATCCTCAGTGCTTGGCAAAATACCTGACAAACACTAAGTGCTTACCAAATGGTTATTGACTAATTAGTTAGAATTTATATTGTAAACTTCCTGGAGGAAGAGAACAAGCTATATTCTCTTTATATCACCCTTTACATAGAACGATGCCTTCTATATAGTAGGAACTCCTTTAACTGGCTTGTTGAATGAATGAAGACAGGCAGACTCTAGGTTAAATAGCCTTTGTTGGACTTTGGTTAGATAGAATTGTTTTCCAAGAAAAATCATCCAAAGTTCCAAATAATCAACCTATGATAATTTTGAATCACAGATTCAGAAATATGACATCTAACCCATTCCCCAAAATTTACATATCTCCTTTATAAGGTCATTTTGGGTACCAACTACATGCTTAAAATATCAAGAAAGTTATATACAAACAATTATGCCATGTTCAGTTTCCAGCTTTAAAATTCTGTTCATACTTTGCCTTCTTCCCTATACCTAAACTACTTGCAACCTTCAAGACTCAGTCTCCTAACTCAACCTCCATATACCTTTTCTTCAGGCACAGATGCCCACAACAATTTCTTCCATCTCTTGATTTCCTATTGCAGTTCGTCTATCTCATTTTAGTACCATGTAGATGAGACCTATTTACTAGGTAAGAGATAGCCAGGTTAAAATGACATGGACATTAGGTTGCAGATCATAAGACTGTAATTTGACAGAGAGATCTATTGCTTTCCAGGTATGTGACTAGGCACAGAATGCCTACAGAATGCCACAGAAATGTATAACAACCAGCTGTCTGAAATACACATACATACATAAACAGACAACACATATATGTACATATATATATATATATATACACATTTTTACAAAACATTTTTAAGCTTAATCATAATTACTAATATTTCCCCATTACTTTCTCAAGTATATACATAATCAATAAAATAATAACTCAAGCCCTAATTTGTAGCATGTACTAATTTTGGGGGTATAAATGCCTACAGTGAAAATTTAATAATCACCTTCCCAGCAGATACATTCTGGCTTCAGCACACCCCTATACATATTAGGAACTCAAAAAATATTTGGTGAATGAAATAAGAACTCCTTGCAACAGGAACACTACTCTAATAATCTAACAAGAATTCTATATATGTAGAAATTTATGAAAAAGGATAGAATTTTGGGATGCACTATACATTCCAGTCAATCATATATTTTTTTTGCAAAAGTTATACAAAATATGTTTTAAAAGACTGGTTCTAACTACCAATTGGTTCTAACTACCAATTTAAAAAAAAAAAAAAAACTTTTCCAGAATTTAACTTAGGTTCCTCTTCCAGCAATCTGTTGTGTTTTCTTAAGTATCTTACTTTTTAAAATCCTGGCTAACACAGATATTATTTATTATCTCGCTTGGTTAAGTTACTTTATACACACATAGATAGATATATGTACATACAGATATAGTATATACATATGTATATATATATATACATGTGTGTACATACATATGTACAAATCTATATTAATTTCCTAATTTAACTATGGTTAACTAGAGGAGCAATTTTGACTTCTGACCTCTAATTCTCTCCAAAGGCTCTCACCCCAGGAGAGTGAAGGCTGATGGCAAACTAAGAATTTTTGAAGAATTATCAGGAGGCAACTTCACCTAGAATGGGGATTAGTGACTCTTACTCAGAATTCCTCAGGAAATTTTATGCTTTCCATCCAGAAAAAGGGCAATTCTCTACTGGGTTTGGGGGAAAGGGGAAAAAGGAGAAAGAGAGAGTGAAACAGAAGAGACAGAGAAAGGAAGAGAAGAGAGACACAGAGACAGAGACAGAAAGAGAGAGACAGAGACAGAGAGAGAGAGAGACAACGACAGAAAAGTGTCTCTAAAGTTGGGCTTGGACAGCAAATGTATCTGCTACCATAACATTCAAAAACCAAGGGCAACTATTACACCCCAATAAGATTTCAGAGTATATGACCTTTGTCCCAAACAAACTGGGTCAAATTTCAGAAGCATAGAATCTTTGTCTTGTCAAAAAGTGTCAAGTTGGGGCAAAAACATATTTATAGTAGGTAATATAAAGTTATAAATACATGGCTCTCCTTACTGTCTGTTTCCAAATATATCAAAGATACTCAATCTGAGCTTATAAAATTTCAGCACTTTCTCAAAATTATGCAGAAGTGCTTTTTAATGAATCATAATTCTAGAGACAATCATTCTTGTCTTGGATTGGCTCTCACCCAATCTTCTAATTAGATCAAAATTTACCTTTTAAAACATACTAAGATTCATAAAGAGCTAATTATATATGTCCATCTTAAAATTATCTAGAACTAGCTATTCTGTTCATTCACTTCAGTTGAGTCTCACTTGTTGTGAACTCCATCTCGGAGTTTTCTTGGCAAAGATATTAGAATGGCTTGCAATTTTTTTTCCAGTTTATTTTATGGATGAGGAAACTGAAGCAAACTGAGTTAAATAACTTGTACAGAGTCACATAACTAGTAAGTATCTGAGACTGCAATGGACCTCAGATCTTCCTGACTGCAGGCACAATACTCTATTCACTACACTATGTAACTGCCTAAAACTGGTTATGCTACCTTGAAATATATTAAATAAATCTATGGACTTATTATTATTTATTTTAAAAGACCAGTGTCATCCAGCAAGAACTGTAAACAAATAGCTCTACTACTGAACTCAGAGACTGGACATCTAGAACCACAGTAAAAAAAAAAAAAAAAACAAAAAAAAACTCAATGGGACTTGCCAATAATACAAATATTTTTTTGGGGAAAGATGAAAATGGTGAGTGCTAAACACTAAAATCTGGTGTTTAGTTTATATCTGGGTTTATATCTTAATGAGTGAAAAAAACATTGAAATTCAAAAGACTTCTAGACTAGAAGGAATATAAATTAAATTACTGGAGATGATAATAAAAATTATCTAGAATAAGCTCAAAAGCACCAGATAAATAGATCTAATTAATGTGCACAATGATAGAAAAATAGAAGATCCATTCAACTGGACGGGTGCTAGATTTTTTTCTATTCCATATAGATAAAATAAGGCTTACAGAAGTCATGTGATTTATACAAGGTCACTCAGCTGGTAAGTGTTAAAACAAACTGGAACTCAAGTATTCCAACACCCTGTACTTCCACTCACATGACACAAACAACCAGTAAATATTTAATTATTTGGTTAATTGATTCATTGATTGACAAAGAAAAAGTGAACTAATATGTGTCCTTTCTAACTAATCTGATTCCACAAAGCTTCATGGTTTAAAGAATTCTGTGAGAGTTGGGAATTGTACAGAAATTGAAATATTTGGCTGCTATTGGTTAGTTGTATTTCAGTTGATTATAACTCTTTGTGACCTCTACTGGAGTTTTCTTGGCAGGGATACTAGAATGATTTGTCATTTGCTTCTCTAGCTTACTTTACAAATGAGGAAACTAAGGCAAAAAGGGTTTAGTGATTTCATACAGCCAATAAGTGTCTGAGGCTAAATTTGAACTGAGTTCTTCTTGACTCCAGGCCCAGCACTCTAACCATTATGCCATGTAGTTGCCCCATATTGAAGTAAACACTAAGCTAAAAAAGACACTTATTCTTTGGATTTATAGATTCACCCAAATGCAGTTTTAGTCTTCACTCTTTTCACAGACATGGAAAGATACAATAGATTGGGAAATGTAAAGATAAAATAGACTTACAGTGAAAGCTTTGTGATCAATTGTTGACAGTGTTATAGAGATAATCACCTCCAAGTTAGGTTAGGTGTTCTCTAAAGTCCTGTAAAGGTAGGAGATAGTATGATTCTACCAAGTGGCAAAACAGCTGGAGGCAAGAAGGATTGAATCCTCATAGATCTATTGATTACAAATGGAACCACAGAAGAATAAGGAGTTTAGAAAATGCAAGAGAAATCAAACAAAAAGGTCTGATGACACAAACATAACACAAAAGAGATTCAGAAAGGGAAGAATCAGTATGTCAGAAATGGTTTCTCATTCGAAAGTGATTTGAACACTTAACATTTTCTCTACTACCACCAAAACAAATATGAAACTCCAAAGAGATTTTGAATTAATAAAATCATGCACAAGTTTAAGATAAGAAAATTCATTTCAAGAAACTGATAGGGTTCTAGATTTAGAGCTGAAAGGGACCATTGAATCTACCTTGACCATTCTCCTTATTTTATGGACAAACTGATGCTTAGGGAGATTAAGGTTTGCCAAGTTCACACATATAGCAAGTCTTAAATTTAGATTCTCTTTCTCCAGAACCATTTTCTTTCCATTGTACCATGTTCAAGGGCAATGAAAAGCTGATATTCATGAGTAGTTACTGATGGCTAAGCATAGATCAGAATAGTCATAAAAGATAATGCCATTCTATAAAAGCTTTTATGTGGAAAGAAAAGAGAGAGGGGAAAGGTATCAAGGAATCATAGAATGTCATATTTGGAAAGGACATTAAAGGCTGCCTAGTTCTCTTCATATCTTACCAAGAATCCTATTTAAACTCAAGTCATTGTAATTCTTAAGACCAGAACTCTGGCTAAACAAGGAGATTGTGGAAGACAACATGTTAAAGTACTTTGCAGACCTGAAAATGTAGTCATTATCATCCTTATCATCATTATTTCTGTAAAGTTTTTTTCACAAGCACAGATTACAGTATATCTATGTCTGTTTAGTCCACAAGATTCTACTCTGGGTCCTTCCAAAATCATCCATAAAGATTCTATTTAACATGCTGGAGGCTATCTTCTGGATTGTTTTCATATTTTGTGTAAACCAATGCAAGCCTCAGATTGTTCAACTTATCCTTCAATCTTAAAAAAATGATCAACCACCTCATTTTAGACACATACATGGTTTAATGTGTTTCAACCAATTTATCATTTCAAGTCATTTAAAATATTGTCCTAACTACCCTTGTCAATTAATATATCACTTTTCTTCAATTTTTAGACTAACAAACATTTTAAGTTTATTTCCTTCTTGAGCCACAAAGCCTCTTCAAAAATAACAACACAAAGAATATTGTGTCTAATAGCAGCAATAAGGCAGTGTATTCCATTTAAACTCTGGGTCTTCTCTGATGATTTGTGGCTTTGAATCTGGAAGAAGATCCTATCTCTTTCTAGACCTAGCGGCATTTCAGGGATGAGATTAATGGAACCAAAGAGATGACAAGCCTACTCACCAGGTAGAGAAGATATTTCAGGGAATGGGGCAAATTTCAAGCAACAATCACTTGGAACTTTTATTAAATCATCAAACAGAAATTAAAATAAAGTGATTTACATGAGGAAATATGAAAATAATAGATGATGAAAAAAATGTCATCTAAAACTAACAAGATTTAGGATGCACATAACTAGCATATTATGGTGGGGAAAACATGAAACTTTAAGTCAGGAAAGATATTTAATAGCTGTGTGACTATGATAGTTATTAATTTCTCTGGGCCTAAACTCTTTATAAATAGTAAAGAGAATGCAGAAATTAGGATCAGAGAGACCTGAAATCAAATCCCAATTTGAACACTTACTAGCTATGTGACCCTGGGAAATCACTTTAACACTGTTCCTTAGATTCCTCTGAGGAACTTATTAAGAAGAGAGGGTCAGAATTGATGGTCTTTACGTTCTGGCTCCAAATCTCTAATCTCATGGGATGATGGAGTTCTTCATGGAATTTTTTGGAAGTAAAATGCTGGGTAAAAATTGTAAAGGGCTGAAACTCTTGAGTCAGTGCACTTAGGTTGGACAAGAAAACACTTAATTACTGTACAGCTAATTACTGATTGGACAATACTCTATAAGCATATGCTTGGAAAATGGCCCTTCTCACTATCCTGTGCTGGCTTAATTATTGGTATATATAGAGAACTGTAGGAGGGACTAAGAGGTGGAGTAAGACTAGCCAGGGTCACTTCTGGGCAGGAGAAGAAGAAGAAAGGTCATGGAGATTCTGCTTCCATCCAATTCAATCCTACCTCTAAAGACCAAGAATAAAGATCAAGGACTTTTGCTTATCCTGACTCTGGCTGATTCTAAGGTATCCAGACTGCTAACTTGGTCATCACAAAAAATGAACTAGCACTGAAAGCTATGGATAAAATTTGAGACTAACCATTAGATCTTTTTCTACAGCTTACTTAAAAATTCTCTTTATGATATGACAGTGTATTTTGGGAGAAATAATGGGAAAGAATGCTTTCAAAGTGTAGGAACTTAATCTAGCTACCAATGACATTTGGACACTTAGATGACACTACAGGGAATAGAATATCAGCCTTGGAGTCAGGAAGAACAATTTTCATGAATTTAAATCTATCCTCAGACACTCACTACTTGTATGACCCTGGACAAGTCACTCAATCCTATTTGTTGCATTTTCCTCATCTGTAAAATGAGCAAGAGAAAGAAATGGCAAAACACTCCAATATCTTTGCCAAGAAAACCCCAAATAGGGTCACAAAGAGTCAACTAATGACTGAAAAAACAACTCAACAACAACAAAATGATCGTAAACATGTCCAGTTTATATGCCTTGATAAATGTTGAATAGTTCTTCATAGTAATGGTAGGTTCTAACAGTTCCTTCATTTCATAAATTATTCAGCTGAAAAATATTAGAATTTCCCTCTTTTTTCTTACATTCTTCCCAAAAGCCAGTCATTTTCATAAATTAACAATAATAACTAAGCTTATGTTATACTTTACAGTTTAAAAAGCAATTGTACATACATTGTCTTAGACAATTAAGTGTAGTCCAATTAATAGAGGATTGGATCTGAAGTAAGGAAGACTTGGGTTCAAATCCAGAATCAGGCACTTCCTATATGAGACCCTTAACCTGCATCTGCCTCAGTTTCCTCTTCTGAAAAAATGAGAATATAACACCTACTTCCTTGGTTGTTATGAGAATCAAGTGAAATAACATAAAGTACTTAGAAACTATTATATTATTATCTCATTTGAGCCCTATAACAATTCTGTGAGTTAGATGGTGCAAATATTTTTACCTATGTTTAACATATGATTAAATGACTTGGCTAGGGTCACATAGCTAATAATCAGAGAGCTAGAATTCTAACCTAGGTCTTCTAACTCCAAATCCCACAAATTACACCATTACACACACACACACACACACACACACACATGTCATATGTCATATAACATATATGTCATATAACACAACCTCAATTAACATATGGAATGTTACAATAACCTACTAAACCTTTGATATATGAATATTCTATAACTCTCCTGGTGAAATGGATTTGCAAGCTCTTAATTTAGGTCAAATACCAAAACCAAAGTGTAGAAATGAAATGGAAAATCTCTACTTGAATTATCAAAATAGTTGAGGCACAATGTTCTGGGCCTAAATTACTTCCATAATTACCTCAATTTTTTACATGCCATTTTATATTTAGACACAACTGTAATAAGGTCTGATATTAATAATGCTTTACATTCAAGTACTTTATGCTTTTTAAATTGGTGCCCAGGTTATACTCTGAGGAAATTTTCTTTCCTTGATTTCTCAAGGGCTATAATGGTAGACCTGATGCACTCTGATTACAAAGTGGGAAGGAACCCAATATGCTCAGACTGCATCAGGTCCACTAGCATCGATGGAAGCATAGATTCTCTGAGGCACTTAAGAATTGACCTACAATAGGCCCCTCTTACCCTTACCTTGTCCCTGTGAAGTAGCTAGGGTAGATATTTCCCCCTTCTTACGGATGGCAAAATTGAAGTAGAGAAAAATCAAAATCCTTGCCCAAGGTCATAGAGGAGTCTATAGTAGCACTGGAACTAAAAACTGTCTTCTAATCCAGGGGCTCTTCCTCCAACTCAGTCTAGTTTAGCTCACCTGAATCCTGCCTAGTGTGCCCTAGCTTGTGCAATTCAGTACAAATCAAAATGAACCAGATCAAAGTAAAATGCAGAGCAGAATTAAGCTATTAAAGCTGAGAGAGACAGAGACAAAAAGAGAAAGATACACACAGAGAGCGAGACAGAGAGACAAAGACACAGAGAGAGACAGAAAGAGAATTTAATAACATTTAAACTTTTTGTTATTATTATTCTTCAATTGGCATCCAACTCTGTGACTCTGGGGACCATATTATCCGTGAGATTTTCCTAGTAGTAAAGGTAGTGGAATGGTTTGCCATTTCTTGCTCTAGTGGATTAAATCAAACTGATTAAATGACTTGATCAGTGTCTGAGGCTACATCTGAACTCAAGTCTTCCTAATATCAGACCCTAGCGCTCAAACAACTGAGCCTCCATTTAAGCTACTAAAGCTTAAAACCATACTGACTTCTGAGACAACTCATGTAAGTGTCAGTTATTATCTTAATCATAGTCAGACTAATGGGACATTAACAAAAAAGGATACTCAAATCTGCACTAACACACGCTCTTCAAATTGTTCTGATTGTCTTTAAAACAGGAAATTATTTTAGAAACTGAAAACAAAACACAGAAGGGTTATCATTTTTAAAATAAATGCCTGCTTGGACAAAATCCCTCTTCATCACAGACTGTTATACCGTCAAGTGGCTTTAAAAAAAAAAGTCTGAATAAAAATCTAATGACGTAAGAAATCCTTCTTATACTAAGCCCTAAAGATAGCAAACATTTGAGAACTTAAATATAATTTAATTAATGGATGATTACTTTTGATGAGAAAATTATTTTTGATTAAACATCTAGGTGATGATCGCGCTATCACCCAGGACAACACCCAGAATCACCTGGAGTCAGGATATGCAAAAATCCTTAGTCTTTATTCTTGGTCTTTAGATGCAGGATTGAATTGGATGGAAGCAAAATCTCTGCCACCGCCTTCTCCCTTGTCCGCCGCAAAAAGTGACCCTGGCTCATCTTACTCCACCCCTTAGTCCCTCCTACAATCCTTTGTATACACCAATCATTGAGCCAGCACAGGATAGTAGGAAGGGCCATTTTCCAAGCACATGCCCACAGAGTATTGTCCAATCAGTAATTCACCCAAAGTGCTTGAACCAACCTCAGTGCAACGACTCAAGAGTTTCAGCCCTCTACACATCTAGGAGAAACACCTTTTGTCATATTCTGTTAAAAGAAATTATTACTTAGAATTTTCTTTTTTTTTCTTTTTCTTTTTTTTTTTTTATTTAATAGCCTTTTATTTACAGGATATATACATGGGTAACTTTACAGCATTAACAATTGCCAAACCTCTTGTTCCAATTTTTCACCTCTTACCCCCCCACCCCCTCCCCTAGATGGCAGGATGACCAGTAGATGTTAAATATATTAAAATATAAATTAGATACACAATAAGTATACATGACCAAAACGTTATTTTGCTGTAGAAAAAGAATCAGACTCTGAAATATTGTACAATTAGCTTGTGAAGGAAATAAAAAATGCAGGTGTGCATAAATATTGGGATTGGGAATTCAATGTAATGGTTTTTAGTCATCTCCCAGAGTTCTTTTTCTGGGCATAGCTAGTTCAGTTCATTACTGCTCCATTAGAAATGATTTGGTTGATCTCGTTGCTGAGGATGGCCTGATCCATCAGAACTGGTCATCATATAGTATTGTTGTTGAAGTATATAATGATCTCCTGGTCCTGCTCATTTCACTCAGCATCAGTTCGTGTAAGTCTCTCCAGGCCTTTCTGAAATTATCCTGTTGGTCATTTCTTACAGAACAGTAATATTCCATAATTTTCATATACCACAATTTATTCAACCATTCTCCAACTGATGGACATCCATTCAGTTTCCAGTTTTTAGCCACTACAAAAAGGGCTGCCACAAACATTCGTGCACATACAGGTCCCTTTCCCTTCTTTATAATATCTTTGGGATATAATCCCAGTAGTAACACTGCTGGATCAAAGGGTATACACAGTTTGATAACTTTTTGAGCATAGTTCCAAACTACTCTCCAAAATGGTTGGATTCGTTCACAACTCCACCAACAATGCATCAATGTCCCAGTTTTCCTGCATCCCCTCCAACAATCATCATTATTTTTTCCTGTCATCTTAGCCAATCTGACAGGTGTGTAGTGGTATCTTAGAGTTGTTTTAATTTGCATTTCTCTAATTAATAATGACTTGGAGCATAAAAGAAATTATTACTTAGAATTTTCAAATGTCACACAAACTCAAGGCTGTATCTCATCAATAATGAGAAGTGGGTTTAAATTATCTCTCCTATCATATTAAGTATCCTAGGTGCTATTAGTACCTCATCAGATATTAGGGCCATGTCTTCACAATCTAAATTAAAACTGTTTTCTGCAGTACTCAGTATTTCTTTAGCACTCAAGAAGAATTCTAAATTCATGTCAGTGTTCATCATGAAAGTTTATAGAAAATGGCAGAAATGTTTTAGTCAGCTAAGTTAAATAAGAACCTATTAATCATACAAGCATTTCTCACCCTGATAATAATGGGCCTATTTTGGTGAAATCATTTCAGGATTTAGACTGCCCCTCTCCTTTACTGGAGCTGTGTTAGTTAAAATAGTATCTTTTGCTTAAGGTTCAACTAATAAAAGGATATTTTTTTATCATTTAAAATGAATTCTATATTATGACTTTCTATGTCAGTGTTTCTCTGCCATTAGATGGAAAGGATAAAGATACTGGGGCCTAGAATTAACCATTAGTCCTGATTTAAACTACATCAATTTAAGCTAAAGTCATCAATATAAATTTTCAATAGAACAGGTAAATTGAATTACTTTTAATTAAATATTCACACTTATATGTGTATATCATAGTTGCTCATTATTAATTCACAAGTATTTTTTTATTTTTAAAAAAGACTCTGGCCTGCTCCACCTTCCCCAAGAGTAATGAATGTCTAACTCAATTGGAAAGAGTGTCACTAAATTATTAGTAAGAATCCCTGGTGACAATATATTGATTTAGCTTTTAAAATAGAAGGTTATTCATATTTAACATGTATTGGACTACCTGCCATCTAGGGGAGGGAGTGGAGGGAAGGAGGGGAAATGTTGGAACAGAAGGTTTTGCAAGGCTCAGTGTTAAAAAATTACCAGTGCATATGTTTTATAAATAAAAAGCTATAATGAAAAATGGAATGCTATTTTTAAAATTTTATTTTATTAAATATTGCCCAACTACTTTTGGAGGGGGGGAGTAGAAATGAGATACAATCAGGGGTCATGTGATTTGCCCAGGGTCACACAATTAGTAAATGCCTCAGGCTTGAACTCAGGTCCTCTTGACTATCTACTGCAGGACCCAGCTGCCCAGCAATTTCATTTTAATCTGATTCAGGACTCACTGGAATTGTTTTGGGCCCCATACCTCTGGTATGAGAGACTTTGAAAACGGGAAGTTTAGTTGTCTTTCTCTTGCCAGGGTACTTCTCTCTCCAACCCATCCCAAATTGTGTGTAAGAGAAGTTAGTGAGCACTCTACACAGACTTTGTCCAAATTTATGTCCTTCATAGCTATCTGTACATCATTCATGTTCAATAAGTAATAAGTCATATTTTGAATGCACTTAACTTCAGGGATAATTTTGACTTATTGATCTGAACACAATGTGTAAATGCTTCCAGGCTAGTAACATGATTATATTAATTATCTATAAATGCACCATACTTGCAAAATGAAATTTCATCTTCTACTTAGGACAAGAAAAATTTATAGATATTTGCTTCTTTTTCTCATTTTACTGGCTTAAAGCAGTTACCACCTGGAATAGACTTTCCTGGGGATGCATGACCACCTAGAGGTAACAGATCCTTCCATGCCCCCCTCCCACCAGTGATTAATCCCTAGGAGATACTCAGTCCCTCAATAGTTACAGCTAATTAAAGTTCCTTTGGTTGTTAACCAAATACTTAAGCAGTTGGGGGGAAAATGTCTCCCTTTAGCAAGCTGATTTGCCATTAGAAGAACAATAAGTGTAGTTAAAAACCT
This sequence comes from Sarcophilus harrisii, assembly GCF_902635505.1. Taxonomy (NCBI): domain Eukaryota; kingdom Metazoa; phylum Chordata; class Mammalia; order Dasyuromorphia; family Dasyuridae; genus Sarcophilus; species Sarcophilus harrisii. The sequence continues at coordinate 405,516,522 of NC_045426.1, forward strand.
TACTTTCAAATACAGTTCATAAGTTTTACATAATGAAAATTGTTTCTCATCACTTTAAGAGCACTGCCCTGAGCAAAAAGAAAAAAAGAAAAAAAAAAAGGCCATCTTTGAAGAAGAGAAGACAATAACAGAAAACAAGCAAAAATGAACTGTTCCTTTTACAAACTCCACTTTAACTCAGTTCATTTTAAGTGAACTTTAAATTAAAAAATAGCAACATGAATTATAGCTCACATTGTATAGTATTTTAGGCACTGGAAACTTCATGATGTTTCTAAATATGAGGAACTAAGGTTCAAAATGGTTCTGTGACTTGCTTACTGTCACATGACTAATAAATTGCAGATCCTGTACATCTACTAATGACAAGATAAAATTATAAAAAGCAATAATGCTCCAGAAAGCTTGGTTCAAAAATTTGATACTAAATTTTGCTTCTTGACTTAAACCTTTTTTTTTTCTGGGAGAAATTAGAAATATAATTGTGTGTGTGTATACATATAAATATAAATATATATTTACATATTAAATATATAAAACCAATGCTTTCTGGTCTGTTTGCATTCTAGCAAAAGCACTCAACTAAGAACTTTCTAATCTTGTTTTTATTACCGTGTATTTTAAAAAAATGTTTACTATTTAATGTTCTACAAATCAGTTATTCTAACAATCTGTCAATAATGCAAAACAATAAACTTTGGGAGGGAAGCATCACCTTTAAAACCCTTTGAAAAGCTGGAAGAAAGAAAATGCAGAAATCAACTCTCCCTCATTCTCACTCTTTTAAGTAAAGAAAAAAATTTAAAGACAATTGGGGGAGGGGGAAAGAAAATAAAAGTTTTGTTTTTGCCCTGTTTGAATACAGTGAAGACTAAATTCCAAAGCCTAGCTTAACAACTGTATTTTTAGACCATTAAAATATGTAAAGATAGCCCAAAGAAGATAAGACTATGCAGTCAAATGTAAATAGTGACATACATTCACTATTGCAACACTAGAGGGTGCAGTTGCCTAGTAAAGCTCTCTGGACATGTAATTTTGGGGGAAAAGAAATGGGCATTTTGATTCTTGCTCCTATCTGTGATCTCACAAGGCGTACACCAGGATGCTTTATTTTGAAAGGTTGTAAACTTTAAGTGATAACCTAAACTAGTTCATTCCTCCCTGGGCAATCAAGCAGATATACAAAATCCAGACAAGGACTCTATGGAGTATACTTATCTGAACAATGATCCATTTCCTCCATGAATGTGTGTTCTTATATATAATATATGTCTTATTCTCATGGAACCACAATTACTTTTTCTCCTGAATAAAAGATCTTAATAAACCACTTACGCTTACGGCTTTGAAGAAGTAAGGTTTTAAGTTTCGTTTGACATTTCCTATTAAATTTGGGAAACCGATTATTCCATTTTGGTTGACTGAGAGCATAAAACTCAAACAAAGTGTCTCTACCTTATTAAAAGTCGAGTAAAGAAGGAGGCTTCAACCTTCAACTCTCCTTTACATTCATATTTGTTGTCAATGACAGACATATAGAAAGATAAGCTATGCAATATTTTACTGTGTTGATTAATGAAAGTCATTTATTTCAAGAAGGAATTAGAAGCCTAATTGTCAAATTCAATAGTTCCCAGAGGGAAAAAAAAATTAATTATTATAATGTTGTTTTCTTGGTGAACTGAGATTCTTTTTAAATCTCAATTGTGACCTCAACAAAGATATGAATTTGCAAATAATCCTCTCAAATATTCTCCAAATAGCAATATGAAAAATCATTTGCTTTATTTTCCAGAATTCCATCTGACTTATTATACTCTTGATGCATGTTAATTATGAATAATATCTTTGATAACCATTTCATTGTTTTAAGATAAATAAAACACTTTGCAAAACAGAAAGCTAAATAAGAAATTCTTAATCTTTTTTATATCATAGACTCCCTTGGGCACTCTGATGAAATCTATGAATAGACCCCCTCCTCAGAATACTGTTTTTAAATTCATAGAATAAATACCATATAAGTATAGAGGACACCAATTATATTGAAACACAACTACTAAATTATTTCTTAAAACAAGTTCACAGACCCCAAGTTAAGAACTCCTGCTTTAAGTAAATGTGAATTACTATTATTAATTTGATAATACTTGAAGAAATATGAAAATCTAATTCCATTCTAGACTATGATTAGAAGAAGAATATGAAAATCTAATTCCATTCTGGACTATGATAAGAAGTAGTTTTAATATAGTCCTAGTTTTCTTCTTTGACTTATTAATCATTATAATGATAAACTAATAATAATTGCATATGGTAGTAGGATGGTATAGGAAATAAGAGACAGCTTGCTATGGGGAAACTCCCTTAACCAATGCAGTTTAGTAAGTGATCAGAAATGCCTCCCTCCATAATAACAGAAAAGGGGTTAGGCTAGATGGTCTCTGACATCTCTTTTATCTTTGCATCTATAATTCTTTAATTTTATGATTCAATGAGCTTTTAACTTTTAATTTCTAATATAGAAGTTAAATGTTTCCCTACATTCACACAAGAAGGTTTTGAAAGGTTTTTCTGTCACATTTAGGTCAACCCATTATCTATTATGGCATAATATCTCTCAATAAACAACTAGAAGAGTTAAAAACATTCTTACTTCCAAAAGTAAGACTAATTTAACTGAGTTAAATGGATATAATATAACTACCTAGAATGCTGCTGGTAATAACAATATTATCATAAAATAGATAAAAAAGTAATATCAGACAACATCATAAAGCTCAACATTGAGCAATAATTCAATTCAAAGTACAGATAATTGCCAAATTCATTCATCAAAAAAATTTTTTTTATTAATGATTGTCAGATAGTTTTAATAACATCTGGGGGAGAGAGAACTTCTTTCACATGTTATCACTATATTGTATTTATCTTCTCACACGGATCTATATATCCAGCCCCAATATCTCTCCTGAACTTTAGTCCTACAGCACTAGCTGTCTATTAGGCTTTTTCAAACTAAGATTTATTCCAAATTCAACATATCCAGAACTGATATTTCTGCCCTAAACTTATCCCTTTTCCAATTTCTGTGAAAAGCATCATCTTCCAATCTCCAAAGTTTGCAATTTCAGCATTAGTTTGGCTCTTACACTTCCACTCACCACACAGATCCAGTCAGCTGACAAATATTGCTTTTTCCACTTCCATGACATCTCTCAACATCTGACCCCCATTTTGCCACTCACAAATCTTCCACTTTAGTTCAGGCCTTCATCACTTTTCACCAAGATTATCACAATAGCCTCCTAATTAGTCTCCCTGACTCAAGTCTCTCATCATTCCAATATATCCTACACATAGCTGCCAACATAATTTTCTTTAAACAAAGATGTCTCCATGTGACTCATCTACTCAATCCAAGTGGCATCTTACTGTCTCCAGGATAAAATATAAAATTCTTTGTCTTTCAAAGCCCTTTATAAACTGGCCCCAAACCATTGGCTTTGGGTTTGTCAATTACTTCAATGTATCTCCTCTACAAATGACCTGGGACCTTCAATATTTTATACTAACTAGAAGGCACTGAATAATATAGATAGATAGATAGATAGATAGATAGATAGATAGATAGATAGATATCGATCTTTAAAGAATAGTATGGGATCTATGGCAGGAATTTGGGAATAAAAAGATAAAAAACCTACAATCTAGGTGCCCAACATGTAGAGATTAATTTGGGAAATGAATCTAAAGGGATTGGAACTTTCCAAAAAAAAAAGTATCTTGAGCTAAGAGTCTGGGAAATAGAAAAGAAAGACCTAATCTTAGCTCTAAATCTGCAGAGAATAACAGGAGTTAGCTTTTAAGCCTTCTGTAATTTTGCCATCTTCCCACTTTTTGTTTCATATTCAAGAAATCTATATTATCAAAGGAATGATTCAATATGAGGGAACATAAGAAGTCAACTGACAGATAGCTACAGACCTCTTTTGGTAGATATCACAGAATGACACTGATGTTTCCTAACTCCATTCAGAAAAGTCATGTTATTTCTTTTTTCTTTTCAGAAGGTAAACAGAAACAAATAGCACAAATTTATATCAAGAGAGCAACAAGTTTCATTTGAATTTGATATACCTTCAATTTAGCAAGCCTGGAATAATTACTCTTATAATCATCATTTTTTCAGAAGTTCCCAAGTATACAGTAATTTAAGATTTACAAAGTTTGTTTTGTTTTTCCTTATAACAGCCTATTAAGTTTTAACTAAAACAATTGAGACTGAATCCCAGAAAGCCTATAACCAAGTGTAGAGACAGATATAATTATATGTATATATGTATATATATAAAATATAGGAATATAATTATATATACATATATTTATTATATAATATGCATATTATATAACATTTTTTATATATGTATGTATATATAATTACTCAGGTTAAGTGAATCATTCAAGGAAAAGTTTTAATTTCATTTAATAAATTATATATATATATCCTTCCTTTCACTGCCAAATTCTTAGGAAAAAACAGTCTACATTTATTTATCTCTTTTCTTCACAACTCACTTCTCTGTCCTTTGAAATGTTTTCCATTCACTCTTCTCTCCAGTTATCAATGTGGTATTTAAGGCTATTATCCAGTGATTTTGTCCTCAATAATGCTTTTTAAAGTTTCTAATACTTTGGACATTTTAAACAATTACATCCTCAGAAACAATTCTCTCTTTGGTTGTCATTGTTGTTGACTGTTTTTGGTTTGTTTTAGATGGCTTTCCTCCGACCTGCCTTACTGTTCTCAATCTCCTTTGCCAAATCATCATCCATATCTTACCTTCAGATGGTGGGTGAATACCAAGACTCTTTTGAAAATTCTTTTCCTTTACATACACACCTCGTAGTCATTTTATCAACTTTCATGGATCTCTACAGATGATTCATTAATCTATATTTAGTCTGTCTCCTGAGCTGCAGTCCCAAACCAACTGCCTGCTAGACATCTCTATGTAGATGTTTCATTTCAAAAGAACATATCTAAAAGAATTCTCATTATTTAAATATTATTCAACCTTTATTTTAATAATTTCTCTACTTTTTGTCAGGGACCCATTCATCCATTCCTTCCATTCATCCAAGTTCAGATTTTTACTGTAAAATTCTTGTCTCTTCTCTCTCATTTAATCTCAATCCAACCCAAGCCAATCAATTGTCAATTGTTGTCAATTCTACAAGTTTTCATGACTCTAACCTATTTGATTGACTCCCATGACCATCACCCATGTTTAGACTTTCAGCACATTTTTCCCCACTGAAATCTCCATAAAGCTCCTCCATAAAGCTTCCATTTTGATATTTGCAAAGTATAGATCTAACCATTCCATTTTCTTATGCAAGAAGTTTAAACATGCTCGTTTATACTAATTTAAATGCCAATTTTTATATCTGTCCAAAGTTTCCTTGCACTTATGACATAATTATGGCCTTCCATGTAAGTTAACCTCCAACATAACTATTTATCATAATTTGCTAAGTTCAAGATACTGTGCTGACATCTGGAATAAAAGCCACTTTTAAGGGAAACAAAGCTATTTCATGGAAATGATTTAATTATGATCTTGTGTTTCTTAAATTTTAATGATTTCCCTGTGGCACATAACAAAAAGGAAACTATTTAAACATATTTTCCTTAATATATAGATAGATATAGACATAGATATATAAAACAGCTTCTTGTGCTCTAGTAATCACTGAATAGGTATAAAGTGATTTATATACCTTTCACCCACCCTTACCATAACTAGCCAAATAAATCTCATCAAAGAAGTCAGAAAACCAGAAGTCCAAACATAAACATAAACTGAACATAACTAATTACAATACATAAAATGTATACTCAAGAAAATTTTGAAAAAAAGAATAAAAAATTAATTGGAGACTAAAAGACTTAATCCTTTAGAACTAGCAAATCAAAGTTATAGAAACAATAGAAAATTTTATGAAAATGAAAATAATGAGAAAACAACTCATATTTTATAGAATGTGGCTAACATAGTCCTAAAACAGAAATTTATATCTCCAAATACTTTCATTTTCATCAACAAAAGAAAAAACAAATCAATGATTTTAGCACTAACTAACTAATAACTAAAAAAAAAAACCTAAATAAAAACAGTTTCAAAAATTCAACTAAAACAAAAGAAGAAATTCTGAAAATCAACAAAGAAATTTAAAAACTTAAAGCAAAAAGTACTGGATTAACAAATAAAACTAGAAACAAAAAAAAAAAAAACTAATAAAATAGACGCTAGCTAGCCTGATTTTTTAAAAAGCGAAATCAAAATTGTTCTTATTAAA